>NW_027507685.1:12191167-12919188 GCF_037356315.1 Lithobates pipiens
ATCCATGAATTCAAATATATTGTCTCCTTAGCAATTAGACACTCAAATAACTAAGTATATGAGTATCTAATACGTAAATCAGCTACCATGGCAGAAGAACGGATTCATTAAATGTTGGTGGGAAGTGATATTTTATCCAGGAGTACCATATTTTTTCAAATATGGGGAGTTGGTCTCTTTCAATCACTATCATTTTAGCGTGAGACATGAAAGTGTTCAATCTGTTTTTTGTCTCAGCCATCACCAGGACAGGGGACCTCCATGCCCTTGCAATCGTTTGCTTTGCAGCTGTGAGAAGTTGAACAAATAGTTTGAATTGATTGTGTGTTATAAAATTTGGTTTCGAATTGAGTATTTCCGTGGTTGGATCTGGTTGTAGTTTTTGCTTAAACATTCTGGATGCAATTTCAAAATTTTATATCCAATAGGTTTGAGCCATTGGACAGGACCACCATATGTGTAGATGTGTACCCGAATCAGAGCAACCTCGGAAGCATTGAGCTGAATGGTTAGGTGCGAATTTGGCTACTCTATTATTATTATTATTCAGGATTTATATAGCGCCAACAGTTTGCGCAGCGCTTTACAATGTGAGGGCAGACAGTACACTTACAATCCTATTCCCTGATGAAGTCACATTTCCAAGTGACGATACGCGTAGGATTGGACTAGGAGGATACCAGAAGTGACGTCCGGAGTACGAACGTCGAGTCCGTTCGTTTGATGCTGCTGTTTTGTTTGTATTCTGCCTATATATTACTTTTTAAATGTGAGTACCCAGGACTATGTCCTTTTTAGAATAAAGTTCGATTTTATTACATACTTCACTATTGGAGCTCCTCCTTTTTTCCTATGGAAGTGAGTAATGGTTTGGGGCTGAGGACCTAGAGGGGACCACCTATATTGCCTATACAATCTGATTGTTGAAAGAAATATCTGCTGATTACCTTACAGCAGTGAGGTAAGGTAGCCATTGCACCCAGTGTGCGGACACTGATTCACGAGATCACCGGTGGAACTATTTTTTGCTCACGGAGTCATTATATGTCTATGACACAGAGTGGACTCACAAAGTGCATGTCTCAATACGGATTGATATTTTTGTTATAGAAATAGACACTATCACTACTATTGGATATTAATTACTCTGTTACACTTTATTGGATAATTGATTATTCATTGTTTGGCTAATATTTTCTAATACAGAATTTTTTATTTTTCAATATTTTTTTATTTTATTATATATTTTTTATTATAGTATTTAATATTTTTTATTATATATTTTTTAATACAGTTTGAGTTTCACATTATATGCACTATCTGGATTTAATTATACTTTGAATTTAATATATATATATATATATATATATATATATATATATATATATATATATATATATATATATATATATATATATATATATATATATATATATATATATATATATATATATTTTAGCTTCGCTATATATATTTTTTGGCACTGGATGCACTTTACTGTTTACTGTCACTGGATGCACTTTAGTGTAAGAGGGACCAACTGTTATATTGCATGCGATTGGATATTATTGAGTTAGCACCCACTCACTATTTGAAAGGGATAGCAGTTATTGTTTAATCATCTGCGCATTGTATATTTACATATACATTTATTTCTATTAATTTATCGATTTATATTAACTGTGGAGCGCAACACCATTCAACATATACACAACACTTACAATACAAATCAATACAGGAGGGATCAGAGGGCCCTGCTCGTTAGAGCTTACAATTTAGAAGGAAGGGTCAAGTTGAAACAAAATGTAATAACTATGGGGGATGAGCTGATGCAGAAAATGAAAATACAGTTAGGTGTGGGTAGGGTAGGCTTCTTTGAAGAGAAGTGTTTTCAGTGATCGTCTAAAAGCTAATAAAGTAGGAGATAGGCGGACAGATTGGGGTAGAGCATCCCATAGAATTGGGGAGGCTTTGGAAAAGTCCTGGAGGCGAGTATGAGAGACGGTGATGAGGGAGCTAGAGAGCAGGAGGTCTTGAGAGGAATGAAGAGAACGAGTAGGTTGGTATTTAGAGACTAAGCTAGTGATGTAGCTGGGGGCAGAGTTGTGGACGGATTTGTACGTAGTTGTTAGTATTTTGAATTTAATTCTTTGGCTGAGTGGAAGCCAGTGGAGGGATTGATAGAGAGGAGTAGCAGACACAGAGCAATTGGTAAGGTGGATGAGTCTGGCAGCGGCATTCATGATAGATTGAAGAGGTGATAGACTATGTAGAGGAAAGCCAATGGGGATGGGCTTATGGTTGTGCCATCGATTTTGACAGTGAGATCAGGGGATACCTAGAGGGTACCAGGTACCAACGAGTTAAAACTTTATAGTTAGCTTCTATTGCTAGGACATTAGGTGAAGATGATTTGGTTATAGACCAGATTTTCAACCAGTCGGCAATATCAAGAGATCGCCCTAGGTCTTCCTCCCATTTCTGTGCAAAGGATGGTTTTTCCTTTTCAGGATTGATAGAAAGTTGGGTGTATAGGGTTGAGATCATTCCTCTGGAGTGGGGATATTTCATACATATAGATTCAAAGTTGGTAAATAGGGACATAGAGGTATTGGTATTAGTAAAGGGTGTGTAGAAGTTTATTTGGAGATATCTAAACAATTCAGAATGTGGAAAGTTATATTTATCACATAAGGTTGGAAAAGGGAGAAAAAAGTTGGAATTGACAAATTTATGTAACCTAAAAGTGTCTAATGATATCCAGGCTTTGAATGATTTAGGGATGACCCATGCTGGGTAAAAAGCAGAATTTTTAACGAATGATAGTAAAGGATTATGTGGAGATTGTAGGTTATGTTTAAATTTAAGTTTATCCCATAATGCTATATGTTATTTGGTGATAGGATTGCGCAAACCCCGTCTGTCTTTGGGGTGAAGCCATAACAGGTTTGAGATTGAGAGAGGGTCACACCCTGATGCCTCTATGATCACCCATAAAGGGATTTCATGTGCTGCGTGGTATTTGGCAAGACTGGCAATATGTGCTGCTTTATAATAATTTGCATAATTGGGGAAGCCAATGCTTCCTTTTATTTTAAGGAGATATAAAGTATTTAGGAGAAGTATTTTCAGGAAAATTCTATTATTTGCAGCAAGTACTGTATCACCTGCAAGGAAAATGTAAAAAACACCAATTTTCCTTGAACATAATTTGATGATGGAAATCAGCAGAGCTTTACATCATTCACTAAGCTCTTAGAAAAATGTAGTGTTAAAGTTGAACTACCTTTACAGAGTGAACAGTCTACTTGCCTTTAGTAAATTAACCCCATCTCTAATGAAGCCAGTAGATAACAGTAGAGATCTGACAGGGGTTCTAATCCTTCCTTGCTCTATCTGAAAAGTTTTAGGCATTACATACACTCTTGTACCCTAACTGTACTACATACGCTCCAAACAATTTTACCAAAGTACAAAAGGCATATTCAGCACGCCATATACCTCCATCCAACTGACCTGCCACTTGTTGTGTAAACATCTAAATCTATTAAGAAGGGGGATAAAACATTTTTAAGGTACATTGGTGATTGAAGGAAAAAATACAGTGGGATCACTAAAATTAAAACTGGGCACAACACATACAGTATCTCTCAAAGGTGAGTACACCCCTCACATTTTTGTAAATATTGTATTATATCTTTTCATGTGACAACACTGAAGAAATGACACTTTGCTACAATGTAAAGTAGTGAGTTTACAGCTTGTATAACAGTGTAAATTTGCTTTCCCCTCAAATTAACTCAACACACAGCCATTAATGTCTAAACTGCCAACAACAAAAATGAGTACATCCCTAAGTGAATATGTCCAAATTGGGCCCAATTAGACATTTTCCCTCCCCTGTGTCATGTGACTTGTTAGTGTTACAAGGTCTCAGGTGTGAATGAGGAGCGGGTATATTACATTTTTATCGCTCTTGCTCTCTCATACTGGTCACTGGAAGTTTAACATGGCACCTCATTTCAAAGGGCTCTCTGAGGATCTGAAAAAAAGAAGGGTTGTTCTACATAAAGATGGTCTAGGCTATAAGAAGATTGCCAAGACTCTGAAACTGAGCTGCAGCATGGTGGCCAAGACTATACAGTGGTTTAACAGGACAGGTTCCAATCAGAATAGGCCTTACCATGGTTGAACAAAGAAGTTGAATGCACATGCTCAGCGTCATATCCAGAGGTTGTCTTTTGGAAATAGATGTATGAGTGTTGACAGCATTGCTGCAGAGGTTGAAGGGGTGGGGGGGGATCAGCCTGTCAGTGATCAGACCATACGCTGCACACTGCATCAAATTGGTCTGAATGGCTGTCATCCCAGAAGGAAGCCTCTTCTAAAGATGATGCACAAGAAAGCCCGCAAACAGTTTGCTGAGGACAAGCAGACTAAGGAAATGCATTACTGGAACCATGTCCTGTGGTCTGATGAGACCAAAATAAATTTATTTGGTTCAGATGGTGTCATGTGTGGTGGCAACCAGGTGAGGAGTACAAAGACAAGTGTGTCTTGCCTACAGTCAAACATGATGGTGAAAGTATCATGGTTTGGGAATACATGAGTGCTGCTGGCACTGAGGAGCTACAGTTCATTGAGGGAACCATGAATGCCAATATGTATTGTGACATACTGAAGCCGAGAATGATCCCCTCCCTTCAAAGCCTGGGTCACAGGCCAGTATTCCAACATAACGACCCCAAACACATCTTCAAGACGACCACTGACTTGCTAAAGTAGCTGAGGGTAAAGGTGATGGACTGGCCAAGCATGTCTCCAGACCTAAACCCCATTGAGCATCAGTGGGGCATCCTCAAACGGAAGGTGAAGGATGCTAATATCTCTAATATCCACCAGCTCTGTGATGTCGTCATGGAGGAGTGATAGAGGACTCCAGTGGCAACCTGTGAAGCTCTTCTAAACTCCTTGCCCAAGAGGGTTAAGGCAGTGCTGAAAAATAATGGTGGCCATACAAAATATTGACACTTTGGGCCCAACGTGGACATTTTCACTTAGGGGTGTACTCACTTTTGTTGCCAGCAGTTTAGACATTAATGGCTGCGTGTTGAGTTTTGAGGGGACAACAAATGTACACTGTTATACAAGCTGTACACTCACTACTTTACATTTTAGCAAAGTGTCATTTCTTCAGTGTTACATAGTTAGTCAGGTTGAAAAAAGACACAAGTCCATCCAGTTCAACCATAAAAAACAAATACATAAAATAAAAAATATCGTACAATCCAATATACCCAATTCTATACCCACAATTGATCCGGAGGAAGGCAAAAAAAAACAGCAGAGCATGCTCCAATTTGCTACAGCAGGGGAAAAAATCATTCCTGATCTCCCAAGAGGCAATTGGATTTTCCCTGGATCAACTTTACCTATAAATGTTAGTACCCGGTTATATTATGTACATTTCGGAAAGCATCCAGGGCTTTTTTAAAGCAATATACTGAGCTGGCCAGAACCACCTCTGACGGGAGTCTATTCCACATTTTCACAGCTCTTATTGTGAAGAAACCTTTCTGAATTTGGAGATTAAATCTCTTTTTCTCTAGACGTAAAGAGTGCCCCCGTGTTGACCGTAAAGAGAATAACTCAACACCAAATTCACTATATGGACCCCTTATATATTTGAACATGTTGATCATATCCCCCCTAATTCTCCTCTTCTCAAGAGTGAATACATTCAGTTCCTCTAATCTTTCCTCATAGCTGAGCTCCTCCATGTCTCTTCAGTTTTATCTACCAAAACCCCCAGACCCTTCTCTAATATGGATTCCCCCAGTTGTACTACCCCTAGCATGTATGATGCATGCATATTCTTAGCCCCCAAGTGCATAACTTTACATTTCTCAACATTAAACCTCATCTGCCACATAGTCGCCCAATTAGACAGTGTATTGAGGTCGGCTTGTAAATTGGAGACATCCTGTAAGGACGTTATTCCACTGCATAACTTGGTATCATCTGCAAAGACAGTAATGTTACTTTTGATCCCAGACCCAATATCATTTATAAAGATATAAAAAAGTAAGGGCCCCAGCACTGAACCTTGGGGTACACCACTAATAACCTTAAACCATTTAGAGTAAGAATCATTAACCACTACTCCTCTGAATTCTGTCTTTTAGCCAGTTTTCTATCCATTTACAAACTGATATTTCCAAGCCTGTAGACTTTACCTTACACATGATATGTGTGTGCGGAACTGTATCGAACGCTTTTGCAAAATCCAAGTATGCCACGTCCACATGATCCGTGTGTGCGGAACTGTATCAAACACTTTTGCAAAATCCAAGTATACCACGTCCACAGCCATCCCTCTTTCCAAGGTTTTACTTACCTCTTCATAAAAAGAAATTAGGTTTGTCTGTCAACTTTTGTCTTTCATGAATCCATGCTGTCTGTTGCTTAAAATTTTTTTTTGCAGCAAGAACTTGTCTATGTGGTCTTTTATTAAATGCTCCAGTATCTTCCCGACTATAGAAGTTAAACTAACAGGTTTATAGTTATTTGGTAAAGACTTTGATTCCTTTTTAAATATAGGCACCACGTTCGCCCTGCGCCAATCCAGTGGTACTATTTCCATTATTAATGAGTCTCTAAAAATTTGATACAATGGCTTTGAAATTACAGAGCTCAATTATTTTAAGATCTGTGGGTGGATACCATGAGGTCCAGGTGCTTTCTCCATCTTTATTCTGTCTAAATGTTTCTGCACCATATCACTTTTGAGCCATTGTGGATCATTTAGGGCTGTGTCAATACCACCTCCATTATGGACATGAGCTCCCCCATGCTCTTTTGTATACACAGATCTGAAGAAAGTATTGTCCTGTAATAGGTTTATAAATGTTTGCCCTTTAACTCTCCCAGCAGTACCATTACTCCAGTCAATTTCTGGGTAGTTAAAATCCCCCAGTCATGTGAGAAGCCAAGTTTCAGCAATACTGATTACATCATAGCGCTCCTCATGCACCAGAGCTTACAACTGACCTATTTTGCTTGGCAGACTTCTGGCATTGGTGAACAAACACTTTAATACATTATTATATTTTGCTCTGGTGTTTTCCATATCATTTTTAGTAGTACAAATGGCACTATAGTTTTCAATAGCTGTTTGCAACATGGGAACTTTCTTGTCACCTGCCATAGCTCTCCCCCATCTATCCCCATTCTGCCCTCCATTAATGTCTGACCCCTAACTGACCAGTCTGCCTGATGAAATTCTAGTTCACCCTCCCCCCTCAATCCTAGTTTAAATACTCCTCCAGCCTTCCCATAAACCTCTCCCCCAGCCCAGCAGACCACCTTTCATTCAAGTACAAACCGTATATAGCATACAGGTTGCACCCCAATGAAAAGTCAGCCCAGTGCTCTAAAAAACCAAAATCCCTCCTCCCTACATCAGGTCTTTAGCCATGCATTCAGCTCTCTAATCGCCCCCTGTGTTTCCTGTGTTGCGCATAGCACAGGCAATATTTCAGGGAATATCACCTTGGAGGTCCTTCCCTTCAACTTGCAGCCTAGTTATTTAAATTGATTCTTAAGGAGCCTCCACCTTCTATGTATACTGTCATTGGTTCCAACGTGGAGCTCCCTCTAACTACATTAACCCATCTTCCTATCTGATAATCCTGATTTGCCCCTCCACATCAGCCCTACTGACCACCTGCTCAGCGAGCAGAGGACCCCTTTCGAGGTTGTCCTTTCTGCCCAGTGTTGCAACTTGCTCCTCCAGATCTCTAATGTGTGCTTCCAGAAGGGCAATCTGCTCACATCTGTCACAGCGGTATCCATCCTGGAGCTGTTGCACCAATTTTGTATACATGCGGCACACTGTGCACTGAGCAAAACCTTCAACCCTGCTAGCACTCATTTCCCAGTTACAATACAATTACTTAAAGGAAGATTAAGATCTTACTTACAGGTTAGAAGACTGCTGTCTTAACTCCTGTTTTCAACTCCTGGTTATTAACTCTCCACTTTAGTTCAAAATTACACTTATGTTCACAAAATCCACATGCAAGCCACCATCAGCAGGGAGCAAGCTGTTGTCACATGAAAAGATAAAATAAAATATTTACAAAAATGTGAGGGGTGTACTCACTTTTGTGAGATACTGCATGTTGAGGGAGACCTGGATGTAACAAACCATGTAAACAATTACTTCTGTTCAATCTTTGAAATAAATTGTACCAAAATTAACAAGTTGGGGAATCATATTGGTTCTAGTAATGGCGGTTATTTTAGAATTTCTAGAGAGAGAGGCAGCAGAAGAAATTGCTCAGTTAAAGATTAATAAATCAATGGGCCTCCATGGTATTTATTCCAGAGTTCTAATGCCTTGTACACATGACCGGTTTTCCCGTTGGAATAAACTCTGAAGGTTTTTCCGACGGAATTCTGATGGAATTCCACTGAAGCGGTCTTGTGTACACATGATCACACCAGAGTCCGACCGTCAGGAATGCGGTGATGTACAACACATACGATGGGACTAGAAAAAGGAAGTTCAATAGCCAGTTGCCAATAGCTTCCGTCTCGTACTTGCTTCAGAGCATGGAATTGGTTCCGTCGGAAACATTTAGAACATGTTCTCTTTCTAGGTCCATCAGAATTTTTGACATAAAAAGTCCGATGGGACATACACACCATTGGAATATATGATGAAAAGCTCCCGTCTGACTTTTTCTGTCAGACATTCCGCTCGTGTGTACATGGCATAAGAGAACTTCAAGGTTTAATTGTTGAACCATTAACTAATCTTTTAATGATAAAAAAGAAAAAAAAAAAAGAGAGAGGGGCGCCTCTGGGTGCAGATTTTTTCAAAAGGTTTTATTTACAATGTAATAGTCATGAAATTTTGCACTCACATTTAGTAGGCAAAAGATAGGCATTGAACACAAGGGGTCATCTGGTGTATCTGATTTAAAACGTCAGCCAGTGATCCGGTCCACATCTGTCATCTTGTTATTCCTGTTCCTCTCAATATGGTCCACTACAGGTGTTTAGGAAGCAGCCGGCTTATGGTGGACGCAAGATGTGTAGTTTTTAGAACGAGGCTTGGGAGGCAGAGATGACCAGGGCGCGGAGCTGTGACGTCATAGAACATGCAACGCGTTTCTTGAGCGTGCGGGTCGAGATTGTCAGACGACCGCGCTCTTTCATCAGGCAAATCAGAGTAGAGTGAAGGGGACCAGGAATTTAAATAGGGGCAGGTTAAAAACAGCAGGCGTGGCTAGAGGCGGACTAGGGACGAGTGAAGGGGCGTGGCCAGAGCCGAGTGTGGGGAAGGAATCGATGGGTAATGAGAGGGGGAGGGAGGTAGGAGAGAAAGAGAGCAGTAGCGGCATGATATAGAGAAGGGGAGGGAAAGATGAGACCTATCGAATGATACTGCAGCAAAATACGTCTATGGGGAAATCTTATGTGCATGTAGGCAAATGCGTCTATGGGGAAATCTTATGTGCATGTAGGCAAATAGATAGGTAGATGGGAGAAAAAGGGGGGGAAACATGTACAGTTAACAGGGGCCGGGGTTATATAAAGAGGGAAAGTAAGGGAAATGTGTAAAACTATAAGAAAGATTAAAAATAATGGAAAATAATGATGATAGAGTAATGAAATAAAAGAGAGTCTATGGGAGAAGGTAATTCACTGGTAAGAAATCTGTGTGAGAAAACAAATTGAGAGAGGTATATATATATATATATATATATATATATATATATATATATATATATATATATATATATATATATATATATATACATATATATACATATATACATATATACATATATACACACACACACATATATTGATACACATATATACATATATATCAAGAAAAAAATGATGTGAATAGAGTGTGAAAGAATATGTATGGTAAAACAGGTATATATAATGAATAGTAGTATGGGGGGGGGTGAGTGAGAAAAGGGGAGGGGGGAGGGGGTAATGGGTTCTGGAGGTTTAAAAAAATGAGTAGAAAATGAGTAAGAAAATGAGTAAAAAATGAATAAAAAAATGAGTAAAAAATGAGTAAAAAAAGTAAAGAAAGTAAAAAAAAAGGAGCAAAAAGCATACATGAAGTATGTAGATGTAACTGTATTGGAAATTGGACGTGTAAGACATGTGTGTATAAGGGGATAATAAAAATAGTGTATATGTATACACACATATACAGATACACATGTATATACATACGCGTACACGTGTAAAATGGAAAACAAAGTAAAAAGTGAGATGTATAAATAAAAACGTACCCACGCACATATATATCTATATATATATATATATATATATATATATATATATATATATATATATATATATAGATATATATATATATAGATATATATGTGTGTACGCACATGCATGTGTATAGGGCACGAGGTAAGGAGAAGAGTACGAGGGAGTAGAAATACGGGGGGGGGGGGGGGGGAGTAGGAATTTTTCCACTAATACAGGATAATAAAAATTATTTTCTAAACGTGCATAGGTACATATACAAGCCAGTATCAATACATGATCATTTAAAGGAAGAAAAAAAGAACATAATCATTTGGAAAATGCAGTGATGATAAAACATGAGACAATATATATAATATATATAACATATATATTAATTACTAGAAAGAACGGATAAATTGAGATGATATATATAGATGAGGGGGTGTTGTAATTGTAAAGTCATGTTGTGTGATTGGGAGAACGCCATGGATGAGGTGTATCTAGTATGAGGCAGTTTAAGCTCTGCAAAAAATAGCAGGTGGGCTATTGGGCAGTGGTACATCAAAGAATGGTGGCAATTTCGATACATTCGTTGATTCCCCCTGGGGAGAGTGCGTCGAGGGTATAGATCCAGAAGGTTTCACGAGAGCATAATTTTTTAAATCTTTCCGCTGGGGGAAGATGGTTAGGGATCTGCTCGATAACCCAGACCTTGAGGCCTAATGTGGACCCTTTATGAGAGAGGGTGAAGTGTCTAGGAACGCTGTGTGGATCTGTGCCTCCTTCTATTAATCTACGATGCTCACAGAAACGCTGTCTGAGTGTCCTAATGGTTCTCCCTACATATATGAGACCACAGGGACAACTCAGTCCATATATTACGAAATCAGATGAGTAATTAAAAAATTCCTTTAATGCGTAGGTTTTGCCCTTGGTGGTGAATTCTGTTTGTCCGTGATTGACAAATTTACAGGTTTTACAGAGTGCTTTGTGACATTGATACATCCCAATTAGGGGTATCAGTTGGAGGGTTTTAGGGGAATTGGGTTGGGTTTTTAATTTGCTGGGTGCGATCTTGTTTCTCAAGTTTTGGGCCCTACGGTAAGTAACAGATGGTCGGACTGGGAGTTCGGTTCTCAGGTGGGGGTCCTGCTGTAGGATACTCCAGTGTTTTTTTTTTAATTCTTTCCATGGTTTTATGTTCGTTATGGAAGGTGGTGATGAATCTGCTTGAGAAATTCTGTGGGGGGCGGTCTGTTTTTTCTGAGAGGCACTGTTTGAAAGCGTTTTCTATAAGAGGTGCAGGATAGTTTTCAAGATGTTACTGGATTCAATATAGTCAATTTGTTTGGTGCAATTTTGCCTTAGACGCCAAAATTGTCCCTTTGGGATGTTTTTGATCCATTTGGGGTAGTGACAGCTATTGAAATGAAGGTATGGGTTACCCGCAGTTGGTTTCGTATAGTTTTTCGAGACAATAGTGTGACCTTCATGTCCCAGTTCTAGGTCTAAGACTGCTATGGTCTCGAAGTTGGTATTAGACGTAAAGGATAGGCCATAGGGGTTGTTGTTGCAATGTTGAACAAAGAAGGGGATTGAGTCAGCCGCTCCATCCCAAATGAGGATCAGGTCATCTATGTATCTGCCGAAAAAGATTATGTTTTCTGAAAAAGGATTGTTTTTATAGATAAAATGGGACTCCCAGAAGCCCATCGCAAGGTTCGCATATGAGGGCGCAAAATTGGCGCCCCTAGCTGTACCTTGGGTCTGTTGGTAGAAGTCACCGTTGAAGGTAAAATAGTTGTGTGTCAAGCAAAAATTAAAGGCCTTCAGCACGAAGTCAGCTTGCCTCATATTTATTAGGGGCTCATTGATTAGGTAGTCTTCAATGGCTTTTAGGCCAAAGGCATGTGGAATAGAGGTATAAAGTGAGCTAACATCCAGGGAAAGCCAGGTATAGGAATTTTCCCATCTGTAAGGGGCCAGGAGTTCCAGGAGGTGACGACCATCGCGAATATAGGATTGTAGTTGTGTCACCAGTGGCTGTAGGAACTAATCAATATATAGACTGAAGCCAGTGGTGACACTATTCATAGCGGCCACAATTGGTCGGCCGGGAGGATCACTGGCTGACGTTTTAAATCAGATACACCAGATGACCCCTTGTGTTCAATGCCTATCTTTTGCCTACTAAATGTGAGTGCAAAATTTTATGACTATTACATTGTAAATAAAACCTTTTGAAAAAATCTGCACCCAGAGGCACCCCTCTCTCTTTTTTTCTTTTTTATCTACAGCAATCCAGGAGCTTAAGTTTCAGCTCTCCTAAGGTGGCAGCCCTGTATGCGGATTCCTCCCCCCCTCCCCATGTCTCTCCCCCCCTCCCCTCACGAACTAAAGAGCATCCAATTCCTCTTTTTTGGACTTGACAAAGCAGTGCATTTTTTGCACTCACTATTATATGTACTTTTATAGACTCTGTTCCTTAGTGGGAATCTAATACCTTTGATTTGCGCCAAAATACTTGTCTTATAAATCTTTTAATGAATCTCTTCTAATAAGAGAAATTCCCCATGGTTGGTGGACAGCCAATATTGTACTTATCCACAAGAAGGGCAGCAAAGTAGAAGCTAGTAATTACAGACCATTGAGTTTAACATCAGTTGTAGCCAGTTAATGGAATTACTCCTGAAAAGAAAGATCATTGTATACTTAAAAATACACAACTTACTGGACCCAAAGCATCATGGCTTTACTGAGGGCAGATCATGTCATACTAATATGATTGGATGTATGACATGATGTGCCCTATAGTCATATTACCAATATTTTGGACCAGGGTGGTGTTGTGCACATAGCATATCTTGATTTCAGCAAGGCATGATGCAGTTTCGCATAATTATCAAATACAAAATTTATCCAAGCTAGGACTTAACCCTTGGGTGGTTCAGTGGATATGCAGTTGGCTAAAGGATAGATACCAGAGTGTGGTTGTAAATGGGGGTCACTCAGAACAGAGAACAGTCACTAGTGGTGTACCACAAGGCTCTGTACTAGGTCCTGCTCTTTGTAATCTATATGTAATTAATATAACTAAAGGTTTGTTGCACAAGATATGACATGTTGCTGATGACACAAAGGTGTGTAATTGAGTTGATATCCCTGGCGGTGTCTGTAACATGAAACAAGATTTGGCATTGCTGAAAGACTGATCAACGCCGTGGAGACTGCAGTTCAATGTTTCTAAATGTAAAATAATAGACCTAGGCAAAAAGATTACCCTGAGAGAGTACAACATTGGGGATACAGTGTTGGCCAGCACTACAGAAAAAAAAGATTTGGGGGTACTACTTTCAGATGATTGCAAAATGAGTAAACATTGTGACCAGGCAGTGGGAAAAGTGAATAGAATTTTAGGATGCAACACTAGAGGGATCACCAGCAGGAGGAAGGAGGTTCTGATTCCCCTATATAGATCTTTAGGGAGACCTCATGTAGAATACTGTGTTCAGTTATAGAGATCTCACTTACAGAAAGATATTGATAAAATATAATGAGTCCAGAGAGGGCATAACACAAATGGTGAAAGGTTTGGGGGATAAAACATATCGAGCAACTTCAGGAACATAATATGTACAGTCTGGAGGAAAGAGAAATGGGAGAAATGATTAAAACCTTTAACCACTTGCCGACCGCCGCACGACGATGTACGTCCATTTTTTGAAGAGGGATATCTCGGTAACGGCAGCAGCTGCTGCCACAACCGAGGTGTCCATCTCTTCAGGCGGCGGTCGGCTGTACGATAACGGTGGTCTCCGCGGCGGATTCGCCGCGAGATCACCGCTATCGGCGGCGGGAGAGGTGCCACCCCCCCTCCCGCCGCTTACCGGAGCCGTCGGTAGCGGCGGAGGCGATCGGGTCCTTCTGTTGGCTGGGCATAGAGACAAGTGAGGCTAAGATGGCCCCCACTCGTCTCTATGCCATAGGAGGGCGGAAGCGACGTCAAAACGTCACTTCCGCCCATACCTCTTAAAGGTATATTTTTTTTTTTAAATGTCAGATTCTTTTTTTTTTTTTTTGTTTTTTGTTTTTTGTTGCATTTTAGCCCAAATATGAGATCTGAGGACCTTTTGACCCCAGATCTCATATTTAAGAGGACCTGTCATGCTTTTTTCTATTACAAGGAATGTTTACATTCCTTGTAATAGGAATAAAAGTGATCCATTTTTTATTTTTTTTTTAAAGTGTAAAAATAAATAAAATAAATTAAAATAAATAAGAAAAAAAAAAAAATAATTTTAAAAACACCCCGTTACGACGAGCTTGCGCACAGAAGCGAGCGCATACGTGAGTAGCGCCCGCATATGAAAACGGTGGTAAAACCACATATGTGAGGTATTGCCGCGATCGGTAGAGTGAGAGCAATAATTCTAGCCCTAGACCTCCTCTGTAACGCAAAAAATGCAACCTGTAGAATTTTTTAAATGTCGCTTATGGAGATTTTTGAGGCTAAAAGTTTGACGCCATTCCACGAGCGGGCGCAATTTTGAAGCGTGACATGTTGGGTATCAATTTACTCGGCATACCATTATCTTTCACAGTATAAAAAAAAATTGGTCTAATTTTACTGTTGTCTTATTTTTTTATTCAAAAAAGTGAATTTTTCCAAAAAAAGTGCGCTTCTAAGACCGCTGCGCAAATACGGTGTGAAAAAAAGTATTTCAATGACCGCCATTTTATTCTCTAGGGCATTAGAAAAAAACAATATAAAATGTTTGGGGGTTCTAAGTAATTTTCTAGCAAAAAAAACTGTTTTAAACATGGAAACACCAAGTCCGAAAAAGAGGCCTGGTCCTTAAGTGGTTAAATACATCAAGGGGGTGAATAAGGTTCAGGAGGGCAGTTTTTTCAATATGAAACCAAAATCAGGGACCTCAAACTAACTGGAGGAAAGTTCAAAATTAATCTTAGAAAGTTCTATTTTTGAGGAGGCATGGGGAGGGGCCCTGACACGTAGAGACTCATGCTGGATGCTCCCATCACCCGAAACCCATGCCACTGCCTAATGCTGGGAGCGTGCTATGAGGCGAGCTGCGGGGCCATGACACTGAGACACTGGAAGTATGAGGAGAGGGGAACACGGCCATATGTGGCTCTAGCTCCAGCACCCAGCTCCTAGCTAATCCACCCTGCAGGAGGTAGCAGACCCACGTGTTTGCCTTCCACCTTCCACTGCCCCACTGGTGCAGGACCTTACTGCATCTACAGCCGTTCGAATACTATCCTAGATACAGTTATGAGCACTGAAAAATGCATTGCACAGATAAGTCTGCACATACTGTACATTTAATATAAAATTGTCAAAAAAAGTTTAAAACAAAGCTATCAAAATAAGTGATGTGAATAACGTTCTAGTTTATTTCTTAGCATTTGTGGGTGTTAGAAATTGCAGAACTTTCACAAAATGTTATACATATCTGTTAGAAAGGGTTATTACACACTTGTTTAAAGATATTTAATTAGAACTCAAATATCTGGCAAGATTTCAATCTGTCTCCCAAAGCTTTTTAAGGAGAATTTAATCTAATAGGTATAAAAAATGGGAATGTCTTGCTTAATATAACTATCAGGTTAAGTGTTCTTTTAATGGAATAAGATACATATTGAAAAAAATGAACATGTAATGGCAATGGCAAAATATAGGGAGTTTGCTGCATATGTGATTGGGTACATATTTAAAGTCATGCAAACTGGATGCAGAGCTACACAGCAGGGAACCATACATTATTTTTAATTCTATAGCATCTGCAAAAAAAAGATTTTAAAGTGATACTAAAGCCTTAGGCCCCTTTCACACATGCGGACGATATGTCCGTATTTCATCCATCCGTTTGCGGATGAAATACGGGCATACATTCATCCCTATGGGATAGTGGGTGTCTGCGGATGAACATCCGCAGACACCCGATTTCGCTACTGTCCGATTCTGCAGACGGAGGAAAATCCTATTTTTCTATCAGTCTGCAGAGCGGATCGGATGAACACGGACAGACGGTCCGTGCTCGTCCGATCCCCATAGAGGAGAGCGGAGAGCTGACAGGGCGGTCCCTGCACAGTGTGCGGAGACTGCCCTGTCTGCCGCCGGCTCAGCGGGGACAACGAAGCGATCCCCGCTGAGCGAGCGGGGCCTAATTTTTAATCCTTGTTAAAAATAACACACATGTTATACTTACCTGCTCTTTGCAGTGGTTTTACACAGAGTAGCCCAGATCCTTCTCTTCTCAGATCTCTTACTATGGGAGCACCAGAGCCCAGCCTGGAGCTCTCTGTGTCCATTGAGACATGGAACCACAGCCCGCCCCCTCCCCTCTCGCTCCTCATTGGCTCACTGACTTTGATTGACAGCAGTGGGAGCCAATGGCTCTTCACTGCCATTTCAGCCAATGAGGAGTGGGAGTTCAGGATAGCCCAGTCTCTCGTGCAACATTGCTGAATCAAGATGAGGCTCAGGTAAGTATTAGAGGGGCTGAGGGGGGCTGCTGCACACAGAAGGCGTTTGTTTTTTATTTTTCATTTAGGAAAAAAGAAGGTAAGACAATGTCCTCATTCAAATGAAACACAAAACTACCTTTGACAAAAATTATGGATAAGGATGTAATACCACCTTGTCATGGTGGAGAACCAAAAATGGCTCCTTACAGGAAAGAGCTCAATAGGACTAACGGAATCTCTTGAAATGATTCAAAAGGTGATAAACATGTGCAATTCAATAGTTCTGAATTCATTTTTTGCCAAAATTTGACAAATTTGTTAATTCGTAAATATTTGAATTAACAAAAACCCATTGAACAAATTTTTCCAAAAATGAAAATTTGAAAGAACGAAAATACAAAAATTTAAAAATACAGAAATGTGAAAATCCAAAAATTTGAAAACCTGAAAAAATATGAAAATCTGAAATAATAAATAACTAATTTTAACTCTTACTAACTATTTAATTATAGATATTGGAATTTCCTTTCAAATTTGGCTGCTAGCAAACTCAATGAATACAAATTTACCTCAAGTTACGAATTATCCAAAATAATAAATGCCGCATCTAAACGAATGGAACTAATTAATAATAATAAATAATAATAATAGCAGAATTTTTCATTACTATTATTTATTATTATTAATTTGTTACATTCCATTTGTTTAGATGAGGCATTCGTTTCACATTTCAGATAATTTATAACTTTGGATACATTTGTATTCCTTACGTTCACTAACAGCCACATTTTAAAGGAAATTCCAATACCTATAATTTAATAGTTAGTGATTATTAGTTAGTTAGTTATTATTTCGGATTTTCGAATTTTCAGATTTTCATTCTTTTTTCAAATTTTTTAATTTTCTGGTTTTTGAATTTTTAGATTTCCGAATTTTGAGGATTTTCAAATTTCTGAATTTCTGAACTTTAGAATTTTCTAATTTTTGGATGAATGACCTGAAAAACGTAAAGGGGAAAAAACAGGTGGAACCATTGGGATTACTCCCTGAACAAAAGTAAGGATCGATGGATGGAAAACAATTGGCCTCTTGAAAAAAAAAAACTCACAGAGCCAATATCTGGCCTTCATAGTACTTAAGGTCAAACAAATTATTACTCTTGACTGGAGGAAAGCCAAAATGTGAACAACCATGTAATTTTGGGGATGCAACTTCTTGTTCCCACACCAGGATGCATAAGAACTTTAAAGTCCTATGATAACTCTGGATGAAGGTTTCTTAGCCTTCAGTAATGTAGAATTGACTGCTCCAGAGACCCTTGATCCTTCAGCACCTCAATAGCCACGCTGTTAAACCTAGCGACTGTAAAGCAGGCTTCAATAACAGCATTTTTTTCCTCTCAGATCTATTGTAACAGATGTGGAAGAAAGTGAACTGGTGGGAAGGCATAAATCATGGGGAAATAGTTCCAAGATGTTACTAGGGCATCCACCCCTATGCCTACTGATCCCTTGTCCTGGAGACAAACCTGTCCAGCTTCTTTCTGAACCTGGACACAAGATCCACCTCAGCTGTGCTCCAACATTGACACATTGCACTAAACACCTCATAATAAAGAGACCACTCCCCCAAAATGAATTGCCGATGACTGAGAAAGTCTACCTGCCAGTTCTCCACCCCAGCATATGTACAGCTGACAGAGCCGTAACATGATGCACTACTCAAGCCAGGATTTGATCCACTTCTCCTATAGCAGCCCAACTCCTGGTCCCTCCCTGATGATTGATAAATGCCACCATCATTGTCCAACTGGACTCTGACTGGAAGTCCGTGCAGTTAATTTGTCAAGTAACCCAGTGGGAGCCAAACTGCCTCGAAGCTCCAGAATGTTGATGGGAAAAATCCTTCCCTGAGGAGTCCATGTCCCCTGTATGGACAAGGACCCCAGAATAGCTTCCCCTCTCTAGATTCTGTGGAATCATCCACCAGTTTAATACCCTAAGCATACTGGGAGCTAGGTAAATTCATCAGTCCAAAGACTGAAACTTCCTGTTCCATGACAATAGGATATTCCTCTGTAATAGTAATGGAATTAAACTGTGCGTAAGGAACAACATCAATTATGGCAATCGTTTTCCCCAGCAGCCATATGCAAAGGCAAAAGGAAACCTTCGACTCCGTAGTGCTAGGACCTAATTTCTCAGAGAAAGGCTCTTCCCAGTGGCAAAAAGACCTTAGCCTGAACTGTATCCAGGATGAGACCCAGATATGTCAGGCTCTTTGCTGGCTCCAGTGCTGAACCCAGTCCAGACCTTCCAGAATAGGAATCAGAAAGAGAAATTCACCTATAGATGACACATAACCCAGGTAGTCATTTATACCCTGTTTTGTGTCCCATGATGTAGGAGAAAGCAATGTTTGTGATGCAAGGATCAGTCAATACTGTATAAGGATAAGTGGACTGCCCTATCCTCAAGTAAAATACTTTTTTTTTTTATGAATATTTATTGAAACTGGCGCACACAGAATCTGGTGCAGCTGTGCACAGTAACCAATTAGCTTCTAGGTCTTAGCCCTTGTTCACACTGAAGGTGAGTTTGGGGGCAATTTGAAAGACACACGGGTGTGTTCATGCACAGAAATCTATTTAAATCACCCCTCAAAAGTCATCAAAAGTAGTGCAGGAACTACTTTTGGAAATCAATGCGGTGCTGCAATGTCAGCGCTGCAACGATTGGGACAGTGCCACTGACTGCAATTTGTCAAATGTCAACGGGGGCTAATTCTTAAAGCTTAATTGAACAAGCTGAAGTTAGAAGCTGATTGGGTACAATGCACCGCTGCACAAGATTCTGTGTGCACCAGTTTTAGTAACCCTCCTCCCCCTTCCCTCCAAGTGTACATGAATTCTTCATTCACAGCAGGTTCTTATCCTGTTCTTCAATATACAACACCTTTAAATACATCTATGGGAAGTTTGGAAAGTTCAAATTACCAGTCAGAAACAATTGTGAAGAGGACATTTTTCTATGCTAAACAAAACAAATAAAAAATAGGGAAGTGAAACCACCTTTTGTAACAATTATTATTAATTTATAAACCAGACGGTTGTGGCAATTGGTAACTTTTAATGGGACCTAGCTTTTGTACTGTGCTTCTGTCATTTTTAATGCCAAGAGAATCATCATTGGCTGCATATAGCAATTTCTGGCTGTGTTAATGTGAAGAAAATATTCTTTGGAAAGAGACTGTATAAATTTCCATCCTATTTCAAGATTTCCCATTAACATCAAAGCTTAATAGGGCAAAGCTTGGCAACTAACAAAGAAAATGGAATGCATTATGTGTGCCTGTAGATTAAAGCAAAATTTAGTTCTAAATGCTTTTTATAACTTTGATATGTTTTTTTTTTTTTGCTTTTTTAATTTCATTTTATCTAAGAAAGTAAACCTTCAATCTTTTTGTAGCTCCCTTACTCAGTGGGCATCTTTTAAGTTTAATAATTTCTTTTAATAAAAATTTGCCAATGCATTATCATTTCTTAATGAGCATAAGCTGAATAAGTAAATCAATCCAGATATGATTGAAATTCAAGCAAATTTCCAAAATTTGTACAAACATGAATACATTCATTTACACAAAAGCACATAATTGGCACACTCAAAGATATTTTACAAGCTGGTGCAAAAAAGTGTTTACAGAAACCTTTTCATTACATTTTCATCTCAAATCAGAGCAGTAGAAAATTGTTGTTATTTGGTTGCCAATTGGGGTTAGAACTTTGCTGAGTGTTCTTTGGCTTGTTAAAATATGGCCTTATGAAGAATCTAATTATAGCCATAGTGGGCCGTGGAATGGTGCATGGAGCTGTAAGACGCAACTCGCAGCAGTTACCGGTCCTGACAGCTCCTTCGGGACTCTTCATCTTCTATTTCCTCCTACAATTGCTCTTACACCACCCAGAAGAGTAAGGACAAGCCCAAGGTACAAAACAAGCCCAGCGGAGGTCATTTGGGCCACTTTCTTACCCGGTTCTCGGCTGCCTCTGGGTCCTAGGCCATATCCAAGATGGCACCGGTGCCCTCCTCCCCAGCCTGCTCTGAGCCAGCAACAGACAACATGCAAGTGAGCTCAAGGGGACACTCTGCCTCCCTTGCGGACTCTGATCGCCCCACATGCCGCTCTCAAACCCCCTCTCAAGCATCCCTATGCTCCGCAGATGGATGGGACATGGAATCTCAGATGAGATCCCTACCTACTAAGGTGGACTGAAAAAAGACCTGGGGGTCCGAATGGAGGATATTGAAAACATTGCTGATGGTTTGTGAAATGCATTATAGTCCCATGAGGAGACACTGCATTACCACACTGTTATTTTACAGCAGCTTATGTATCACCGGGATGATACTGAAAACAGGAACAGATGGAATAACATAAGTATCTGGGGCAGTCTTGAAACAGTGGAACATAAAGACCTGGCAGGGGCTGTAGCCGTCATCTTTAACCAATTGCTCCAGTGGCCTAAAGAGTCCCTTATTGAACTGGACAGAGTTTACAGTACCTCAGGGCTGAGGAACCTTGATTCATCCTTTATTCACGACACACTGTGCAGGTGCCCTTTCTATAAGATTAAACAAGAAATCATGCAGGCTGCCAGCACACATGACTCCATCTTGCTGGATGAGACCCCTGTTATGCTCTTGCCGGACCTTTCTTGCCAAACATTGGTTATGAGACGTTCTTTGAAAGCACTGACATCGCTCCTGCAGGAGAGGCACATCAAATATCAACGGCGGTTCCCATTCATGCTCTTATTATCATTACCATTATTAGCATTACTGTTATTTTTGATTAGATTATACTATTATCAATAATCATGAATTCCCTAATTGTGTGCAGCGATTCTGAAATGCATTGCGCATTTGCTTTATCACATTTTATTCATATTATTTTCTATTAATATTTATCAACTTATATATATTATTTTTTCTTAATAATAAAACGCACAGACATGCCTGATGCAAAGTCCCACTATCCCGTCTTAATTATATATATATAAAGGTTTGATATAGTGATAGATTTGATTAGCAGATGCCCTAACTCTGGAGAACCCAAGCTGTGAATGCAACACTATATAGATCCATCGTCAGGCTACCATCATACTTTTCCAGCCCCCTACAACCTCTCCCATAAGTGTAAGGCTACTTTCACACAGGCACTTTACAGGCGCTACATCGCTAAAAATAGTGCCTGCATAGCACCTGTAAGGAGCCTCTCCTCTCACTCACTGGAGTGGTGCGCTTGCAGGACAGTAAAAAAAGTCCTGCAAATAGCAGCGACTCTCGCCCGCTCCAGTGTGAAAGTAGCCTTATACTTGGATTTGCTTGTTTTATATATACTGCAAAGTTTACAAGTATATACATCCACATAAGCATTTGCATTATGTGTTTTTATACGGATAGATAATATATTGTTTTATTCACCACCTACCTAGGTGTATCTCCATTTGTGCCTACGGGGGGGTCATGCTTACAAATCGCTCTGTCCCTCTCTCTACCTGATTCACGCATGTTTTCTGTGAGTATTTATGGTTATGTACAATATGTATGTACTGTATATTACTGTATATTATATTTGAAATTTGTTATAATAAAACTCTGTGTTTACTCATGAACATGTGAATCAATTGTTAATGTGTAAAAAAGCTTAGCTTTCACTTACTTCTTCACTGGGATATAAAGTACTGACCAGTGGCCATTGCAGATTTTGAGGTGCTGAACCCGAAGTTGCCTTCATTGTTCCTTCATATTTTTTGTGTAATTTGGGACTTTTATAACCAATTAAATAGAAGTTGTTTTTAATTGTTACATTTTACAAAAAAATATTTTTTTGTTTTTTTTGGGACGTTATTGGGGATTTTTTTACACATTAACAATTGATTCACATGGACAGATTCACTCACATGTTATGTGTTTTTGCATGATTACTTAATAATGTGTTTTTAGGTTTGCGCAATCTTCTTTTTTATTTCTATATATGCTGAATTAAGTATTTCATTCTTGGAGATAGCAGCATACATTTACACATATTTTTTCTATTTTTTCACTTATAATATCATATTTTATATAATATTGATCATATCATTAATATCAGTGAGTGTAGAATAATTAAACTATATAAGTTTATATTTTTACAATGACATTAGTTTTATTATAATTTTCAAGTAGATGTCCACCTCCCAAAGGTTGCCTACCCCTGCTCTAAATGCTGCATCACCCCGTTTGCGGGTAGCAGAGCAGATAGCTGATGACTGAAATACCAGTTGCAGCTGGTATTGGTTCTGCAGCCATCTAGGCGAGTATGATTGTTTGTTATTTTCTAAACCGGAATTTATCTTTTAAAATCTGGACAGACTAGTGTAGTCTCATATCAGATCCTTTTTTAGATTTCTGACCATATGAATTTAAACGCATCTAGCTGGGAATTGGGACTGGCGTAAATCTGTCAGATATGTCTCCATTCTGGGCTACATTTATAAAAAAAAGTGGTATGGGATAAAAGAAATGTGTTATTTGAATCCTGGTGAGCTGCTATTATGAAAAATGATTTCTTGGGGAGGCGTGGCGCCTGGGCTCCAAGATAGATGCTTAACCCAGGAGTAGTGATGGCCGAACGGTTCGCCCGGCGGTCGTTTCGCGGCGAATTTCCGACTTTCGCCGTCCGCGGGTTCGAACGCCTTTTTCCGTCGTTCGCCCCGGCGGACTTACGTGTTTAATGTATACAAGAACTTTAACCTTTCGTGACACGTTTATCATGTGTTACAGGACAACCAATTGAGACATGACAGCTCATGGACACTTGGACATTCCCCCTAACCTATAAATACACCCGATCCGGTGGCCATTTTACATTCTTTCTTCTGTCACTGTAGGGAAAGGATCCTGTGTGGAGTAGGGACAGAGAAAACGCTAGCTATTTGGTACACAAAAGTTCTTTTCAGGACTGGTATAGGTGTTAGGTCAGCAGCCTGAGTTTCTTTTGTCAGTTTAGATAAAGGGACAGAGCGCTGTATGCTGCTATTTTAGGGACAGCTCAGCCAGATTAGTCTTTCTTCATCATCATCATCATCATCATCATTAGCTGTTACTATCAGGTCCACAAAAGAGCTGTTCCAGCTAATCGTTCCAGCCTACTCTTTTTTGCCAATTTGTATAGGGACAGGCAGGAAGCAGTGTGTCAGGCAGTGAGGATAATTTTAAAGACTTGCTGTTACTATTAGTTCCACAAAGGTTCTTTTCAGGACTGGTATCAGTGGTACGGTAATAGGCTTGTACACGTATAATATTCTTTCTTCCAAATATAGAAAGAATATTATACTTGACTGCTGCCCTTCTGCTGCAGTCTGCTAATCATTCACAACTCACTTGTTCCACAAAGCTCTTTATCAGGACTGGTAACTTGGTCTGTCTAGGGTGCTACGGTACATAGGCTTGGGTGCGGTACAGTCTGCTGTTCTGTAAGGACCGCTATCGGTCCACAATACATAGGGTTGCCGTGCACTACTGCTGACCGCTGCCCTATACTGCAGCAGTCCTTCATTGGTATAGGGACTGACGTACAGTCTGCTAATCACTAACACACAACCTGCTTGGTCCACAAAAGTTCTTATAAGGACTGGTAACTTGGTATAGGGTGCTACGGTACATAGGCCTGAGTGCAGTACAGTCTGCTGTTCTGTAAGGACCGCTATCGGTCCACAATACATAGGGTTGCCGTGCACTACTGCTGACCGCTGCCCTATACTGCAGCAGTCCTTCAGCGGTATAGGGACTGACGCACAGTCTGCTAAACACTAACACACAACCTGCTTGGTCCACAAAAGTTCTTATAAGGACTGGTAACTTGGTATAGGGTGCTACGGTACATAGGCCTGAGTGCAGTACAGTCTGCTGTTCTGTAAGGACCGCTATCGGTCCACAATACATAGGGTTGCCGTGCACTACTGCTGACCGCTGCCCTATACTGCAGCAGTCCTTCATTGGTATAGGGACTGACGTACAGTCTGCTAATCACTAACACACAACCTGCTTGTTCCACAAAAGTTCTTATAAGGACTGGTAACTTGGTATAGGGTGCTACGGTACATAGGCTTGAGTGCGGTACAGTCTGCTGTTCTGTAAGGACCGCTATCGGTCCACAATAGATAGGGTTGACGTGCACCACTGCTGACCGCTGCCCTATACTGCAGCAGTCCTTCAGCGGTATAGGGACTGACGTACAGTCTGCTAAACACTAATACACAACCTGCTTGGTCCACAAAAGTTCTTATAAGGACTGGTAACTTGGTATAGGGTGCTACGGTACATAGGCTTGAGTGCGGTACAGTCTGCTGTTCTGTAAGGACCGCTATCGGTCCACAATAGATAGGGTTGACGTGCACCACTGCTGACCGCTGCCCTATACTGCAGCAGTCCTTCAGCGGTATAGGGACTGACGTACAGTCTGCTAAACACTAATACACAACCTGCTTGGTCCACAAAAGTTCTTATAAGGACTGGTAACTTGGTATAGGGTGCTACGGTACATAGGCTTGAGTGCGGTACAGTCTGCTGTTCTGTAAGGACCGCTATAGGTCCACAATAGATAGGGTTGACGTGCACCACTGCTGACCGCTCACCTATACTGCAGCAGTCCTTCAGCGGTATAGGGACTAAGAGTTTTGTCACAGGGTCATTTAAAAAATGACATGCAGAGGAAGAGGCAGGCCCTTCCGCAGGGGTGGTAGGGGTAGGGCAGGAGCAACAGGCTTGAGCCAAAGTGGGAAGTTGCAGAAGGTGCGTTCAATTACTTTAAAGGATGCACCAGACTTGGTTGAGTGGCTCGCTCAGCCTTACTCTTCTGCACCCTCCTCATCCTCTCGATCTGCACCCTCTTCTTCACTCTCTGCTATGTGCACCCCCAAAGACACTACCACCAACAACACGACCACCACCACCACCACCACATACCTTCCGCTTGAGTCACTGGAATTATTTTCCGATCCATATCAAGAGGACATTTCTGATGCGCAGCCACTCTTGGTATTGGATCAGGAAGAGGAGGTAGCAACAAGCGCTACTCAGCAGTCTGACGCCAGTACCCAGATCAGCCCAAGGAGGAGGTTGGTCCCCGGTGTTGCTGCCTACTCTACTTATAGCGGTGGGGAAGGTGACGTTGATGATGACGTGTCTAGTGATGTCACGTGGGTGCCCACAAGAGAGGAAGAGGAGGGGAGTTCAGAGGGAGATATGGACCAGCAGATAGGGAGGAGAAGCAGCAATGACTTACATTGCACAGCAGGGACAAAGCAGACTGCAAATGTATCAGGAGCGAGTCATCGACCATGTACGGTCACATCTGGCGCTCCCAGGACACCGGCACATGGCTCCGCAGTGTGGGCTTTTTTTAACGTGTCCGCTGCTGACAATAGCGTTGCCATCTGCAATCTTTGCAGTCAACGCGTTAGTCGCGGTAAGCCCAATACTCACCTAGGGACGACCGCCTTAAGAAGGCACATGAGCAGCCATCACCGAGCCCAGTGGGAGCAACGGAACACACAAAGCCACACTGCAGGCTCTCACCGTCCAGCCTCGTCTTCTACTTCTCCTTCTCCTCTCTCCTCACAATTGTCCTCCACTCCACCTTCCATCACGCCAAGCTCACATTTTTCTGCAAAAAGGCAGGCTTCCGTGGGCCTAATGTTTGAGCGTAAAAAAATGATGACGCCGGATAACCCTCTTGCCCAACGGTTGGCGGCTGGCTTGTCAGAACTCATAGCCCGCCAACTACTGCCATATAAACTGGTGGACTCGGAGGCCTTTCGCAAATTTGTGGCCATTGGAACACCACAATGGAAGGTCCCAGGAAGGAAGTATTTCTCAGAGAAGGGCATCCCAGAGCTATATGGCCATGTTCAGCGGCAAGTGAATGTATCTCTGGCACACAGTGTCGGTGCCAAGATACATCTGACCACAGACACGTGGTCTAGCAAACACGGGCAGGGAAGGTATATCAGTTTTACTGCCCACTGGGTGAACCTTCTGACGGCCGTCAAGCATGTAACCCGTGGCACCCGTGTAGATTTGGTTTTACCGCCACGGATTGCATGCAGGCCTGACTCTTCTTCTCCTCCTCCTACTCCATCCTCCTCCCTCTCCTCCTCAGCTGCCTCCTCCTTTTCCGCTGCTAGCGTCTCTTCCACTGCACCGCCCAAGCTCCCCAGAACCTATTCCACATGCCAGGTGAGACGTTGCCATGCCGTGCTGCGTCTGTTGTGCCTGGAAGCAAAGAGCCACACTGGCCCGGCACTCCTTTCAGCTTTGCGTTCACAGGCAGATGAGTGGCTAACACCGCTCAATTTGACAGTTGGTAAAGTGGTGTGTGACAACGGTGCCAATCTGCTTAGCGCATTGAAACAGGGCAAAATCACGCACGTGCCGTGCATGGCACACGTCTTAAACTTGGTCGTGCAGCGATTCCTTGTCAAATACCCTGGGGTCCAGGACATCTTGCGGCAGGCAAGGAAAATCTCGGCCCATTTCAGAAGATCTTACACGGCCATGGCTCGCCTTGCTGACATTCAGCGGCGACACCATCTGCCGGTCAGACGTCTTATTTGCGATTGCCCGACGCGATGGAACTCAACCTTCTATATGCTTGATAGGCTGCTCCAGCAGAAACGTGCAGTTAACGTCTACCTGTATGAACTCTGCGAAAGAAACGGTTCTGGGGAGCTGGGTTTTTTTTCACCGCGCCAGTGGCTGCTCATGCGCGACACATGCAGACTTCTGCGGCCATTTGAGGAGATCACCAAACTGGTCAGTCGCAGCCATGGCGCCATCAGTGACATGGTACCTTATGCCTTCTTTCTGGAGCGTGCATTGCGTCGTGTCATTGATCAGGCTGTGGAGGAGCAGGAGCGGGAAGATGAGGAAGTCGCAATGCTGGATGAATTCCCAGGGGGGGCTACTCTATCTGAGACAAGTCAACAACAGGAGTCTGATGAGGAGTCAGAGGAGGATGGTGCCGGGGCGGATGAGCAGGAGCAAGAAGAGCATGCTTTAAACCTTTCTGGGATCCCTGTTGTGCGAGGATGGGGAGAGGAGAATGAAGAGGACGACATTATCCTGGATGATGAGCAGGAGCCAGGCCACCACACCGCTTCCACTTTAGTGCAAATGGGGGCCTTCATGCTCCAGTGTTTTAATAGGGACCCCCGTATAAAAAGCATGAGGGTCAAGGACCAGTACTGGGTGGCAACGTACTTAGACCCCCGGTACAAACACAAAATGGCGGAAATGTTACCGCCGTCGCAGAGGGCTGTCAGAATGCAGCACTTCCAGGCCTTGCTTCGAGAAATGCTGCATTCTGCTTTTGCGTGCGCTGGCAGAGGAGCAATTCCCACTCCCAGAGAAGGATTTGCGGGTACCAATCCAACAGCGCCTGCAAGAAGAGGCCGGTTTGAAGATGTGTTGGTGACTTCGGATATGAGGTCATTCTTTCAGCCGACCCATCGACAGGTGTCATCCGGATCCAGCATCAGGGAACGCCTAGACCGTCAGGTGTCCGACTACATTGGGTTAACGGCCGATGTGGACGCTCTGAGGAGTGATGAACCCCTAGACTACTGGGTGGGCAGGCTTGACCTCTGGCCAGAGCTTGCCCAATTTGCAATCGAACTGTTGGCTTGCCCCTCATCCAGTGTCCTGTCCGAAAGGACGTTCAGCGCAGCAGGGGGGATTGTGACCGATAAGCGTACTCGCCTAGCTCACCACAGTGTTAACTACCTCACATTTCTAAAAATGAATGAGGCATGGATCTCGGAGGAATTCAACACATGTGATCAGTAGACCATGTATATGTCTATAAACAATTTTTGGAATCAAGCACACAGACCTTCTTAATTCATTTGGCTCACTTCCCTGACCCAAAAAAGCACACCGTACTATATGCCCCTACCCTCCTCTTTGAAGAGGTTGAGCGGTGTCATATTTCTACTGGGGCTGCTTATTATGAGGGGTTCCCACCATCCCTGTGCTGTGCTGACTTCCTCCTGGGTGTTCTTATTATGAGGGGCTCCCACCATCCCTGTGCTGTGCTGACTTCCTCCTGGGGGTTCTTATTATGAGGGGATCACACCATCCCTGTGCTGTGCTGACTTCCTCCTGGGGCTGCTTACGGTGCTGCTGTCAGCGCTGTATGTCACGGAGCTGCTGTCAGCGCTGTATGTCACGGAGCTGCTGTCAGCGCTGTATGTCACGGAGCTGCTGTCAGCGCTGTATGTCACGGAGCTGCTGTCAGCGCTGTATGTCACGGAGCTGCTGTCAGCGCTGTATGTCACGGAGCTGCTGTCAGCGCTGTATGTCACGGAGCTGCTGTCAGCGCTGTATGTCACGGAGCTGCTGTCAGCGCTGTATGTCACGGAGCTGCTGTCAGCGCTGTATGTCACGGAGCTGCTGTCAGCGCTGTATGTCACGGTGCTGCTGTCAGCGCTGTATGTCACGGAGCTGCTGTCAGCGCTGTATGTCACGGAGCTGCTGTCAGCGCTGTATGTCACGGAGCTGCTGTCAGCGCTGTATGTCACGGAGCTGCTGTCAGCGCTGTATGTCACGGAGCTGCTGTCAGCGCTGTATGTCACGGTGCTGATGTCAGTGCTCTGTATTACGGTGCTGCTGTCAGTGCTCTGTATCTCCTGCACCCTCTTGTTTGCCTACCCTGGTCCCTGACCTTCCCTCTCCTCCATTGCCTTCATTAGCTCCATAGTCCTGAATTGTCAGAACAATTTCCCAAATAAAAAAAAAATGCTTGTAGTTATCGATCCCAAATTCACCTCATACATGTATTATGCTATTGTCCAGGTGGTGGGACTACGTGCTACCCCCTAATAATTACCCCGTGGCCGCAAATTCGACCTAAAGGTTTGCGAAATTCGCCTCCCATTGAAGTCAATGGAGCCCGCGGCGAACGGTCGTTTTCGCGAACGTTTGTGTCCGTTCGCGTTTCGCGTTCGCGAAACGTCCCGTCGGAAGTTCGTCCATCACTACCCAGGAGCTCCACTCGCTCACTGGAGATAATCCACTGCCATCAGAGCTCACCAGTGCCATCAATGGCCTCACACACTGCCAGCTTCTCGGCAATACTCCGCTGATCACAACAAAGATGCCAAGAAACCGAAAGAACCTACAGCAGCTGCAAAAACCCTTGAGCTACTTTTCCTTAGCCTCACGCGTGCTACAACAAAATGGTGGTGGCACTCGGGATCAACGGCCAGAGCAAAGGCCCGGAGCATGCAACAGTAACCATGGGATGACATCCACATCAACCCGCTCAGCTAAACCACCAAGTGAGTCCTCCTCTGGGACATCCAGCCCCTCCATGAGGAGTCCAGACAAATCAAAGCCACGGATAGACTCTCCAATCAGGCCGCAGACCGATCCGGTCATGGAGGGAAGTGGGCCCCAATAAGCCACCGCAGGCCAGATCACTCAGGGTGGGGACCCTATCACAGACTTCCCCACAGCAGACAGACCAGTATCGGACACGATGCTAAAGGACATGTTGCTGTCCCTGTGATCCTCTCTACAGGCAGACATGTTCAGGGGGATAAATGAATGCCAGAGGGAAGTGCAAGCCATAGGCCACAGAGTGAACCAGGTTGAGACCAAGATGGAGGAATATACCTCCTCATACAATATGATGGTGGAGGCTCATACAGCACAGGGGGAAGATATAGCCCGGATAAAAGACAACATGGCTGACCTCAAGGACAAATTCAGGAGGAATAACCTCAAATTGCAGAGTATACCAGAATCCGTTCCCCTAATCAGCTCCTGCAATATGCTCAGACCCTGTTTTCCACATTAATGCCAGAGGCAACAGCACAGAATCTCCTCATGGACAGGATCCACAGGGTTCCTAAACCATCCTTGATCCCCGCCGACACCTCTAGAGATGTACTGTCGAGAGTACATTACTACCACATAAAAGATCAAATACTACAAGCTTCACATAAACCAGAAAACATTCCTCAGCAATAGGCCAATATCAGATTGCTCCCTGACCTTTCCAGACACACCCTACAACGCCACCGCAATCTGATGACAATTACTAAAGCACTGAGGAATCATAAAATCCTCCATAAATGGAAGTACCCAGCAACACTCTCTATCACCCACAATGGGGGTTACCATCTCCGTGTCAAATTCGGAGGAAGGGCTCACTGCACTATGGCAATTGGATATAATCCCTGACCAGGTTGCTCAACACTCACCTCCAGCAGGCCTGCAACCCATGAAAAATGAATGGCAACTTGTATTGCACAAACGTCTACTAAGAAAAATACCAGTGGAAGCTCATAAATCAAAACCATAGCCATGCACGAATATCTTCAGAGAAGAGATATCAGAGTTTGATTCTCCTCTCCACCCCTATACCACTCGTAGAAGCTATGTCTGCACAAGGATCAGTTACTGGATCCATTTCTTATGCTACCTCTGTTGACTTTTCTTGTTTTTTTTGTTTGTTCCTTTTATTGTTTATTTGATATACACAGCTCCATTCAAAGCAACCTCAACCTCATGCACTCCTCACATGGTACAACAGCAGTCAAGAACAAGTCCTGCAGACACAGTGAGTACCTACATACCTCCATATGAACTACCACACATCCCTTACAATGACGATCAACTGTCTATTGATTAATGCTCGGGGTCTAAGTCACCCAGCAAAACTTTTCTCCCTATGGAATGAAGCCAGTAATGCATTTCCAACTAAATAACACCCCGAAAATGTTCGCACAAAGACTATCCGTATTTTTATGGCATGTACACCAAACCACAAAAAGGGAAGTGTCCTGCCAGCCATTAAAAATTTTCTGTCCTTCCAACCCAAAGAAGCATTTCTCGATGAAGGAGGTAGGTACATAATTATTACGGGAGACATCAACTCCAAACCATATAATATAGTCACGCTGTATGCCCCAAACTCACACCAAATCTGATTCATAAAGAAGGTTCTCAACAAAGCAAACTCAATGAAATATGGAAACCTCCTGATTTGCGGAGATTTTAACGTGACATTGGATCCACCATTGGATACTTCCTCAGGTAAATCTAAAGGTACTCTATCCCTTCAGACACTTCTCCATAACGAGGAACTGTTTGACATGTGGAGATGCCTTCACGCCAATGAAAAAACGACACCTTTTGCTCAAATAGACATTGTTCTTATTCCCGCATAGACATGTTCTTGGCTCCTAAAAAAGGTGGAAACAACAAGAAAACACGACATTACATGGTCAGACCATGCTGCCATATCTATGTTTGTTATAGAAAAGGGAGTCTCCTCTTCACCCCCATCTGGCGCTTTAACACCTGACTTCTCCAAGAACCACAATTTCATGTAATATTATTATTATTATTATTATACAGGATTTATGATAAGATAGTTATTCCTGTGCTGCCACTATTTAAATAATGGATCAAGGAACTACTGCGTTCACCGAGATGGATCAAACCGTATCCACTTGATGTAACGAGAGGTTAAGTTGGTGTCGCGCTGTTCCAATTTAGAGTACTACTTCAAAGAAGTTAAATCCCTATCTACCTGGTTTGTAGGGGGGATAACATAAAAATGGGGGGGTCTACAATCCTTTATAAAATGTTAAAGAAATATCTGGAATATTTTTAGACCTACTAGTAAATTGAATAAAAATTGTGCAAAGTGCCGACTAAAAACCAAAAGTGCAATGAGTCATATAAAAATCGGTAAACGCACTACAGAGGTGTTTTCACCTAGACTCTAAGCATAAAATGGTGGTGCTTTTTTAAGAAAATATATGCTTAATATGATCGTAATAAATGGATATGGCTAATACCATCAAAATAGTAAAAGTAAATGCACTGCAGAGTTAACTATGGCTTGCCTTAAAGAAATTAGCTAAATAATGTAAATAATACCCAACACTGTCACCCTTAAGCCTGCAAAGGTCAATACAACCAAAAAGTGCTATGTGCTTCTAAGGGTAAGTGTAAATGAATAAGAAAAGTGGATAATTAAAATAAAACAGAAAAAATAAAATAAATTTAAAATTAGTTCACAATAAAGTGGCTACATCCAATTAATAAAAGTGAATTCATAAATTAATATCATCCAAAAGAAAAAATCAATTAGTAAGATATGATATAAAAAGTAAATGCCCTACAGAGCCTTTTCATCAAGTGTGTGATATTTAACTCGTGAATGCAGAAATAAGATTAAAAAAGTGCTAAGTGCAGTAATAAATAAAATTGAAAATTAATAAGATTACAACAAAAAAAATAAAACAAGACTCTGAAACAGTATATACAAAGAACACCTAAAGTGCATACCTTCAAACTATGATATAGAATAAATAAATGCCATGCAGGGCTTAATTTACAAGTGCATTAAACCACAGGCAGATCACTTAAGCATTAGGTCTGCTTGAGTGAAGTGATTCAAAACAGTGAGTGAAAAGGAAAAAGGGGGGGGGGGGGGATTATATATATATATATATATATATATATATATATATATATATAGTCTCTTAAAAGTGCCCGTGCTTTTCTTGTGTTCTATAAATGTGCAATCCAGTCGAATCACCACTTCCCAGTGTTCTCTCCTTCGTGACCATACACTCAGGTGGGCAATGGCCCCTTACCTTATGGTAAGGAGAAAAACGCTTATAAAAAAACGCTTATCCTTTTAGATTTTAGGTTCAAAACTTCTCCTTTTAGATTTCTTTAAAACTCCAGGGAACCCAGTAGATTAATAAAGAAGGGGTACCATAGTGTAGTAATTTTAAACATGAATCCAATTTATTAAAAAAACTTTACACAGGGTACTCACATTTTCATTCATAAAAAAATGCCTGTAACAAACGAGTAGCAAACTCGTGTCTCTGTACAACAGCAAAGAGCGTCCTTCCCGTCCCGTTGACTTTGCAGTGCGTTTACTTTTACTATTTTGACGGTATTAGCCATATCCATTTATTACGATCATATTAAGCGTATATTTTCTTAAAAAAGCACCACCATTTATGCTTAGAGTCTAGGTGAAGACACCTCTGTAGTGCGTTTACCGATTTTTATATGACTCATTGCACTTTTGATTTTTAGTCTGCACAATTTTATTCAATTTACTAGTAGGTCTAAAAATATTCCAGATATTTCTTTAACATTTATAAAGGATTGTAGACCCCCCCCATTTTTATGTTATCCCCCTACGAACCAGGTAGATAGGGATTTAACTTCTATACAGGATTTATATAGCGCCGACAGTTTACGCAGTGCTTTACAACAATAGGGTAGACATTACAATACAATACAATTCAAGACAGGGGGAATCAGAGGGCCCTGCTCATTACAGCTTACAATCTAGGAATATTAATAATATTCTCTCAGCATCTAAAAAAAATAATTTTCAGACAATGTCACATCAGTAAACGATCCATATATTTTATGGAACGCACATAAGGTATTCATGAGAGACATCTTGATCCAAATGGGATCTAAAGAAAAGAAACGACAGGCTCAGAAGCTTAACACAGTTCTCTCAGAAATTCACACTATAAAATCCCATAACAAGAACTCACCATCAGCACCATTAACTAACAAACTGAACACACTCAACCCTTGTACACACAGTCGGACATTCCGACAACCAAATCCGTCGGATTTTGTCCGAAACTGTTGCATACACACGGTCTGACAAAGTTGTCAGAAAATCCGATCGTTCAGAACGTGATGACGTTATTTCGTTACGACGGGACTACTAGTAGCCAATAGCTTTGGTCTAGAAATTTGATCTGAGCATGCGTGGCACTTTGTCCAATCGGAATTCTCTACACATGTCCATCGGATCATGTAGTCGGAAAGTTTTATAGCCAAGCTCTGAAACTTGGTCCGTCTAATATTCTGATGGAAACAGTCCGATGGAGCCCACACACTGTCGGATGATCCGACAACACGGTCCGATCAGACATTTTCCATCGGAATGTCTGACCGTGTGTACAAGGGCTTATGGGTGGACATAGAAAAAGCAATATCACAGACAAAAGACCTAACATTACTACTTATGAGCGACAGGTGGGCACCATGAGACATGACCAAACTGCCCCCCCCCATGCAGATCCCAAACTGCCCCCCCTTGCCCTTAGCATGAAGATTCCTATTGGAACGAGATCACATTGATACACAGGACATAAATTACAAGCTACCTTTGACCCTTCTAGAATCAAAAATCCCAATTCTGACAGTCAAGGACCTGATGAACTAGGGCATTACATACATACATATATATATATATATATATCAGACCTCTATACTGAAACACAACACAAATCTGCGGAACAGATTATGACACAATTTCACCTTCCGAATGACATGATGTTCAAGTGATTGAGAATCACAACCTTCCTTAAATCACAAACACACCCAAGTTTAACCCTTTCATGCAAAGTATGGCAGTTCTACTCAACAGCCAAACAAGACACAAAAAGAATATCTTTGGTTTACAACATCACCTGGGACAAAATAACATTCAAGAAAACTATAGCAATGAAAAAAAATGGGAGGCAGAATTGGGCACTACCTTCTCAGAAGAACAATGGCAACACTCCTTCAGGGAAACACATAAAGCTTCTCACTGTATCACACTGGGAACTAATAATCAAAATGGCAAACAGATGGGATTACACCCGATAAAGAATAGCAAATTACTTTCCAGGAGCATCGCCAAAATGCTGGAGAGAATGTGGACAGATAGAGAACCTATTACACGTGTTTTGGCAATGCCCTAACATAAAAAGCCTATGTAACCAAGTATTCCAGTTCATTTCTTCTCTAACAGGAATGCTCACAGCTTTAGCAATCCTTAATACTTAAACGTAGAGGAATTCCAAACCGACTTCAGACCAGTCATAACTCACATACTGTTAGCCCTTGTACACATGGTCGGAGATTCCGATGGAATGTGTCCTATCGGACCGGTTTGTCTGATAATCCGACTGTGTGTGGTATGCATCGGACTGTTGCCGTCGGAATATCCGTCGGACCCGATTTTCCAACTTGTTGGAAATATTTTCCCGCAAACTGGTCTGATAAGACATACTCCGATCATGTATAGAGAATTCCGATCAGACAAAGTGCCACGCATACTCAGATCAAATTCCTACATCAAAGCTATTGGCTACTAGCCTGAATGTAGTCCCATCGTAAGATCGGATTCTGAAAGATCGGATTTTTCGACAACTTAGTCCGACCGTGTGTATGCAACAGTTTTGGACAAGATCCGACGGACAAAATCGGATGGAAAAAATCAGACGGATTTGGTTGTCGAAATCTCTGACCGTGTGTACAGGGGCTTAGAGACACGCTTACTGATCCTACGCAACTGAAAAACCACCGCAGCCATAAACATATCAGACATCACTAGCTGTGCACAGAAACTACATATTCAAACGTCTCATAGCGATTAACTCTATGCAATGTAAACTATTGAACAAATGTTGGTCTATATGGCCCAAATAATTTGGAGGACCTACTAGGTTACTTCGTTAAGTTGACTTTATTTGTTTATGAAGATTTTTTTTTTATAGCAAATATGCAAAAACACTTTTCAGGATGTATATTGGTTGAATGTATATATCAAACCACCCTCTGTGCTTTGTACTAGTTTTCTTTTAAATATTCAATAAAAAAAAAACATTGAAATAAAAAAAAGGTTTCCTACCCTCAGAAATGTCCATACTTTTATTGTGAAATCAAAGAAAATACATGTGGGAGAGTCAAAGGACTCTCTTCCAGCTTCATCCTGACAATAATGTTTGGGTCCATCCCCTTTGTCCTCCTCTGTATGACTGACATTGGCTCCTGGTAGTCTACTCTGCACACATTCAGCAGTGCTTCAGCTTCTCTAACCCTCCTCCCCCCGCACTCCAGACTGTTCTCCATTTGTCTTTTCTTCACAAACATGCACTTTCACTACCAGCCACTTTCTCCTTCCTCCCATCCAGGCTGAAATGCTGATCTTTCTCACTGGTGTCATTGACACAAACAAAAGAACATTAGCAACGCTGAGCTTTCTCAGAAATGCTCTCCCCCTGCAGAGTGGAGCAGGGAAGCAGCTTGAGATCATTTAATCATTGTTTTTTGTACAGTAGTCTCTTGGAGTTGTAACTCCAACAGCTTAGCATACTGTTATGTGCCTCTGTTTCTTGTTGACAGTGTGATCTCCCATTACTATTGAAACAGAGGCATATGCCAAGCATGCATGTTCCAGCTTGTGGCTTGGTCCTGAGCCTGTGGGGAAAGCACAACCAAAGCTGAGAGTTGAAGAAGGAGAAAATTAGGGGGTGGATCACTCTAGATGTAACAGTCCACTCTACTGAAGTGGCCATTACTTAGCCCTAACCAGGACTGGAAATAGGGACACAGCAAGAATGCAGCAACAAAGGAAAGAAAAAAAAACAGCTGTTCTGTGATGAGGGTAGTTAATACAATTTATTTGCACTATCCCATACTTCTTTAACCACTTGAGCTCTGGAAGGTTATACCCCTTCATGACCAGGCAATTTTTTGCTATTTAACCACTGCATTTCATGAATGTGTAGCACGTACAAACTATGGTGTATATATATATATATATATATATATATATATATATATATATATATATATATATATATATATATATATATATATATATATATATATATATATATACTGGAATTTTTTATCCATTTATTTTATACTACTATTGGTGGTGATCAGAGACTTATAATGAGACTGTGATCATGCAGCCGGAAATCTGACACTAACATACACTGAGTGGGAACTGATTAACTGCCACTGACATCACCAGTGACTAACACTGTGATCGGTAATAATACTATGCACTGTCACTGTACTAATGATACTGGCTGGAAGGGGTTAACATCTAGGGTGATTAAGGGCTTAACTGTGTGCCTAATAATATGTAATGTGTGCAGATTTTTATTAATACTTTTGTTTCATATCTTATAGTAGTAAAGTATTTTTTTGGACTTGTACCTACAGGTAAGCCTTACCAGTATAAGGCTTACCTTATAAGGTATAAGGTAACATACCTTATAAAGCTTACCTGTAGGTACATTAAATATCTCCTAAACTTGTGTTTAGGTGATATTCCCAATGGAAGCAGCCAGAGTCGTCACAGGGGCATGTGCTCTGAAGGTCCAGCATACAGTGCTGGATCTTCAGAGCTTCATGCTGCTGCAGCCAATGACTCACACGCATGCGCAAGAGTGGCTTTATCACTGCTCCAGCCACTCATACAGCCAAAGCCAGCGAACCCAAAAGGAAGATTGGTTGAAGATGGAAGCTCTGTCAGCGGTGACAGTGTACAGCATGAGGGCTTTGTTCTAAGGTAAGTATTTCATATAATAGGCTAGTATGCCATACTTTTGCAGGGGCATTTTTTTTTTGACAACCGTGGTTTACTACTGATTTAAAATAAGAAAAAAAAAGTCTTTGTTTTCCAATAAGCCTTTTTGAGTTTATAACAAAACAAAGGTAAACTGATATGTATTTTTAAGCAACACTGTTTATAATGAAACCTGATATTGCTGATGCCTGGAAATATTTAGCAGTGACATTTCAAAAGGCTGAGAGAGTTCTCGAAGTAAAAAATAGTAAGATAAGTGGCAGATTTTTATACAGCCTCAGGGACAGAATACAGAATACATGGTGTATACTTATAATGCTAAGTTGATGATATTACTTCTGAATACAAGATGGAAAATGTACACCTATATTATTATAAATTACATTATATTTAAATATGAACAAGAGCAAAGGAAATACATATCTGTAACTTTATTTCAGTTCATTTGAGCCAAAGTGTAAAGCTTTCTTAATCTGCAGTTCCTATCCCATGCATGCTGTTTGTATCTCACACACATGTTTGTGTGGATTTACTCCTCGTGTCCTTTATTTTATAATTTATTGTATATATATATATATATATATATATATATATATATATATATATATATATATATATATATATATATATATATATAGCTATATGTGTGTTTTTTTTGTTTTGTTTTTACACTGTACCGTTATTTTCATTTTTTTAGGATCATCTTGATTGTTAATACAAAGGATTAGCAACAGTCCTTGTGATAACATAACATCCTCTTTTTGGAGAGATCTGGGGAATTTAGGAGCCTATATCTTTCCTCTGGCCTCCAAAGCATCTGATCGAACTGAGATCTGTTTATTAGATGCTGTACAAGTCGGTAACAACTTGCAAAACACACCAAAACCAGAAGTTAAAATCCTCATCGCTTCCAGTTTGTGACTCAAAGAAGGGGGGAAGGAACTTCTGTTATTTCATTCTCATTAATGTGTGATTGGACCAGTTGCATTAGTCTCAGGCTCCCCGTTGGGATGGGAGAGTCCAGGATAGGCGGTGGGGAGATAATAGGGGACCCTCTACAGCCTCCTGTAAAAGTGATCAAGCGACTGTAGAGACACATCATTTTTACTAAAAAGAGAACCTGCTGTAGAAAAATATAACCGGATTTTGGTTGTAGCTGCAACCATGATCCTGGTATAACCACCGCAATACAAGGCCGTATATATACGTACAGTGGTATTGAGGTGGTCATTGAACAGAATCAGAAGAACTATGGTGAACTATGGACTCCCCAAGCTCTACTGTCATCAGATGGGCCAGACCCACCATGCAATGTGAAATAAACGTGTTCTGTGAAGTTTAATTTCAGATTGTCTCATGAGAAACCCAACAGTAAGCTGCACACAAGGTTGCCATTTTTTTTTCTTGACTCTGCCCTCAGATCTTCTGAAATAAGGAGATTATGTAATGAGTAGGCTTTCTTGATTGTCCTTATACACCCAGAAGCACAAGTACACGCTGACTGAGGCTGCTTGACCTTTTCTTAACCCATGTGGAATCAAAAACAGTCACTCTTATTTCCAGAAGGAAGAAGCAGTTGCCAGGTAGGCTTTTGGGATAAAGCCCATATTAAAAGGGTGTTGATCTCCTAACCCAAAGAAAAAAGGAGGCAAAACAACTTCCTGGTTAAAGTGAAAAGTATGTTACAACACCAAAACGAAAACACTCCTGCGCATAGGCGGAACACCAGACCGGCTATGGAAACATCAACACTGGCCTTGCTGCCCTCAAGGGTGGGGGACCCTAAAAGTCAATGAGAGAAAAAGAGGGCGCACTGGCCTTGTGCATTATCCTTTGAGTATGTATTTATTGAAGACATAAAAAAGAAAACTACTCACAAACGATCTCATAAAATCTTGCGATAAGACAGTAAAAGTAGTCATCAGATAGCAGCATCCAATACTAGACAAACAGGACTCTCCAGAGGTCGCACCATTCACTACCTGCTGATGCATTTCGAAGGGACCAACCCCTCTTCCTCATAGCTCAGTAATGGGCTGTCCTTCGGCAGTCCCTGAATAAATGCCCAAAAAGCACTCGTACACTAAAATAAGTGACACATGTGTACGCCCATGTGTGCCTGCAACCAATAGGCTAAAACCAGAGAACACTCCCCCTCTGCACCGCTTAACTTCCAGCTGCAGAGTGGGAGGGGAAAAAAAAACACCCAGGTAAACTACCCCACTCTTATTTCAAGAGGCAAGCTGTAAATAAACGTACTGCTCCTGGGGTCACCACAGCAAATGTCTATAGGCCCACAAGATCTGTTATAGTGCTAGTGACCTGTATTAGCCAGCCTGGAATGCACGTTACCATTTTACATTCCAGGCACTGGATAGGGGGCCAGAGCAGGGGCACCTATTCCGCGTCATTTGGCACATACTGATTTGCATGTCCCAGGCTACAAACCGACAACTGCGGGCCACCGGAGAGCCTGGAGTGCAAGCCGCCATATTTGCGTTCCAGGCGCGTACGACGTCACTTCCTGTGTACCGCTCGGTCAGAACCAAAGCAATGGCCGCCGCCTGTGCCCACAGACTAAGCTACAGAGGCCGGCAAGGACCATTGATTCCAACCAGGCTAATGGGCAATAATGTATTTGTTAGAATAGCATGGGATTAAATTAATTAAATATATATAAAAAAATATTGAAAAATAATTAAGAAATTAATAGATTTAAAAAAAATGAATCTAGATATCAAAATTAAATCACCAAAAAATGCAGGGCATGTGTGCATACACGCATCAGTAGTGCGCGGTAACACAGTTAAACTCCATCACTGAGGTAGTTCTGATCCAAGTCATCAAATGTTGCAATATCCAGGAAAGAGGACAAAGTTTCCTGCAGCTTTGGGTAATATTCTCTCTAAGACCCACTTCAAGCCTAGTGGTGGTAACTCTTTTCTGCATGCTGACAGCAACCACCATCCCAGATGAATAAAAAATATTTCATATGGGCAGTTTTGTTGGTGAAAGTGTACATGCACTGTGAAGAGTGACTACTGTGAACAAGGTGAGATTTTGCGCAAAAAAAATTCTGGAAAAAGGCTATGATTCCACCTTAATAGAGACTGCTTTTAACAAGTTTGCCAATCAGTATGATGAGGTCCATGAATACGTCCAACGATCTGCCCCTACTGCTAATTCTGTCATCACACAGGCCCGCTTTTCTACTGAATATACAAACAAAGCATTTGAAATACAAAGTATTTTGAAGAAAAATTGGGGTAATCTTAAGCATGACCCCGTGTTGAGTGGATACCTTGCCGATAGACCTAATATTGTGTATAGGAGACCTCGAGATCTAAGGAGTCTGGTGGCTCAGAGTATGGTGAAGAGATCTTCTAGTGGACCTATGAGTGTATGGTCTACTATCTTTGACCAGAAGGGTAGCTACAGATGTAGTGTTAAAAACTGTGGCACATGTAAGTACATGTGTCACAGGAAAAAGTCTGTAGTCAGCAAGGATGGTAGAGTTGATCATTTAAAACAGTTTATTAACTGTGGGACAGATCATGTGATATATGGCATTATTTGCCCATGTGGGCGTCTCTACATGGGCCGGACATCTTGCCCAATGAGCGTACGCATTGGTGAGCACAAATGTGATACACGTGTCAAATATCCAGTTCCAAGGCATTTTCAGGAAACCCATGAGGAGGGTCCTTAGGGTATGAAGGTTTTTGGGATTGAGTCTATAGGGAAGGACCTTGATAGGGGTAGGAGACATTAGAGGCTCTGCAAACGTGAGGCCTATTGGATTTTTACCCTCAGAATTTTGACTCCTGGGGGGTTGAATGAAGAGGGTTGTGTTGTCTTTTTACTTTTTTGTGCTTCGTTTTATTTAGATATATATATATTTTATTCAATGTAATATGTGCCCACACCTTCAGAGGTCCCTTTAGTTTAGTTTATTCATTGTACTATGCTCTTATTTTGTTACCGTGCACTACTGATGCGTGTACGCACACATGTCCTGCATTTTTTGGTGATTTAATTTTGATATCTGGATTCATTTTGAATCAAAAATATTTTTTTTATTTATTAATTTCTTAATTATTTTTTAATTGTTATATATATATATATATATATATATTCATTTTTTAATTTAATACCTATTTGATTATTCATTTAATTAATTATTTTTGGTTTGATTTCATTTAATCCCATGCTATTCTAACAAAAACATTATCACCCATTAGCCTGGTTGGAATCAATGGTCCTTGCCAGCCTCTGTAGCTTAGTCTGTGGGCACAGGTGGTGACCATTGCTTTGGTTCCGACCGAGTGGCGCACAGGAAGTGATGTCGTATGCGCCTGGAATGCAAATATGGCGACGTGCATTCTGGGCTCTCTGGTGGCCCGCAATTGTCGGTTTGTAGCCTGGGACATGCAAATCAGTGTGCACTGAATGGCGTGGAATAGGTGCCCCTGCTCTGGCCCCCTGTCCAGTGCCTGGAACGCAAATTGGAATGTAAAATGATAACGTGCATTCCAGGCTGGCTAATACAGGTCACTAGCACTATAATAGATCTTGTGGGCCTATAGACATTTGTGGTGGTTACCCCAGGAGTGGGAAGTTTATTTACAGCTTGCCTCTTGAAATAAGAGTGGGGTAGTTTACCTGGGTGTTTTTTCCCCCTCCCCCTCTGCAGCTGGAAGTTAAGCGGTGTAGAGGGGGAGTGTTCTCTGGTTTTAGCTTATTGGTTGCAGGCGCACATGGGCGTACACATGTGTCACTTATTTTAACGTGCAAGTGTTTTTTGGGCATTTATTCAGGGACTGCCGAAGGAGAGCCCACTACTATGCTCTGAGGAAGAGGGGTTGGTCCCCTCGAAATGTGTCAGCGGGTAGTGAATGATGCGACTTCTGGAGAGTCCTGTTTGTCTAGTGTCGGATGCTGCTATCTGATGACTACTTTTACTGTCTTATCGCAAGATTTTATGAGATCGTTTGTGAATAGTTTTCTTTTTCTGTCTTCAATAAATACATACTCAAAGGATAATGCACAAGGCCGGTGCGCGCTCTTTTTTTTTTTTAAATAAATAAGTATTCACAGCCTTTGTGTCAGGGCTGGCTTAGCACTTCCTTCTCTGGGCTGGCTGCTCAGCTGTTGGCTAATTGCCAGCTCTCATCTCTCCACAGTTACCAGCTTTTCCTGATCATGATCGTCTGACCTGCCTACTTAAAGCTGTCCAGCTCACTTCACCTCTGCCTTCGCCTTGGTCACATCAAAAGAAACCATCTCCTGCGGTTATGTTTAAAGACTGGCTCCTTATCCTGCTTGCTGTTGCTGTACTTGGATCCCTGACTTCTGGCCTGGCTGATTACCTGATCTGGTTATTGAACTCTGGCCTGGCTGACTACTCTATCCGGTTACTGGACTCTGGCTATGCTTTGACTAAACTTTTTCTATTTACCTTTTTATTTTCATTTAATAAACAAGTGTGAATTAATTGTACTTCTGTCTCGGTCTGATTCATAGTTTCTGACACTTTGCCATGACACTCAAAGTTGAGCTCAGGTGCATCCCGTTTCCACTGATCATCCTTGAGATGTTTCTACAACTTGATTGAGTCCACCTGTGGTAAACTCGGGTGATTGGACATGATTTGGAAAGGCACACACCTGTCTATATAAGATTTCACAGTTAACAGTGCATGTCAGCCATGAAGTCCAAGGAACTTCAGTCCAAGGAATTTGAAGTCCAAGGATCTTACAGATCTAAGGAAGGATACAGAAACATTTCTGCAGCATCAAAGATCCCAATCAATACAGTGGCCTCCATCATTTATAAATGGAAGAAGTTTGGAACCACTGGGACTCTTCCTGGTGCGGGCCACCAAGCCAAACTGAGCGATCGGGGGATAAGGGCTTTAGTTAGGGACGTGGCCAAGAACCTTGATGTTCACTCTAACAGAGCTCCAGCATTGCTCTGTGGAGAGAGGAGAATCTTTTAGCAGAACTACCATCTCTGCAGCACTCCACCAATCAGGCTTGTATGGTACAGTGGCCATATGGAAGTCACTACTCAGTAAAAGGCAAACGACGGCCCACCTAGAGTTTGCCAAAAGGTACCTGAAGGACTCTCAGGCCATGAGAAACAAAGATTAAACTCTTTGGCCTGATTGGCAAGCACCAAGTCTGGAAGAAACCATGCCTTGTTCATCACCTGCCCAATACCATCCCTTCAGAGAATCAGGGTGGTGGCAACATCATGCTGTGGGGATGTTTTTCAGTGACAGGAACTGGGAGACTAGTCAGGATTGAGGGAAAGATGAATGCAGCAATGTACAGAGAGATCCTTGATGAAAACCTCCTACAGAGTGCTCTGCACTTCAAACTGGGGTAAATGTTCATCTTCCAACAGGACAACGAGCCTAAGCACACAGCCAAGATAACAAATGAGTGGCTACAGGACAACTCTGTGAATGTCCTTGAATGGCCCAGCTAGAGCCCAGATTGAACCCAATTGAACAGCTCTGGAGAGATCTGAAAATGGCTGTGTACTGAAGCTCCCCATCTAACCTGATGGTGCCTGAAAGGTCCTGCAAAGAAGAATGGGAGAAAATGCTCAAAAATAGGTGTGCCAAGCTTGTAGCATCATACCCAAAAAGACTTGAGGCTGTAATTGGTGCCAAAGCAGCTTCAACCAAGTATTGAGCAAAGGCTGTGAATACTTCTGTACATGTAATTTTTCTCATTTTTTTATTTTCAATACATTTGCAAAGATTTCATACAAACTTCTTTCACGTTGTCATTATGGGGTATATTTTTGTAGAATTTTGAAGAAAATAACGAATTTAATCCATTTTGGAAAAGGCTGTAACATGACAAAATGTGCAAAAAGTTAAACGCTTTGAATGCTTTCTGGATGCACTGTATGTCCTATGTTTTCATCGGGTAGTAGTACCAACAACACTCTTACTGTCCTAGGGTGGTAACACTCACTCATTTCTCTGCATCTATGCTAGGCTGTTCTCTTGATTCAATTATAAACCCCCTGTACTTCCCTTATCTCCATAACATAAGGGGATGTGTCTACAGAAGATAGCTGGAAATATAGATAACATTATTTTAGATTTCAGTTCACAGGATGTAACAAGGACATTGGATTTCTGGAAGGATCAACAGGTATGTTTCTATACTTGCAGAAAATGCGCTTTGCCTAAATAAAGAAAACTAATACAACCACTACATCTAAGGACTGATAAGCTAGCGTTAATTAGATTTTTCTTCTTGGGATAGATATACTCTACTCTGTTGGTTTCCCCACAATCCAGATCTTTGTTAGACCACCAGTAGCCATAATATAGCCTACGTCGTTCATTTTTAATTTAGGGATTTCTGTATACCGTAATTTTAACTTTGTAATTTTATTTTTAATTGACAGAAAACCTTTATCTTGGCAGACTATGATGCAGAATCTGCTCAACTGGATTTATAAGATTAGTGCTAAAAAATGCCTATGTTTTAATTACAAAATGTTTATTAAATTTAGAAATTTAAAAAATGTTAAGATGATGGATTACTTTTGCATTTATTCTTTGATAGTTTGAGTCAACGTTGCAATTACTTTTCTGAAAAGCATTTATCATGCACATTTTAAACACATTAGTAGCTTTATTAATATTATGTTATTGAAGGTCCACACCAAAAGAGAAACATCTTGTGTGATGGCTGTTAGAAAATGTGTAAATGGGTATACAGTACTCAATAAAATTTTAGCAAGCTGGCATTAAGAGCTCAGCAGTTGTGTGTATTTGTATCGGAAATACTGTAGAGGCACCATTTGATTAAAAGTATAGCTATAAATAAAACCAGCTATTTGTTGATCTATAAATGTCACCTTATAATAAATATTTTATAGCTACATGAATGGGGTCAGGGGTATAACTACAATTTATGGAACGCCATAGCAAAATATGAATGTTGTCTCCTGGCGACCTCCCTAATGTCATTGATTTTACCATAAAATATGTCTAAATTAAGCAAAGGTAGCAGGACAGGTGTCAGTATAGTACATTACTGTGGACCAGAGCTTTGCACAGACGTAATCAGGGATAAACAGGGGCAAAAGTGTAGGGAATTCACTTTTGATATTTCCAGATAACTACCCTGTTCTCAGTAGCTTACCAAAATTTTTCAGGATCTAAGATATTAGGGCCTCAGTGTAAGTTTTCCAACCCCTCCACAGTCACAGAAAGCAATTGCTGAAAGAGATGCTATTATGGAAACAAAGACAAGAGATGTGGCACCAGTAACAATGCCTATAACAAAATGTTATATTATGATATACTGTAAATAGTAGTATTTCTGCACACAGTTACCCTATGACCCAAATACAAATGTCTTTAACTACCTCAATACAGGACACTTTCACCCCCTTCCTGCCCAGGCCATTTTTCCGCATTCAGCGCTCTCACACTTTGAATGACAATTGTGCTGTCATGCTACACTGTAACCAAGTAACATTTTTTACATTTTCTTCACACAAATAAAACTTTACTTTGGTGATATGTAATCACTGATGGGTTTTTTATTTTTTACTAAAAGTTTTTCTTACCTGATATGTGCTGATGAGGCTGCACGGATGGGCACTAGGGATGAGCTCGATGTTCGAGTCGAGCATAAGTGTGGTAAAAAAGTGTGCCATGAGAGCCATGATTGGCTAAAGGCAGCCAAATCTGATAGGGTGTACAGGGCTTAAGAGATACATAGCACCCCTTATTAAGAAAATAATAATTAAAAGTAATTAAAAACATTGATGCATTGCAACAGGATGATGGGCACATTTGATAAATGATGACACCCAGGAGATCCCGCTCTTTTTTAATTTTAGTACCAGGGACTGGAAGATGTTCACAGTGGTGAGTAGGTGATGATAGCAGATTGTGCTGGTGGTTCATGGGTTTCTTTATTGTTCTTTATTTTAATCATTCATTGGGATTGACCTGGATCTACATCACTGGCTGACATGATTGATGAAGAATTTACATTGCGAAACATATATTTTTTAAATAAAGGACTTGTAAATAACTATGGCTGGGTCTTTTCACACAGACATCATGACTTTAGTCATATTTGCGCTAAGAAAAAAAAACTGATGAATACAGATTTAATTTAAATTAGTTTGCAACAGTTTACACATCCATCTTCAGTACACTTCAGTTTATATCAGTTTACATTAGTTTTCACATCTAGCTTGAGTTCACTTCATTTTAGTTTATATCTGTTTACACTGGTTTATGTCCACAAAACTGCAAAAGGATTTAGACCTTTTCAATTTTTCTATTCTTCGGCGGGCATAAACAGACTTAAGCCGCGTACACACGGGCGGACTGTATGGCCTACTTAGTCCGTCATACAATCCGACTGACAGTCCGTCATACTTTCGAATGAACGGACTTGACCACACACGGCACTTTTTGAGCGGACTAATACGGCGTACTAAGTCCGCCGTACTATCCGCCCTACTTTTGAAATGAACGGACTCGCCCACACACGCGGAGGAAAGTCCGCTCATTTCGAGCGCGTCTCCAGGTAGGCGGGGCCCGCGAAGGAGACGTCGCTTGCCCCGCCGCCTGGTATGGACTTAAAGGGGAACCCCAACGCCGGAAAAAATCGGCGTGGGGGTCCCCCCAAGTCCACAACAGACCCTTGTCCGAGCACGCTACCCGGCCGGCCAGGAAAGGGGGAGAGCGAGCGCCCCCCCTCCTGAGCTGTACCAGGCCGCGTGCCCTCAACATGGGGGGTGCCTTGGGGAAGGGGGGGGTCACGCGGCCCCCCCACCACAAAGCACCTTGTCCCCATGTTGATGAGGACAAGGGCCTCTTCCCGACAACCCTGGCCGTTGGTTGTCGGGGTCTGCGGGCGGGGGGGCTTATCGGAATCCGGGAGCCCCCTTTAATAAGGGGGCCCCCGGATACCAGCCCCCCACCCTATGTGAATGAGTATGGGGTACAATGTACCCCTACCCATTCACCTGTAAAATAAAAGTACAAAAAAAAAAAAACACAACACACGAGATAAAATACTTTATTGCACAGCTCCGGGGGTCTTCCGTCTTCGGGGGTCTTCTCGCCGGACTCCTCCGCTATCTTCTTGTAGCTCTTTTGCTAGCGGAGGAGTCCGGCTTTCTTCCTCGCCGCCGGCCTCTTCTCCCAACTTCGGGGGTCTTGGCCCCCTCTTCGGTTCTTCTGCGGGGCCACCGCGCCTTCTTATAGCTCTTTTACAGGCGGTGGCCCGGTCTTCTGTCGCCGCCGTCGCCGCCGCCGTCTTCCGTTCTTCTTCTCCAGGAGATGTTGACTCGACGATCTCTCCGGCCACAATGCCAGGGCCGCGCTGCGCGGCCACTTATATAGGGACAAGGGGCGGTGTCACATGGCTTTATGTCACACGGGTTGGTCACATGGGTTGATGTCACATGGGGACTATGACATCGTAAGGGGGCGGGGTCAATATGTGACACCAACCCATGTGACATAAAGCCATGTGACACCGCCCCTTGTCCCTATATAAGTGGCCACGCAGCGCAGCCCTGGCATTGTGGCCGGAGAGAGAGCGTCGAGTCAACATCTCCTGGAGGAGGAGGAGGAGGAGGAGGAGAAGGAGGAGGAGAAGGAGGAGGAGAAGGAGGAGGAGAAGGAGAAGAAGAAGGAGAAGAAGAAGAAGGAGGAGAACGGAAGGCGGCGGCGGCGGTGAAAGAAGACCGGGCCACCGCCTGTAAAAGAGCTATAAGAAGGCGCGGTGGCCCGGCAGAAGAACCGAAGAGGGGGACAAAACCCCCGAAGTCGGGAGAAGAGGCCGGCGGCGAGGAAGAAAGCCAGACTCCTCCGCTAGCAAAAGAGCTACAAGAAGATAGCGGAGGAGTCCGGCGAGAAGACCCCCGAAGACGGAAGACCCCCGGAGCTGTGCAATAAAGTATTTTATCTCGTGTGTTGTGTTTTTTTTTGTACTTTTATTTTACAGGTGAATGGGTAGGGGTACATTGTACCCCATACTCATTCACATAGGGTGGGGGGCCGGTATCCGGGGGCCCCCTTATTAAAGGGGGCTCCCGGATTCCGATAAGCCCCCCCGCCCGCAGACCCCGACAACCAACGGCCAGGGTTGTCGGGAAGAGGCCCTTGTCCTCATCAACATGGGGACAAGGTGCTTTGGGGTGGGGGGGCCGCGCGACCCCCCCCTTCCCCAAGGCACCCCCCATGTTGAGGGCACGCGGCCTGGTTTGGCTCAGGAGGGGGGGCGCTCGCTCGCCCCCCTTTCCTGGCCGGCCGGGTAGCGTGCTCGGACAAGGGTCTGTTGTGGACTCGGGGGGACCCCCATCGGCATTGGGGTTCCCCTTTAAGTCCATACCAGGCGGCGGGGCAAGCGGCGTCTCCTTCGCGGGCCCCGCCTACCTGGAGACGCACTCGAAATGGGCGGACTTTCCTCCGCGTGTGTGGGCGAGTCCGTTCATTTCAAAAATAGGGCGGATAGTACGGCGGACTTAGTACGCCGTATTAGTCCGCTCAAAAAGTGCCGTGTGTGGTCAAGTCCGTTCATTCGAAAGTATGAAGGACTGTCCGTCGGATTGTATGACGGACTAAGTAGGCCATACAGTCCGCCCGTGTGTACGCGGCTTTAGAAGTAAAATAATGTAAATGAACATATAGCACCTTGCTTTAGGCCCCTTTCACACTGGGGAGGTTTTCAGGCGCTACAGCACTAAAAATAGTGCCTGAAAAAAACGGCCCCTTTCACTCCAGTGTGAAAGCAGGAGGGCTTTCGGACTGGAGCGGTGTATTCACCACTCCTAAACCACTCCTACCCATTGAAATCAATGGGGCAGCACAGCTATACCGCCGGTAAAGCACCGCTACAGCGGTGTTTTGCGGGTGGTTTTAACCCTTTTTCAGCCGCTAGCGGGGGTTAAAACCTCCCCGCTAGCGGCCGCATACCGCCGCTAAAACGATGGTAAATCTGCGCTTTACCGTCGATGCCCGCATCGCCCCAGTGTGAAAGGGGCCTTACATTCATTTGCCCATAAAAATAAATCGTGGTTAAATCTGTATGAAAAACTGACGGATCCAGACATTTCACCTTTTTTTTGAGAATGAGTAGGGATGCTGTGTACTCCTTAGACATTATAATGAGGATGGCCAGTATCTGGAGGCCCCTTTATTGTTAAAGAGGACTTCCAGATTATGATACTCCACCATATAGACAGCATGTGGCCTGGTATGGCTCAGGAGGGATAACTGCCTGCTTACCCCTCTTTCCTGACCAGCCAAGCTGCATACTTAGATAAGGATTTTTTTCTTATTTTCTTTTTTGTTTTTATGGGCATCCCCCTTAAAATTCATATTGACATTTTTATGAGACCCCCATCAAGGATAAGTGTCTGGTATGTATTTATAGGGAGAACAACACTTTTTTACTGCATTGGATTCCCCATTAACATCTATAACAGGCTTTCATCTAGTGGTCTACAAACAGAACAAAGAAGATGGATGCTGTCATTTATTAGCAATTAAAATGGTGTTCCAAACAACATACCAGCGCCCCGATCACCTCCATACACAATACCAGCATCTTGATTACCACCATACCCTATACCAGTGTCCTGATCACCGCCATACCCCATACCAGTGCCCTGATCACCACCATAACTCATACCAGCTTCATAATCACCACCATACACATGTCCTGATCATCATCTTACCTCATAGCAATGTTCTGATCATCGCCATACACTATACCAGCGTCCTGATCAATGCCATAACCCATACTAGTGCCCTGATCAACAACATACACCATACCATCATCATAATCACCAGTATACCTCATGCCAATGTTCTGATTACCTCCATACTCATGCCAGATTCCCGATCACCGCAATTTGCCATACCAGCATCCTCTTCACCACCATAATCCATATCAGCATCCTGATCACTGCCATACCCCATACCAGCATCCTGACCACCGCCATATACCATACCACCATCCAGATGGCGATGGCAATAAAGTTGATTAAAAAAAGCCCTGTGCACGAAATCACAAACAGGTACATGATTTTGCACAGGAGGGCCACCCTGCCACAAAGTGTTGCTTATGAGCATTTTTTAGGTACCGTAGTTTAGTGCCATTACACGGGCCGCCTCCATTTGTGACATTTTTGGTATCTATTTACTCTGCATAACATCATCTTTTATATTTTTACAAATAATTTATAATATATTGTGCATTTGTGCCTCTAAATGTATTAAAGTGTGTATTTATTTCCCCCCAAAAAAATGGAGTTTGAAAAAACACTGTGCAAATACTGTCTGAAATAAAAAAATCAACACCCAACATTTTATTCTCTAGGGCCTTTGCTTTAAACGTATTTCATTTTTGGGGGTTCTAAGTAGTTTTGTAGCAAAAAATTATGTTTTATACATGTAGGAGCGGAATGTCAGAATTGGCCCAAACTGGAAATGGTTAAGGTACTTCTTGGATGTTAAGCCTCTCTGTGTGGCTAGGTTGTGAACAATTTTCATACCTGTGGTATCACCATACTTGGTAGGAGTAGCAGAATGTGTTTTGGGGTGTAATCCTAAGTATGCCCATGCTATGTGTGAACAATCTCTTATTAAATTGACAACTCTGTCCAAAAAATATTAATTTCACTTTACTGCATTTTCCAAAATCTTGTTGCAAAAAAATAAAGTCTTCAAAAGACTCATTTGGAGTTAAAGTGGACAAATGCATCTTTAAAATGCCGTGGGGTGTTTAGTTTCAAAAATGGGGTCATTCTTCTATCCTGGTGCTCCAGGGTCTCCAAAAATGTGAGGGCTAGTCGGGAAATTAGATGCGTAATTTATGCCCTTTGAAAGCCTAAAGGTGCTCCTTGGATTTTGGGCCCCTCTGTGTACATAGGCCGTGAAAAATTCTCACCCATGTGGTATTGCCATACTCAGGAGGAGTAGCAGAATGTGTTTTAGGGTGTTTTTACAGGGTTGTCAATGCTGTTTGTTACAAATATCGTATTAATTGACAACGTTGTGTAAAACAAATAGATTTTCATTTTCTTTCCTACATTTTTCAAAAACCTGTAGAAAAAAAAATGCATTTTCAGATCACTCATTATATCTTTCAGAAAATACCTTGGAGTGTTGGGGTCATTTTGTGGGTGTTTCCACTGTCCTGTTGCTCCAGGGCCTCCAAATATGTGATAGGTAGTCAGAAATTAGATGCATAATTTACGTGTCATTTATGCTCTTTGAAAGCCCAAAGGCGCTTCTTGAATTTTGGGCCCTTCTATGCATCTAGTCTGTTAAAAAGTCTCACACATGTAGAATCCCCTTACTCCAGAAGTGTAGCACAATATATTTTGGCATGTAAATTCAGGCATGCCTATGCTGTGCGTGAGAAATAGATCATTAAAATGACAACTTTATGAAAGAAAGCACGTTGTCACGATCAGGGGGCAGGCTCGAAGACCAATTGCTATAGCAGTTGCAGCACTACCACTAACCAGCAGGATAGGAACACAGGCAGTCACCCTGGCAGATGACACAGGCTCACCTGAGGTGCGGAGTCTAAGTACTAACCGGTTTTCACCAGAGCTCCAGATGGTGGAGATGGATTTAGCTGCGTGTTAGTACCAGGTCACGGTCCTCAGGATCGCCCCACCAGGATGTGAGCAAGCCAGGGTTCAGTAGCGGATGAGCAGGTGAGGATCAAACAGAAGCGTGGTCAGTAAGCAAGCCAAAAGGTCGGTAACGAGTAGTTGCAGATTGTGATCAGGCAGAAGCGTAGTCGTGGAACAAGCCAAGGGTCGATAACGAGTAGCAGCAAACATAAGCGGCAGCAGGGAAGACAGGAGCGAGATACAGGCTGGAGATAGCACAAAATTCTGGCAAGGAGGAAGTGCAGAGACATGGCTTATATCAGGAAGTTCATGGGAGGAGCAAAGAGTTCAAGGTTCAGCTGAAATCAAGTTACAAGGCAGGGTTGTCTAAAGGATCTGACAAGGCACTGTCCAGCATCTCAGATAGCTCAGAGAGAAGATTCTTTGCCAGACATAGCTGAGGTCCTGGGTTCAAGTACAGGTCCTGATACACGTTTTACTTAGTATCTTCATTTTCCAAAAAACTTTGACAAAAATCACAACTTCAAAAAGCTCACTATGCCTCTTATGAAATACCTTGGACTGTCTACTTTTTTCTGCTGTTCCTGCATTTAGGATCTCAAGAAATTAGATTTTCAAATATATAGATCATAGTTTGTAGACTCTATAACTTTGACACAGACTAAATAATACACACTGTTTTGGGTTGTTTTTACTAAAATATTGTAGCAGAATACAAGAATACACTGTGGCCTAATTTTTTGAAGAAACATTATTTAGTTGCAAAATTTTAGAACAAAAAATAAAAAAAGGTGTTTTTTTTCAAGATTTCTGGTAAGTTTTTATTCGTATAGCAAAAAATAAAAAGCCCACCAAAAAAGCTCTATCTGTCTCAAAATAAATATAAAAATGAGATTGGGTAAAGTGCTGCATGCATAATTGTTATTCAAATGTGACAGCCATGAAAGCTAAAAATTGGCCTGAACTGGAAGGGGGTGAAAGTGTCCAGACTTGAAGTGGTTAACCTAGGAAATGTGCATTTTTTAAAAGAAATTGGCTCCTGCTGACTTTAATGGGGTCCGGTTTCCACACCAGTGCTTCAATAATATTTGCTGAACCTGCCTCGAGCTGAAGCTAGGTAAGTTTGGCTAATTTCTACAAATTTCATATAGCTTTACCTGAAAATCTGATCATGACTTATGCCATTTTTAAACCAAGCTATATAATAAAATATACACTTTATTGCCATAAATATCGGGACACTTGCCTTCCCATGCACATGAACTTTAATGGAATCCCAGTCTTGATAAGGAAAAGGGAAGGGGGCAAAAAATGGGCAACGGGACTTTATATGAAACAAATTACTTGGGGTGAATTACTTCAATCAATATAACATAGTAAATTACTAATTTATTGGAAACACATCAAGAGGTAGTACAGTGGGTATATTAATAGTAATCAGATATATGATATACAAAATTAAATAATATAATTAATATAATTGTCACATAGCCCAATAAAATTCATGATATAATGATAATAATGAACATGACAAAGTAAACAGTAGACCGACAGTACATTCCAAAGTGTGTATATAATAATAACCAATAAAATGAATTGATGATTGAAGTAGATCAAACCCATAGTAGAATCATGGCCGCTAGGGCATGGCATTCATTGGTAAAGAGCTCGACGCGTTTCGTGGATCGTCTCCACTCATCAGGAGCAGCTGTATAGTGGAACACCTGTGATAAATCATATATTATAATAATAATCAATGGTAATTGATTATATACATAGGCAAAGAGGGGGAGCATGAGAATGTTCCTAGCCACTCTTACCTATGGATGACGGATAAAATATATAGTGGATGGTAATAGTAGTGTACATCAGAAGCACTGGGAGGGGTGTAATAGCCTCCCCGGGAGTTGGGGAATCCCAGTCTTAGTCCATAGGGTTCAATATTGAGTTCCCACCCTTTGCAGCTATAACAGCTTCAACTCATCTGGGAAGGCTATCCACAAGGTTTGAGCCCACATACACACGGTCGGAGATTTTGCCAACCAAATCCGTCGGATTTTGCCCGTCGGATTTAGTCCGATGGATTGTGTCCGAAACTGTTGCATACACACGGTTGGGCCAAGTTGGCGAAAAATCCGATCTTTCAGAACGTGATGACGTAATTTCGTTACAATGGGACTACATTCAGGCTAGTAGCCAATAGCTTTGATGTAGGAATTTGATCTGAGCATGCATGGCACTTGGTCCGATCAAAATGCTCTACACATGATCGGATTAGGTCCGTCCGGCCCAGTTGGTCGGGAAATATTTCCAACATGTTGGAAAATTGGGTCGGACGGAGATTCGGACGGAATCAGTCCGATGCATACCACACACAGTCGGATTATCTGACGACACGGTCCGATAAGACTCATTCCGACAGATTCTCCGACCGTGTGTACAAGGGCTGAGAGTGTGTCTATGGGACATTTTGACCATTCTTCCAGAAGCACATTTGTGAGGTCAGACACTGATGTGGACGAGAAGGCCTGGCTCGTAGACTGCGCCTTAATTTATCCCAAAGGTGTTCTATTGGGTTGGGGATAGGACTCTTTGCAAGCCAGTCAAGTTTCTCCACCCCAAATTCTCTAATGTCTTCATGGAACTTGTGCACAGTCATATTGGAACAGGAAGGGCCAACCTCAAACTGTTCCTACAAAGTTGGGAGCATGAAATTGTCCAAAATGTTGTGGTATGCTGACGCCTTAAGAGTTCCCTTCATGGAACTAAAGAACTCTCGAAAAACAACCCAACGCCATAATCCTCCCTCCACCAAATGATTTGGACCAATGCACAAAGCAAAGTCCATAAAGACATGGACGAGTGAGTTAGGTGTGGAGGAACTTGATGGCCTGTACAGAGTTCTGACTTCAACCCGATAATACACCCTTGGATATGAATTAGAGCGGAGACTGCGAGTAAGGCCTTCTTTCCAACATCAGTGCCTGACCTCACAAATGTGCATCTGGAAGAATGGTCAAACATTCCCATAGACACACTCCTAAAACTTGTGGACAGCCTTCCCAGAAGAGTTGAAGCTGTTATAGCTGCAAAAGGGTGGGCCAACTCAATATTGAACCCTACGGACTGACACTGGGATGCCACTAAAGTTCATGCGCATGGAAAGGCAGGTGTCCCAATACTTTTGGTAAAATTGTGTATATTTAATAATTTAAAAATATAAGTTATTCATTTTTTTCACTCTTAATTTATTTTGAAATTGTAAATGGTGGTGGTGAGTAATAGGAATAACATTATCTTATAGTTTTTTTGATATAAGGCAAAGCAGTAACTTGGATATATGACAAATTAAGCATGCAAATCTACCCCACAGGAAATCTTGTAATCCCTACTCTTATGTCTTGTACAGATAAAATGTACAGGTTTGATAAATGCTGCCTGCCTGTGAGTAAATTAGGTGCTTTAGTATCCATGCTGACTTTGAATGAAATAGATGCCTTGTGCTTCTTCACATCCATTTATCAGGAGAATCTCTCTGCAATGACATAAGGTATAAACTGTCTCTTGGAAGGCACAGTCAAAATGGAACATGGAAAATACTTTATAGTAAAAGATTTAGCAGATGACAATGGCATATGAACTTTCCATACATTTTTCTACTACTTAACCCCCTCAGATCCACGCTATAACCAAATGATGGCCACAGAGCAGGTTCTGCTGTGCCAGGAGGCCGTCAATAGAAGTCCTCCCCTTTGCACGTTCCCCACACGCGTGCTGTGATCGCTGAGTCAATGAGACTCGGGTGATCCCAGATCGGAGTAAGGGGTAGATCCAGCCCTTTACCACATGATCAGCTGTCAGCCAATGACAGCTGATAACGTGATGTAAACAGAAGATCGTTAATCTTTTTTTCTTCTCGCGCTGTCAGTGTGAGGAGAAAAAAAGCCGATCATTGGCATCTGTTGAAGGGACATTGGTCCCAAAGAGGAAGAGGCGAAGCCGCCTCATATGTGCCCATCATCACTGCCTGCCAGTGCCACCTGCCAGTGCTATGAATCAGTGCCCACAGTGTTTATATCTTATGGGCCTAAGTTTTGGAGCACAGTTGTGCATTATGCTACCACACACTTGGTAAACTACTTACTTCTAACCTCTGAATGGCCTAATCAACATTCCAGGTGTTAAAATCTCAAGAGGATGTAAACAACTCCTAATGCCACCTACACACGGTCAGACTATGCGGCGGACTTAGTCCGGCAGACAATCTGTCTGTCTTTCCAGCAGAAGTCCGCCAGACTTTCCAAACGAGTGGACTTGCCCACACACGCCCACACACGACTGGACTTTTCGGACTTGCCCACACATGCAGTGAAGTCCATTCATTTTGAATGTGACTTGAGGTACGATGGGACTAATGAAGGAAGTTAATGTCACCACCTCCATCGGCGAAATTGACACCTTGCTAGCCCCATCGCCTGGTATGTATTTTAAGGGGAACCCCTATGCCGAAAAAATGGCGTGGGGGTCCCCCCAAAGTCCATACCAGACCCTTATCCGAGCATGCAGCTCGGCTGGTCAGGAAAGGGGGTGGGGACAAGCGATCCCCCCCTCCTGAACCGTACCAGGCAATGTGCCCTCAATATGGGGGGTGCTTTGGGGAAGGAGGGCCCTGCCTTTTTTTCGGTGTAGGGGTTCCCCTTAAAATCCATACCAGGTGACGGGGCTAGCAAGGTGTCAATCTTGCCAATGGAGGCGGCGACATTGACTTCCGTCGATAGTCCCGTCATACCTCAAGTCACGTTCACAACTTTACTCCGTGTGGGCAAGTCCATTCATTTGAAAAGTTTGGTTGTGGACTAGCACACAGACGAGTGGATTGTCCACCGGAAAGCCGAGTCTGGCAGACAATTTTGAGTCAAGACTTCTTTCAAAGTCCGCTGGACTTTTGGGAAGAAAAAGTCAGCCGGAGCCCACACACAGTTGAATGACCAGAGTATGCTGGACTAAGTCCACCGGATAGTGAAATTGTGTGTAAGCAGCATAATTGTCATATCCCTTGTAGCACTAAAAAACATTTTCTATAAGTGCATCTACCCATAACCCCTCACAATTTCTTTGTTTATAGACAAACTCTCTTATGTTTTCCCCATGGAATGGGTGGAGGCCTCCCAAAATAAGGGGATATGGGTCCAAAAATGTTTTGTTATCTGGGAATCTTTCATTCAAACCTTGCCTACAGATACCCAACAATCGATAGTACAATGTTTTCAATAAACCCAATGGTTTCAAAGCAAACAGTTAACCAATGACCCTCTAATTGATATCCTACCCTTCACTTAAAATTAAAATATATTTCATGCTTTAACAGCTAAGATCTTCCCTCTTTCCATCATCTGCTAGTTGCTAGATGGACTGCCATATGCATTTTTGTTTCCATTCTCCATCTTAAATTGCAAACCAAACACTGTATTCGAGTTTATATATTGAGGACTCCGTTAGAACTAGTCATCAGACTTATTTATACCCTTGAAGTACAGAATCCCAAAAATAAATATTGATGAAAACCTGGGTATAAAGTTTAACTGTGGGGCATATACTATAGCTACCCAATGCAATATATTTTTGAAGGCAATATTGAACTATATGTTAATTCAGTCCCTGGCTGTAGAAAGCTACCAGAGCTTATTTTGTCTGCCTTGCTATGGAATACTGTAAGTTTTACTTTGTTATTTGCACTGTTGAATGAATAAGCCTATTAGTGGAGATTTCAGTACAAGGTCAGTAGGTGTGTGCTTCTGAATTATCACTTCAAGACCTAAACTAGATACAGAAGGTGATTTAATCTTTTGCTGCTGAGCAAATTAATCACATGTTGACAGTGATGTCAAGAAATGTATTTGAATCAGATATTTATATTAAAATTGCTGTTGTATTTTTTTCCTTGAAGTGGATATAACAAGTTAGGGGACAAACGTGCATACATTTTTACTGTTTCACCTTCTCCTGAAACACTCTTTTGAACCCTGTGACATTATTTGTTTAAGTTAAAACGTAATTGGCAACTGATTTACATTATGCATATGTATTCTACTTTCTACAAAAAAATATTCTACTTTGTACTTTGTACAAAAATTATTGGTATCCAGTATCTAAATGCAGCCAGTCCGATATCAGTTTTAGCAGCTTACTAAGGAAATCATTCTTCTAACTGTTATGATTACTGTCTACCACTGTTTTTTAAATTATTAAATTAAAGCGGGAGTCCGCCGGGAGTTCCGCCGTTTTTTTTTTAAAAGCCAGCAGCTACAAATACAGCAGCTGCTGACTTTTAAAATAAGGACACTTACCCGCCCAGCGTGCCTGCGATATCGGCACCCGAAGCCGATCTCTCGATCGTCTCTCGGGTGCTGCCGTCACCATCTTGGGTATGGGAATCAGGAAGTGGAGCCTTTCGGCTTCATTTCCCGGTTCCCTACTGTGCATGCGCGAGTCGCGCTGCGCAATAAGGATGGACCCGCTGCCTCTGGGATCTGTGTGTTTCCCAGCAGGCAGCGGGGGACTTTCGGAAAGGGGCGTAATCTATGCCCCTTTCCGCAGAGAGCTATCCCGGAAGTGGGTGCAGATACCTGTGCTGTACAGGTACCTGCACCCCCCTCCCCCCTGAAAGGTGCCAATTGTGGCGCCGGAGGGGGGGGAGGATTCCAATGAGCGGAAGGTCCACTTTAGGGTGGACCTCCGCTTTAAAGGCAATGTCGGATAAGCATATCATCCTTTCATTTTTTTATTTTTTTTAACTGAACAGTCTATGATGAACTGAGAAAACCTGTCAGGGTTTGGGTTGGTGGACAAACATGTACTGTGCTCCAGTTTAGGGGCAATTTGGCACCAACATAATGAAGATAATAGATTATATTTTATTTTGTACTAAAAGATCATTTTTATAAAAATGAAAAAAAAAATCAGTCCTACAGTAATTATGATGTATGGGTTATACTTACTCAGTAATGAGTTCTTAGCACCAAGTTTAGTAATAAGTGATCATAAATAATGATACCCAGAGGGATATTTCTAAAGGATCAAATGGCTTTATATGCCACTTTTTGATTACTTTTTTTAATCTTTTTTTTATTTTTATAAAAGAATGTTTAATGTTTTTTTTTCACCTTTTTGGGTTTGGTGCTTGCTAAATATTTTCTGTGTTTAGTTATAGTTTTACCATATTTTATTAAACTAAATGTATTAAAAGGCATACATGCATAATGAGGGCAAAATGTTTACATTATTAGAGGAGAATACAAGTATTTGTAATATAGACATTTTCTCCTCTTCCAGATTCAGCAGGTTCATTTCAGGTTGTTATTGTCACATTTTTTAATTACCAAAAATACTCTACTTTTTCTTTCAAATATAAAACGTTCCTTCAAAATTGAAAATGTTTTTGTTTCAGTATGTCAGGTACTCATTTGATTCTGTGTGAATCTAGAGGTAACCAGTACTAAGAAAAAATGGGCTGTTATACCTTGCCCAGTCTTCTTATAATGGTGGATCACCAGTGGCACAACAACATAGATTGCACAGTAGTGCAATGGTGAGTGAAATAGTAAGAGGCAATCCAATTATAAATGTGATTGCTTGAATTATATGTGGAAGCTAACACAATTGCACCTGTGGTTGATATTATGTAGCAAATGTTTGTAAATCACTTAGTATGTGTTGATCATCTGCATTTGTTGCAAGGAATGTTGGCTAATTGAAGTGGATGTCTTGCATGCCTTGCCTTATGTTTTGTTTTCTAAGTGACAGCTTTTGACATGTACTTTCACAAATATGTTCTCATTGGCAGAGACAAATGCATTAAAGTTTCAGTGTAGATTTTTAAAAATGATTTTCACAGATCATGGTGGTATTCACATTGCATCACAACTCTGGATGCCCCATGCTATGTTTAAATTTCTGCAGTGCCAGAAATGTGTCATTTATCAGCAGTGATATGTTGGGTATAGACTGTAGTGCCACAGAACATGATGACTGATGTTTCTTACATCACTGTTCATTGTAATTGTCCCTGGAATACATTAGGGGACAGTATCATTCTTTTTTTTTTTTCAATCAAACTTTTTTAAGACTTTTTGAAAGTGTCTGTATTTCTTTACATTTAACACTTTTTTTTGGTTCAATACATTTTTATTGAATTTTTCAGAGATCAAAATTTAACAGATACACATTGCGGATGCAGCCACTAGAGTACACTGGTTGAGTGCAGTCTGGATCAGGGTACTACACAAACATGGTCAGACCTAAGAAATATAGAAATATAGAAAATATGTCTTAAGCCGCGTACACACGGGCGGACTGTCTGGCCAACTTAGTCCGTCGAAACACATTTCAGCGGACAGTCCGCCCGTGTGTGGGCTTCAGCGGACTTTTTCAGCGTGCAGTCTGGCGGACTAAGTCTTTCGGAATTTCCGTAATATTGTCTGTCCAACTTTGGTTTCAGCGGACAGTCCACTCGTGAGTAGGCTAGTTCGACGGACTAAGTATGGCGCATGCTCAGAAAGGATTTACACGGCGAAAGGTTGCATTGCTGTGTATTGGACTTCCTATTTCTAGTCCCGTCGTACGTGCTGTACACGTCATCGCGCAAGCTTTCGACTGACTGTTGTTCATCCGTGTGTGGTCAAGTCCGTTCATTCGAAAGTAGGGCGGACTGTCCGTCGGATTGTCTGACGGACTAAGTTGGCCAGACAGTCCGCCCGTGTGTACGTGGCTTCACATTCAGAGTGTTAATATATAAAGAATATCAAGAATAACAACAAGTAATGGTATAAATGGCTATACAGTGTGTAGAAGAACTCAGATTATACCACAAGACATTAAATAACTCATCAAGCCACGGCTTCCAACTTTTATCAAAGGCTGAAAGGGTATTAGAGTATAGGGCAATCACTTTCTCATAAGAATTGTTGAGTTGGGTCAAATTCACAGCGTCTGAAGGATTGGGGACAAGATCCTTTCTCCAATTACATGAAAAAAACCCTGGGAATCCATTTCTCCTTCACTGAGGAGCTTACATTGGCTAACCGTAAAAAATCGGATCACGTTCAAGACCCTTTGCCTCACCCACAAATGCGTGCATAGAGAAGCTCCGCAATACCTAATGGAGAAAATAAATCATTACACACCAAACCGCAGTCTTCGATCAGCCAACAAAAACCTCCTCCTCGTGCCCAAAGCCCCGTATAAATCCAAGGGTGATCGGAGATTCGCTGTCCAAGGGCCTCGGCTATGGAATGCTCTACCAATCAACATCCGCCTGGAAGAAAATCACCTGGCTTTTAGGAAAAAACTCAAGACCTTCCTCTTTTAGCAGATGATCAAAGCTTGCCACAGCGCCTAGAGGCGATTCAGTTCGCATTGTGCGCTATATAAGTATTTCATTCATTCATTCATTCAATTACATGTGTAGCACCCTCTAGTGTGCTAGAAGTGATAGTACCTTTTTGTTGAGAGTAGGTCAATTTCCAGGCTCAGCTGATTGGATTGGCAGGGTGCAGGCCTCCTTTAATACCCAGGGTCAGCCCAGCTGGGGAGGAGTTTATTGGGTGGAAGATGGAGATGGATTGTAAGGCTGTCAGGGCCTTTGAGGGAACTTCCCAGTCTGGGTTACACAGAGGCAGCCAAGAGGGCTGGTGAGTGCTCACACAGTCTGGAGGACTGGGAGGCATGCCTAAGAGGACTGAGATGCAGTAGTCTGGGATGGGTGCAGAGCCAGTCTGGAGGATTGTGGTTGCACGGGCAAGTGGAAAGGGGCAGCTGCAGCCAGAAGGGCTGGCAGTGCCTTAGAAGGTGGTACTGGGAGCAGTAGCCACAGGGACAGCTAGCACTGGGACTTTCTAATAGGGATTCCACCTTTTTCTACTACTGAAATCTGGAAAATATTGTTTTGAAGTGTATAAAAATATTATTTTAACCACTTTCAGACCGGACCATTTTGCTGGTAAATGACCAGAGGTCTTTTTACACTTTGGCACTGCGCTGCTTTAACTGGTAATTGCGCGGTCATGCAATGTTGTACCCAAACAAAATTTGCGTCCTTTTCTTCCCACAAATAGAGCTTTCTTTTGATGGTATTTGATTGCCTCTGCGATTTTTATTTTTTGCGATATAAACGTAAAAAGACCGCAAATTTTGAAAAAAAATGATATTTTCTACTTTTTGTTATTAGAAAAATCCAATAAACTCAATTTTAGTCATACATTTAGGCCAAAATGTATTCAGCCACATGTCTTTGGTAAAAAAAAAGTCAATAATTGTATATTTATTGGTTTGCGCAAAAGTTGTCACATCTACAAACTAAGGTACGTTTTCTGCAATTTACGCAGCTTTTAGTTTACGACTGCCTATCTCATTTCTTGAGGTGCTAAAATGGCAGGGCAGTACAAAACCCCCCCAAATGACCCCATTTTGGAAAGTAGACCCCCTAAGGAAATTGATAAGAGGCATGTTGAGCCCATTGAATATTTTATTTTTTTGCCTCAAGCGATTGAATAATGACAAAAAAAAAAATTTTTTTTTTTTTTTACACAAAGTTGTCACTAAATGATATATTGCTCACACATGCTATGGGCGTATGTGAAATAACACCCCAAAATAAATTCTGCTGCTTCTCCTGAGTACGGGGATACCACATATGTGGGACTTTTTGGGAGCCTAGCCGCGTACGGGGCCCCGAAAACCAAGCACCGCCTTCAGGCTTTCTAAGGGCGTACATTTTTGAGTTCACTTCTCACTACCTATTACAGTTTTGAAGGCCATAAAATGCCAAGATGGCACAAAACCCCCACAAATGACCCCATTTTAGAAAGTAGACACCCCAAGCTATTTGCTGAGAGGCATGTTGAGTTCATGGAATATTTTATATTTTGCCACAAGTTGCGGGAAAATTACAAACTTTTTTTTTTTTTTTTTTTTTTCCACAAAGTTGTCACTAAATGATATATTGCTCACACATGCCATGGGCATATGTGAAATGACACCCCAAAATAAATTCTGCTGCTTCTCCTGAGTACGGGGATACCACATATGTGGGACTTTTTGGGAGCCTAGCCGCGTACGGGGCCCCGAAAACCAAGCACCGCCTTCAGGCTTTCTAAGGGCGTAAATTTTTGAGTTCACTTCTCACTACCTATTACAGTTTTGAAGGCCATAAAATGCCAAGATGGCACAAAACCCCCACAAATGACCCCATTTTAGAAAGTAGACACCCCAAGCTATTTGCTGAGAGGCATGTTGAGTCCATGGAATATTTTATATTTTGCCACAAGTTGCGGGAAAATTACAAACTTTTTTTTTTTTTTTTTTTTTTCACAAAGTTGTCACTAAATGATATATTGCTCACGCATGCCATGGGCATATGTGAAATGACACCCCAAAATAAATTCTGCTGCTTCTCCTGAGTACGGGGATACCACATATGTGGGACTTTTTGGGAGCCTAGCCGCGTACGGGGCCCCGAAAACCAAGCACCGCCTTCAGGCTTTCTAAGGGCGTTACAGTTTTGAAGGCCATAAAATGCCAAGATGGCACAAACCCCCCCCAAATGACCCCATTTTGGAAAGTAGACACCCCTAAATTTAGGGGTACACTAGTGAGACTAGGTAATAAATGGCGGGTGCCCTGAAACTATAAAAAAATAACTAACCAACCAGCGTCACCTGTAACAGTTATATGGTGATCACTGGTGAAAGGGTTAACTAGGGGGCAATCAGGGGGCTTTATGCGGTAGTATATGGGGGTCCCTGGCGCTATAAAAAGCTGCGGCGAACCTAAATACCTACCTGCCTAACTAGCGTCACCTGTGACACTAATACAGCGATCAGAAAAACGATCGCTTATTAGGCTGGGTTCACACTGGAGCGATGCGGGAACGCCACGAATGCGCGGCGGGTTCCCGCATCGCATGCCTCCCGGCGGCAGTTCACACTGCCCTATGCGAACTGCTGGGAGTGTCAGTGAAATGTTACTGACACCCCCAGATCAGTTCGCATATCGCAGTGCGATCTGCAAACTCGGATCGCATGGTGTGAACACCCATGCGATCCGATTCTGCTGCGGGCCAAAAAAAGGGTCCCGTGCGAATTTGCGGCGGGTGCGGCGGGTGTGGCGGGTGCGGCGGGTGCGGCGAATGGCTGAACTCGAATCGCACAGAGATCGGATGTGATTTGCACTGCAGTGCGGTGCGAATCACATCCGTTCTCATAAACCGCTGCAATGTGAACCCAGCCTTAGTGACACTGGCGACGGGGGGTGATCACGGGGTTAAACCTTTATTGGGGGGGGTTAGGGGGGTACCTTAGAACTAAAGGGGGCTAACCCTAACTGCCCTAACAGTTATTAGTCACAAATGACACCCGCCGGGTGATCAGGGGGTTAAACCTTTATTAGGTAATAAATGGCGGGTGCCCTGAAACTATAAAAAATAACTAACCAACCAGCGTCACCTGTAACAGTTATATGGTGATCACTGGTGAAAGGGTTAACTAGGGGGCAATCGGGGCTTTATGCGGTAGTATATGGGGGTCCCTGGCGCTATAAAAAGCTGCGGCGAACCTAAATACCTACCTGCCTAACTAGCGTCACCTGTGACACTAATACGGCGATCAGAAAAATGATCGCTTATTAGGCTGGGTTCACACTGGAGCGATGCGGAAACGCCGCAAATCCGCGGCGGGTTCCCGCATCGCATGCCTCCCGGCGGCAGTTCACACTGCCCTATGCGAACTGCTGGGAGTGTCAGTGAAATGTTACTGACACCCCCAGATCAGTTCGCATATCGCAGTGCGATCTGCAAACTCGGATCGCATGGTGTGAACACCCATGCGATCCGATTCTGCTGCGGGCCAAAAAAAGGGTCCCGTGCGAATTTGCGGTGGGTGCGGCGGGTGTGGCGGGTGCGGCGGGTGCGGCGAATGGCTGAACTCGAATCGCACAGAGATCGGATGTGATTTGCACTGCAGTGCGGTGCGAATCACATTCGTTCTCATAAACCGCTGCAATGTGAACCCAGCCTTAGTGACACTGGCGACGGGGGGTGATCACGGGGTTAAACCTTTATTGGGGGGTTAGGGGGGTACATTAGAACTAAAGGGGGCTAACTCTAACTGCCCTAACAGTTATTACAGTCACAAATGACACCAATGCAAAAAAAAAAAAAAAAAAAAAAAAAATGACATTGGTGTCACTGTGACTGGGGGGCAGGGGTAATTGGGGGGGTGATCGGGGGGTAAAGGGGGGGTGTGAGTGTGCCTGGCATGTTCTACTGTGTGTGTAGAGTGTTGGTGCAACTCACCGATCCGCTCTCCTCCGTGTCGGAACGAAAAATACCGACACGGAGGAGAGAATACATCACTTCCTCTCCTGTGTTTACATTACAGGAGAGGAAGTGATGTCACGGGGGATTCCTATTCGTCGGGAGCGATCGCGAGGGGGTGGCCATGAACGAATGGCCGTCCCCTCGTCCGGGATCGCTCCCGCACGAATACCGACCGCCGCAGGCACCGGGCGGGGGCCCGATCGGGCCCCCGACCCGCGGGAGGCAAGGGACGTACATGTACGCCAATATGCCTGCCCGTGCCATGCTATCGACGTACATCGTCGTGCGGCGGTCGGCAACTGGTTAATATGTATATAAACCTACAGGAAAATAAATGAATAGTAGATTGTGGTTCTTTAAAATTGTATAGTAAATGTTATTACTTGTTTTGCATTAAGGATAATAAATATTAGCTGGTGATCATGGAAGTTGTAGCTATGTGGCTTGTAATTATTTTTTTTATGGTGACAATACTTACTAATCTACCTTTAATATCAAAAGATTATTATCACCATTCTCAGCACTGCTGCACTAGGGGTGCAACTGTACATGCCAATACACATTGTGCTAGCACACACACCATTAAAACTGTTTAGATCCATTTAGTAGTTCCTTTAATGTCCTCTTCCCAGCGCTGCACTGCTAAAAAGTCTGCCAGTTAATGTCTTTCACACCATCAGTCCAGCTTTGTATTGCTTGATTGACAGTCTAAAACTGTCTGATAGGATCAACAGAAGTGACAATCCGATAAAGTTTTCATAGCCCTCATCAGTAAAAAAGCAAGAGACAGTATGCAATCTAAACACTGTGATGTCTTCCTTAGAAGAATGCTTTAAAAGCTTATTATAGGTAGAAAATTGTTTCTCCTCTATGTTTAAAGTGATATTAAAGGCAGATGTAAAATACAAAATAACAAACATGTCATATTTACTTGCTATGTGCAGTGATTTTGCACAGAGCAGCTCTGATCCTCCTCGTCTTTGGTTCTCCACCCACGCTCCTGGCCCTTCCCTCCTTCTGAGTGCGCCCAGAGCAAGCTGCTTGCTATGGGGACACCCGATCAGGTTTACTCCTGAACCACTGCTCTGTGTGTCCATTCATACATGGAGTGTGGCTTGGGCCTGCCCCCTCTCTCTCCTCATTGGCTCACTGGATGTGATTGACAGTAGCAGAATCCTGCTGCTGTCTCAGTCAATGAGGAAGAAGAGACCCAGGAGAACTGCTGCTCTTTTGTACATCGTTGGTTCGGGATTGGACTCAGGTAAGTCTTAGGGGGGCTTGGGGGACTGCTGCACACAGAAGGTTTTTTACCTTCATGCATAGAATCCATGAAGGTAAAAAAAACCTTGAGCCTTACAACCACTTTAGTACATATGGTTTACCATTGCTACTTCTTTTCCTCTATGTGATTTGCACTTCCACCTGGCAACACTAGGGTCATTGGTTCCAATCCAAATCACAGCACTTCCTGCATGGAGTTAGCATGTTCTCCCTGAGCCTTAGTGGGTTTCCTCGCACACTCCACATACATGCTGGTAGGTTGATTGGCTATTGTCTAAATTGGCTCTAATATGTGCATGTTTGGATGTGAGGACGAAAAAGACAGAGCGGCGCCGAAAAAGACCGAGCCGTCTGCTTGGCTCCGCTCGTAGTCCCGCCTCCCTGCTGTTTCTGAGCAAGCGCTGCTGTAAAAGACCGAGCCGACTCTACTGTGTACTCGGCTCGGCTCACCTTGCAGTCCCGCCCATACTGGGTGGCGCTCGCTCGGTCTGTCTCGGCAGCGGGATATTTAAACATGGGCAAGGCTGCAAACGGCACTGGGCGAGCTGGAAATGACACTGGCAAGCTGCAAATGACACTATGCAAGGCTGCAAACAGCGGTGGGCAAGCTGCAAATGACACTGATCATTCTGCAATTATGGACAAGGCTGCAGATGCACACTGATAAGGCTGCATTGACGGGCATTTAAATGTAAGTTTTTTTTCCCTTAAACTTTCCTCCTTAAACTTTTTTCCTTAAAATGCCCTCCTAAACTTGGGGTGCGTGTTATACGCCGGTGCGTGTTATACCCCGATAAATACGGTAATAAATAAAATTAAAAAAATACAATCAATGTACTCATTTAAGGCTGGTGAAACTAAATGCCTTGGCATTCATAAATTTGCTTCACAAACAGATCACTTTTTCTGTGTAATTACCATAAATCCAAACTGATTTAATTAGCAACTATTTAAAAAGATATTTTTACTGCTTCTATTCAACCCATTTTAACCTTTGGGCTTGTTGCTGATTACAGTCCTCTCGTAAACAATATTTCTGCCAACTGTTAGTTCTGTCATCCCATCTTCCAGCTGAGATAGAAGGAATACAATAAGCAAGTACAGATTGAAGGATTGTTCGCAAGCCACTTCAATCCATTCAGTTACTTGAAAGATCAAGCCATGCCCTGAGGCTGTGTAAGACAACTTACTAAAATAATTGTTTCAGCCTCACTTAGTCTTTTGCACAATGCAGTGTCTGGCAAATCAGATAGTAAGCGCTATATGAAAAGACACCATGCTGCTTGTTTGCTGACTGAATCAGAGTAAAGTGATCTTTATGGATCCTCTTAAATCATCAGACAGGTTAAATAAAGAAAACATTGGACATTGGATTTATCGCAAGTAGAATGGTTACCTTGGTCACCGAATTGAAAAATATACTCCTATTTGGATTTAAAGGATATATATACAATAGGATTACAATAGGATAGTGACACAGATATCACATTTTAAAGGGAAAGTATAGTGGACTTGGTTACATTTATGTTCGTTTTTTAGGATTAAAATCGTACTGGATCTGTAAAGCAAATTTTGGATAAATTAGGAATATTACATTTATAATTATATTTATTTATTGTATGTCCGTGTGTTTTATATGTATTTTTTTAACTCAAAAAGGATTTTATTGAGAAAAATACACATAGGAAATATACAAACAGTACAGGTTCCAGTCAAAATTGTATCGTGCGTATATATACAAAATCACTGTTTCCACATGTTGCAACATTCAGTAAATACCCTTCCTCCTCTGTCTCCCAAACCACAACATCTTAGAATATGCATCCTTCTTTAAACATTGCTACTCCCCCATATTTACCCCAGTAGTAGAACTTAAAGAAGTATTCGGTCCAGAATCAGGTAAACTGGGGTTAGGCCAGGTGTGTTCAACCATGAGGACCATATCTAGTCAAATTTACCAGGGTGGCCTCGGTGCTGGGAGATGTATTTTTCTAATATCAAGGTAACTCCAATTTGGGTTATCCATCTAGGATACCTAGAATGAACTGTTTGGGGTCTAGTGGGACACTGACCTGAAATACCCGATTAATGGTTGCAATAACTCCTGTCTAATAGAGATGTAGTCTTTGGGTAACGCCATAGTAAATGGATAAGGTCCCCATGGTCTCTAGAGCACCTAGTACAAACAGAATTTTCTTGTATGCCCATCCTATACAGTCTGGCCTCTGTAAAATGTACTGGTAATACTATAAAAAGCTGGGACAAACATTGTGCTGTATTAAGAGAGCACAATTGTATGGTATGTAGCACTTCTTCCCATTGGTCTTCCTCAAACATGCCCATTTTGCTCTCCTAAATGGTAATTACTCTGGTTGGGAAGTTATTTTGCATAGAATAAGATCTGGAAATAAAACCCTTAAAGTGGGATACTTCTGTCATGTAGTGGAAGACAGGAGATGAAGATTGTATCCATAAGGCTCCACCTGCTTGAGACTTTACCGCATGGTGTAGCTGCAAATAAGGAAAATACATTGCTATAGTACACCTATATGTAAGGATTAATGTGAATAAAAATAAAATAAAGTGAAAAAAATTGAAAAAATAAATGTCCAATCCAAATATATAATAGTGAGTATAAAGTCCTAAGAGAATGTATAAAAGTCCACTGGTATCGATTCAAATCTTGAGATTCAAATCTTCGGATATCCAAAGGCACAGTAAATCTTGCAACAGACTAGCAGACTGTATCTGAGAAAGGTGGGTTCTCTTACTAGATATTTTGGACACATCTACCCTACAGCAATGTGTCCTAAAAGCTCAGGATGGCTATGATAGCCGAAGCCAACGGACCTCCAGCTGGGTGATGTTCCTCCTTAGGGGTATTCCGTCCCAGTCCTCTGTCATCCGCAGTCCATGGTGTACACTCAAAAGATGGATCAGCTACTTGGGATTCAGACTTTTCAGAACTTGGTCTGAAGTGACTCCACAGAGGCTCACCATAGAAAAGAAAAGCACAAAAAGGCAGAAAAAAAAAAATCTGCTCCCCACATTGCTTTTCTTATATATATCACATGATTTTTTTATGTACTTTCAGCTGTTTTGTGTTTTTATACACATTTTTTACAATAAACCTTTATTGGTTGAATTACGCAATGAGGAGCGCCTTTTTGTGCTTTTCTTTTTTATGGTGAGCCTCTGTGGAGTAATTTCAAGTTCTGAAAAGTCCGAATTCCAAGTAGCTGATCCATCTTTAGAGTGTACACCATGGACTGCGGATGACAGAGGATTGGGACGGAATACCTCTAAGCAGCTGGAGGTCCGTTGGCTTTGGCTATCATAGCCATCCTGAGTTTTTATGACACATTGCTATAGGGTAGATGTGTCCAACATATCTGGTAAGAGTACCCACCTTTCTCAGATACAGTCTGCTAGTCTGTTGCAAGATTTACTGTGCCTTTGGATATCCGAAGATTTGAATCTCAAGATTTGAATCAATACCAGTGGACTTTTATACATTGTCTTGGGACTTTATAGTCACTGTTATATATTTGGATTGGACATTTATTTTCTTCAATTTTTTTCACTTTATTTTATTTTTATTCACATTACTCCTTACATACAGGTGTACTATAGCGCTGCACTTTGTATTCACTTTATGCTTGAACTTGGTTTGTGTGCTAGCAGCTGAGCTGTGTTTATATGCAGATTGTGTGTGTGTATATATATATATATATATATATATATATATATATATATATATATATATATATATATATATATATATATATATATATATATATATATATTCATTGTGAGTTTACACAATTTATTAAGTCTTTCACTTATAGTTGTATGGTTAGCGCTGTGTTTACCCTTCTTTACACAAGGAAAATACATTGATTGGGGCAACCCAGATTTAGTCTGTATTTATTGAAAGGACACAGTTTACTGCTAGTAAAGATATGTACCAAGTGTGTGACACCATAGGATTTCCATCTTGCACATGTAAGGGACTGTAGTTCCTCATAGTATTTATTGTCCCATATAGGGCTATATCCAGTGAAGTAACATCCTGTAGCTGTCTAACTTTGTTCCATATCTTTTGCATTGGAACATACATAGGAAAAAGTTTGTTAGATTTAGCGAAATCCAACGCTTCCAGTCCGGTGGCTACATTATGCGTTCCTATGATGTATGTAAGAAGAACCAGGGTTGGGTGTCCATTAACCACTTCAATACAGGGCACTTAAACACCTTCCTGCCCAGACCAATTTTGAGCTTTCAGCGCTGTCGCACTTTGAATGACAATTGCGCGGTCATGCTACACTGTACCCAAATGAAATTTTTATCATTTTTTTCCCACAAATAGAGCTTTCTTTTGGTGGTATTTGATCACCTTTACGGTTTTTATTTTTTGCGCTACAAATAAAAAAATACCGAAAATTTGGAAAAAAAAATTTTTTTGTTTCAGTTTCAAAACTTTGTAAATAAGTACGTTTTCTCCTTCACTGATGGGCACTGATGGGGCTACACTGATGGGCACTGATAAGGCGGCACTGATGGGCACCAATGTGGCACCAATGAAGTGGCACTGATAGGCGGCACTGATAGGCGGCACGGATGGGCGACACGGATGGGCGACACGGATGGGCGACACGGACGGACACTGATAGGTGGCACAAATTGGCACTGATAGCTGGCACGGATGGGCGGCACGGATGGGCAGCACAGATGGGCGGCACAGATGGGCATGGATAGGCGGCACAGATGGGCATGGATAGGCGGCACAGATGGGCATGGATGGGCACGGATAGGCGGCACAGGTGGGCACTGATAGGCGGCACAGGTGGGCACTGATAGGCGGCACAGGTGGGCACTCATAGGTGGCACAGGTGGGCACTCATAGGCGGCACAGGTGGGCACTCATAGGCGGCATTGGTGTTATACTATAGTAATGGATGCCAACCAGTGCCAAACAATAATGCATGCCAATCAGTAATGCCCATTGTGGGCACTGATTGGCATCCATTATGGGCACTGATTGGCACCCATTGTGCTGACTGGCATCCCTGGTGGTCTAGGGAGGATTACCTTTTCCCTGGTGGTCTGGTGGCGTCCCTGGTGGTCCAGTGTGGGCATCCTCGGGGGGGCTGTGCTGACAATCGATCAGCACAGACCCCCCCCCCTGTCAGAGGAGCAGCCGATCGGCTCTCCTCTACTCGCGTCTGACAGACGCGAGTGAGGGAAAGCCGATCACCGGCTCTTCCCATTTACACTGTGATCAGCCGTGATTGGACGCGGCTGATCATGTGGTAAAGAGTCTCCGTCGGAGACTCTTTACCGAGATCGTAGTTGCCGGGTGTCAGACTGACACCCTGCAACAACGATCGCTGCGATGCGTGCCCCTGGGGGCGCGCAGCGGCTCATAATCCTGATCACGTCATATGACGTCCGGTCAGGATTATGAAACCACTTTGCCGCCGTCAATTGCCTATAGGGCGGGCGGCAAGTGGTTAAGGATGACCCAAACACCCCCCGGTTTGGTTTGCAGCAGAACCTGCGAACAGACCTAAACTTCGTGTGAACTTTAAAACGCTATTAAAGTCTATGGGACTCAAGCGTTCAAAATCGAAAGCACTAATGTTAGTCTAACATGCTAGTTACTGTCCTAAAAAGTGTTTGGGGACCTGGGTCCTGCTCCAGGGGACATGTATCAATGCAAAAAAGTTTTAAAAACAGCAGTTTTTTCGGGAGCAGTGATTTTAATAATGCTTAAAGTGAAACAATAAAAGTGTAATATTCCTTTAAATTTTGTACCTGGGGGGCTTAGAACTGTCCCTGCACAAAGTGTCATTTCTGCAGGAAAAAAAGTCATTTAAAATCACTCACGGCTATAATGAATTGTCGGCTCCTGTAATACAGAGAACCCTCATTGAAAGTCATTGATAAAAAATAAAAAGTGTGAGGTTCCCCCAAATTCAATTACCAGGCCCTTCAGGTCTGGTATGGATATTAAGGGAAACCCCGCATCAAATAAAAAAAAAATGATGTGGGGTTCCCCCTAAAAATCCATACCAGACCCTTTATCCGAGCACGCAACCTGGCAGGCCGCAGAAAAAGAGGGGGGACGAGAGAGCACCCCCCCTCCTGAACCATACTAGGCCACATGCCCTCAACATTGGGAGGATCCTTTGGGGTCCCCCCAAAGCACCATGTCCCCATGTTGATGAGGACAATGGCCTCATCCCCACAACCCTGGCCGGTGGTTGTGAGGGTCTGCGGGCGGGGAGCTTATCAGAATCCGAAAGCCCCTTTAACCAGGGGACCCCCAGATCCCGGCTCCCCCTGTTTGAAATGGTAAGGGGGTACAAATGTACCCCTACCATTTCACAAAGAAAGTGTAAAAAATAGTTAAATAAGACAAACACACTTTTGAAAAAGTCCTTTATTAAAAATAAAAAAAATTAAAAAAGATTCCAGCGGTGGTAATCCACTCTTGCTATCCAGCGATGGATGATCATCTCTCCAGGGTTCAGCAATGGCTGATCTGATCCAGCAACCGGTAATCTCTCCCTCTAGTCCAGCGCAGTGGAGTCCATCCATCCTTCCTCTGTCTCCACTGGCGGAGACACTGCGGGATCCCAGCAGCCTGATGTTTCTTATATGAGGAGGGCGGGGCAACCCATCACCTGACCCCACCCCCTCTGACGCTAGTGGGGAAGCCTGGCTTTCTCAATGACGTATGGGTGACCCCGCCCCCCTCTGATGTAACGCAGGTTACATCAGAGGGGGGCGGGGTCACCCACACGTCATTGGGGAATCCAGGCTTCCCCATAGCTTCAGAGGGGGGTGGGGTCAGGTGACGGGTGGCCATACGAAATTTAAAGGAATATTGCACTTATATTGTTTCACTTTAATCATTATTAAAATTACTGCTCCCCAAAAAACTTCCATTTTTAAAACTTTTTTTTGCATTGATATGTGTCCCCTGGGGCAGGACCCAGGTCCCCAAACACTTTTTAGGACAGTAACTTGCATTTTAGCCTTTAAAATTAGCACTTTATATTTCTCCCATAGACTTGTACAGAGTGTTCCGTGGCTTTTTGAATTTGCCGCAAACACACCAAATTGTTCACTGTTCGCCGAACGGGCGAACAGGCAATGTTCGAGTCGAACATGAGTTTGACTCAAACTCGAAGTTCATCCCTAGTCTCCATTACCCCCCTCCCTGGTAGTCTCCTTGGGTATAACTTGGGCAATATGTTGGAGCTGGGCTGCTAAACAATAGAAGCAAGGATTGGGTAGGACAAGCCCCCCCTGCCTCCTTGGGATTTTGGAGTTGTTCCAACTTAATCCTTGGGGGTCTATCAAGCTATAGAAATAAGCAGAGCATGGAATTAATAATGCAGAATACGTTAAGTGGAACTACCATTGGTGTATTGTGTAAGACATAAAGAAGTTGTTGCATAAAAATCATTTTGGTGAGGTTCACTCTGCCTACCACTGATATCTTTAGTTTAGACCATACTTTAATTTTGTCCCTAATGCGGCCTAATAATAGGGAGAGATTGAGGGAGATATAATCTTGTGGTTGCAGGGTAACACAAACTCCTAGGTACTTAAATTGAGAGGTTACTGGGAGAGTGTGGGTCCCTGACTGCCAGGGGTATAATCTAACAGCATGATCAAGGATTTAGTCCAATTGATCACCAGGCCTGAAAATACTCCACATTTTTTAATGACTGCCATGGCTTCCTTCAGGTATCGTTCCCATGTAACCCAGAAACAACTGCATCTGCATATAGCATTATTTTTTCATGAATCTGGCCATATTTAACTGCTTTCCGACCAGCCGCCGCAGTTTTACTGTGGCAGAATGGCACGGCTGGGCGAAACAATGTTATCTTACGTCGCTTTGCCTTTTGGCCAGTAGGGGCGAGCGTGTGCCACCGGAGGTGTGCACTCAGAGCTGATGCGAGTCCATCGGGCACCCGCGATCGCTCGGGACATAACAACAACCGGGATCTGTGTGTGTACACAAATCCCGATTCTTTCAAGGTGTTAGAGATAGATTGTGTGTTCATACTAAGTATGAACATAGATCTCTCTCTCCTCCTAGACTGTCCTATCCCCCCTACAGCTAGAACACACCTAGGGAACACAGCTAACCCCTTGATCGCTCCCTAGTGTTAACCCCTTCCCTGCCAGTGACATTTATACAGTCACCAGTGCATTTTTATAGCAACAAATTATAATAAAAATGCCATAAATGTATCCCCTATTTTGTAGATGCTGTAATTTTGTGAAAACCAATCAGTATACACTTATTGCGATTTTTTTTTACCAAAAATATGTAGAATACATCTGCTTAAAATCAGGAAAAACATTCGTTTTTTTTTTTTTTGTTTGTTTAAATTGGCATATTTATTATAGCAAAAGTAAAAGATAGTGTTTTTTTCAAAATTGTCACTCTTCTTTTGTTTACAATGAAAAAAAAAACACAGGGGTGATCAAATACCACCAAAAAAAGCTCTATTTGTGGGAAAAAAGGATGTCAATTTTGTTTGGGTACAGTGTTGCATAGCCGTGCAATTGTCAGTTAAAGCAACGCAATGCCGTATTGCAAAAAATGTCCTGGTCATTGAGCAGCCAAATCTTCCGGGGCTGATTTGGTTACAACCGGATATTACGGGGTTAGAGCAGATCAGTGGATCTATGGCTATGGTGAATAAGAGAGGGGAGAGAGGGTATCCCTGTCAGGTTCCTCTGTGCAATGAGAAGGGGGAGGATACATGTCCTGCTTCTCTAATTACTGCTTTCGAGGAGGTATAAAGTAGTTGTATCCATGATAGGAATATGAGTCCAAATCTAAACTCCAAATCCAAATGCATTATAGCCCAGAAGTACTGCCATTCAACGCTGTTGAAGGCCTTGTGGGCATCCAATGACAATAGTGCCCTATCCCCCCATATTATCGGCCCAGGACTGTATATTAACAAACAGGCGTCGCAAATAATGGCTGTAGAGCATTCTGGTATGAAACCAGATTGGTCAGGATGCATGATAGATGATATTGCCGCATTTAGCCTTAGCGTTAATACCTTTGCCAAAATTGCATCTAACCATTGACTCTGAGTTTCAGTTAAGCAAGGCAGCTCAATCTCATGCAAGAATTCCTTCAATTCCCCTTGTGCCTATCCTTGTTTGTAACTGTAGAGGTCCGAATAAAATCCCACCAGCTCCTGCATAATAGTGGTCGGGTTATTTACTAACCGACCCTCTCTGGTGTGTAAGGCTCCTATGGATGGGGAAGTCTGGTTTTCTGATTTTACTATTTTCGCTAACAATCTCCCCGTTTGCTCCCCCGCCCGCAGACCCCGACAACCAACGGCCAGGGTTGTCGGGAAGAGGCCCTTGTCCTCATCAACATGGGGACAAGGTGCTTTGGCGTGGGGGGGCCGCGCGCCCCCCCCTTCCCCAAGGCACCCCCCCATGTTAAGGGCACTCGGCCTGGTACGGCTCAGGAGGGGGGGGGCGCTCGCTCGTCCCCACCCCCTTTCCTGGCCGGCCGGGTAGCGTGCTCGGATAAGGGTCTGGTATGGATCTGGGGGGGACTCCCACGCCATTTTTTTGGGCGTAGGAGGTTCCCCTTAAAATCCATACCAGACCTAAGGGCCTGGTATGCTCTCGGAGGGGAACCCATGACGTTTTTTATTTTTTATTTGGCGTGGAGTTCCCCCTTGAGAGCTCATTCTCTGATTGGCCACGGCAAAAGTCGCCTGGCCTGGGGCGACATAAAGTCGTGTTGTAAGTCGCCCCAGGTCGCGTCTAAGTTGTGTTCAAGTCGTGCCCAAGTTGCCTCCAAAAGTTGTGTTGAAAGCAGGGCCGCTGTTAGAAATCATGGGGCCCCATACAGCCTACCTGACGGGGGCCCCATTGACCCCGCCCACAACCCATCCTGGCTCCGCCCATAACCCCACCCCTGCCTCCACGCTGTCAGGGCAGGAGGCAGGAGCTGGAACATTTAACATTTACAGCGCCCCACCAATCATAACTGCATCTGAATGGGAGAGATGTCAGTGTTTTGACATCTGTGCCCATTCAGTTTGTGTCTTCATACGGAGCTTTCAATCAGGTCTGCATGAAAAAGGACCTAATTGCAAAGCTTGGGTGAAAGGTTATGAAAGGAGAGTGGTTTGGGGGTGGTAAAAATGCAGCTTGGCTATGTATTTTTACTGTCCCTTCCCCCATCACATGTGTAAAAGTAGCATCTCACTATGTGCTCATGGTCATTATCATTATGATGATCAGAGCACAGCAGGTGCTGTGTGGCTCTGTCAGTGTAACATGACTGTGTGATCCTGACTTTGTTATGGCTGTGCTGAGTTATAGTCTGTAACACACAGTACAGTCATATATCAGGAAAGTCAGCACCACACAGTCATGTTACACTGACAGAGCCATACAGCACCTACTGTGCCCTGATCATCATAATGATAATAACCATGAGCACACAGAGTCTAGGGACTGCACATGCTACAATAGTGTGACCTGTCAGTGTGTGTGTGTGTGTGTGTGTGCAGGGGACTGCTTGTCTGTGCACCACTGCCATTGTCCAGATTACTCCTGCTGCTCTGTCTGTCTCAGCCGTCCCAGTGATAAGTCCCTCAAGCTGCAGCACTTACTGGATGAAGGGAGCCGTATAACAGTAATATCCATCCGCCGGAGAGGCATACAGTGAGCAGGAAGAACTTTAGTTTGTGCAGGTATACTGAGAACAGCATGCGGCACAGCATTGTATCCCTGCACCCGAAAATAGAAAAAAAGTCCCTCTTCTGCTTTCACCTCCTGGGCCCCTCTGGTAACCTGATGAATATATATTCCTTATATATGTTAGTAATCAAGTGGGTGCAGGTTAATATAGTTATTTCGTTTTTTTTTTATTTATTTTTTTTTTTATTTTTTTTAGCTAGAAGTTAAAAGCTGCTCGGGCCCCCCCCCCCTGCTGGCCGGGCCCGGTACAACAGGGCTGGTTGTACTGCCCTATCAGCGGCCCTGGTTGAAAGTGGTGTTGCCCCTGTGTGAACCGACCCTTAAATGAATTGTGGCATATTTGATGCTTATTTTGTTTTGTATTGTAAAGAATGACACAGAGAAAGGTCTGCACTTTTTAATTGTTTATTGTTTATGTTGTTGTACATTGGGTTTTACATCTAAAGCATTAATACAAATATTTTTTTTAAAATACACATATTATTGAACAGAATAAAGTATACAACAAAGTAAACAGTACAAGAATAATAACTTATATTATGGTCCTATTACTAAGATATTACCAAAGTAGCTGATGGTAAAATTAAAGAATATAAAGTATTGAAGACACTGGTACACTGTGCTCTACAGCCTACAAAAAGCAATCTATCAATGTTCTGGAGCTAATAGTCCATAACATCAAGGGTCAAAGAAGCACATGAAGCATAAGGTTTGTGTGTTATGTAGACTTGTTATGCCATGGTTTCCCAGCAGCATAGATCTAGACTTTCAATTAATTCCAATTGGTAGAGGTCTACCACAGTTCATTGTGTACTTTCCCTACAGCTCATTATTTGACTATGAGAAATATTCATGGCATTAAATACAAGGACAAAATAGACTAATTAAAAAGTAAAGATTTATTCTATGCCCTTGTCATATAATTGTCGGTATGTATGTTGCTTATCATAAAGCATCATAGTTATTTACTTCTTAAAATGTAAATGACCATCCGTACAGATGTCTCTATCTGTCTATCTATCTATCTATCTATCTATCTATCTATCTATCTATCTATCTATCTATCTATCTATCTATCTATCTATCTATCTATCTACTATATACATTATATTGTATTTTACATAGCCCTAACCCTTGAACTCCATATGGTATGCTATACTTTTTATAGTCCTGCTTGTTATACTTTATATTCTATGGTGTATATTACACAGTCTTGACTGCTGCACTCTATACAATGTGTTGTACATTCTATAGTCTGACCGCAGATCTCTATACACCAAGCTGTGTTGAAAGTTACATTATATAATCGTGAACAGGGTGTTTATTGTCTGAACAGTTGCTGGTTATTATGAAGTCTTCATCTGTTTTAAAATATTTTCTTTAAGGTAAGCTCAGACAAAACATTAGATCTACAATCTACATTTAGATTGTTTCTTTTATAAAATAATGTTTTCTCTCCTGAGGGTTATGTGTATGTGAGTCTCTCACTTGTGGCGCTGTAACTCAGGATCCCGTGCTGGGTGCGGTAGGTCTCCTGGCTCCCAAAGGCCTTGCTCTGCTGTGTGGCTCCCAAATCTTGTCTGGGTCTGCATAGAACCACTATTGTTAGTAGTACATCTCAGCCTGTGAAGCCTGGACTGGTGCCCGCACAGTCCAGTACCCTTTACAGAAGGCACTGGTGCTGGCACAGCCCAGTATCCTATAAGGGGCACTACTGGTATCAGCCCAGTGCTCTACAAATGAGCACTAATGGCACCAGCATAACCTAATTTAGTAACTTACCTTTCTTTTTCATCTGAGGGAGAGTATGTGGTTTTCAGCCCAGATGTCAAAATAAGCCAGGGAAGAGGTACATACACCAGTAAGTTTACTAAGATTACTGATCACTAATAAAAATAAAGGATAGGGATGAGCTAAGATTTCGGTATAAACCTAGGTTTGAACTGAATTTTTACTGTTTTTTTCAGACAAAATCCAAATATTAGGGAAATTTGTTAGCAATCGATCAGTGCAAACATGAGTCATTTGCCAAAGTCTTGTACTTGACCTTTGGCCAATGATGGTTTTTCCCAAAGTTGCATCTAAGGCTGGGTTCACACTGCTGCGATGCGGGAACGCTGCAAATCTACTGCAGGTTTCCGCATCGCATGCCTCCCGGTGGGAGTTCACACTGCCCTATGCGAACTGCTGGGAGTGTCAATTAAAAGTTAATGACACCCCCAAATCAGTTCGCATATCGCAGTGCGATCTGCAAACTCGGACAGGAATCGGATCGCATTGTGTGAACACCCATGCGATCCAATTCTGCTGTGGACCAAAAAAAGGGTCCTGTACGAGTTTGGGCCGGATGCGATGCGAATTCAGCCATACTATCTGTATGGCTGAAATCGCATCGCACAGAGATCACATGTGATTTGCACTGCAGTGTGAACCTAGCCTAATACACAATAAAAAAACTGCTGTCCCATCAGTCCTTTGTCAGTGTGTGGAAGTTTAGTGTGAGGGACAGCTGAACTTACTTCAGGATGAGAGAGTTGCCAGTATACAGTAGTGTGCTACTACTGCTATACATTGATATATACACATAGTATTCAGTATTGTTTATTGACCACTGATACTTTGCAGTAAATTTGCATTTTATGCAGCAAGGGAATATGGAATGTAAGTCTAAAGCCCCGTTCACACTATCAGATTTTCTGCTGATTTTTGTCTTCATATTTACCAAAACCATGTAGTGCAAGGGCCTGCCTGATTGCATACACATTATAACTACTAAGGTTTGACCACATATTATATGGTTTTGGAAAATCTGTGTATGGGGCTTTACTGTATTCAATTTGCTTTCATAAGATTTAAGACTTTCATAAAACGTTTTTAGGATTGATATTTTTTAGGTGTGTCATCAACAACTTCTGCTGGTAGTAAAACACAAAAGAAAAACAAAACAACCCCCCCCCCCCCCCGAAAGCTAATGTCATAATAAAAGAATGCTGGCAAATTAAAAAAATTAAATAAAAATTGCTTGGGCACCCCCCTTCAGGACCTAGTATGTATTTTAAGGGGAAGCCCATGGCAATATTTTTTTTTAAATGACGTGCGGCCCCCCAAAACCCATTATCTGAGCATGCAGGCCAGCAGGCTAGGAAAAGGGGGATGAGCGCCCCCCTCATGAGAACCATATTAGGCCACATGCTCCCTTGTGATGTAATTTATCCAGCATGCCCCGGTCAATTACTTTACAAGAGGACGGGGTCACCCAATGACGTTGCCTGGTGACCTCATCCCTTAGCTATTTAAGAACTGCAGACAGCAGGAGCCATTGTCAGGACTGGAGTTTGTTTTTTTCTTTCGGGTCAGTGGTGGCAGGGGGCATCGTTATTGATGATGAATCTGCTTCGGAGGGACATTTTTAATTTTTTTTAATAAAGGACTTACACTTTTTTTGGTGAATTGGTAGGGGCCATACTCATTCACATGGGGGGCAGGATCTGGGGGCCCCCTTGTTAAAGGGGGCTTCTACATTCCAATAACTTGCCCGACCACAGACCCCCACAACCCTGGCTGGTGGAAGAGGCCCCTGTTCCCATCTTTATTGGGACAAGGGGCTTTGGGACAGAGCCCCCTCCCTAAAGCACCCCACCCATGTTGAGGACATGTGGCCTGGTGTGGTTCAGGAGGGAGGAGGGTGCTCGCTCATCCATGCCTTTTCTGGCCTGCCAGGCTGCATCAGGCTGTTCAGATAAGGGTCTGGTATGGATTTTGGGGGGCCTGCATCGAGTCATCAGTTGTTAAGTATGAGGTGGCCGACTTCCCAGCCCGCTCTTTAACAGCCAGCTATTCTTCACACAGAATTCAAATTGTTCTAAAAATTTGGAATTCATTAAGGGAATTAATAAACTAAACTAAATTAAACAAAACTAAACGAAATGAAACATATTCCAAAAGGAATCAACAAAACTAGTAACATAACAAATCTATTCAAAACAAAATAAATTTTTCTGTTTTGTCTAACTACCACATGATATTGGGTTGAGGCGTTGGATTTGTAGCCAGGAGGGCACGCACCATAGGAATAATGATATCTCCTAGTCTTTTTATTTCTAATCCTCCACTATGGACTTGGCTAAATACCACTGGTCTATACAGATGTGGGACAGCCAGGTGTTCTTGCTTCAATCATTTGGGAGACCCCCTCCCCCATACCATTATCTCATGTTCCAATGTTTTTTTCGCTGGCATTACTCAGTTGGTCAATTGTCACACTTAATTTGTTACATATATATACACATGCAATCTATACAAAATCCAATATGTGGGTAGAGCTATGAGACATTTAAGTGACAGAATGAAGGACCATTTCTCAGATATCAGGACCAACAAAAATACTAGTTTAGCTAGACATTAACTCTCTTCATCAGCAGAAAACACAATCTTTTAGTCCAAATTGTTGAGAAAATAAACGGACCTGGGGTGGCAACTGATTCCCCTATGTACGAGGGAGGCATTTTGGATTTTTAAACTGGACATTTGTATACCCAGAGGTCTGACTTTTGAGTAGAACATTATCTACGATTAAGAGTAAATTGTCCCTTCCTCTTTATAATGTTTTATCCATTCCCTTGTCATTCTTTTTCCATTTCACCATCTATTTTTATGTTCCATCTATATTTATGTTGGTCATATCAAAGGATTGATCTATGCATTTCTCACCATATAAAACAACAAAAGTTTGCCGTGCTAGTTGTCTCATGTAAGTGATATAAAGGAAGGAAGCAAGTGATATAAAACCCTACTAGTTTCATCATACATGACATCATTGGGGGTGCCCCCGATAATGTCATGTATGATGAAACTAGAAGGGTGGAGTCTATGCTCAACTTACCATGCCAGTTTTTGATCTTCAGGTCTTCAGAATCTTTTAACCTAGGATATTCTTATTTTTGTTGGACTTGTGAACTGATTCAATAAATACCATGGTTTTACACTATGTGGCGATCTCTCTCTTCCTTTATATTGCTTGCATGAGAGAAAAAGGAAAAGGAAAAACCAGCAAGGCTGATTTCAATGCCATCTTCGTCTGCTTTCCATGGATGGATCCTTAATGGGGTGTGTGGATCCATGCTTTTCTAGGATCTTACAATGTGGAATCTAACCGATAGTGGCACATCTTTGGGAGAAATCTAAAGTGCTCATTTTAAAGGCTAATATGCAAGTTACTGTCCTAAAAAGTGTTTGGAGACCTGGGTCCTGCCCCAGGGGTCATATATCAATGCAAAAGTTTTAAAAACTGCATTTTTTCGGGAGCACTGATTTTAATAATGCTTAAAGTGAAACAATAAAAGTGTAATATTCCTTTAAATTTCATACCTGGGGGTTGTGTATAGTATGCCTGTGAAGGGGCGCATGTTTCCTGTGCTTAGAACTGTTCCTGCACAAAGTGTCATTTCTGCAGGAAAAAAAGTCATTTAAACTCACTCGTGGCTATAATGAATTGTCAGCTCCCCGTAATACAGAGAACAGTCATTGATGTAACGCAGGTTTCTGCTACATCAGAGGGGGGCGGGGTCACCCAAACATCATTGTGGAAGCCAGGCTTTCCCCCCTGCGTCAGAGGGGGGTGGGGTCAGGTAACGGGCGGCCCCGCCCTCCTCATATAAGAAATGTCAGGCTGCCGGGATCCCCGCAGTGTCTCCGCCAGTGGAGACACAGGTTGGATAGACTGTGCTGCGCTGGACTGGAGGAAGAGATCACCCGTCGCTGGATCAGATCAGCCATCGCTGGACGCCGGAGAGATGATCATCCTTCGCTGGATAGCAAGAGTGGATTACCACCGCTGGAATCTTTTTTTTATTTTTTTATTTTTAATAAAGGACTTTTTCAAAAGTGTGTTTGTCTTTTTTAACATTCTTTTACACTTTCTTTGGTAAACGGGGGGGGGGGGTCAGATTCTGATAAGCCCGCCACCTGCAGACCCCCACAACCACCGGCCAGGGTTGTGGGGATGAGGCCCTTGTCCTCATCAACATGGGGACAAGGTACTTTGAGGGGTCTGTGACCCCCAAAGCTTCCTCCCAATGTTGAGGGCATGTGGCCTGGTACAGTTCAGGAGGGGGTGGGCACTCTCTTGTCCCCCCCTCTTTTCCTGCGCCCTGCCAGGTTGTGTGCTCAGCTAAAGGGTCTGGTATAGATTTTTAGGGTGAAATCCACGCCATTGTTTTTTTAAATTTAGCGTGGAGTTTTCCCTTAAAATCCACAGCCAGTCAGGGATCCAAGGAGAGCAACCGCAAGCAGGATAAGAAGCCAGGTGGGATGTCAGCAAGCCAGTCTTGAAACAAACAGCAGGAGATGGTTTCCTGTAATGTGACCAACGTGAAGGCAAACAAAAAAGTGAACAGGAAGGCTTTAAATAGGCAGGTCAGACGAGCATCATGAGGAACAGCTGGTAAATGTGGAAAGAGAAGTGAGATGACAATTAGCCAACAGCTGAGTGGCCAACCCAGAGGAGGAAGGGCTAAGCCAGCCCTGACACACATACACTTTTTACTGCCATCCAATGGGCAATTGCCCTAAATTGGCAATGTCCTTTTGTTCCTTGTTTATAGGGGATCCTTCGCTTGGAATCCATTAGACTAATGGAAACAATGCTTCACACTCTCATGTACTCCAGAAGCTGATTGGTTACTATGAACAGTTGCACTAGATTGTGTGGGCTTCAGTTTTAGTAAAGCTCCCACATTGCTTTGCAATAAAATATATGCTTGCATCATTTTATCACACTATACACCAATGCAGTGCAAATGGTGCTATGGGACCACGCACAGAAGAAGAAGAGCCAAGAGCACTGGTGGGGAACCTCAGTAGTGGAGGTTTGTGGCCACTGCAATACCATTGCACTGAGCCTTTGAGTATAAAATGTTTACAAAAATTGCTACAGGCTCAGCAATGTACTGGTAGGTCACTGAGAACATCTGCACTGACGTATCTGTTGGGGCCCAGCCACATGTGATCGCTATGACCAATCATACTTGTTTTAGTACAGGCAATGGCAATTTAGGTTACAAAATACTCTGCAATACCCTTTACATTTCTAAGCAAAATCACATGATATTGAATTAAACCTTTCACAATGTACCTAGGGTTTTTCTTTTTTTTTTTATTCTGATATTATTTATTCTGTCTAACCATATGATATGAACTAATGGTAGAAGAAAAATATGGGTTGCCATAAATCCTTTTGATCCAAAGTACACCGTTTGTTTGTTTTTTTCGTTTTTTATTATCAAATTAGTATTTCAAACTAAGTATGAATATTACCTCTGATCCACCTAAGACCTACTCAAAATCTCCCTGCACATACACATATTTTATGGTAGTTAGACCAATTTTCAACAAACCAGGACAGTTGGGAAGTATGGTTTACAATGGTTTAAAAATTAAAGATTTTATACGGTTGTGCAACCTTCTGAAACATTTGCATATTAATATTTTGGGTTGTTTGTGTATGTTTAACTGTTGCCAAATAGGGCCTTGTTTATCCAGCTTAATTGCTAGTTGCCACTATATAAACAAGATGTTTAGCTCACATCAGAGGCCTCTGTGAAATATTGTGATAGAACAAACTAGACCTGGTGTACTAAACTACTAATTGGTGCTTTTCTGACACCACACTGTTCAGCAATTAAAGCAAGAAAAAGCATAGTAAATGTTTTGTATGAAATGCACTTATATCAGTAGATGGGAATGCGTTCATATTTATACGCAAAATGTTACTCTAATGACTCTTCTGTTAATATAAGGATGCCATATACTAAATATAAGATTTGGTATGTTTCCAAGACTGGCTGTTTGAAGTAATATTTGTAGAATTCGGCATAGGAGAGTAAATGAGACCTCCAAAACTTAGGCTGATCAGCTCGTCTGCATACTCATCAAGGAAATGGGATCAATTCACTAATATTTACTGCATGCTATAAAGGGATCATGTTCCTCATGATACCCGCTGACAGCTGATGAGTCATTGTTTGCTAAGGACTCGTGGACCGCTTCCCAGCCCGCAGCTTAGCAACCACAATTATTGCATGCAGTAAACTAAGTTCAATTCCCACCAAATAAATAAAGATTTTGCAGTATTTACTTGGAAAAATAATTTGTCGGTAAATACAGCATAAAAAGCACTTAAGTACAATTCAAAAATGGGCCAGAGCTTTAAAAAGATTGTGCTAGGGGCGTGGCCTGCTACGGAGCCAGATGACAGTTCGATCCAGGAGTTCCTGCTAGCACAGAGATACAGTGGCACATAGTGACCCTCTGGGACGCCTTTACACCCACTTTTCCACGACCCCAAGACACCCTAAGACAATGACCAGGAAAAGAAAAGAGCAAAGGAAGCCACAGTGCTTGACGGATTTCTTCATACAGAAGCAACATGTTGGTAGGTAAGGTGGTGGTGGCCCGGCATCTACACCATCAGCCAGAGCCCGATCCACTGCACACTCGGGGCATCGCCACGAAATATTGGATACCCTCCCTCCACAGCTTATGGCAGCCTAGCCAAAGCTATATTCTGGCTGGATGCAGCGCAGCACCTAGCCTTATCATGAATTCAGGGGATGACACGAGGGAGCTGTTTGATTCTATTGAATCCATCCATGTGCTGGACACTATTCTCAAAGACATGCTTCTCTCACTCAGAACCTCAGGCTTACAGGCAGATATGATGAAGTTCATGCACAAATATAACACTAATATCCAGGCTGCAGAATCCAGAGTGGAGCATATAGAACACAAAATGGAAGAATATGTTTCCACCATTAACGATTACACTGAATGGATGAAGGCTAAAATAGCAGATATTGAGGACAGGTCCAGTAGAAATAATATAAGAATAAGGGGGATCCTCAAATTTGTCCAACAATCTGACCTCCACACCTTTGCATCCTCATTATTTCAATCCCTCATCCCCGACCTTACTGACATAGATATCACCATAGAAAGAATCCACCATCGACCCAAACCTGCTTATTTACCTGAATAAGTGCCCAGGGATGTAATACTCAGTTTTCATGTTTATCATGCTAAAGAGCAACTTATGATGGTGATGCACAAAAGAGATCAAATCCCTATGCAATACCAAAATTTGCAATTTTATGCCGACTTGTCCCAATACATGCTGCAAAAGAGAAAAAAATTAAATATCATCACCAAGACACTCAGAAACCACAAAATTATCTATAGATGGGGTTACCCCACTAAGCTCACCATCATGAAGGAGGGAAACACACACATAGTGGAATCTCTGGAGAAGGGCCTCTCTCTACTGGAAAAATAGAAAATCCTCCCTGAACAAGCAGAGGACTGTACCCCAGCAAGACCTTCAAAACAGGTGGATCCAGAATGGAAAAAAGTCACAAACAAAAATACAAAATCATATTTATAAACCCAGAGGGAAAAAATTGCCTACCTTAATCCCTGGGAAGTTACCCAGGAGAGCCTATGGGCTTGAACTTACTCCTCACTAGAATTTGAGCAGCACAGTGCTGCATATGGGTATTTTTCTAACTACTAATGCTAAGGGGAAAACCCTTACTAATAATGTTATCTCACCAGTTGTGTGGTTAAATGTAAACCTTTATATCTATGTTTCTATGTTTTGTCTCGCTTTCTCTCCTCCGCTATCACAGTCATTACCCACAGAAAATCTGCAAAGCTTGACAAACTTCATACAGCAGACCCCTCTGGAATAATCTCTATCTGGCTGCACATACAACTCCACAGGTCTCTGCAACTCTTCAAAGACAGTGAGTACGCTTTGAACTTTTATGCTTTGCAATTCCACACAACTTGACTTCTCCACCTTGGCCGGAAGAGGGAACCCATCTCCTAATAATGAAATTACCTCAGGCAAACAATACAAGCACAAGTCTTCTTCCAAAATGGGAATTACATTCCTCTCTATAAACTGTAAGGGCCTCAATCACCCAGTGAAGAGGAAGTCCCTGTGGAAGGAAGCACTCTCTTACAACAGTGATATCCTGTACGTGCAGGAAACACATTTTTGCAGCCTTTTTCCACCGCCCTGCTCTCACAAGCAATTTCCCCACATATTCACTGCCAATGCAGGAACAAAAATAAAAAGGACCATCAGGGACTCTGTGGCATTCACCTTACATGAGGAAGTCAAGGACCCTCTAGGTAATTTCTTGATCTTGGTGTGTGACCTCAACTCGACCACCTACACAATTGTTAATGTGTACTCACCTAATAAGCATCAATTACGATTTTTCCATAAATGAATGAGGAAGGTACGCTGTCACCAGAATGGACTACTAATGATATATGGTGATTTAAAAACAACCCCAGACCCTTCTATAGATTCCTTTTCTGGAGTAAGATGCACAGCCCCTCTCTACTAACGCCCATACATCAATAGGATCTATTTGATGCATGGAGATGCCTACATGCAGGGGAAAGAGACTACACCTTTTTCTCCCACCCTCACAGGGCAAACTCATGGATTTACCTCTTCCTAGTGGATCAACGGTTGCTGGCCAAGATGACTTCTACCTCTATAAATAACATTACCTGGTCAGACCATGCCTCCATTACATTGTCTATAGAGGACACAGCGGCTAACACTGCAACTCCAGTGTGGAGGGTTAATTTGCAACAAACAGAATCTAAACAACATCTAGAAAAACACTTGAAAGTTTTTTTTTCAACTAATGACTCCTCGGGGAAGGATCACTTTGTTTTATGGAATGCTCATAAAGCATATATAAGAGGGATACTTATACAACTGGGGGCAAGGGCTAAGAGGCAGCAGCAAAAGCGTGTAAAAGAACTTACAAATGACATTTTCAACATAAAAACAAACGACAAACAAAAACCCCTCCCCACAATTGCCCCAAAAACGAACTCAATTAAGACATAACCTCAGAATTCTCCTACTGGAGAACTTCAAGAAAATATCCCGAAAATTGAAAATGTCATATTACTCCACAGGAAACAGAGCAGGGAAATTATGAGCACAAAAATTGAAAGGCCATCAATATAAAACCAAAATTCCATATTTAAATCCATCCAAACACCAACGATAAGATACATCATCCCCAAGATATACCAGAGGCGTTTAGCCACTATTATAGCACATTATACAATTTCAAGGATGACACTGAGACTTTCCAACCTACCTTGACCTGATAAATCACTTTCTACAAAAGATATCCCTCCTTAAACTATCCCAAGAACAACTAAATCTCTTAAACCTACCCTTTAACACAACAGAGAAATATGAGGTAATTGAATCTCTCCCTGTGAATAAATCTCCAGGTCCAGACTGTTTTAATGGAGAATACTACAAGATCGTTAAAATCCTACTCACTCCTTATCTGGAACGTATATTGAATTCTGCTGCTGCCTCTTTCGCCTTCCCACCTGAAATGCTAACAGCACTCAAAATGACCCTACCAAAGCCAGGGAAAGACCCAACCTCACCCCAACATTTTAGACCCATCTCCCTACTCAATATTGATGTGAAATTATATGCTAAACTTATTGCTACACGACTGCTTGATATAATCCCCCTTCTTATCCATCCGTTTCAGACAGGCTTCACCAAGGGCAGACAGACTTCCGATGCCACACGCAAGTTGATAAACATTATTCACCTAGCAGGGCTCCATCAAAGGCTTTCTCTGCTATTAGCATTGGACATGGAGAAGGCTTTTGATCAGATCCCCTGGCAATACCGCACTCAAGTGCTGAGAGGGTTTGGGTCCTCCGGCACTATTTTGTCTGCGATCCTGGCCCTATATTCAAAAACATCGGGAGTACTGTCCATGCCTTTCAGTATTTCAAATGGGACCAGAAAAGTGTGCCCACTTTTTCCCTTGATATTCAACTTATTAATGGAGCTCTAAGCCACATATACCCGCAATCACCCTGATATCAAGGGATTTCCAATACAAAATTCCACTCACACCATAAGCCTCTTTGCGGATGTCATTATTATGGCACTCACAGAGGTGGAAACATCCTTGGCTTCGGTACACTCCACATTGGAATTGTTTAACCGAGTTTCATACTATAAGGTCATTGAGAGCAAATCATACATCTTAGGGCTGGGTATCAATCCAAATTTACAAAGAAAACTTAGAGCACAATTTTCATATACCTGGAAAGAGGATTGGATAAAATACCTGGGTATAACCTTGGCAGCTTCCACTGAACACTTGGTGAAAGCCAACTACACTCCATCCCTTAGTGTCCTAAATAAAAAAACTCCAGGATATAGCAAAAGTGGAATTATCATGGTCTGGTCGATTAGCAACATTTAAAACGGTAATCTTACCACAGATACTTTATCTGTTTATAACTCTACCTATACCGGTCCCTAATTCCTCCACTGCCCAATCTCTACTCAATAGGTTTCTGTTGCAAGGTAGAAGGGCAAGATGTGCATTCAAAAAACTGGTCACATCGAGGAAAGAAGGGGGAGTAGAACATGTACTATTAAAAGACTATCACACAGCAGCGATTCTTACACAAGTAAGGGCTTGGTTCCCCCAATCGCAGTCATCTGATGCTAGGTGGCTGGGATTGGAGAAATCACAGATCAAGGGTCACGATTTATATGATCTTTAAAACAATAATATTAGTGCGCTAATACCGTGTATGGCAATATGCCAGACCAAATAAATATATATAAAAACATCCGTGTATAAAAAAAAAACTTTCACAAAACATGCTCCATAAATAAATAAATAAAATTATGAGCAGAATAAAAAGTTTCCAATCACTAGTTTGGGAGGGTTGCTACAAAAGGGATGGATGGATAAATGAATTACACATAATTGTTATCTTATGCAATCATGACACTTCCGTGTAATAAATATAGTACACCTTTAAATATAGCAGCTTGCATTAGCCTTGATAGCTTTACACAAATCCCATTATGCAGTCTCTTATCATGAGTCAATAAACATCCTGCCCCTGCACCATTCAAACGCTGTGCTGAATGTTTCTCTTAATTCCTAGTTTCCACTTCCTCTTATTTCCACTGTTCACATACATAGGAAAAAAAACAGAGAGACAAGGCATAGCGTGATACTGCAAAAAGAGATGGACTATTTCATACTCGTCATTCCACTCAGAAAACCTCTCTTGTTTGGAGCATAGATTGATGGCAACTGTCAGCTTATACTCCTCCTCACAGCCTCCCCATGCTTTGCTACACGGTAGGCTTGGCGTCACTGGCCCCTCCTCCCAGCGTGTTGCGTCACAGGTCACTTGACATTCTCAAGAGAAATGAGCCTTGTGACACTCGGGGAAGATTTTTAAACCGCATTGTGTTGTGCGGTTGCCATAGTGACTCCACAGGGATCATTGTATCATCATGCCGCTCCATCTGAGCTCCCAACATGAGCTAAATAGTGACAGACTTAGAGTACATTCTTTACCACAAAAAATATGTATGTTGCCACAAAAATTATATATATACACATTATACATGTTCATTACATTTTACCGATCTGAACATAACTTTTTCATAAAAACTCTTTACGCATACAAATATTTGCCTTCACAGTGTAAGCCCCTGTGCCACTTTCTGGTGTTTCACTGGGAGCTTTGTTTTTCATCCACTGGAAATGTTGCCTCATTCAAGTGTTTAAAGCGGAGGTCCACCCTAAAGTGGACCTTCCGCTCATTGGAACCCCCCCTCCGGCGCCACAATTGGCACCTTTCAGGGGGAGGGGGGTGCAGGTACCTGTACAGCACAGGTATCTGCACCCACTTCCGGCGTAGATTCTGCAGAAGTTACGCCCCTTTCCACAGAATCTACGCCCCTTTCCGAAGGTCCCCCACTGCCTGCTGGGAAACACACGGATCCCAGATACAGCGGGGACCATCTTTATTGCGCAGCGCGACTCGCGCATGCGCAGTAGGGAACCGGGAAATGAAGCCGAAAGGCTCCACTTCCTGATTCCCATACCCAAGATGGCGGCGGCAGCACCCGAGAGACAATCGAGAGATCGGCTTCGGGTGCCGACATCGCGGGCGCGCTGGGCGGGTAAGTGTCATTATTTTAAAAGTCAGCAGCTGCAGTATTTGTAGCTGCTGGCTTTTAAAAAAAAAAAAAATGGCAGACTCCCGCTTTAATGAAAAAGAGGGATATCCATAGCGTAATATGCTTCCACAATGTATTTATTAAGTAAAAAAACTACTCATATGTGACAAACTTTAAAATTGCAAGACAATTAAATCCGCCACCGGCCGCTACAGCTTACTGTAGAGAGTGTACGTCCTATATCCAGGGAAACACCAGAAAGTGGCACAGGGCATTACACTGTGAAGGCAAATCCACCCCTGCTAGGGCAGGGTATCTGGTGAGGGCAATATCATTATTTTGCACTGGAAAAACGCACCGGGAGCTTTTTTCATCCTAGAAACAGCTACAGATTGTCTGCACAAGTCCTTTTCACCATTATTTTGGGACTATTAATTAATTAATTTATTTAAATTAATCATATGCATGAACTTTTTGTATGATTGATAGATCACTATATATGTTATATGCATGCATGCACATATATTGGTTGTAAAGCATTATAAATCTGCTATTATTATGTATTAAGCACAGGCACGTATATATATATATATATATATATTTTTTTTTTTTTTTCCATCACTCATAAATCTTTCATATTATTATTTTTTGATACATTAGCTACTACCACTTATTGTAGCACATATTGTATAAAATTCCACCACCATTTGAAGGCGTTTTTTAACCTTTTTTCTATTATCTGGTTGGGAGAGATTTTAAAAACACTTTAGGGGGTCAAGTACCCTGAGATATTTAATCACTGTTATTATTCAACTAAATTCACCTCCACACTCAGTAGGAAGGGTATATATCACGGCATTAAGAAGGAACACAATATTATTTGCATATTGTAAAATCTTTTTACTTATTATTTAAAGGTATAGCGCCAAATCTACTTACCCTTTTCTTATATAGTCTAATCCACCCTATTTGTTTGGATGTACAAGGTAGAGGCAGCTTTTACCTATTGCATTTTTGCTCACTTTATAATTTATCCATAGCGCAATCTCACCTTTTATTTTTATCCTGAATTGTTATTACAGCCCATTCTCCAGGTTTTCTCCACAAGACTGAAAATGTTTCAGTACTTACTATAACGGGGGTCAGCAACCTGATGATCTTAGTCCACCTGTCCACCGTGAATGGGTTTCTACGTCGCCGACCCCCACTTTCTATGTACCAGTCCTTGTCTCCCAGCCTCCTCCGTGGGTGGCTCCACCATGCCATCTATGTCACGGTCTCTCTCTCGCCCTTCTGCCTCTATCCTCCTCCACCACTGTCATCAGTGAACAGCAGAGACCGGGAGGAAGCACTGCTCAGGATGGAGGGCGGGAAGAGGAGCTGGCGAAACAAACTTTTTTATGTTAAACCACTGGTAATTAGTTTCTAGCACACAGGGTGGTTCTAAGCAACCAATGCCCAGCTTGCTGTTATGAAAAGTCACTCTGCCAGCTCCCGCACTCTGTCCATAACTGTGCTGCCTCCTAGTCTCCGCTGTGGAAACAGGTAGGACACTGTGCTATGGGAGGGAAGGGAAGGGGGGGGAGGTTATTGCTATAGGGTAAAGGGGGGACAGAAGACACCACTGTGTGTGTGTGGGGGGGATGTGAATGGGGCAGAGGACACTGTTATTGGCAAGGTCACCCCCATAGCAGTGTCCTGTAGCATCCTTCATATCACCCCCCACCTCCCCCTGATCCCTGCATTTTGAGCGTAACACACCCCTGATCCCTGCATTCTGAGCACAATGCACTCCTGATCCCTGCATTCTGAGCACAACCCACTCCTAAACTCTGAATCTGAGCATAACACACCCCTGATCCCTGCATTCTGAGCGCAACGTACTCCTGATCCCTGCATTCTGAGTGCAATGCACTCCTGATCCCTGCATTCTGAGCACAATGTAGACTGATTCCTGCATTCTGAGCGGAATGCACTCCTGATCCCTACATTCTGAGCGCAACCCACTTCTAAACTCTGAAATCTGAGCATAACACACCCCTGATCCCTGCATTCTGAGCGCAACGCACTCCTGATCCCTGCATTCTGAGTGGAATGCACTCCTGATCCCTGCATTCTGAGTGCAATGCATGGCACTCCTGATCCCTGCATTCTGAGCGCAATGCAGTCCTGATCCCTGCATTCTGAGTGCAATGCACTCTTAATCCCTGCATTCTGAGCACAACACACTCCTGAACCCTGCATTCTGAGTTTATATCTTGTGCTTTGGGTTTATATCTTGTGCTGTGGTATTATAGCTGGTGGTGCAGTTTTTCTAGTGCTCTGGATCTTTATCTTGTGCAGTGGCTCTATATCTGGTGAGGTGAATCTATATCTGGTGCTGTGGGGTTATTGTAAGTGCTGTGTATCTGGTGCCGTGGGGTTATATCTATAGAGCTGGTGCTGTGGCAAGTCTTTTGGGAGCAATCTAGTGATGTAGCCATGTGATGAGCGGAGTACTTAATGATCCCCATTACTTTTTAGAAATGGATATCCGGATATTTTTTTTTCAAAACGCAAATTGGATGATGTAGAATCTGATAAGGGAGCAACACAAGAATCTAGGCATGGCGAGCAAGAGGCAGTATCAAGCACAAGCAGTTCTGCAGGTCCAGTTCCATCTCCAACAGAATGTAGCCATGTTGATGCTCCTGTAAATAACATTGGATTGGATTTTAATTCATCAAAAAAACTGATGATCTTAAATACAATCTGCTAATAAATACATATAACCCACCAGAAAATTATGACTTCAAAAAAGATTCAACCGGACCACATTTTTTCCGTCAGATGTGGATTAATCAACATTCACCTTGGCTTAGCTACTCTCCACAACTGAAAGGTGCGATTTGCAAGTATTGTACTGTTTTTCCACAGCCAGTTCATCGTGGGATACAAGGAGCATTCATAACTAGGCCTTTCATGAAATATAAAGATTTCCATGAAGGTGCATTGAACCATGTTCCAATGTCTTGGCATAAAAATGCACAAGTGGATGCAACACATTTTTTTGGAGATCTTAAAGAAACCTGAAACAAGTATTGTTTGCCAAATAGACAGTGCTGTGAAAAGGCAAGTTGAAGAACATTGGAAAAAGTTATTTCCAATTTTGTCTACTATCTTATTTTGTGGAACACGTGACATTGCTTTACACAGGGAAACAAAGTACAAAGTCTGTACCAATTTCGCATTGAAGCAAGAGATGTGATCCTAAAGAACCATCTTGAAAATGCACCAGTTAATGCACGGTATACATCAGTTTGTGTTGAAAATGAATTGATTAGATTATGGGAAGAAACATTACGAGAAGATCTGGTATCCTTAGTCAACATCTCAAATGGGTTTTCAGTCATTGCTGATGAAAGTGCTGACATTTCTGGAAAAGAACAGATGTCACTTTGAGTACGTTTTGTAGACACAAGCAGCACCGTGGCTGTCATCAGAGAAGAATTTCTTGGATTTGCAACCTTAAAAGAAATGGATGCCATCTCAATTGCAAATATGATTATGGATACATGTTCTAAATTTGGATTAAACTTAGTAAAAACTCTATGGCCAAGGATATGATGGATGCTGTACAATGGCAGGAAAAGAAGGTGGTGTTCAAGCCATAATAAAGAGAAAATATCCTAAAGCTGCTTTTGCTCACTGTGCTGCACATAAACTCAATTTGGTTGTTAATGATCTGAATGCTCTTCCTGATATACGGAATTCTATTGGCACAGTGAAAGCCATTATCAAGTTTTTCTGTGAGAGTCCAAACAGTTCTATTATTCCTAATGTGCCATTGCTGAGTGAAACAAGGTGGACAGCCAAATACAAAAGCATTCGAATTTTTAGCTCAAACTTTGAAGATATTTATAATCAATTAAGCTTATTGGTCACTACAGCATCAGGGAAAACAAGTCAGGATGCATATCAATTGCAATGTTCTTCAAGCACAGTGAGCTTCCTCTTTTGCTTGACCATCATTTCAAATTACTCATCAAGATTGGAATCAGTAAGCCAGTCTCTCCAAGCTGTTCAGCTTGATATCCTGTGTTCCGTGATCACAGAGAAAATGCAGAAGAACAATTTAAGGAAATTTTTTCAAATGTTCAAACTATGGCAGAAAAATTGAACATCGAACTTTACGTTCCCAGACAGTGTGGCAGGCAAGTATTTCATTCTAATTTTGGTTCCTCTTCTGTGGAAGAATACTATCGAGAGTCTATCTATGTGCCATACATGGACTCAATCATTGCATCATTAGAAAGCTGGTTTGGCAATGAAAACAAAAAAAATTCAGTCTGTTCTCACTTTACCCAAAACATATGTCAAAATGAGACTTGAGCAATACAGATGCCATATTGCAAGCATCAAAGAAATTTACGGCATGGAAAACCTGAATGCCGAAGCAGTCACATGGTTGGAGATCTGGTCAACGAAGGGTAAGCAGTTTGACAATGGATTTCTGGATTTGCTAAACCACACAGATTTTTTTTTTGTCAGTCCATCAAGCAATTCTCATTGCTCTCACATTACCAGTGACCACTTGTACAGTGGAAAGGTCTTTCAGCACAATGAGAAGGGTGAAAACCTGGCTGAGATAGACAATGGCAGATGATCGCTTATCTGGTTTGTGCATGATGAGCATACATAGAGCAAAAATTGCTGAAAACAAACAACAGTTGATTGACAAAGTAATTGATACATTTGCACAGGACCACAGACGTTTACAGTTTCTTTTTCGAGATCACTAACCAGTGAACAAAAATTGTACAAAAAAAAAAAATACTCTGGAAAATGTGATTGTTAAATTTAAGCAAGAGTGCAGATGTTTTCAGTTAAAGTTTATATGTTTCATGTTCCAATTAGGATAATAACAGTTATTTAGTTCTATATATATATATATATATATATATATATATATATATATATATATATATATATATATATATATATATATATACACACACACACACAATAAATGTGTGTGTTTGTGTGTGTGTGCGTGTATTTAAGTTAAAGCGGGAGTCCGTCGGGAGTCCGCCGTTTTTTTTTTTTTAAAGCCAGCAGCTACAAATACTGCAGCTGCTGACTTTTAAAATAATGACACTTACCCGCCCAGCGCGCCCGCGATGTCGGCACCCGAAGCCGATCTCTCGTTCGTCTCTCGGGGTGCTGCCGCCGCCATCTTGGGTATGGGAATCAGGAAGTGGAGCCTTTCGGCTTCATTTCCCGGTTCCCTACTGCGCATGCGCGAGTCGCGCTGCACAATAAGGATCCGTGTGTTTCCCAGCAGGCAGCGGGGGACCTTCGGAAAGGGGCGTACCTTCTGCAGAATCTACGCCGGAAGTGGGTGCAGATACCTGTACTGTACAGGTACCTGCACCCCCCTCCCCCCTGAAAGGTGCCAATTGTGGCGCCGGAGGGGGGGAGGGTTCCAATGAGCGGAAGGTCCACTTTAGGGTGGACCTCCGCTTTAATACATTCCAAAATAAATATACTTATCATATATTTTATTTGTCCTTTGTTAACACCAAATGCAGATTCTACATGTGTTTTCTTTTCATAACTCGCTTGTAGTGCCTTGATCTGAGTATATGAATAATTTGGTGCATTCAATAGTGTAAACATAAAAACAGATTAGAAATTGCTAATCAGACAATGTCAGCTTGATCCTTCTATTAAGCTTTTGCATCAGGGTTCTCAAACCTTTGCCTGCCTGCCTGAGCTTTATGTGATAATAACTAAGCCCCTCCCTTTCATGACATTGTCGAAAAAGGGCTGAGCAAGGGTGTCCATAAAATTATATTCCCCCTGAAAAAAGTTCTGCGGACGCCCATGGTGATTAGCACACTCTCAGTTAAAGTTTAAGTAAACTCCCCTATCGTTTTCAGCCAAGGAAGCTGCCATCTTTGCCTCTGTTTAATCTTCAACTGCTATGGTGCTTCACATGTGATTTGTTATGACACCAGCCATTGGATGGTTTGATAGTCTGGCTGAGAGCACAGCCAATGTGCAGTTATCATTCCCGGCATGCCTTTTTTTTTAACTGTTTAAATTGATGGGTTTACTTCCACTTTAATCAGCAGTAATGAGTTTTTCCATGTGTGTATTCACCTATAAGATCAAACCCTAATTGTCATATTTTTTTAGTTCTGTTATGTTATGTTACTTATTTTAGCATTCAAACTGTCATATACAGCTGACATACTGTATACAGGATGTATTTTCCTTGAATGCAGAACATTTATTAAATTGTCTCTCTCCACAGGTTTTAAAATCTAAACTTTAAATTATACTATGCTACAGAAGAACAAATGAAATTGTATCAGACACAATGAGAAATGGAAAGGAAAACAAGTGTGGTTAATAAAACACATACTTTGCATAAGTTTATTTACCAAACTGATTTATTCCCTTCATGCTTGGGTACCTATACAGTATGTAGACTACTTTGCACACATCTTGCAGATTGAAATAAACCACAAATATATATTTAAAATAATCTTTCTTACCTAGTCAAATCTTAAATATCATTTAGGTAATCTTTTTTTTTTTTTTTTTTTTAAACAAACAAATAAATATGAATGCAAAAATAGACAGAAAGTGTGATAAACCTAAACGCTTGCACATCCTATATTAAAGGGTTATTAATGGCTCAATGTTTTTTTTAACTATCAAACATGTTATACTTACCTGCCCTGTGAAATGGTTTTCTACAAAGCAGCCCAATCCTCCTCTTCTCATTTTCCCATTGATGCTCTGGCCTCCTCTCACCTGCAGAGTTCCACCATAGCAAGTTGATTGCTATTGGGGGCACTTGTGTGTGCTTGCTTCCTTGCCCCACTCTGTGTGTCCATATGATACAGAGAACAGGGCTCAGCCCTACCCCAGTTCCCTCCTCACTGCCTGTGATTGACAGAAGCGAGGGCCGATGGTTCCTGCTGCTGTCTCTGAGCCAATGAAGAGGCAGGGAGCTGGCACTGCAGCTACTCTTGTGCACATTGCTAAGTCGAGATCAGGCTTGGGTAAATATTAAGGGGGGCTATGGATGGAGCTGCATTTTTCAGATTTTTTACCTTCATGCATAGTAGGTAAAAAACCTTCACCCTCTACAACTACTTTAAATAACTCCCGGAGATGGATATTGCATGTATATTAAGTTTTAGATGTCTTAGATTACAATTATTATTATTATTATTATTATTATTATTATTTAACTGGCATTATATATAAAGGTTTCAACAGGTTTTGCATATGTCACACTTTTCTCCAAGTGCACGTAAATTAACATTCACCATACTGTGCACAGTGTCAGGGATTGCACATGGAGGTGACCATAAAGGAAGGCCAGATCAGTGGGCTGTACCTTAAGAAATCAGAAATCAGGAATCAGGCTGAAGGAAGTTAAATAATGTTTATTAAAACAAATAATTAAAACAAATAATACAATTCCAACACCAACACCAGTATACCATAAACAATATAAGTGACACATAAAAGTGCAGCAACCCAAATAAAAACCTAGCTGGCTATGTACAAATGGAAGGGGTACACCCAAGCAGGGCAAGGTCAGAACAGAGACAGGAAACAAGGATATCAGGGTGCAAGGTACTGGGAGCTTGGCATCTAGAATCAGTGAGCAGGGTACAGGGTATAGGGAGAAGGTCACAGGAGCAGGTCTCAGGGGCAGGTACAGGAGCAGGTACAGGAATAAGGATCAAGATTAGGCAGGGACAGGACTCACAGGAAGAACACTAAAGCACTGAACTTCAATCAAGGGCAGCACTATATACCTGGAAGATATCCACTGGAGGCCACCAAAACCATGTATTTTGACTCCAGGCCACTGTGCCACCAGCAAGTGACCCAGGTAATGACACAAGTCCTGACAGTCCCCCCCCCCCCCCTACTTGAAGGGCAGCCTCCAGATGCTCCATTCTGCGTTGAACCCGAAAGTCCATGGGGGTACAGGATAAGTTCAAAAAGGTTTCCCTTTAGTGTCTGAGGACTCTCTTGAACTCTTTAAGCCAGAGTCTTTCAACTCGCTGGTAACTGGTCATGCTCCCCACCACCAGGGTCTGTAAGCTGGCCGGTTACCCCACTTGCCAGATTCCTGAAGGGGCGCAACATCTGAAAGGCCTAACACCAGAATCCCTGGTTCAAACAGTTACCCTGTTGCCAAGGAGTCCCATTGCAACTAGACCTTCCACATCTGGGTTACCAGAAACTGCTCTACACTCTAACAACCATTCAGGTCTACCTAAGGCAATGATCACCCAGCAAGGGTCCCCTAATGCTCGTGGGTTTGCAGAGGTACCACCTAGCTCAGATGGAACTCTGCCCTTTCCAAGTAGAACCCTATTTCCGTGGCTGAACTGGGATTCTCAGCTCTCACTTCCAAAGTGGGTATCTGGACTATCAGGCTTTGGTGCAACAGAAACAAATGGCCCGCAAGAGGGACTCAGGAGAGGCAGAAATCTGAATCTTTGACCAAACGGGACATCCTAAAACCATATAGTGGGAGTATGTATGTCAGTGTGGCAACACCAGAGCTGCATTGTAAGGCAGTGTAGGGGTGTTACCATCCTAAGAGGAAGTTTCAGGGGTTACAATTAAATAATTTTTAAATATAGCAAGAAAATAAATAAAAAAACAAACAGCTCAAAAGGATACAAGGTACACATGCGGCAATAAATTAAACTCAATTATTTTGGTTCATATACAATTTGTAATACTATTATAGTTGGGTTTATCGTATTGTTCTAGATGTTTTGTCACTATACTTGAGAAAAGGAATCAAGAAATAGATATTAGGTGGGATATCTTGTTATAAATTCTGGCATAATCCCCAATAAAGATCCCCAATAAAGATCACAGCAAAATAATAATCTTAATAATAAATAATCTGTCAGGAACGGTGTTGTTGCTGGGATCGCCTGCTGGTGTCACTGTTTATTTTGCCATCAAAGGTTGCAGTTCTGGTGGTCACCAGCGGGTGTCTCCCAGCAAACAGACATTCTAATAATCCAGCTGCACCTGAAGTGGTATGGCTTGGAAGTATATAAGCCCGCCCTTCACTGAGGCTCATTGCTTCAGAATCCTTCCTGCTAGCCTTGTCCCTGCCTGACCTGTTGCCTGAGACCTGTTCCTGATTTGCTTCCTGTCCTAGACTCTGTTCCCTATACCTGTGACTTGTCCCCTGATCCCTGCCTTGGCTCCGCTTCCTCCACCTGGCCTCCTGTTCCCCTTGTCTCTCATCCCTGCCTTGTTATATATGTGTTCCCTTTCCATGTATATAGTTAGTTAGTTAGTTAGTTTAGGGTTTTGGGGTTTGCTGTGTATTATTTGTGTTCTTGCTTGTTTATGGTTTGCTGTGTATTATTTGTGTTCTTGCTTGTTTATGGTTTGCTGTGTATTATTTGTGTTCTTGCTTGTTTATGGTTTGCTGTGTTTGTTTGGTTTGCAGGTGTGCCTTTTTCCTTAATAAATATTTATATTTTCACTTACCTTTCGAGCCTCATTCCTCAGTGCAGCCCATTGATCTGTTTATTCTGTGCTGGATGCCTGTGTTAGGCATCCCCTCCGTGACAGAATTCTGAAGCCATACTAACAGATCGGCTGCACTTGGGAATAGGATCTGGACACTTGCTATTGCCAAGAAAAATGCATCTGGATGATATCCTGTATCTTTCGCTTCTGGCAACAGATGACAGAGATTTTTGTCGTCAGACATTAGGTGAATACACTAGAGAGCAACTGCTGGAATGTATCCGTATAGCCCATGTTTTTGTTGATCAGGGCAGTTTTCTGTTTGAGGATGTGCAACCATTGATTTGGATCTGTACAGAGTTGGCTCTGTCTGATGTCCCTAGTGGAGGTGATGACTATACACCCCCTTTTAGTGCAGCTCAGGTAGAGTCTTTGGTGTGGCTGTTGGAAGATGACTCAGCCTTTTTCTTTGAGCAGTACTCAGCTTGTCCTAAACAGGTGCTTGCAGCATGTATTGATTCAGTGCAGTCTCTGGTCAGACAAACCATGTGCAAACCAGATTTTGTGCAACCATTATTACAGGCCTGGTCAAGCTTGTTGTACTCAGCTTCTGTCAGCTCCCAACCACCCATTTCTGTGTCCAGATACCAGCCTGCTGGGATATCTTCCTCTCTATTACCCCCAACAACCACAATTTCTGACCCATACACCCTGCTACCAATGAAGTACCAGTACCCTGTTTCCTCCTGCTGTACCTACCCAGCCTTTAACCCCTCTGCTACTTCTCAGCTGCCTTCATCAGTTCCATTGAATCTCCCCTCAAGTTCTGCTCCCTCTGTTTTACCATCCTTCCACTCTTCGCTCTTACCAGCTGCATCCACTACCTACAGCCCTGTACCCACATACAAATCTTCAGTTGCTAAAACCAAAAAGAAACGGAAGTTTTTCCCAACCCATACCATTCTGTCATCCCCCACTTCTGCCTCCGCGCCTGATGTTCCAATGCCTGCTGTTCAGCCTGTTGTGCCAGTGTCTCTGCCTGTTGTCCAGCCTGCTGTCCCGGCCTTCCAGCCTGACGCCTTCCAGCCTGCTGCCCCGGCCTTCCAGCCTGACGCCTTCCAGCCTGCTGCCCCGGCCTTCCAGCCTGACGCCTTCCAGCCTGACACCTTCCAGCCTGCTGCCCCGGCCTTCCAGCCTGACGCCTTCCAGCCTGCTGCCCCAGCCTACCAGCCTGACGCCTTCCAGCCTGCTGCCCCGGCCTTCCAGCCTGACGCCTTCCAGCCTGCTGCCCCGGCCTTCCAGCCTGACGCCTTCCAGCCTGCTGCCCCGGCCTTCCAGCCTGACGCCTTCCAGCCTGCTGCCCCGGCCTTCCAGCCTGACGCCTTCCAGCCTGCTGCCCCGGCCTTCCAGCCTGACGCCTTCCAGCCTGCTGCCCCGGCCTTCCAGCCTGACGCCTTCCAGCCTGCTGCCCCGGCCTTCCAGCCTGACGCCTTCCAGCCTGACACCTTCCAGCCTGCTGCCCCGGCCTTCCAGCCTGACGCCTTCCAGCCTGCTGCCCCAGCCTACCAGCCTGACGCCTTCCAGCCTGCTGCCCCGGCCTACCAGCCTGACGCCTTCCAGCCTGCTGCCCCGGCCTACCAGCCTGACGCCTTCCAGCCTGCTGCCCCGGCCTTCCAGCCTGACGCCTTCCAGCCTGCTGCCCCGGCCTTCCAGCCTGACGCCTTCCAGCCTGCTGCCCCGGCCTTCCAGCCTGACGCCTTCCAGCCTGCTGCCCCGGCCTTCCAGCCTGACGCCTTCCAGCCTGCTGCCCCGGCCTTCCAGCCTGACGCCTTGCAGTCTGATGTCCCGGCCTTCCAGTCTGATGCCTTGCAGTCTGATGTCCCGGCCTTCCAGTCTGATGCCTTGCAGTCTGATGTCCCGGCCTTCCAGTCTGATGCCTTGCAGTCTGATGTCCCGGCCTTCCAGTCTGATGCCTTGCAGTCTGATGTCCCGGCCTTCCAGTCTGATGCCTTGCAGTCTGATGCCTTGCAGTCTGATGCCTTGCAGTCTGATGCCTTGCAGTCTGATGCCTTGCAGTCTGATGTCCCGGCCTTCCAGTCTGATGCCTTGCAGTCTGATGTCCCGGCCTTCCAGTCTGATGCCTTGCAGTCTGATGTCCCGGCCTTCCAGTCTGATGCCTTGCAGTCTGATGTCCCGGCCTTCCAGTCTGATGCCTTGCAGTCTGATGTCCCGGCCTTCCAGTCCGATGCCTTCCAGTCTGATGTCCCGGCCTTCCAGTCCGATGCCTTGCAGTCTGATGTCCCGGCCCTCCAGTCCGATGCCTTGCAGTCTGATGTCCCGGCCCTCCAGTCCGATGCCTTGCAGTCTGATGTCCCGGCCCTCCAGTCCGATGCCTTGCAGTCTGATGTCCCGGCCTTCCAGTCCGATGCCTTGCAGTCTGATGTCCCGGCCTTCCAGTCCGATGCCTTGCAGTCTGATGTCCCGGCCTTCCAGTCCGATGCCTTGCAGTCTGATGTCCCGGCCTTCCAGTCCGATGCCTTGCAGTCTGATGTCCCGGCCTTCCAGTCCGATGCCTTGCAGTCTGATGTCCCGGCCTTCCAGTCCGATGCCTTGCAGTCTGATGTCCCGGCCTTCCAGTCCGATGCCTTGCAGTCTGATGTCCCGGCCTTCCAGTCCGATGCCTTGCAGTCTGATGTCCCGGCCTTCCAGTCCGATGCCTTGCAGTCTGATGTCCCGGCCTTCCAGCCTGATGACCCGGAGCTCGCTGCCCAGCCTGATGACCCGGAGCTCGCTGCCCAGCCTGATGACCCGGAGCTCGCTGCCCAGCCTGATGACCCGGAGCTCGCTGCCAAGCCTACTGCCCAGGCTGATGACCCAGTGCTTGCTGCCCAGCCTGTTGATCCGATGCTTGCTGCCCAGCCTGATGATCCGATGCTTGCTGCCAAGCCTGATGATCCGATGCTTGCTGCCCAGCCTGATGATCCGATGCTTGCTGCCCAGCCTGATGATCCGATGCTTGCTGCCCAGCCTGATGATCCGATGCTTGCTGCCCAGCCTGATGATCCGATGCTTGCTGCCCAGCCTGATGATCCGATGCTTGCTGCCCAGCCTGATGATCCGATGCTTGCTGCCCAGCCTGATGATCCGATGCTTGCTGCCCAGCCTGATGATCCGATGCTTGCTGCCCAGCCTGATGATCCGATGCTTGCTGCCCAGCCTGATGATCCGATGCTTGCTGCCCAGCCTGATGATCCGATGCTTGCTGCCCAGCCTGATGATCCGATGCTTGCTGCCCAGCCTGATGATCCGATGCTTGCTGCCCAGCCTGATGACCCGATGCTTGCTGCCCAGCCCGATGACCCGAAGCACGTTGCTCAGCCTGTTTTTATTTCCAGATCTAAACTTCCAGACCCTGGTGGTGGGATACATGTTCCATTGTCGGACTTGGGTGGCATGCCTCCCAGTTGGTTAAGAGACTCTGGCCGGAGAGCGCAAGGAAGTCCGCAGTCACAGGGGAGACTTTTCTGGACTTTTCCCCATTTACATGTACTGTCAGGTCAAGGGCAGAATGGAGTGTCCGGAGGCCACTCCTTAGGGGGGGGAACTGTCAGGAACGGTGTTGTTGCTGGGATCGCCTGCTGGTGTCACTGTTTATTTTGCCATCAAAGGTTGCAGTTCTGGTGGTCACCAGCGGGTGTCTCCCAGCAAACAGACATTCTAATAATCCAGCTGCACCTGAAGTGGTATGGCTTGGAAGTATATAAGCCCGCCCTTCACTGAGGCTCATTGCTTCAGAATCCTTCCTGCTAGCCTTGTCCCTGCCTGACCTGTTGCCTGAGACCTGTTCCTGATTTGCTTCCTGTCCTAGACTCTGTTCCCTATACCTGTGACTTGTCCCCTGATCCCTGCCTTGGCTCCGCTTCCTCCACCTGGCCTCCTGTTCCCCTTGTCTCTCATCCCTGCCTTGTTATATATGTGTTCCCTTTCCATGTATATAGTTAGTTAGTTAGTTAGTTTAGGGTTTTGGGGTTTGCTGTGTATTATTTGTGTTCTTGCTTGTTTATGGTTTGCTGTGTATTATTTGTGTTCTTGCTTGTTTATGGTTTGCTGTGTATTATTTGTGTTCTTGCTTGTTTATGGTTTGCTGTGTTTGTTTGGTTTGCAGGTGTGCCTTTTTCCTTAATAAATATTTATATTTTCACTTACCTTTCGAGCCTCATTCCTCAGTGCAGCCCATTGATCTGTTTATTCTGTGCTGGATGCCTGTGTTAGGCATCCCCTCCGTGACATAATCAAATGCACATGTCCCACTCCACCTGCCTTTCTATGTTCAATTAACCTACTAAATGTGCATCTAGCCCATTTACCCTGTAAAAGTTATCTATTCAGTATTGGTTGTAGGGAATTGAAATAAGAATTGGGTATTGGGATTGGTAGAGTCCTAAAGAGATATAATAAATGAGGTAATATCTGCATCTTAAAAGCTGCGAGCCTGCCTAACCACAATAGTTCAGTTTGAGCAAGTTTATACAACTTGGCCCCTAATGAATACAGGAAGGGTGTGTAGTTGGCTGAAATATGATCTTCTGGTTTAGGAGTAAGTGTTATGCCCAAATAATTAATACCCTCCTTCCTCCATATATATGGAAATTTTTGTGCTAGTTTTTGTTTGGTCTCTTCTGGGATGCCTAGGTTTAAAATATAGGATTTGGTCTCATTCACTTTATAGTACAATACACCATTAAATGTTTGCAGTGCTATGTGGACTGAGGCCAGAGAAGTGTCCTAAGCATCAGTATTATGTCATCAGCAAATAGACTTATGGTGTGGTGTCTCGTGCCCACTTTTATACCTGTTAGGTATTGATGTGAGTGTAAGTAGGAGGCTAGTGGCTCCATTAAATTGAAAATTAGCGGGGAGAGGGGGCAGCCCTGTCGTGTCCCGTTAGTTGTTTCAAATGGGGTAGATAATGCCCTTGAGATATAAACTTGGGCCGACGGTTAGTGTAGCGTGCCATTATGGCTGAGTAGATGGAGCCACCAAAACCGAATCTAGTTAGTACCTGTGCTAGAAATTGCCAACATATCCTATCAAACGCCTTCTCTGCATCCAACGCTAGGAGCAGAGAAGACGTTTTGTGCTTATTGGCCAGATGTATCACATTTATCAGACGTCGGGTAGCATCAGCTGTCTGTCGCCCTCTAGTGAATCCAGACTGATCCAAATCTATAAGAGAAGGTAGGATTTCCACCAGTCTAGCAGCTATCAGATTTTCTGAAATTTTGAGATCATTGTTTAGTAATGATATAGGCCTAAAGTTTTGTGGAGCATCTGGATCTTTCCCCAGTTTTGGTAGAGCCACTATTAAGGCTTTAAGCATGGGGGGGGGGGTATTTTGAAAGGATTTATAATACTTCCCTGTGAAGCTGCCTAGGCCCAGGGATTTGTTAATTGGGAGAGATTGTATGATCTGTCATACCTCTAAATCAGTGATAGGGGAGTTAAGGCTATTGAGGTGCTCAGGAGTAATTTGGGGAAATTTAATTTTGTCTAGGAATGCTTCTATGATAGCTGGTGTTGGTTTTGGTATGGTAGGGTCATTCTTAATATTATAAAGTGAACCATAGTATTGACTGAAGGCATCAGCTATTGCTTGAGGATGATGTTGTTTTGTTTGTGTAATGGGTTGTATTATGTATAGGATTTGGGTTTTGTATCTATGGCCTCTAATCCGGTTAGCCAGAAGTTTCCCTGCTCTGTTGCCACTTGTATAGTAGGACAGTTTAAGTCTCCTCAAAGTCAGTTCTTTACAGAGTTATGTTAGTTGATCTGTAGTTGGGATGTATGAGTCATTTTTTTTCGTTTTTCATTTTATTATATTTCTTGTACACATCTATGAATATTTTTTTAAGAAAAAGACCAATTTTTCATGGGATATACACTCTATGAGAAGCCATTTTATAGCATTTTGCATTTGCCTCATATGTATCTGTAGTTTCATCTTCACATTTTTATTATGCTTAAATATCACCTTTGCGTGGGTATTAGTTTCCATTGTGTTTTTAGTCATAAGCCATTTATTACATGTATGTTATAATAAACCAGTCTGTCTTATGCCGTGAACACACGAGCGAATTGTCTGGCGTACTTAGTCCGGCAAACAATCCAGCGGATAGTCCGGCGGACTTTCTACCGAACGGACTTGGCCACACACGGACACACAGAAAGTCCGGCGTTTGCTAGCGCGATGACGTACAGCACGTACGACGGGACTAGAAAAAGGAAGTTCAATAGCCAGTAGCCAATAGCTTCCTTTTTTGTACTTGCTTCTGAGCATGCGTCATTCTTAGTCCGCCGGACTAGCATACTCACGAAGTACAGCGGAAAGATCGGAGTGCAAAACTACTTTCTAAGTCCGCCGGACTTTACGCTGGAAAAGTCCGCTGAAGCCCACACACGATCGAATTGTCCGCTGAAATGCGTTTCGGTGGACTAAGTACGCCGGAAAATTCGCTTGTGTGTACGCGGCATTAGATATGCCTTCAGCGTCACCTAGACATGTGCATTCGTTTTCGTCCGAATGCATTTTCGTCCGAATTTCAGGTATTTTCGTTATCGTTTTCACAAACGATAACAAAAGCACAAAATCAGAAAAACGAAAGATCAGACATAAATAAATGCTTTATTTTCATTTTCGTTTTGACACAGTTCGATACAGATAGGCAATTCAGCGTGACTCTAACAATAACAATCTGTGTCTATTGAACTTGTATCATAACAGTCCATTCATTCACACAGGGGCAACACGACTTCCAGCATGACTTTGGGAGGCAACTTGGACACGACTTGAGTGTGAATCACAGCGTGACTTACAACACGACTTTAATGTAAAAAAAAATGGCATGGGTTCCCCTTCAAGAGCATACCAGGCCCTTCGGGTCTGGTATGGATATTAAGGGGAACCCCGCGGGGAAAAAAATGGCATGGGGGTCCCCCTCAAAATCCATACCAGACCCTTATCCGAGCACGCAACCTGGCAGGCCGCAGGAAAAGAGGGGGATGAGAGAGCACCCCCCCTCCTGAACCGTACCAGGCCACTTGCCCTCAACATTGGGAGGGTTCTTTGAGGTAGTCCCTCAAAGCACCTTGTCCCCATGTTGATGAGGACAAGGGCCTCATCCCCACAACCCTGGCCGGTGGTTGTGGGGGTCTGCGGGTGGGGGGCTTATCGGAATCTGGAAGCCCCCTTTAACAAGGGGACCCCCAGATCCTGGCCTCCCCCCCCTGTGTGAAATGTCACCATTTCACCAAAAAAAGTGACAAAAAAGTGTTAAAAATTACAGGAGACAGTCTTTGACAATTCCTTTATTAAAGTCTTCTTTCATCTTCTTTCTTCTGGCCTTCTTCCTTCTTCCTTTCTTGATCCTTTGGTTTCTTCCTCCATCTTCTTCTTCCTCCGATCCTCTTCTTCCTCCGATCCGCTTCTTCTTGCTCCGGTGTTCTTGTCCAGCATCTTCCTCCACGGCGTCTCTTCTTGGTTCACGGGCCGCTCCACGCAATGGGAGGCTCCCACTGTGTGATGCTTCTCTTCTGACAGTTCTTTTATAATGTAGGGTGAGGCCACCCGGTGACTGCACCCCCCTCCCCCCCGCCGCACGGTTCCATGGAAACATGTAGATGCTAAAAAGTAAGGGACCAAAAAAGAAACCCCCAAGGAACATCGTACTTGACTGGGCCAACTTTAGACTAGAATCTGCCAAGAGAAACAAAGTAACAGCTATCAATGAGATATGACATTGATCTATTTCAGACAATTCTAAGACTCTAATGGATCCAAATGGATTTGTTATATATTTTCCTAGAACATCACCAACTTGTACTGAGTACACTTGCACCTTATTTTGCACATTATTTAGGTTCATAGCGCAGCACTACTTTTACTTTATATATATTTTTTGGGTTCTGATATTTCCTTCAGTGTTGCAGCATATTGATTAATACACACATATTTGATAGCGCGGGAATATCACCTCCATTGTATTCAGAATTTACATTGCTCTTCAACTTCTAACTCAGTTGTCCGTTTATAAAACTGTGAGCAGTGGCGATTTCCTTGCATGTTATTTGGTATTCTTTGCAGAAGCTTCACCTCATTTACTAAGCTCTGGAGCAACTTACAGAGTACACAGTCTTATTGCCTTTAGTAAATATACTCCACCGAGTCAGTAGATGAGGCTAAGTGTAAATATTTCACTGTTAGCCCTTGTACACGCGGTCGGACATTCCGACAACAAAATTAGTCGGATTTGGTCCAACGGATTTTGTCCGAAACTGGTGTTGCATACACATGGTCGGACAAAGTTGTCGGAAAATCCGATCGTTCGGAAGGTGATGACGTAATTTAGTTACGACGGGACTACGTTCAGGCTAGTAGCAAATAGCTTTGATCTCGGAATTTGATCTGAGCATGCGTAGCACTTTGTCCGATCGGATCATGTCAAATTTTATAGCCCAGCTCTCAAACTTTAAATATAAATACAGAAAAAATCAGCGCAGTACAACCCCTTTACGAAAAGCTGCTGAACACCAAGGATCAATTACCAAATCCCAAAATACAATATATCAAACAGATGGTACAGCGCTCTAACTAAAATAAAATGATTACTAACATATTAAAATTAATAAAAAGTCCAAAGATAGCTTTTGAGTCAAAAAGTCCACGTGAGGAATCTTCAGTGGTATACAGTCAGTTCATGCATAAAGTGACTTAGTGCCAAGGGGGGGGCCACCACCAATGGTAAAATTGGCTGTTCACCTCATCGTATGGACCCTTTAAATTACAGAGGGTCGTATGCACTTAAATATCAACTCGTCCAATCGCTGTACTCCTCTCCGACAATATCCGACCGATTCACAAACGAAAACACAGCTTTCTCCCATTCAGAGACAAATGAACTGACACGTTTGTGGAATACCCACACTGGATCGGTATATAGCAGTATTCACAATTCCTCAGACCATGTGGATAGAAAGACAGGCCATAGTGCTCTCCATAGAAAAATGTTTTAATGATGAATATACATAAAAAACACACTTACAATAACGAAGCTTCATAGGATCTTTAAAATGATCAATGACCGCGGGTGACGTCACGTGATCTCTGTCCGTACGTTACGTCCCTATGGGCGGGACTTCATCAGCGGACACGGAAACTACGTGACACCCGATATATGAATAGACAATACGGGGTTCCTATAGTTGGCTTACGGTGAGCACGACGTGACGGACAGCCTCTCCATGTTTACGAAAGTTACCAAGGTAACAACACATCCTGTCGTGTAGTACGAATCTACACGATAACAGGCAAAGACATCGGGGAAGCCCTTGTTTCGAACTTAATATTCAAAAACAATTAAGAATATTAAAATGTGTATAATACACATATATCAATGTGACATCACCTGCAGCCAATAAATTAAATAGTACTAAAAATACAATAAAAAGTAAACAATAAAATCATCGATCAGTAATAAAACAGTTAATATCAAAATCGACATTCAATCCACCAGGCATTAATACATTGGTCTCATGTATCCAGTAAGATTCCCTACGACTTAACTGGCGTATGAAATTACCTCCCCTCCAATGTTTTGTGACCCTCTCAATCCCCCATAACTTTAGGCCTTTAGGGTTTTGCTGATGGAATTGTTTAAAGTGTCGGGACACATTGTGGGTTTTCAGACCTTTTTTAATATTATCTACATGTTCTGCTAAACGCACATGTAAAGGTCTAGAAGTGCGTCCTATATATTGTAACCCACATTCGCACTCTAACATGTAAACCACTCCGATCGTGTCACATGTAATCAATTTGCGAATATCGTATTCCCTATTAGTTGCAGAGGCCAGAAACTTCTTCCGTTTCTTAATGTTGACTTTAGAATGCTTACACGGCTTGCACCGCCCACAAGCGTAAAACCCCCCCAAAAAGGAGAACAATCGGTTCTCTGATGGAATAGGGGGGTTAAGAACGCTGGGAGCAAGACGGTCCCTCAGAGAGGGAGCTTTTTTATAAATAAACTGTGGACGAGTAGGTAGTACGGGTCCCAAAATTTTGTCCTGCTCAAAAAGTTTTTTGATTGCTGGAATATAGATATAGTCTGACAGTTTATGTTTAAAGGAGCTAAAGCTTGGATGATCGTGTACTAGAAATTGCACAACAAGTAGAAAGTGAAGAAAGAACTTATACATTTTTCTGTCTATGAGAATACATGGTATACTTAGTCATCTTGGTTCAGATATTCTTCTGTTTATTTTTTCTTGATTTCCTAAATAAATTATAATCTATGAATTGCTTGATTATAAATTCTATATACAGTATGTTTAGGAGAATAAGTAACATTGCAAATTTGACAATCTTCTGGGTTTTTAAATCAAATCCCTCACTATTGGTCTGAACCAGAAAAGAATGTTCCAGTAATACTGTTCTAGCTTTTTTTCCCTCTACACTTTGTAGAAATGTGGTGAAGTAGTTACAAATGAATAAATACTTAATCCGATTTAGACTAAATAAAATAGAAATGTTTCTGGAACCTGTCTGGCAAAATGAGGTGCAGAAGGCATATCCGTTTCAAATGCCACTTCTACAAACTGAAACACCAAAGCACCTTGCATGTCCCCCTCAGACCTACAGCGACTGAACTTGCAACTGTACTTGCAGTACACTTGTAGTGCAAAGTGGATTTGCCTTTAGTAAATAAACCCCCCAAGTGCTCAAATTTGCCTTGCTTGCACATTGCACCTATACTTTGCAAGGATAATTTAAATGTAATTAGATCATTTAAATTAGTTTTATCTAGTGATTTACTAACTCGTTATTTTTACGGTATCCTACTTTTTAAGTTTAATTTAGACAGCTTATTTAAATAAAAGCTAAAATTGTAAAAAAAAAAAAAAAAAATCACTAATTTAACTTTTTTCATGTTTTTATTGGTTAAAAATGAATGTACCGCAAGATAGACTTTCAATGAGTATCTCCGTTGCTGGAATTAATAATTATCATTTTGGAGCCACATTACGTATTTATAAGTAGTATGCTGAAGCAGTTCTATTTTGCTCTGTGATGCATGAAAAATTACTGCAGACACCTTACTGCTCATGGGCAATTTATTGTAATGTGATATCTCACATAATGATGTAATAAATGCACTATTGATATGATATAATAACATCTTGATCTTTTTCCACATGCCATGGACAGAATGAGCAAATTATGTTAACAAAACCCATTTCTTTTAGCCTGTGAGATATTCTGTTTTATTTCATCTGCATCAAGATATGCTACACTTGGACAAGCAAGGTAAATTCAGTTCTTATTGAGTGATCATGGTAAATGATGCTTTTTAAAATTTGCAGGTGTGGGGAATTTAAAAAGTTTCTTTAAAAAAAAAAAACCTTTGCCTAAAATACAAACTTAACATATTTCACTAAAGCAGAAACTTGTTTTGTTGCTAAGCAATTGCATTGGTACAAGGAAAGTAATTGACAAAGAAAAAAATAAGCTTTTAGCAAACATTAATGCATTCCAGTGACTGCAATATGTACATTTGTCCCTTTGAGTTTGCATGCGTTGTTTGATTTGTGGATGTTTTGCTGTTAAAAGGTTGTTGTTGCTAGTCACTTCTTAAGGCCCATACATACGATCAGACTTTTTGACAACAAATATGCAAATTAGCTGTTTTGGAGCAACATCCGACTGTGTGTACGCTCCATCGGACAAACTTTTTTGGTTTTCATCGACTTTTGTTGGCTGTGCGAACGGACAAACTTTCTGGCAACAAAAGTCCGATGGAGCAAAGTCTGATCGTGTGTACAGAAAACCATAGGACTTTTGTACAAAGTACAAACAGGCATGCTCAGAACCAATGCAAAAGATCAGACAACAATACAGAAGTTGACCAAAGGTGGCGGTAAAGAGCAGAAAAACCACATGATTTGGTGAAAGTTGGCTGAAAAAGTCCTGCTGTGTGTATGCAATACAAGTTCAGGGCCGACGCCCTTTGTACAAAAATCCAAGGGAAAGTTTGTACAAAGTCCGATCGTGTGTATGAGGCTTTACTGATGTTTTTGTGTTTATGTTGCACTTTAATTAGGCAACCAAAGCATTTTGAATTATAAGTTCAGATTTTAGACTTTTCCAGTACTATCTAAAGGTCTGTACACACGATCAGACTTTTTGACAACAAACATGCAAATTACCTGTTTTGGAGCAACATCCGACCGTGTGTACGCTCCATCGGACAAACTTTTTCGGTTTTCATCTGACTTTTGTTGGCTGTGCGAACGGACAAACTTTCTGAGAACAAAAGTCTGATGGAGCAAAGTCTGATCGTGTGTACAGAAAATCATAGGACTTTTGTACAAAGTACAAACACGTATGCTCAGAACCAATGCAAAAGATCAGACAACAATACAGAAGAAAAAAGTAAAGCTCAACAAATGGTACCTTCAGAGAGGGCATCTATGAGCAACAAGGGAGAAGAGGGGGACTATTGCGGTACCAGGGAGGTAAAGTAATTTTGGAAAAAGGTATTTTTTAAAAACACATTTATTAAGAATATTAATGAACAATGACAACACAGAGAGGGGAAACAGTTCCAAAAAAGAACACAAATATCAGAAAAACATTACATGATCGTTACAAAAGTTTGCTACAATGATGTATAATGCCCCTCCAAAAGAGGCAAGGGTCATTAAATACAGGATTCGGACGTTATCCTCGACTAGTTTCGCGACAAGATGTCGCTTTCTCAAGAGGCGTCACTCGTACAATCTATTAATATATAATAATGATTTATTAAAAAACATTTTAATTCAATGTACCAGAGGGAAGAAATAACATTGTCATTGTACAACAGAATTTATAAGATATCAAAGAGAATTATTATCAAAATCCAATGACTCACCCACATAAAAAAACAAATCCAATAAGGACAGAGGGGGCAATTAATGAGGTGCCCTAACCGAAGATCAGGGACACCCCCCCTGGGGACAGGAAAGTCCGATCGTGTGTTTGAGGCTTAAGAAAGCACAAAAAATAAGAATATCTGTCATTGTCACTTTCCTATGGGTTACTATGTAGTTGCTAATGTTATGTAGGCACACAATTTTAAATGGAACGCCTTATCGTCATGTAAGTGTAAACAATAAAAAAAAGCTCATAACTGGGAGATATCATAGTCAACAATCATGGGCAATAGAAAACATAGTGATGTACACGAAAAGTATGCTTTCACTTTAATTAGGCACTGAATGTCTCCGTAACCACATTTTACAATTATTTTTCTTGCATGATTATTATCGTATGTGTCCAGGCATAGAAACAAAATAAATCTTTATTTATCTATACACGTTTGCATGACCATACCAAGTTCATAATTTTTGTAAGCCAGAAAAGTGGGTACTTGTACTAGGTTTATTTTTTGAAATGCTGAAATGTATATCACCTATTGTATGCTTTCTCTTTGGCTCTTGAAGTGGTAGAAAATACTAAAGTAATCTAAAATTGTTAGTGCCACTCATAAGGTGCATCTTTTAAATGATCTATTGCATTTCCCTAAGCCTTACTAAATCATTTTGGCACATCGAGCAGCAGTGTAGTTTTTTACTCAAATGGAATGATACAAAAATCTCAACTTTACTTAAAGTGTTACTAAACCAGGACCCTGCATTCATATTCATATATCTAGTCTCCCACAGTAAACAGAACAAAGAATGTAAATATTACTAAATAGCTTTTCTCATCAGCAGTATATAGTAGTTTTATTACTTCTATCAGTGTCTGGATAAAGCTTGTAGGAAGAGTTTTCATTCTACTCTGACTGTCCTACGAGGTTGCAGGACCCCTGACCTTCTGTCTGGACAGTGTTGATTGGCCCTGTGCCAGCCACATGCACCCTCCCAAAAGAAACTCTCTAGCAATACACACCAAATGCAGCATGTGCCCCCAAGGCTCTGTACTGTCAGGAGATGGTCTGGGGACTATAGAAGAAGGAGAGGATCAGAGAAACATAATTTTTATACAATGCCCAGGATTAACCCCTTAGGTTCAACAGTGAGTATAACAAGCATGCTTTACAGAATATCCAGACTGATTTTACTGTTGTGGGCTTAGTAGCATTTTAATATTCATTTTGGAATTTAAAACGTTTGCTGAAGCAATTCACAAAAAGATATGTATGCAACATATGTTACCTTCCTAATTCCATCTGTGGGGGTATATGCTAAAGCTGGAGAGTGTAAAGTCTTGTGTAACTCTGCATAGAAACCAATCAGCTTCCAGGTTTTATTGCCAAGGCTTAATTGAACAAGCTGAAGTTAGAAGCTGATTGGTTAGCTGGAGAGTGTAAAGTCTTGTGTAACTCTGCATAGAAACCAATCACCTTCCAGGTTTTATTGCCAAGGTTTAATTGAACAAGCTGAAGTTAGAAGCTGCATGAACAGCTGCACCAGGATTCTGAGTGCACCAGTTTTAGTAAATCTACTCATATGTGTTTGATAATATATGTTATCAATAAGGATGAGCCGAACACTCCCTGGTTCGGTTCGCACGAGAACTTGCAAACAGGCAAAAAATTTGGACAAACACACGAACACCGTTAAAGTCTATGGAATACGAACATGAAAAATCAAAAGTGCTCACTTTAAAGGCTTATATGTAAGTTATTGTCATAAAAAGTATTTGAGGACCCAGGTCCTGCCCCATGTATCAATGCAAAAAAAAGTTTTAAAAACATCAGTTTTTTGGGAGCAGTGATCTTAATAATGCTTAAAGTGAAACAATAAAAATGTAATATTCCTTTAAATATCCTGCCGGGGGGGGGGGGGTGTCTATAGTATGCCTGTAAAGTGGTGCAGTTTTCCATGTTTAGAACAATACCACAGCAAAATTACATTTCTAGAGGAAAAAAAAGTAATTTAAAACTGATTGTGGCTGTAATAAATGGTCGGGTCTCGGAAGTATAAATAAAACTCATTGAAAAAAATGGCATGGGTCTCCCCCCAGTCCATTACCAGGCCCATTGGGTCTGGTATGAATATTAAGGGGAACCCTGAACCAAAAATTTAAAAAGAATTGTGTGGGGGTCCCCCCAAAATCCATACCAGGCCCTTTATGTCTGGTATGTATTTTTTAAGAGAACCCTGCACCAAAATAAAAAAGGCTCCTGCCGAGTGACGCTTCTTCTCGGTGACAGCTGTTATATAGCTGAGTGTGAGGCCACCTGCTTATGTAAACGGGTGACCTTGCCCCCTCTGATGCCACGTGACATCAGAGGAAGGCAGAGTCACCCGTTTATATCACCGAGTGTACAATGTACCCATTACCAATTCACATAGGGGGCCAGGATCTGGGGGTCCCCTTGTGAAAGGGGGCTCCCAGATTCCGATAAGCCCCCCGTCCATAGACCCCCACAACCACCGGGCAAGGGTTGTTGGGATGAGGACCTTGTTCCCATCAACATGGAGACAAGATGATTTGGGGGACCCCAAAGCATCCTCCCCATGTTGAGGGCATGTGGCCTGATACGGTTCAGGAGAGGGGCCCTCTCTTGCCCCCCTTTTTTTCTGTGGCCTGTCAGGTTGCATGCTCAGACAAGGGTCTGGTATGGATTTTAGGGGGACTCCTACGCTATTTTTTTTTTTTTTAATTGGCAGTTTCCCTTAATATCTACACCAGACCTAAAGCGCCTGGTATGGATTTTTGGGGACCCCAAGCAAAAAAAAAAAATTGGTTGGGGTTCCCCTTAATATTCATACCAGACCCAAAAAGCCTGGTAATGGACTGGGGGGGGGGATCCATTCCTTTTTTTTTCAATGAGTTTTATATATATTGCCGCAACAAAAAAGAACGATAATTTAAATATATATATTTAATTTTTTATTTTTATTTTTAATTGCCGTTCTTTTTTTGTTTATAGCGCAAAAAAGATGACAGCAGAGGTGATCAAATACCAACAAAATAAGGCTCTATTTGTGGGAAAAAGGGATGTCAATTTTGTTTGGGTACAGCATCACACAACCGCAAAATCGTCAGTTAAAGTGACGCAGTGCCGTATCGCAAAAAATGGTCTAGTCATTAAGGGGGAAAATCTTCTGGTCTGTAAGTGTTTAAGCACCATCTGGTTGGTGAGGTATATGATAATATCTTATTTGGGTGCTTTATTTATGTCAAGATAGTATATAGAGTGACTTATACCAGTCCGTTAGTGCAGAAGGAAACAAAGCATTAAAGTTTAATTATGTGAAAAAACATGTATCATAACTTAAAGTGGTTGTAAACCCGAAGGATCAAAAATAAACTGATCAGTCTACTTTAAACTGTAAAGCAGAAAAGATCATCCGTCCCTAGTCTGACCAGTCAAGCAGCAGTCAGTCATTTAAAAACTTGTCTATTTTCCTACATTGAAAAAAAAGACACATCCAAAAAATGTGTGTCACCACACCCCCTCTCCTGTGACTGACAGACTAATAATCAGACCCATGCATAAGCAGAGGGCATGTGTCCCACAGCCGTGCACAGCACATCCACCTAGATCGCTCCCACTACCCCCTCTGGCTGTTGCTTGCCATAGCTACCCAGCACTCAGATTTATTGGAATTCCTGGTTCTGGGTAGCTTTGACATGTGCACATTGATTGGGATATGTAAGCACACTAGGAGTGATGCACATGTACAATTCCAGAGACATGCTCCCAGCTAAGCCTTGCTACTGTGATTGTATGTGTACATGTGGAGAGTCAGTGATGTCACGGCTCCGCCTCCCAAGCTCTGGCCCGTGGACATGCCCACAGACCATAGACATTCACAAGGCTGTGACAGGAGGTGACATAAAAAAACTGAGGTACAGATAATGCAATTTAGATTTTTATGAAGCAAATTGTAAAATTAATGAAGATGGGGTTTACAACTAGGGATGAGCCCCATGTTCGCCTGTTCGCTGAACATTATGTGGTGTTCACGGCAAATTCGAAAGCCATGGAACATCGTTAAAGTCTATGAGACGCTAACATGAAAAACCAAAAGTGGTAATTTTAAAGGCTTATATGCAAGTTATTGCCATAAAAAGTGTATGGGGACCCGGGTCCTGCCTCAGGTTTTAAAACTGCCATTTTTTTCAAGAGCAGTGATTTTAATAAACAATAAAAAAATAAATATTCATTTAAATATTGTGCCTGGGTGGTGTCCTTAGTATGCCTGTAAAGTAAAGTAGCGTATCTTTCCTGTGTTTAGAACAATACCACAGCAAAATTACATTTCTAAAGGAAAAAGTCTCATTTAAAACTGCTCACAGCAGTGATGAATTGTCGGACCCCAGCAATATAGATAAAAAAATCTTTGAAAAAACGGCATGGGGACCTGGGTCCTACCCCAGGGGACATGCATCAATGCAATAAAAAGTTTTAAAATCTACAGAATTACAATTAAATATGCCTTTAAATATCGTGCCTGGCGGTGTCCTTAGTATGCCTGTAAAGGAGAACATTTTCCCATGTTTAGAACAATACCACAGCAAAATTACATTTCTAAAGGGAAAAAAAGTATTTCATTAAAACTGATCATGGCTGTAATGAATTTTCGTATCCCGGCAATATAGATAAAAAATCATTGAAAAAAATGGCATGCCTTTGGGTCTGGCATGATTATTGATTATTACACCAAAATGTAAAAAAATGCATGGGGGTCCCCTCAAAATCCATACCAGGCTCTTCAGATCTGGTATGGATTTTAAGGGGAACCCTGCGCCAATTTTTTTTTTAAATGGCGTAAGGGTCCCCTCAAAATCCATACCAGACCCTTATCCATGCACACAACCTGGCAGGCCGCAGGAAAGGGGGGGATGAGAGAGCGTCCCCCCTCCTGACTGTACCAGGCCACATGCCCTCAACATGAGGAGGATGCTTTGGGGTCTTCTCCAAAGCAACTTGTTCCCATGTTAATGGTGACAAGAGCCTCATCCCCACAACCCTTGCCCGGTGGTTGTGGGAGTCTGTTGGTGATGGGGACCCCCAGATCCTGCCCCCCCATGTGAATGGGTATCAGATATATCATACCCATACGCATTCACCAAAAAAAGTGTAAAAATTGTAAAAATAACAGTAGATAATTGGGGACAAGTCCTTTATTAAAAAATAAATTGTCCAGCAATGTCCATTCATCTTTGATCACAGCGTCTGTTGACCTGAGAAATAAAATGCCATGGGAGGCTCCCGCTGACTGAAGCCTCTTTGCAATTACAGCTGTGATATAGCTGAAGGCGGGGCCTTCTGGTGATTTAAACGGGTGACCCCACCCCTCTGATGCCACATGATGTCAGAGGAAGGAGGGGTAATCCGTTTACGTCATCATGTGGCCCCTATATAACAGCTGTCATCACGAAGAGGCTTCAGTCAGCGGGAGCCTCCCATGGAGGCAAAGTTGTTGCTTCTTTTTTTGTTTTTTTTCCTTGGGTCGTCGGAAGCTGTGATCGAAGATGAATGGACATTGCGGGACAGTTTTTTTTTATATAGGACACATTTTTACAGTTTTGACACTTTGTTTGGTGAATGTGTAAGGTACAATGCACCCGATACCCATTCACATAGGCGGGATCTAGGGTCCCCTCATTAAAGGGGTCTTCCAGATTCTGATAAGCCCCACACCCGCAGACCCCTGCAAATGCCCACACCCACTGGGCAAGAGTTGTGGGGATGAGGCTCTTGTCATCAACATGGGAACTGTGACAGAGTGAACCAGACATAAATAGGTGAAAGTAAGTTTATTAAAGTAAATGCATATAAATGTGAACACACCATCAATACAAACTGAGTGAACAAACCAAACAACCAAACGGTGATAATAAACCAACCAGCATATGTAGCAAAAGGGAGTACCATAATCATAGTCAAGCCAGGCCAAGGTCATAAACCAGAGATCAGTAGATGGGGGACCAGGAGTAAACAGACAGGGAACAAGATGGAGGGATCAGGCTGCAGGGCAAGGATACAGGAATCGGGGATCAGGTTCAGGATCAAGATCAGGCTAACAGATAAACAGGCTGCAGGTCAGGGCACAAGGACAATACCAGGCCAAAGTGTGTGTGCACTTGCCGGGTATTTATACTCTAGCTGCTATCAAAGTCAGGTGATGCCTAATTGCAGATGGTAATACCTGCTCCCCACTGCCAGGATCCCTGAGCTGGTGGACACCAGTACTGTGGCCCAAAGATGACATAATACCATCAGGGAAAAGCTCTTCTGACAGCTTCAAACTGCCAAGAGACACCTGCTGGTAGACCTCAGTACTGCACGCCAAATGATCGATATTGCCAGGGGAGGGAACCTTTCCTGACAATGAGGCCCTTGTCCCCATCAACGTGGGGACAAGGTGCTTTGGGGGGACCCGAAAGCATCCTCCACATGTTGAGGGCATGTGGCCTGTTATGGTTCAGGAAGGGGGCGCTCTCGTCCCCCCCCTTTTCCTGCAATCTGCCAGGTTGCATGCTCAGATAAGGGCCTGGTATGGATTTTGGGGGAACTCCCATGCCATTTTTTTAAAAATTCTGGTGCAGGGTTCCCCTTAAAATCCATACCAGACCTGGAGGGCCTGGTATGGATTTTGTGGGGACCTCTATGCATTTTTTTTTTGTGCGGGGTTGCCGTTAATATTCATACCAGACCAAAAAGGCCTGGTAATGGAAAGTTTTTTTTCAATGATTTTTATCTATATTGCCGGGATCTGACAATTCATTACAGCTACGAGCAGTTTTAAATGGCTTTTTTTCCTTTTGAAATGGCATTGTGTTGTGGTATTGTTCTAACCAAGGGAAACATGCGCTACTTTACAGGCATACTAAGGACACCCCCCATGCACGATATTTAAAGGCATATTTAATTTTATTTGTTTTACTTACTTTACTTTACTTTAAGCATTATTAAAATCACTGCTCCCAAAAAAAATTGCTGGTTTAAAAACTTTTATTGCATTGATACCTACACGTTTTTATGGCAATAACTTGCATATAAGTCTTTAAAATTAGCACTTTTGATTTTTCATGTTCGTGTCCCATATACTTTGATAGTGTTCACTTGTTTGTTCAAAATGTTTGCCTGTTTGCATGTTCTGGTGTGAACCGAACCGGGGGTGTTTTGCTCATCCCTATTTACAACCACATTAACCAGTTGCCGACCGCCGCACGCCGATGTACGTCGGTACAATGGCACGGGCAGGCATAAGGACATACATGTACGTCCCTTGCCTCCCGCGGGTCGGGGGCCCGATCGGGCCCCCGCCCGGTGCCTGCGGCGGTCGGAATTCGTACGGGAGCGATCCCGGACGAGGGGACGGCCATTCATTCATGGCCACCCCCTCGCGATCGCTCCCGACGAATAGAAATCCCCGGTGACATCACTTCCTCTCCTGTAATGTAAACACAGGAGAGGAAGTGATGTATTCTCTCCTCCGTGTCGGTATTTTTCGTTCCGACACGGAGGAGAACGGATCAGTAAGTTGCACCAACACTCACACACACAGTAGAACATGCCAGGCACACTCACACCCCCCCTTTACCCCCCGATCACCCCCCCAATTACCCCTGCCCCCCAGTCACAGTGACACCAATGTCATTTTTTTTTTTTTTTTTTTTTTTTTTGCATTGGTGTCATTTGTGACTGTAATAACTGTTAGGGCAGTTAGAGTTAGCCCCCTTTAGTTCTAATGTACCCCCCTAACCCCCCCAATAAAGGTTTAACCCCGTGATCACCCCCCGTCGCCAGTGTCACTAAGGCTGGGTTCACATTGCAGCGGTTTATGAGAACGAATGTGATTCGCACCGCACTGCAGTGCAAATCACATCCGATCTCTGTGCGATTCGAGTTCAGCCATTCGCCGCACCCGCCGCACCCGCCACACCCGCCGCACCCGCCGCAAATTCGCACGGGACCCTTTTTTTGGCCCGCAGCAGAATCGGATCGCATGGGTGTTCACACCATGCGATCCGAGTTTGCAGATCGCACTGCGATATGCGAACTGATCTGGGGGTGTCAGTAACATTTCACTGACACTCCCAGCAGTTCGCATAGGGCAGTGTGAACTGCCGCCGGGAGGCATGCGATGCGGGAACCCGCCGCGGATTCGCGGCGTTTCCGCATCGCTCCAGTGTGAACCCAGCCTAATAAGCGATCATTTTTCTGATCGCCGTATTAGTGTCACAGGTGACGCTAGTTAGGCAGGTAGGTATTTAGGTTCGCCGCAGCTTTTTATAGCGCCAGGGACCCCCATATACTACCGCATAAAGCCCCCTGATTGCCCCCTAGTTAACCCTTTCACCAGTGATCACCATATAACTGTTACAGGTGACGCTGGTTGGTTAGTTATTTTTTTATAGTTTCAGGGCACCCGCCATTTATTACCTAATAAAGGTTTAACCCCCTGATCACCCGGCGGGTGTCATTTGTGACTAATAACTGTTAGGGCAGTTAGGGTTAGCCCCCTTTAGTTATAAGGTACCCCCCTAACCCCCCCAATAAAGGTTTAACCCCGTGATCACCCCCCGTCGCCAGTGTCACTAAGGCTGGGTTCACATTGCAGCGGTTTATGAGAACGGATGTGATTCGCACCGCACTGCAGTGCAAATCACATCCGATCTCTGTGCGATTCGAGTTCAGCCATTCGCCGCACCCGCCGCACCCGCCGCAAATTCGCACGGGACCCTTTTTTTGGCCCGCAGCAGAATCGGATCGCATGGGTGTTCACACCATGCGATCCGAGTTTGCAGATCGCACTGCGATATGCGAACTGATCTGGGGGTGTCAGTAACATTTCACTGACACTCCCAGCAGTTCGCATAGGGCAGTGTGAACTGCCGCCGGGAGGCATGCGATGCGGGAACCCGCCGCGCATTCGTGGCGTTCCCGCATCGCTCCAGTGTGAACCCAGCCTAATAAGCGATCGTTTTTCTGATCGCTGTATTAGTGTCACAGGTGACGCTAGTTAGGCAGGTAGGTATTTAGGTTCGCTGCAGCTTTTTATAGCGCCAGGGACCCCCATATACTACCGCATAAAGCCCCCTGATTGCCCCCTAGTTAACCCTTTCACCAGTGATCACCATATAACTGTTACAGGTGACGCTGGTTGGTTAGTTATTTTTTTATAGTTTCAGGGCACCCGCCATTTATTACCTAGTCTCACTAGTGTACCCCTAAATTTAGGGGTGTCTACTTTCCAAAATGGGGTCATTTGGGGGGGGTTTGTGCCATCTTGGCATTTTATGGCCTTCAAAACTGTAACGCCCTTAGAAAGCCTGAAGGCGGTGCTTGGTTTTCGGGGCCCCGTACGCGGCTAGGCTCCCAAAAAGTCCCACATATGTGGTATCCCCATACTCAGGAGAAGCAGCAGAATTTATTTTGGGGTGTCATTTCACATATGCCCATGGCATGCGTGAGCAATATATCATTTAGTGACAACTTTGTGAAAAAAAAAAAAAAAAAAAAAAAGTTTGTAATTTTCCCGCAACTTGTGGCAAAATATAAAATATTCCATGGACTCAACATGCCTCTCAGCAAATAGCTTGGGGTGTCTACTTTCTAAAATGGGGTCATTTGTGGGGGTTTTGTGCCATCTTGGCATTTTATGGCCTTCAAAACTGTAATAGGTAGTGAGGAGTGAAATCAAAAAATTACGCCCTTAGAAAGCCTGAAGGCGGTGCTTGGTTTTCGGGGCCCCGTACGCGGCTAGGCTCCCAAAAAGTCCCACATATGTGGTATCCCCGTACTCAGGAGAAGCAGCAGAATTTATTTTGGGGTGTCATTTCACATATGCCCATGGCATGCATGAGCAATATATCATTTAGTGACAACTTTGTTAAAAAAAAAAAAAAAAAAAAAAAGTTTGTAATTTTCCCGCAACTTGTGGCAAAATATAAAATATTCCATGAACTCAACATGCCTCTCAGCAAATAGCTTGGGGTGTCTACTTTCTAAAATGGGGTCATTTGTGGGGGTTTTGTGCCATCTTGGCATTTTATGGCCTTCAAAACTGTAATAGGTAGTGAGAAGTGAACTCAAAAATTTACGCCCTTAGAAAGCCTGAAGGCGGTGCTTGGTTTTCGGGGCCCCGTACGCGGCTAGGCTCCCAAAAAGTCCCACATATGTGGTATCCCCATACTCAGGAGAAGCAGCAGAATTTATTTTGGGGTGTCATTTCACATACGCCCATAGCATGTGTGAGCAATATATCATTTAGTGACAACTTTGTGTAAAAAAAAAAAAAAATTTTTTTTTTTGTCATTATTCAATCGCTTGAGGCAAAAAAATAAAATATTCAATGGGCTCAACATGCCTCTTATCAATTTCCTTAGGGGGTCTACTTTCCAAAATGGGGTCATTTGGGGGGGTTTTGTACTGCCCTGCCATTTTAGCACCTCAAGAAATGAGATAGGCAGTCGTAAACTAAAAGCTGCGTAAATTCCAGAAAACGTACCTTAGTTTGTAGATGTGACAACTTTTGCGCAAACCAATAAATATACAATTATTGACTTTTTTTTTACCAAAGACATGTGGCTGAATACATTTTGGCCTAAATGTATGACTAAAATTGAGTTTATTGGATTTTTCTAATAACAAAAAGTAGAAAATATCATTTTTTTTCAAAATTTGCGGTCTTTTTACGTTTATATCGCAAAAAATAAAAATCGCAGAGGCAATCAAATACCATCAAAAGAAAGCTCTATTTGTGGGAAGAAAAGGACGCAAATTTTGTTTGGGTACAACATTGCATGACCGCGCAATTACCAGTTAAAGCAGCGCAGTGCCAAAGTGTAAAAAGACCTCTGGTCATTTACCAGCAAAATGGTCCGGTCTGAAAGTGGTTAAGTACAACTATGGGCAAAAAAGCTGTATATAATGTGGTTTGTCACTAATTTTAAAGTGATAATAAACTTCACTGCCAGTCTCCAGGGCTCTACCCATAATATTCAAGCATGCATTGCATATTTGTACATTATGACATATTTACCTGTCAAAGCGCCCTCCTTCTGCAATGTAATGGCTGCAATCGCTCTTGTCACACTTTTCCCATAGTACACATTTTTGTTTAGTCTCCCTTCTGGTTCAGTGTCTTCCAACTTGTGCTAGTCTGGGATGACAGAACCTTCATGCATCCCAGCAATAAAACTGTTCTGAGAAGGTACATTGATCGCCTCATACACGGCCAACAATTTTCCACCTTTCTCCTTTGACAAATGTTGAATGAAAAATGGATTCAGATGTTGCCAACGGGGCCACCCACAATGCTGAATCAGCCAAAATTTGACCCATGTATGGCCATCTTTAGATATAGTTTTATACTGACTTTATATAAGTAATAAAAAAATTAAAACCTAATTCCAGACACAATAGGGGCTCATTTACACTTGCTTTGACTTTAACACACATTAAATCACCTACTGCTTCAACATGCTTTTTCATGTGTGTTTATGATTTGGTGATGCTTCTGTAATGCTCCTGTGATGTTTTTTTGAAGCTTTAATGAAGTTTGACAAATGCCCCGAGTGTGTGTTGATTTTCTATTTGTTTTAAAGATGCCCAGTAGAACCCCCAGCTCAGTAGTACCCCACTCAGCAGATCCCCTGCTTATTAATACCCCTATTAACCAGATCCCCTGCTTATTAATACCCCTATTAACCAGATCCCCAGCTTATTCAAACCTTTATTCCCCAGATTCTCTGCTCAGTAATACCCCCAGCTCTGCTAATGCCCCAGTCAGTGATACCCCCAGCTTTGCTGATCTCACGCTCAGTAGTAACCCCGGTTCTCTTGATCCTCCGCTCAGTAATAACCCTTAGCTCTGCTGATCCCTCACTCAGTAATAACACCCAGCTCTGCTGATTGCCCACTCAGTAGTAACCCCTAGCTCTGCTGATTCTCTGGTTTGCTGCTCCTCCACCCTCTCTGGTCTATGCTTACGTCCTGCTATATTGCTCAAACTCTTCACACCATGTGTGACATCTGCTAATTTCTCCTGCTCTAGTCCCCCAGCTCTGATGATCCTTGCTCTCTCCTCTCTCTCTGGTCACAGCTTACCTTCTGGTATAAAACTCCTGTGTTGTACACCACATGTGCCATCTGCTAGTTACTCCATTCATATCTGGACCATGTTCACATTCCTGATGCTCCAAGCTGCACTCCAGATGTTATGTCTGCACCAGAAACTTCTAGGATTAGACATGTGTAGAATGGAAAAATTGGTTTTATTTCATTTTGGATAGATTCATTATGTTACTAATTTTGTTTTGTTGATTCATTTCAGAATTTGTTTAGTTTTGTTTTGTTTAAATTCATAAATGTTCTAACAAATTCCAAATTTTTGGAACCATTTAAATTGGTCGAACAATTATCAACCTATTTTAATTCTGTGTGAACAATAGCTGGTTGTTAAGGAGCAGGTTATGAAGCCAGCCTCTGCATCCTTAACAAGCTATGACTCATCAGCTGTCAGCGGGCTTCCCCACTGACATTTGAAATGTAAACAAAAGAATGCCGGCAATGAAAAATTCTGAAAAAAACTGTGTGGGTTCCCCCCAATCCATACTAGACCCTTATCCGAGCATGCAACACGGCAGGCCAGGAAAGGGGGGACAAGTGAGACACCCCCCTGAACCTTACCAGGCCACATGCCCTCAACATTGGGGGGTGCTTTGGGGTGGGGGGCTCTGCCCCCCCAAAGCACCTTGCCTCCATGTCGATGGGGATAAGGTCCTCTTCAACACAATCCTGGCTACTATGTATCCCATACTCATTCACATGGGGGGCCCTTGTAAAAGGCTGCTTCCATATTCCAATAAGCCCCTGTTTTCAGACCCCCACAACCACCTTGTCCTCATATACATGGGGACAAGGTGCTTTGAGCATGTGGTCTATTATCATTCAGGAGGGGGGCCTTGCTCGTCCTCCTCTTTCCTGCGACCTGCCAGGCTGCATGGGATAAGGGCCCAGTATGGATTTTAGGGGGGCCATGCTGTTTTTTAAAAATAAAATGGCATGGGATTCCCCTTAAAATTCACACTAGACCCAAAGTCTTTTAAAAAAAATGTTAGGTCAAGCCCAGTGGTGATTAAATACCATCAAAAGAAAGCTCTATTTGTGTAAAAAAAAAATGGGTGCTCTCGAGTGGGGGTGCAGATGCCCCCCCCTCTGCCTCAAAGCACCCCCCATGTTCAGGGCATGTGGTCTGGTATGGTTCAGGAGGGAGGCACTTGCTCGCCCCCCCCCCCCCTTTCCGGGCCTTCTGGGCTGCATTCTCAGATAAGGGCCTGCTTTGAATCTTGGGGGGGGGGCCCACACTATTTGTTTTTACAATTGTTTTTATTTGTTTTTACAATTGTGGCATGGGGTTGCCCTTAAAATCCATACCAAAACCAAAGGGCCTGGTATGGACAGGGGACCCCACGCTGTTTTTTTTTTTTCCTTAATTTTTCATTGCCAGCATTCTCAACGGTACATTTTTGCTTCAATCCCCCTAACTGTCACTTTTCTGAACAGTTTGACCAGTTAAATGCAATGAAAAATTATAGATTTACTGGCAGGATCAACAGGTAATAAAGCAATATTACAGGGGAAACTCAGATAAATATAAAACTTGCTAGTTCGTTGTTGACAGACAACGTTATGTATATCATTATTTAATTTTGCCTATAGTTCTGCTTTAACTATGCTGTCAGATAGATTCTAACATGATGTTATGCATATATTGCCTTATAAAAGGCATATTTTATTAACCTTGTAGATGACAATGTGATGGATTACATTGCATAGATGAACTTGAATATGGATAATTATGCTTAAAGATGTGTACTGATAGATGAAATATTTTTTGGCCTACAGATGCATAATAATCACCATGAAATATAAATTAACTTGAAAAAATGTTGCAGAAATATTGGGAGGTTAAGTTTACAAAAGGATTCTTTACAAAAATAAATTGTGTGAATATCCACCTAAAATAAAGTCATGTAAAACCATATTACTTTGTATTTATTTAATCTGCACATGATTATTTAATTGCAGTGAACAGTCACACAATTTGTTGAAAAAACAAATTTGGTAAATTAACTTAAAAGTATCTGAGATCTTAGAGTGGTTCTAAAGGCTCAAGGTTTTTTACCATTCTATGCATGAAGGTAACCCCCCCAATACTTACCTGAGCCCCATTGCGATGCACAACAGTCTCGGCTCTCTGGGGACTTTCCCTCCTCATTGGTTGAGACACCAGTGGGAGCCATTGGCTCTTACTGCTGTTTGCTCTGGGGCACTTGGCAGTAGGGGGGGCAAGAGTGCTAGCAGGGGACCTGAGAAGCGGAGGAACGGGGCTGCTCTGTGCAAGACTACTGCACAGAATATGTACGTATAACATGTTTTTTTTTTTTTTTTCCCATTTAAGCTTGCCTTTAATATAATTTTAAGTGAACACTTTTATATTTACCATTAACCCTCTTCAAAATCTTGACAATTATGGGGACAACAATTTTTTGTCTATAATACCATTGATATTTTAGTGATTTTTTAATGGCATTATTGAGGAATAATTACAGAGGAATTGCATATTGATTACATAATAAGCTATGATCTATTTTTTACATTTTCAAGGGGGTGACTTGCCTATGGCAGAGTGAGGATGCACACCACAAAGCTCTGAACAGGACAGGCCAGAATGGTGTCTTCTGTTCTACATCACACTCATACTGAAGGAGAAAAAAAAGGCTCAGGTCTCTAAAAAATGAAAGTGGTGGTATCTAAGTAAGTATGCTTGCCAACATCCCCAAACATCCACACAACTTTTTCATATTAAATTCCTAACACTATTATACACTATGGATTTCAGCCTGAATTTTGGGCTGAATTTGGACCTAAAATGGACCAAAAGATGCAATTCACTGTGCAATTCACACTGGAGCCACTGCGGAGATGTGTGAACCGACTCCATAGAGAGTCGGTAGCAATCTCCTGACATGCAAATTGAATACGAGGAAACCAATTCGCATAGGTGTGAATCCAGTCCCATGGGAATTATATTTGGAGAGGTGAGGTTACGGTTAATGATGTAAATTTGTGTTTTTATGTTGATTAATATTACACCAAGTGTTTGAGCACTCATGTCACTGATTTGTTTCACTGTATTTGTTATAAGTTGATTGGTATGGTCTAAAGGGACAGCACATCTATAATTTTCATTACAATTTTAATGTACTTTGGTATCTGACACTATCTATACAGTATATATGTGTACCATCCCTCATTTCACATTTTGAATTTATTTATTTGGTATTATTTATTCATTTACTTCTTACACTAAGAACAAGGTAGTTTGTTTTTATATAATGGATGTTTTTGAATACTACAATAACTGGAAAATTGCAGCAGATGATTATTTGAACAACATACATAGGATGATATGAATATTAGGGGCATGTTTATTTGGTTAAGAAATGTCATGATCACCCATGTGTATACCTAGTGGGATTTTCCTATTTTGGAAAAGAAAATGGTGCACTAAATTATTTACCAGTGCCCATGAAATGCAGCCTGACCAGTCCAATGAAATGAAGCCTGACCTGTGCCCATGAAATGCAGCCATACCTGTGCCCATGAAATGCAGCCTGACCTATGCCCATGAAATGCAGCCATACCTGTGCCCATGAAATTAAGCCTGAACTATTCCCACGAAATGCAGCCATACCTGTGCCCATGAAATGCAGCCTGACCTGTGCCTGGCGACTGGCGAAGACATCATCACATCCGCCTGTCACTCAAATAGAAGACAGAGCAGCTCCATTAAGCCACTGGGGCTTCTCTGTCTTCTGTGAGTGACAGGCTCAGCCAGGAGATTGCCAGAGATGGCCATCTGGTATTGTGACATGGCGGCGATGGGAGGGGGGGGGGGGTTCTGACCAGTATTTGATCCATAAGACACACAGACAATTCCCCCCATTTTTGGGGGGGGGAGTGTGTCTTATGAAGCAAAAAATACTGTCTTCTGTGAGTGACAGGCTCAGCCAGGAGATCGCCAGAGATGGCCGCCCGGTATTGTGACATGGCAGAGATGGGGGGGGGGGGGGGTTGTGGTTAGTAGTTATAAGACGCACAGACAATTCCCCCTATTTTTTGGGGGGGAAAGTGCATCTTATGAAGCAAAAAGTACTGTACCTCCCAAATCTCTGAGATGTGAATGAGGGACTGTCAGAAACCATGAATCAGACAGAGACAGATGTACAATTAAATCACACTTGTTTATTAAATAAAAATAAAAAAGTAAATAGAAAAAGCATAGTCAAAGCATAGCCAGAGTCCATTAACCGGATCGAGTAGTCAGCCAGGCTAGAGATCAATAACCAGATCGGGTAATCAGCCAAGCCAGAAGTCAGGGATCCAAGTAGAGCAACAGCAAGCAGAATAAGGAGCCAGAAAGGATGTCAGCAAGCCAGGCTTTAAACAGAACCGCAGGAGATGGTTTCTTGTGATGTGACCAAGGCGAAGGCAGATGTGAAGTGAGCTGGACAGCTTTAAGTAGGCAGGTCAGACAAGCATGATCAGGAACAGCTGGTAACTGTGGAGAGAGATGAGAGATGGCAATTAGCCGACAGCTGAGCAGCCAGCCCAGAGAAGGAAGGGCTAAGCCAGCCCTGACAGTACCCCCTCCTCAATGAACCCTTTCCCTCGGAGGGACACTGGGCTTGAAGGGAAACCGTCTATGGAACTCGCGGAGGAGGACAGGGGCATGTACGTCCGAGGATGAAACCCAGGAGCGTTCCTCCGGACCATACCCCTTCCAGTGTACCAGGTACTGTATGCGCCCACAGAACCTACGGGAGTCAACAATGGATTGTCCCTCATACTCCTCATGGTTCTCAGCCTGAATAGGGTGAGGGCCTGGCACTGAGGTGGTAAATCAGTTACAGACCAACGGTTTCAATAAGGAGACATGAAATACATTTGAGATGCACATACTAGGAGGAAGGTCCCACGCGTAAGCCACTGGGTTAATCTTGCGAAGGATACGGAAAGGCCCAATAAACCGAGGTGCAAACTTCTGTGAGGGAACACAAAGCCGGAGGTTGCGAGATGATAGCCAGACCCTGTCCCCAACCTGGTAGGAAGGCGCAGACAGGCGTCTGCGGTCAGCATGGAGTCTGTACCAATCATTAGCATGACGCAAAGCCTCCTGGACTTGTACCCAAGTGGAACGAAGACCACGGAGATGCTCCTCTAACGCAGGAATACTCTGCGGAACAAATGAGTCAGGCAACATGGAAGATTGGAAACCATAATTCGCCATAAATGGAGACAATCGGGAGGCAGAATTCAAAGCACACGACAGACATCTGTGTGGTGGCTCTCCAGGGACTTGGAAAATATGAGGATATCATCGAGAGAAACCACCACACATAACTGCAACAGATCTCAGAGGACATTGTTAATAAATTCCTGCAAAACTGCTGGGGCGTTACAAAGGCCAAAAGGCATTACTAGGTATTCATAATGGCCTGTTCTGGTATTAAACGCAGTTTTCCACTTGTCGCCCTCCTTAATGCGCACGTGATTGTATGCCCCTCTCAGGTCAAGCTTCGTGAAAACCGTTGGTCCCTTGAGGCGGTCAAATAACTCTGTAATCAATGGAATCGGGTAGGCATTCTTAAATGTGACACGATTGAGACCCCTATAATCTATACAAGGTCTCAGTTCACTGCTCCTCTTCTTCACAAAGAAGAAACCAGCACCAGCAGGAGATGAGGATTTGCGGATGAAACCTTGAGAAAGTGCGTCAGCAACGTACACCTCTGTAGCCTTATCCTCCAAGACCGACAAAGGGTAAACCCGACCACGAGGAGGTATGGCACCAGGTTGAAGGTCAATTGCGCAATCATAAGACCGGTGTGGAGGCAAACTACCGGCTTGACCTTTATCAAAGACATCGCTAAAATTGCGGTACTCCTCCGGCATAGAGGGGAGTGAAGAGGTGCACAGGACCTTGGATACCTTCAGGAAGCATGTCTCACTGCATTGTGGTGACCAGGAAAGAACCTCAGCATGGAGCCAATCAAAAGAGGGGTTGTACCTCTGTAACCAAGGATAACCAATAACCAGCAGAAACCTGGGTGAGGAAATAACTTGGAATTGGATTATCTCATGGTGAAGAGCCCCTATGGCCATGGACAATAGAACCGTCTCATGAGTCACATGGGCAGGCTGTAAAGGTCTCCCGTCAAAAGCCTCAATGGCAAGTGGAGTCTCATGCAGCTGCAGTGGAATCGAGTGCTGCAAAACAAATGCATCAATGAACAGGCCTGTAGCCCCAGAGTCGATTAGAGCCTGTATCTCGATGGACGATTCAGCCCAAGAAAGGGTGACCGAAACCAGGGGCTTATCCTTCTGGAGAACTGGGGATGAAACAACACCACCTAAGGTCTGTCCATGACAGGACCTCAAGGTTCGGCATTCCCTGGACGAGTAGGACAAGACTTCAAAAAGTGACCTGCTTGGCTACAATAAAGGCACAATCTCTCCCTCCTCCTAAAGGTTCTCTCATCCACAGAGAGACGCGTGAAGCCCAAGTGCATGGGTTCATCTTCACTGACCGACTCGGTACCAGGAGGCATGAGTGGGACTACAAAGCTCGGAGGCAAATGTACAGGAGGCTTCCGCAAGCGCTCCTTAAGAGAAAGTCTTTCTCTGAGTCTGGAGTCAATGAGTATGGCAAAAACGAGATCAAGCTCTCCAGCTCAGTGGGTATATCTTGGGCTGCCATCTCATCTTTGATGGAATCTGAGAGACCATGAGAAAAAGCAGCCACAAGGGCCTCATTGTTCCAAGCAAACTCTGCTGCCAGAGTATGGAATTCAATGGCGTAGTCGGCAACAGTTCTCGTACTGTTTGATGGACATGAGGCCCTTGGAGGCAGAAGCAGAGCATGCGGGAACGTCAAATACCCTTTTAAAGGAGGCCACAAACTCAGGGTAACTCAAGACAACAGGTTTTTGCGTCTCTCATAGAGGGTGGATTGCAGGCTTCCCCTGTATGCAGCGCTTGCTGCCGCTGGTGTGCAGAGGTCGGGTGATGTGGCTGTGCAGAGGGGGAGAGCTGCGCAGGGTCACCCGTGTTAGGTATGGAGGCGTCCGGCGCCATCTTGCCTATGCCACCCGGAGACGTGGCGGGCTGCATAAAAAACGTCCGGAGATCCATAGCGGTGCTTGGCAGGAGTTGAGATGATCCCCAGGCCGAGGTGGAGCGGGTCGTCCGGTTCTTACCCATGTGTGTGATGCTAAAGCCTCCGAAATTGCCTTTGCTGTGGGTGCTGGGAGAGAGCTCAGGCTTTAGGCTGCCATGCAGGACGAGTTACAGACACGCCCCCTTAGGATTTTTTTTTTAAAGACACACCTTAACATAGATCGATATTTCTGTCTGCTGCATCAAAAAAGATACTTTTATACTTAACAATAACACTGTTAAACAATCATTATTTGTGCATATGAGCAAATGACACAAATGGTAGACAGAATCTATTATTAGCACAATGGTTTAATGAGATGGATCAAAATGAATGCCTAACTAATCCACATTTCTTTCTTCTTTGAATCACATAAATCCAAGAGGTCTCAGTATTGTCTCAAGAGATCACATCACAAAAAACAGGGCTGATTAAAAAGCTTCAATCATCTGCCACCGTTATATCTCCCTACAAATGTGCATAATTAGTTGTGTATTTTTGTTTAAAGCTTACACATGGTTCAATTGCTTATATATTCAAATACATGGAAATATTTAGGTGATTTTGTATAAAAACATGTAACTTTATATTGTTTATTTTTTTACTTACATTAATGAATACATAGAGCTAACCAAAACTTTATTTTCTTCTGTGCCTTTCCCCTGATACATATGTCCACATTTTCTTTTTGTGTGTGTTTCAATATTTTTAATATAAGAAAACAGAGATCTTATTTCTATCTGAAAGGCTGAAGTGGCCATATGTGTAGATTTACAATGACAGAAAAACAGAAAATAGGGCAGGGATGGAAGACAGTCAAGTCTTTTATCCTCTATTATTTGGTTCTAGAAACAACAGAACAAACAAAATATTGTATATATATATATATATATATATATATATATATATATATATATATATATACACATACTGCCTATAAGATACTTTTCTACTAACATAAATAGGGGTACAAAGAAGCAGTCAAGAGTGGGTATAAAGAAAATACATAAGTACAAAGCCATGCATGTACTAGGTACTGACAGAGTACTAAAGAGGCAGTGTTACTTATGCTTGTTGATTCATGTGAACCAAGGCTCCCATAGCAAGTCAAAGGCCATCACTCACCTATTCCATAGAGCAAGTGTGCATTCATTGGAATAATAAAAGTTAACTAATGCTATAGCCTCCGATAGTTTGGAAGTCAATTAGGATTTCCATTGTCTGGTGATCATGAACCTGGCTGCAAGAAGTAATGTGTGTAACTACTGTATGAAACGGGGTAGGAACCTTGTCGATATCCAAGTTAAATGATGGCCAGAGCTGGATTCAGTAACATTAAAACTTGCGTCAGCTCAGAGAGCATTTGAAGTTTTTGCTTCAGAAGGTAATTATACATTTGCAAAACCAAAAGATATGTGAAACATTTCCGGTTTGGCCGCAGCCTTGGGGGGAAACATTTGTGCTAGACAATATGGGATAAGATACAATCAAAGGAAAATCTGCCGTGCCAGTTCCCAATGTTGAACACCATTAGGGATGAGCTCGATGTTTGGGTCAAACATCGGGGGTTCGCCCGTTCGCAGAACAGCAAACATTATGGGGCATTCGCAGGAAATTTGAGAGTAGCAGAATGCCCCATAATGCACTGTGAGATCGCAGTGCATTGCTGTTTGATGATTGGCCAAAGCATGCACCTGACATGCATGCTTTGGTTAATCCCAGCACCCTCTAAGAGCCATAATTGGCAGGGTGCCTTTGGCCAATCATGGCTCAGAGGGACTAAGTCCATGCCCCACAATATTTAAGGCTGCCTACAAGTCGGCCCTGTGTAGTGTTGTTGGTGTGGATGGAGAGATAGCTTGATTTAGATTAAGCAGGCAGGTTATTCAGTTAGTGGCAGTGTATTTGATATATATATATATATATATATATATATATATATATATATATATATATATATATATATATACATATATATATATATATACATATATATATATATATACATATATATATATATATATATATATATATATATATATATATATATATATATATATATATATATATATATATATATAGCACCCCATATTGACAGAAAAACACAGAATTGTTGACATTTTTGCAGATTTATTAAAAAAATAAAAACTGAAATATCACATGGTCCTAAGTATTCAGACCCTTTGCTCAGTATTTAGTAGAAGCACCCTTTTGAGCTAATACAGCCATGAGTCTTTTTGGGAAAGATGCAACAAGTTTTTCACACCTGGATTTGGGGATCCTCTGCCATTCCTCTTTGCAGATCCTCTCCAGTTCTGTCAGGTTGGATGGTAAACGTTGGTGGACAGACATTTTTAGGTCCCTCCAGAGATGCTCAATTGGGTTTAAGTCAGGGCTCTGGCTGGGCCATTCAAGAACAGTCACAGAGTTGTTGTGAAGCCACTTCTTTGTTATTTTAGCTGTTTGCTTAGGGTCATTGTCTTGTTGGAAGGTAAACCCTTGGCCCAGTCTGAGGTCCTGAGCACTCTGGAGAAGGTTTTAATGCAGGATATTCCTGTACTTGGCCGCATTCATCTTTCCCTTGATTGCAACCAGTCGTCCTGTGCCTGCAGCTGAAAAACACCCCTACAGCATGATGCTGCCCCCACCATGCTTCACTGTTGGGACTGTACTGGACAAGTGATGAGCATTGCCTGGTTTTCTCCACACATAGAATTAACAGACCGAACAGTCTTATTTCTCACCATCTTGGAGTCCTTCAGGTGTTTTTTAGCAAACTCCATGCAGGCTTTCATGTGTCTTGCACTGAGGAGAGGCTTCCATCATGCCACTCTGCCATAATGCCCCGACTGGTGGAGGGCTGCAGTGATGGTTGACGTTCTACAACTTTCTCCCATCTCCCGACTGCATCTTTGGAGCTCAGCCACAGTGATCTATGGGTTCTTCTTTACCTCTCTCACCAAGGCTCTTCTCTCCCGATTGCTCAGTTTGGCCAGACGGCCAGCTCTAGGAAGAGTTCTGGTCATCCCAAACGTTTTTCATTTAAGGATTATGGAGGCCACGGTGCTCTTAGGAACCTTAAGTGCAGCAGATCAGTTCCTTGCCACAATTCTGTCTCTGAGCTCTTCAGGCAGTTCCTTTGACCTCATGATTCTCATTTGCTCTGACATGCATTGTGAGCTGTAAGTTCTTATATAGACAGGTGTGTGGCTTTCCTAATCAAGTCCAATCAGTATAATCAAACACAGCTGGACTCAAATGAAGGTGCAGAACCGTCTCAAGGATGATCAGAAGAAATGGACAGCACCTGAGTTAAATATGAGTGTCACAGCAAAGGGTCTGAATACTTAGGACCATGTGATATTTCAGTTTTTCTTTTTTTAATAAATCTGCAAAAATGTCCACAAGTCTGTGTTTTTCTGTCAATGTGGGGTGTTGTGTGTACATTAATGAGGACATTTTTTTTAACTTAAATGATTTTAGCAAATGGCTGCAATATAACAGAGTGAAAAATATATAATATACTTTGCATTTAGCATTGCCTATACATTCAGTGTTTACTCTATATTCAGTCAGTGCAAGCAGTGTATTAAAAAAAAAAAAAAAAAAAAAAAAAAATATATATATATATATATATATATATATATATATATATATATATATATATATATATATATATATATATATATATATATATATATATATATATATATATATATATATATGTATATGTGTGTGTGTGTGTGTGTGTGTGTGTGTGTGTGTGTGTGTATGTAGCCTATATCTACAGTGCATTCTGTTGTGTACTGTTTCTACTACTTTTCTGGTGGTGTACACAATACAGTGTAGCCGTAACACAGTTGCTACTACTTTTCTGGTGGTGTACACAGTATAAAATACAGTGCAGCCATAGTACAGTTGCTACTACACTTCTGGTGGTGTACACAGTATGTAATACAGTGTAGTGTGGTGTTGCAAAAAAAATATACATCATGTCCAAAAGGCCACCTAGGACAGTGCTGGTCGTGGACATGATGCTTCCACTGCAGGTGGCTGTGGGGTATATACAAGTACATGGTGCTAAAAAATAAAACAACAAAGTACCATAATTTTCACGATGAGAAACAATAACACAGTGCTCAATATATAAACCTGAAAGCATAAACAATGCTATAGGTCAATTTCATGTACACATCAAGGATCAATAAAAATACTGTAGATATTACAGAGCAAGTATGGGGACTGGGCAGAGCAGGAGGGAGGGGGGGAGGGAAAAAAATTAAGGACTGTTTCACTCAAAAACACACACAGTCCACAAACTCTGTGCAAGAGAAGTCCTTTGAAAACTCCCTTGGTGTGGGCCTTATTCAACACATATGCAGCAGATCACACCATTGTTGTTTGCGGCCTATGTCTGACGTGGCTCAAGTGTGGCCAGAACAGCAGCGGCTTGGGCACCACATGCTTAAACAAACATATGGCGACCTGCCATGCAGTCCGTTGGCAACAGCACTTGAAATACCCACATCAAAGAAAAATGCAGACTTCCCCTTGCTTCGCATCTGGGATCTCCAACTCTACTATACCTCCAGTCCTCTCAAAAACCTACATTGAGAGGAATGAAGGTATAGCAATAGGTGTCCCAAGTACTTGCAGCCAATCTTCTAGCAGTACACCACCAACTGATGCTTTTAGCAGGCAAATATCCCTACCCCAGTTGCTGAAACGTAAAAATAAATTTGGTCCCAGCCATCCACATGCTCAGCGTCTGTCAGGAAGATCCTTCTCACAGGCATCCGAGCGGCGTAAGTCGCAGAACATCTCCTGTGCGGTTTGAAGAGCGTTACCGCGGTCGGCGGTGCCGTTTGACGCAATTGGCGCCAATAGCGCTATTTAAAGTGGATCCTTGCTTCACTGCCTTGCTGCCCGATCAACAGCGTTCCCGTGTATCCTGGTATCCTGTATCTGAACCTGAATCTGAATCCGTATCCTGATCCGTATTGAACCCGGCTTGTTCCCGACTCCGCTGTTTGCTGCCTGCCCCCGACTTTGGCTTTGTACCCGACTACTCTTCTGGATTCCGTTTCTGTACCTGATCTGCTCGCCTGTGCCTGACCTGGACTGTTATACCATCCGTTATCTGTCAGTTGCCTGTCTTACCGCTGCTATACTACAGGACACATCCCAGTCCACCACCGTATCCGGCTGTTGCTCCCTCTGTGCCCTGTTGCCTCCTACCTCTTGCTGCAGACTACTGGACTCTTCCCACTTCCCGCTGTATCCAGTTTGCACCAGCATTCGCTGCCGGACTACAGAACTCCTCCCGCTGTTTGCTGTACCCTGCGACCACTTGCATCCCGTTGCCGGACTACAGTAATCCTTCTGCTGTCTGCTGAACCTTACCATTGCCTACATTCCGCTGCTGGACTACAGGACACCTCCACCATCAACCATCCAGTCAGGCACTTGTGCCCCTCTGTGCTCCCGAGGCCCTGTCATCACTACCAGGGTCTCCCGAGTCAGAGGTCTACGAGAAGCCGCTCCCTGCATTCCGGGCTCTGCCTTAAGGTACGTGACAGCGTCTGAATGCTAGCTTGGCCAAAATGCTAGCACTGCAACTGCTGCCTTTTCAGCTGGTATACTCTTCCCCCTTTCATGAATTTGTGGAATGTGCTGTAACTCAGTGGCAGGTTCCAAAACACCATTTCTTTTCACGGAAGGCCATTCTGGCTCTCTACCAGCATGTGGAAGGCAATATGTTGGCTTTATTGGACAGGGTCCAGGTGCATATTACCGCTGACTCATGGTCCAGCAGGCATGGGCAGGGATGTTACATTTCCTTTATGGCGCACTGGGTAACTCTGCTGGCAGCTGGGAAGGATGCAGGATAGGGTTCAGTATTGTTGCAGCTTGTTCCATCACCATGCCTCCAAAATGCTAGCGGTGATTCTGCCACAGTTCTCTCCTCCACCCTTCCTCCTCTACTTCCTCTATGGCCTCTTCTGCAGATTTGTCTCTGAACCAGTGGTGCTCTGTAAGCGTTCAAGGGGCTACGCAAGCAGTCAGGCAAAAAGACGCCATGTGATGCTTGAGTTGGTCTTCTTAGGGGACAGTAGCCACACTAGGGCAGAGATTCTGACATCTCTGCAGGGGCAGGCCCAGAGGTGGTTGGCACTATGTCAGCTTCAGCCAGGAATGGTTCTATGCAACAATGGCATTAACCTTATCTCTACCCTCCGACAGGGACACTTGACCCATGTTCCATGTTTGACACACATCCTCAATGTTGTGGTGCAGCAGTTCTTGAGCAGGTACCCAGGCCTACAGGATCTCCTGATGCAGGCCAGAAAAGTCTGTGGACATTTCCGCCAGCCATACAATGCCAGTGCTCAGCTTGCTGACATTCAAAGGGAATGTAACCTGCCCACTAACTGCCTTATTTGTGACATGCCCACCAGGTGAAACTCAACGTTGGCAATGCTGCAGTGGCTGCACACACACAAGAGGGCCATCAATGTGTACCTGTGTGAGTATGGCACCAGGACAGGCTTTTTGCCACACCAGTGGATACTGATCAAGGATGCATGCACTGTCCTGTCACTATGTGAGGAGGCCACGAGGATGGTGAGCAGCGAGAATGCATGCATCAGTGACACTGTCCCTCTTGTCTTCCTGTTGGAGCACACACTTTGTGGAATAATGGACAGGGCACTTGAGGCAGAAAAACGAGAGGAAGGGGAGGACTTGCTTACCTCTCAAGACCCCCTTTATCCAGATAGTATTCCTGCGGGCCCGCCAAATACACAGGAAGAAGAGGAGGAAGATTGTGTCAGCATGGATAACACTCAGCAGCAGTCTTCAAGGGATGGTTTTCAGTCCCCAGAAACCCAGGGAGTAGTATGTGGCTGGGAGGAGGTTGTTACGGATCATGTGATCCTTAGTGAGAACTCAGAATCGAATGCCTCTGCAAACTTATGCTGCATGGCCTCCCTGATTCTGCAAAGCCTGTGAAAGGACCCTAGGATTCAAGGTATCAAGGAGAGGTATCATTAATAGCTGGCAACCCTTCTTGATCCACGTTACAAGGGTAAGGTTGCAGAACTCATCCTGCCTTCACAGAGGCAGCAGAGGATGAAAAATCTTCAGGAGGCCTTGAAGAAAGGTTTGTGCAATGCATTTCCAGTCCCTCGGAGGTTACAATTTCCTGGTGCTGGACAACGTATTGCTGAGACTGCGTTCAGTCAGAGGAAGAGCAGTGGGGAAGGTGGCCAGTTGACCGATGCCTTTAGCCAATTTTTCAGTCCTCGGTGCCAAGGTCTGATGGGTTCGAGCAACCATTGCCAGTGTCTGCATTACATGGTGCAGGAATATCTAGGGGCAAGAGCAGACTTGGAGACCTTTCCAACAGGGTATCCACTGGGTTACTGGGTCTTGAGGATGGACCACTGGCCAGAACTTGCTCAATATGCAACTGAGCTACTGGCCTGTCCTGCATCCAGCGTTCTTTCTGAATGCACATTCAGTACTGGTGGTGGGTTTGTAATGGATCATAGAGTGCCCCTGTCCATAGACTCCATTGATAGGCTCACATTTAGGGATGAGCTTCGACTCGAACATTGCCTGTTCGCCTGTTCAGCGAACAGTGAACAATTTGGGCTGTTCGCAGCAAATTCGAAAAGCCGGAACACCCTATACAAGTCTATGGGAGAAATCTAAAGTGCTCATTTTAAAGGGTAATATGCAGGTTACTGTCCTAAAAAGTGTTTGGGGACCTGGGTCCTGCCCCAGGGGACATGGATCAATGCAAAAAAAGTTTTAAAAACGGCCGTTTTTTCAGGAGCAGTGATTTTAATAATGATTAAAGTGAAACAATAAAAGTGTAATATTCCTTTAAATTTCGTAGCTGGGGGGTATCTATAGTATGCCTGTGAAGGGGCGCATGTTTCTGGTGCTTAGAACTGTCCCTGCACAAAGTGTCATTTGTGCAGGAAAAAAAGTCTTTTAAAATCACTTGCGGCTAAATTGTCGGGTCTCCGTAATACAGAGAACACTCAATGAGTGTTCTCTGTATTAGCCGACAATTCATTCATTCATTGATAAAAAAAAAAAGCGTGGGGGTTCCCCTAAATTCAATTACCAGGCCCTTCAGGTCTGATATGGATATTAAGGGGAACCCCGCATCAAATTAAAAAAAAAATTGACGTGGGGGTCCCCCTAAAAATCCATATCAGACCCTTTATCCGAGCACGCAACCTGGCAGGCCGCAGGAAAAGAGGGGGGGGACGAGAGAGCGGCCCCCCTCCCTCCTGAACCGTACCAGGCCACATACCCTCAACATTGGGAGGATGCTTTGGGGGTCTGTGACCCCTCAAAGCACCTTGTCCCCATGTTGATAAGGACAAGGGCCTCATCCTCACAACCCTGGCCGTTGGTTGTGAGGGTCTGCGGGCGGGGGGCTTATCAGAATCTGGAAGCCCCCTTTAACAAGGGGACCCCCCAGATCCCGCCCCCCCCCTGTTTGAAATGGTAAGGGGGTACAAAAGTACCCCTACCATTTCACAAAGAAAGTGTCAAAATGGTTAAATAAGACAAACACACTTTTGAAAAATTCCTTTATTAAAAATGAAAAAAATAAAAAAAAGATTCCAGCGGTGCTAATCCACTCTTGCTATCCAGCGACGGATCTCCGGGGTCCAGCAATGGATGATCATATCCAGCGACGGGGGATCTCTCAGTCCAGCGCTGTCCATACATCCTTCTTCTGTCTCCACTCCGGAGACACTGCAGAGAGCCCAGCGCTGACGTTTCTTATATTAGGAGGGCGGGGCCACCCATCACATGACCCCGCCCCCTCTGACGCTGGTGAAGGGAGCCAGGGGTTCCCCAGTGACGTGTGGGTGACCCCGCCCCCTCTGATGTAACGGAAACCTGCGTTACATAAGAGGGGGCGGGTCACCCACACGTCACTGGGGAACCCCTGGCTTCCCTCTCCAGCGTCAGAGGGGCGGGGTCAGGTGACGGGTGGCCCCACCCTCCTAATATAAGAAACGTCAGCGCTGGGCTCTCTGCAGTGTCTCCGGAGTGGAGACAGAAGAAGGATGTATGGACAGCGCTGGACTGAGAGATCCCCCGTCGCTGGACATGATCATCCATCGCTGGACCCCGGAGATCCGTCGCTGGATAGCAAGAGTGGATTAGCACCGCTGGAATCTTTTTTTTATTTTTTTCATTTTTAATAAAGGAATTTTTCAAAAGTGTGTTTGTCTTATTTAACCATTTTGACACTTTCTTTGTGAAATGGTAGGGGTACTTTTGTACCCCCTTACCATTTCAAACAGGCGGGGGCCGGGATCTGGGGGTCCCCTTGTTAAAGGGGGCTTCCAGATTCTGATAAGCCCCCCACCCGCAGACCCTCACAACCAACGGCCAGGGTTGTGAGGATGAGGCCCTTGTCCTTATCAACATGGGGACAAGGTGCTTTGAGGGGTCACAGACCCCCAAAGCATCCTCCCAATGTTGAGGGTATGTGGCCTGGTACGGTTCAGGAGGGAGGGGGGGCCGCTCTCGTCGTCCCCCCCTCTTTTCCTGCGGCCTGCCAGGCTGCGTGCTCGGATAAAGGGTCTGATATGGATTTTTAGAGGGACCCCCACGTCAATTTTTTTTAATTTGATGCGGGGTTCCCCTTAATATCCATATCAGACCTGAAGGGTCTGGTTATGGATATTTAGGGGGACCCCCACTTCAATTTTTTTTTTTAATTTGACACGGGGTTCCCCTTAATATCCATGTCAGACCTGAAGGGCCTGGTAATTGAATTTAGGGGAACCCCCACGCTTTTTTTTTTTTTTTTTTTAATCAATGAATGAATGAATTGTCGGCTAATACAGAGAACACTCATTGAGTGTTCTCTGTATTACGGGGAGCCGACAATTTAGCCGCAAGTGATTTTAAAAGACTTTTTTTCCTGCACAAATGACACTTTGTGCAGGGACAGTTCTAAGTCCCAGAAACATGCACCCCTTTACAGGAATACTATAGATACCCCCCAGCTACGAAATTTAAAGGAATATTACACTTTTATTGTTTCACTTTAATCATTATTAAAATCACTGCTCCTGAAAAAACGGCCGTTTTTAAAACTTCTTTTTGCATTGATCCATGTCCCCTGGGGCAGGACCCAGGTCCCCAAACACTTTTTAGGACAGTAACCTGCATATTACCCTTTAAAATGAGCACTTTAGATTGTAAACGTTCGAGTCCCATAGACTATAATAGGGTTCTAAAGTTCACACGAAGTTTAGGTCTGTTCGCAGGTTCTGGTGCGAACCGAACAGGGGGGTGTTCGGCTCATCCCTACTCACATTCATAAAAATTAATCAGTCTTGCATCAGCAGCTATCAAGCACCTGATTCTGATGTAACTGATTTAATTGTCTATGGATGTGGGATCCCTTAAAGACTGCCTATTCTGAATGACTATCCTATTCCTCCTCAATCTTGATGATGCAAGCTTCCAACAGTATTTTTGGTTCAGGGCATCGCCACCACTGCCTAAGGCCAATTTGTCTGCCTCTGTTTAACAGGGGCATGTAATTACTGTTTTTGATCTAATATTGCACAGCAGGGCCCGTTCCTGTGCCCAATAAGAGTAACTGTGAGGGCTTACAGTGTTTTGGCACCACCACCACCACCACCAAAGACCACATTTTTCTGCCCCTGTTTAACAGGGGCATGTAATTACAATTCTTGATATAATATATCACTGCAGGGTCCGTTTCTGTGCCCAACAAGATTAACTGTGAGGGCTTACAGTGTTCTGGTACCTAAGGCCCAATTTTCTGCAGAGTATATAGGGCAGGCCGTATAGTATACTGTATAAACTGCTGTTCAGAGTATATAGTGCCTGGGGGCCTGGGGGACACCTACTCCATTTTTTATTTTGGGTGCGGGGGTCCCCCAAAGGGCCTGGTAATGGACTGGGGGGACACATGCCCTTTTTTTCAATGATTTGCATCTATATTGTCAGGACCCAACAATACATTACAGCCACAAGCAGTTTTGAATGACTTTTTCCTTTAGAAATGTCCTTTTGCTGTGTTATTGTTCTAAACATGGGAAAACTGCACCATTTTACAGGCATACTATAGACACCCCCCAGGCATGATATTTAAAGGAATATTTCATTTTTATTGTTTCACTTTAAGCATTATTAAAATCACTGCTCCTGAAAAAACAGCCATTTTAAAACTTTTTTTGTATTGATACATTTCCCCTGGGGCAGGACCCGGGTCCCCAAAAACTTTTTGTGGCAGTAACTTGCTTATAAACCTTTAAAATTAGTACTTTGGATTTTTTACGTTTGTGTCCCATAGACTTCAATGGTGTGCCTGTGTTTGAAGAAATTCTGGTGCGAACGGGGGGGGGGGGGGATTTCGGCTCATCCGTGGACACCATATATTGCTTTAAGGACTTTGCACCATGGTTGCAAGGTTGTATAGGTAGTGGAGAGATCCTCTTCCCATTTAAGAAAGGGTTTGGATTTAATGAAGGACAATTCGTCCTGCACGATGTTGTAAAAAAATGAAATGACCTATGTTTAGGTGTAGACAAGATGTAGCACTGCCTTACTGGAGCTGGTAAGCACAATTTATGGGGAGGGTAGGATAAGGGCAGGTGTCTAAAATAAGAGTTTCAGACTTGAAGGGTCTGGTATGATTGTTTGGGGGGGGGGGCTCATGCTGTTTTTATTTTCTGAACTTTTAATTGCCGACAATTCTAGGAAAACCACTGATAGCTAATGAACCATTGGTCTTTAAGGAAAGGCGGCCGGCTTCCCAGCCTACTTCTTAACAACCAGCTATTCTTAACACAGAATTTGGATAGATTTCTCATTTTTCGATCTGGACAAATTCTAATTTTTTGGAACATTTGGAATTCATTGGAAAATGAATAAATGAAATGAAATGAAACTAATATCAATGAAATTCATTACTATTGTCATTCGGAGATGCAGATACATCCGAATCTCTGAATAACCAGAAATACATCCAAATTTAGATTTGAACTGAAACAAATTTCACATGACTACTAATTATTAAATAGTTTCTTAGCTCAAGCACAGACTTGAATAATTAAGCCACTCATGTACACCTTATGGGCATTTGATACATGGAAGGCATCATCAGTCAAGGGGACATTAGTGTCAAAATAGTCCCAGAGATGCTGAGTATGTCAGAAAAGGTGGCTGACAGGAGTCCCTTTCCTCCACCTAAAGAGAGAGAGCAGCATGGTTAGACCAGGTAATATCAGTTATGATTGAGGAGGAGGCCTGTTGGAGTAGACATTAGTCTACCACAAACAAGTCTATGCAAGTGTAAGTATTATGCCTGGGAGAAAAGAAAGTGTAGTCCCTCATGGCTGCATGGTGGCAGCACCATACATCAAAGAGATTTTCACAGAAAAGTAGGGAATGAAAGGAAGGAGCATATCTTCTTTAGGTAGAGGAAGAGCTCATGGATAGATTCCCTGTAAGGTTGAAGGCTCCTCATATCAGGAGGTGGCCTTGTTTGACAGCTGCTATTGTCTGAGAAGTTTATGAAGAAAACTGAGCTGATGGGTATTCAAAGCATATACACTATGTTACCAAAAGTATTGTGATGCCTGCATTTACACGTACATGAACTTTAATGGCATTCCAGTCTTAATGTGTACGGTTCAATATTGAGTTGGCTCACCCTTTGCTGCTATAACAGATTCAAACTCTTCTGGGAAGGCTGTCCACAAGATTTAGGAAAGTGTCTATAGGCATGTTTAACCATTCTTCCAGAAGTGCATTTGTGAGGTCAGGCACTAATATGGACGAGAAGACTTAGCTCACAGTATTCACTCTAATTCATCCCAAAAGTGTTCTATTGGGTTGAGGTGCAGGGCAATCAAGTTCCTTCAACCCAAACTTGCTCATCTGTGTCTTTATGGACCTTGATTTGTGCACTGGTCCAAATCATTTTGTGGAGGGGGGATTATGGTGTGGCAGTGTTTTTTCAGGGGTTGGGCTTGGTCCCTTAGTTCCAGTGAAGGGAACTCTTAAGGCATAAGCACATTAATACATTTTGGGCAATTTCCTGCTCCCAACTTTGTGGGAACAGTTTGAGGATGGCCCTTTCCTGTTCCAACATGAGTGCGCACCAGCAAACTCCATAGAGACATGGATGAGTGAGTTGACTGGCCTGCATGGATTCCTGACCTTAACCCGATAGAACAAAAACTGTGGACTAAAAATGGTAAAAAAAAATCCCAAAGGGAGCAATGTGCAGGATGTTCTGCAAAAATGGTTAAGGAAAAAAGACAAGAGACGGTCATCTCTCAGCTGGGGGAATGGGAACATTTTTAAACATCCAAGTAAGGCATGTCAGGACCCACTTTGAGCCAGCTTCTTAGAAGAAATTCCATGAGCGACCACTTGCCAGTCTGATGAGACTACGGGGAGTGGCAGAGCTAGAGTATGGCAATGACTCTTCTGGGAGTATATCCCAATTGTGAAGATCATCATCATGAACTTCATGGGTGTCCATTAGGGTGTTGAAGGAATCAGCGTATTTGCCCATTTTATCCCTAATCTGGCTTACCCTTTCTCCCACAGCCTGCAGGTTCCATTTAAAACCATGAATTCAGGATAGTATAGCTACCTGTAGTGATGCTAGAAAGGACAGAAGCATTTCTTTGAGGTTAGAGTCAGACACAGGCTCGCCTGATGTGAGATAAAAGGCTATGGGATCTGGGAAGTCTGAGGAGGCAGATGAGTCCGGAGACTGGTGGCTTACCTCCATATCATCCTGGAGAGGAGGGCTTTCTTCCGAGTCTCTGTGAGATCTGGACTTCACAGAGCTGTGGGTGGAGGGAGTGGAGGTGCCAGTTCCAGGAGATCCCAGTGGGTAGGGGGCCCGGCCTCTCCCTGGCCATGCTGAGCAGCAGCCACTGCATAGGTGGCTCCGGCCTGCTGTGTGCAGTGGCTGCTGACGTTATTTTGTTATGGTCTCAGCAGCAGCGGCAGGAAAAAGCCATCAGCTTCCGCAACATTGGGGCTTCTCTGTGTCTCCTCAGATTCCTTGTAATAATGGAGGGAGGTAATTTACTTGTCAGGAGAGCAGTAAGGGCTGTTATCCCTGGCTGTGGAGAAAAGCTCACTCAGCTAGCGTCCATCTTCAACCGTGCCCTCCCAAGATTATATGTTTTTGTAATATGAATGATACAATATAGCACCAATTAAAACTGATAATTGAAAATAGTTTAATCTAACATATAACTTGGTCCAAAATGTTGGGGTATTTGATTTACTAAATCCAATGAAACTGTTCATTTTGCAAGGGAATTATCCTCAGAGCTGAATGAAGGAAGCTCTGCTGGCTTCCATCATTTAATCATGTGCAAGCAAAAATGCAAATATTGTGTTTTTTTTTTAATTTTAGTAGAACAGGATTGGGTATGCTTTGCAAAGTGAAATTTCATTCTATTTACTACATTTTGGGTAAAATTCTCTTGAAAAGTACATCTCTTGCAAAGGGAATAGCCTATTCTTCTTTAATTAAAGTGTCCTGCTCACCTTGTAAAACATGAGTAACAAATACATTTAGCATAGGTTCATATTAATTAATATAAAAAAATCTGGTTGCCTGACCCTCTGACAACTTAAAAAATGATCTAATGCACAGGATTAAATATACAATATATGTGAACGACATGTATATTGACAGCATGAAACACTACTTTGTTTTGAAAGTCCCTGACCACGGAGATCTTCCTGTCTCTTTCCTCCACTGTATTTCTATGAGAAGCCAGTGGGTTTGTCTTTAAGGACCATCATGCACATGCTGCTTTTATTGGTAGCATTACTTGCAACAGTTGCTACTGTAAGTCCAGATCCATGTGCAGAGATAATAAGCATGATTGATCATTGTTATTCGTGAATACTTTAATGCATCTCTCAACAATTGCCCCTCTTTAAGGAAAAGGAAAGAATCATTCACTTGTGTCTCGGGCTGAAATCTTGCATACTTTTCACTGTCCCGCCATCAATGATGGATCTGCTGATCTATGAAAAGACTAAAGTCAGAACATGAAAGGCTGTGAAGTTAAAAATGTACTCTGCTTAGATTTGCAGTAAGTCTCTTTGAAGAATAGGATGAAAAATGTTTCTTTCATAATTCTTTGTCGACTGATGTAAGACAGGTGTTTTGTGTACAAACTTTGTGAGTCGAAAATCATTCTAAGCGTTATCAGCAGCATTTTACTGAAAGGTTAAAAACTAGAGAATGTGTGGTCTTTCACCTTGGAATTTATAGTACCTCAGCCAAGATATAACTCGACTAGGATATGTAAGTGTTTATTTACATGAGAACAAGACAAGAAATAAACGTGATGCATTTATGGCCAGTGGAGGTATGTGACTGACATTCATGGCATGGTTAGTTGTTCGAAATGGCAGACATTCAAACAAAATGAAGAGCAGTGCCAAAGATGAAGGGCCACACACAGTTTTTTTTTTAGTCATACAAAGCCATACAAACAATTAAATTTGTCCCCAAATCAAGACTGCCCCTGTCTGTTTTAGTTTATTGAGTTTATCCAAATGTTTTAGTTCATCCAATTGTCTTACTTGATCATTTAAAGATTATTTTTTATATGTATAAAATAACAAACATGTCATACTTACCTGCTCTGTGCAATGGTTTTGCAAAGAACAGCCCCTATCTTGCTCTTCTCAGGTCCCCCGCCAGTACTCCTGGCTCCCCTGCCAGCGCTCCTGCCTCCCCTTTCAAGTACCCTCCAGCAAGTTCCTCCTAATAAAGAATCAGTGTTCAGTGGCAATTACATATCCCCCTAAACATTACTAAATGTCCACTTTCCTCTTAAAATATTTAGTTGTCAGATGATTAAACTCTCTCTTCTCAAAATCATTAGTGGTCAAATTATTCTCCTCAAAACATTAACGTTCACAGGTATAAACCCTCACTCCCCCCCAAAAAAAAAGATTACAGGGAATCCTCCCCCAGGATTTTCCTTTCTTCCCCCCTAAAGAATTAGTGGTCACAGGATTACCTGTGAATTAGTGGTCTTAAAGTGGAAGTAAATGCTGCCTCTTTTTGTTTTCTTTTTCCTGACCTGCAAAGTACAGGCATACCCCACTTTTAAGTACACAATGGGGTTTATTTACTAAAGCTGGGAAGTGCAAAATCAGGCTCACTTCTGCATAGAAACCAATGAGCTTCTAACCCCAACTTGTTCAATTAAGCTTTGGTAATAAAACATGGAAGCTCATTGGTTTCTATGCAGAAGTGTGCCTGATTTTCCACTTTCCAGCATTAGTAAATAAACCCCAATGTGTACTTAAAAGTGGGGTATGCCTGTAAAGGCATAATGTGCTAGTATGCATCACATACTAATACATTATGTAAAACTTACCTGAAAACGAAGCCCTCGTTGTCACTGCTTTCATCTTCGCCCATCTTCCTTCCAGGTCCGCGGACTCCGGCTGTGTGACTGGCCAGAGCCGTTTGACATTACTCCCGCGCATGTGTGTGGGAGTCGCCAGTCACGACACAGGGCTTTAAAGAAACAGCACAGGTGGCTTCATCGGTGGCATATACAGTAAATATATCCTACATGGTGCACGTTTATGAGATATTTACAGTATCTATAGGTTAGTCTCATTATAGGCTTACCTATAGGTACAAATAATCCATAGAAGTTTACTTCCTCTTGAAGATTTTCCCTTCTCCCCATCGCCACATCATTAGTGGGTCATAAGATTTTCTCCTATTCTTACCCACAAGCATTAGTTGCAATAGTTCCCCCTCTCTTTGTGAAGAATTAGGCATCACAAACTCTCCTAAAGTATTAAATTAGTGGTCATATAACTCTCCCCCCTTCCTCATTCAAAACATTAGTGATCATGACAATTATTTTCATGCTTATAAGAGACAGAGAAATTTGTCCTGCACTGCGACCTATGCGGTGACATAATTGCAGGGACTTTAGAGATACTGACAGGCAGGAGATCAGTCCACCTGGCAGTGCTTTGCAATAGATATGGAATCACATTCATGGACCCTGGAATCCAGGGCCCTGAATTCACAGGACCCTGGAATCCAGGCCATGACTAATAGAACCTAGAGTCTTGCAGAATCCAGGATGGTTGGAAGAGTTTGCAATAAATGCCGTATTTGTAGCCTGTAACAGAAGAACGTCACTAAAGTAGGATACATTTCTCAGCATCTGGAACCTATATTGCCACTGGTATAGATGCAACTCTTGTTCTGTATGATAGGGGACTGCAAAGCTTACCAATTCATTAGATAGCTTGGCTTATCTGTCTAGTGAGACAAATGTCGTCTTTGATGTTCTGCTTTTTTTTCTCAGAATGATTATTTTAAAGAGAGAAGGGACAAGGAAGACTGACAGTGTAAAAGCTTATATTGCATGTTGTGCACAGGGGTTATTCAGTAACATCTTTGTTCATGTGTCTACTCCAAGCACTTGCTACTTTAATTGGTGAAAACCTGAAAAAAGCCTGACATCTCCTGTATATATAATAATTGTGTATATTTTCTGTGCCTACAATAAGAGGGTGCAAGAAGGGTTAATTTTAATATGCAACCTTATTAGAAAGGGAATGCTTTGCAGGAAATCCTAGTTCAAGAAGATAAAATCCTAATTTACCTATACTCTAAAACAGTATGGCTTTTATTATTAGGTTACAAAAGATCAAGATTTATGTTCATACTAATGTCAGTCTCATTTCCATTTATATTAAAACTGATATTTGTTTTAAAAAAGAAGCACACGAATGAGCGGAAACTTCCCAAATCTCTGTTTGTTCAGCTTGTAACATGCACAACAGCAAATTCAATCTTGTTAAGAGACTCATTCTTCCATTGTGTTATTCAGCTGAATTGCAAGAAAGTTCAATTGGGTTTGCATTTATGTACTGAAAAGAACATTAGAATAGATAGGAGGGGTTGACAATATTGGACTGACAATCTTCTTTTTTTTTTTTTTTTTTTAATTTTTAAAGAATACAATTCACAGTATTATGATTCCTGGACGTGCATTTATTTCAGTATGAATTGATCATTTTACATATAGTAAAACAAGTATAACCATTATACTATACAGTATAGGTCAATTACAATGGCAAGCCAAAATAAAAAATCCCTCAACCCCCTCAAATAAAAGGTCATATCTGGAACAGGTTTATGTATGTAAAGTCATTACAACAAATATAGACACATTCGTGCTTTAGAGCTAAACTACTATAGTGTCATACATTCAAAACTTTAACTATGGGGAAAATGGAAAGTTATCCTTACAGTGGAACTACTTTACCTTGCATAGGTTAAATGCTTGCTTTTGTCTCAAAGGGGCATTCAAAAGCAGTTTTACTTACTGTGTTCCTCCCTCCAACAAATTTCCTCCTATTCATGTCACCAGCCCCCTGAAGCTGCACTTCGATCTCACCGTATGTAATGCAGAATCATCAGTCCTCCAGTGTAAGTGAGGACGCCAAGGGCTCGCCAAAAACAGAGAATGTTGAATAGATGAGGAGATCACTGGCTATCGGGGGAGTGAGGGGTTTGGTAAGTAAAACTGCGTTTTAATAGTATGCAAGACAAAAAATTTGCATACATGGGTAACTTTAGATTTCCCCAGGAGTGCAGATTTAATAAAATAGATTAGAAAAAAATATATTAATTTTAAGGAGGATCAAACATACATAAACTAACAAGCCTAGTACTGTATGTCAAAAATATCAACCTTCACTGTCGCAGCCCAACATTAATAAAATAAACAATGGTGAAGATACCCACGAAAAATAAACACACAGGGTGAAAACCTAACTTTTGTTAGAGTTACATTTTCAAAAAAGGGGGCATTATCCAACAGAAACTCTATGTGGTTAATACTTATAAGTGAAGGCTGGGGCTCTAACACACTCTTGAAATGGAGCCTCTCATCGCTGACTGTGGCTCATTATTCAGGTCAGTTTATTTATGTCTCTGCAAAGTAACTCACAACGCTGTGCATCAATGTTGCAGAGGCATCAACACAAGGGGTTGGGGCTCTAACACACTCTTTTGATAAACCCTCCCCTTACTGACTATGGTTCATATGTTATAGCCAGTTTTTTTATATTTTTACATCAGTGATGAAGAAGCATAAGTACAAATGGGTTTGCCACATTTCACCCCTGTGTGGTCACTAGGAGCTTTGGCTCTATTCCAAAGGGCACAGAGAGTACTGAAGAGCTTAACTAGCTTACTGAACACCAACAACTCAACTGGCCTGGCCACTGTACAAATCGGCACTCAGCCTAGGTTCACACTGAATGCGGGTTTGAAATTGTGTGAGTTCAGTCTGACTTCGGAGGCGATTTGAGAGACATCTGTGTGGGTTAATGCACAGATGTCTATTGAAATGACCCTCAAAGTCGCCAAAAGTAGTGCAGGAACTACTTTTGGGAATTGGTGTGGCGACGCAAAGTCGATGTCACACCAATTCGGATGGTGCTGTTGCCAGCAATAGGCTCAGTTTTCAAATCCCAAATCCGAAAGACCAATTTTTCCTCTCCTGCTTGACAGGTGCATATCATTGCAATGTTCAAAAGCAAGGCCAATTCTTGCTTTCATCAGGGGTATCTCTATAGGGTAACATTATGAAGGTGCCACCGATACCCAAAGCCCAATTTTTCCACACTTATTACTTCTATCCAAAGTCTGTGGAAGACCTACACTACGATTGTGGCAGACGTTCATCTTGCACGCACTAATGTTTTTATTAATTGGTTTTCTAATATATTTTTATAAAGTAAATATAGTATATACTACTAAAATCCCTAATAACATTATTTATTTCATTCCTAAACTTGGGTGGTGAATTTATAAGGTTATTACATTAATGAGGGGTTTCTTTTCCTTTTACCCCTTTTATGTTATTTTTTTTATCATGACACACGCCCCCATAGTTTGAGAAGTTATTTTTGGCCATTTTTCTCATGATGGTTGGTCAGTAATCTCACAAGGTTAGCGGTGGCTTTATCTCGGCATCATTTCATCTAGTTCACTGTAGTCTACGTATATATTTTTGCAATGTGTTTTATGATGTTGTAGTAATTTATATATATTTTTTTATATTGCTTGTGTTGTGTTTTTCAGCAAGTCCGTCTCTCTGATGCTCCTGAAGAACCACAAGTGGCATAACATGTAGAGCCCCAACAATTGTAATCAGTTGCAAGTTGTTATATAGCCTATTACTGCTCAATTCAATTGTCTGATGAATTGCTACACTGGCTACACTTGTTATCACTAATAGGTGTTTCAATAATTAAAGATTGTATAGTCTATCTGTATATAGGCCTTGCACACTGATATCTTATTACTTCATTCTGAGATATGGTCTTGCTCCAATGGTTTTAATATTTTTCTATGTACAATAAATGACATTTTTAGCAGTATACTAGATTGTTTGTGCCATAAAGTCCAAGCCCCTCTTGTTCCTTTTCTTTTCCTTTATATAACAGTATGAAGTTGCCACCGACACCCAAAGCCAAATTTTTCCACACCTATTACTTCTATCCAAAGTCTGTGGAAGAGACACCAGAATTTATCCTAAAAAATCTCTAATCTTGTTACCAGTGCAGTAAATTATGGCCTCATAATACAGACTACCTCCCCAGGCCGTTGCTCACAAAATAAAGAAAGCTTGTAGGGAAAATGTCATTTTTTGGGGGCTTTATAAATGCAATTAATGCTGCAGCAGCTTCTATACACAGTACAGATGTGTACAAATGCACTGATTACTGTATAAATGTCACTGGCAAGGAAAGGGTTCAAACTAGGGGTGATCAAGGGTGATCAAGGAGTTAAATGTGTTCCTTGGGAGGTATTTCTAACTGTGGGGGCAGTGTACTGACTGCAGGAGGAGAGTGATCGCTGTTCCTAATCACTAAGGACAGACGATTACTATCTCTCTACTTCCCTGACAGAGCAGGGATCTGTTTGTTTACATTGACATTGCCCTAGTATGTGTACTGTATGAATGTAACTTAGGGACCTTAAATTATAAGCTCCTTGGGGGAAGGGACTGATGTGAATGTACAGTATATATGTAAAGTGCTGCATAAATTGAAATAGTCTATAAAAGTACTTGTAATAAATAAGATAAACTTCAGCTCTGGAAGGTTTTACGCCCTTCACGACGGGCAATTTTTTTGCTATTTAGCACTGTGTTAATTTAACTGGTAATTGTGCGGTCATGCAATGCTGTGTCCAAACAAAATGTATATATTTTTTTCACACAAATAGAGTGTTCTTTTGGTGGTATTTGGTATTTGGTTTATTTGTTTTGTTTTTTTATTATATAAATCAAAAATTACCGAAAATGTTTTTTTTTTAAAAAAAACAATACTTTTACTTTCTGCTAAAAAAACATATCCAATAAGAAAAGAATAAAAAATAAAATGTCTTCATAAATTTAGGCCAAAACGTATTTTGATACATGTCTTTGGTAAAAAAAAATTTTTTTATAATTGTGCTGTAGTGAATCACAGCACAGATGCGGTGGCAGGTGCACATGCCCCCTACCCAGAAAAGCCAGATCCCATACATGTATGTGATCCAGCGCAGAGCAGCCACCCTGCACCCTATATGTGCATGGGGTGTCGAAAAAATGATTGGTATGGGGGTGATTTTTTTTTCCTCTCTCTATTTTTTCTCTCTATTATTATTAATTAAGTATTAATTTTCTTCATTAGAGCCACCTAACCAATCCTCCATGTCCGACGTAGGGGAAATATAGGGGTCAGTTTTTTGTCCTTAATTTTTTTTGTACTTATTTTTGTATAGGATTGATGGTAATACCCATTTGTTTTCACAGATTGATCAATTACATATATTTTTTAGCGAAACCCACTCTTTTTCTTTTTCCTTGTTAATGTAGTATAACATTTGGGTTTTGCAGCTTGTCATTGTTTTTTGATCAGGCAAGCGCGCTTTTTTTCTTTTTATATAATCCCCCATGTCCGCCATAGGGGGAATATAGGGGTCAGTTTTTTGTCCTAAATCTACCTTTTGAATCCTGGGTGAGCTGACCTCTTCATTTTCCCTATATAAAGATTTATATTCATTGTTATTTGATGCTTTGAATTCTTTTTTCCTTTTTTTTTGTTAATGGTCTTTATATTATCTATTATACCTTAGATAGATACCCTCCTGAAGAAGCGGTTTGCCCCGCGAAACTAATAGAGGAGACCCTGTGCGCCACTAAAATTTAACTCCTTTGGAGTATCTGTCAAGAACGCTTATACTGTGGTGTACAACGATTTGTATTTTAATAAGGATGTCCTGTTTTTTGTCTTTTTTATGTGTTTATTAAACAATAGTAAATTTTAAAATGATATATTCTTGTCTGACTTTAAGTACCGGTATAGCCCAAGCAACAATTTTGGTTTGGGTTTTGTTTAACCGGTTCCCGACCAGCGCACGCCGATGTACGTCAGCAGAATGGCACGGGCAGGCATATTGGCGTACAGGTACGTCCAATCTTCAATGTCGCCCTGCCATCGTGCCGGTCGGGACCCCCGTGAGTCCGGTCGCGGGTCCCGCGGACTCGATCGCCGCGGGCTCTATGTGATTGGAGCAGAGATCAGTGTTCACTAAATGAAAGCCCAACCCCCCCATGGTTAGTAACACACCCCTAGGAACACTTAACCCCTACACTGCCACCCCCTGGTTAACCCCTTCACTGCCAGTGTCATTTACACAGGAATCACTGCATTTATATAGCAGTGATTACTGTAGAAATGACAATGGTCCCAAAAATGTGTCAAAAATGTCTGATGTGTCCGCCACAATGTCACAGTCACAATAAAAATCGCTGATCGCCGCCATTACTAGTAAAAAAAATAAATAATAAAAAATGATTAATAAAAATGCCATAAAACTATCCCTATTTGTAAACGCTATAACTTTTGCGTAAACCAATCAATAATCGCTTATTGCGATTTTTTTTTACCAAAAATATGTAGAAGAATACGTATCGGCCTAAACTGGGGAAAATTATTTTTTTTATATATATTTTTGGGGGATATTTATTATAACCAAAAGTAAAAAATAATGCGTTTTTTTTTCAAAATTGTCGCTCTATTTTTGTTTATAGCGCAAAAAATAAAAACCGCAGGGGTGATCAAATACCACCAAAAGAAAGCTCTATTTGTTTGGGAGCCATGTCGCACGATCGCGCAATTGTCAGTTAAAGCAACTCAGTGCCGAATTGCAAAAAGTGGTCTGGTCTTTGACCAGCAAAATGGTCCGGTCTGTAAGTGGTTAAAGGGTTAGCGTGAGCTGCTGCCCTATCACCCCCATATCAATCATTTTTTCGATACTAGGAATTGTGGATGATGGTACTTAGTGATTATATATTTGTACTAGAGGCGATACTCATATTTTTTGAAATGTGCATGGGGTGGTCCACAAGAGAATAACTGAACTTCCTGAAAACCAAATCCAGGCAAATTCATTCATCCCTAATGGTTTTATGTGTTGTATTTTCTACAGATACATTGTCTGTCTGGTTTACACTTTTACTCCCATAGGTTCCACTGCACACTCTACTATGCAATACACTCCTACTTTATTTGAAATAATAATTAAAATATGTAGATAAAAATCAGTCACATAACGTCTCTGTTATCTTGTTTCAATCATATCAGATATATCTTCTTACCAAATATAGAAATGTAAAAGCAAGAAACCAATTTAGAAGCTACATCACCTTTCAAATAAGGATAGAACACATCTTCATTCTGTAAGAGCAAGATACTGTATTTTTTTGCAGTATGCCTCAGGCTGAAATATGTAGCTAACCACGTTATATCACTGTGTGTACAGGCAATCACTCATCAATTTTCTTGACAACAAAAGTTTCAGTCATGTTTTCCCTGAGAGAGGCAGACGCTGGGTCAAATATGCTGTCACTAGTCAAAGCTAATGCAAGAAGGTGGTGTGTGCTCACCGTGTGAAAAAAGTTATTTGCATGCCCTGAGTGAATCCTTAATGATTTGTTAGTACAGAATATATAAAATGATTTTGCATGATGCATTTTATTATACGTGTCTATCTTTTCCTTTGCTCAATATATCCCAGAGCACAAACAAATCTAGTGCCTAAGTAGTATGCATGGAAACTGTATGCATTTAATTTGGGTCCTCTGACAGGGTCACCTTGGTTGTGTTTGCATCATTTTGTTTCACAAAAAGAGGAGCATTATGAAAATGTGATGGCACATGCCATAGGCATTACAAATTATTTCATAAACATGTAAGTGTGGTCAAGAAAAATAATGAGGGAGGCAAGCTGCCTTCACCTGATGTAATTTGAGGATAACAAAGCAAGTAAGCATATCTAATGCCTGCTAGTTCCTTATTAGTGAGCCGAAATGTAAAGTCTGTGCTTAGCATTAATGAAATATAAAACTGTTTGTGGTTGTATAAATCTCAAAATGCTGACTTAGTTGCTTTCTATCTGAGCTTCATAAAACATAATTACATCATACAAGATCCTAGGTATCAGTAGGTAGCACATTTATTGATTGCTAACTATGAGAGATGCACAGAATGCAGTTATACAACTGTTACAATGATAAGGATGAATGAACTTTGTAATATTCATTGAATTATTGATTTACATTACCAAGTTTGGGGCAAATTCATGTCTACTAGACCTTACCTGTTTATTTCATGACCATTAAAAAAACATGAAAAATCATCAGAGCCATCAATCTGCAAGTATACAATCTGAAAAAGACTGGGTTGGAAGGGGATTCATTAGAATCAAATTCTGACAGGTCATATCAGATGATGGGTCCACTCATAACTTCCCATCCCAATTATATTCCAACTGTCTGCTGATAATGATTTTTAAACAGATTAAAACAGTGATATATTTTTATTCAGATGCCTTTTTCCTTTATATGCTCTGACCCTCTAAAAGGATTAATATGAAAATATTATATATACACTATTGGCCTAATTCTATAAAAAAAAGAGGAAAAAGAGTCACTCTACATTTAGTTACTCCCAATTAAGCCAATTAAGATATCAATTTGGTGAACAAGCAAATGGAAAAGTGAGTAAGTGAGCATTAGTAAATTCCAATTCGGCATAGTCGTGGATTCCATAACTTGCCAACGAGTTTCCTATATGGAATTGCATTGCAGTATTTCTCTATGATCTTGTGTGTAATGTATGCCAATAAACCATTCTTATATGGGACGTGCTTTACCTTGTGTGTGGCTATTTACCGTACTGTGTTTATATTACAATTATTGTACATAGTTTGTATTCTTTTATTACTAACAAATGCTGTTCTAAATGATTATTAATGAGTAATGTCTATGTGCTATATGTTATATGTATTTATCATTTACAGTTGCATATCTGTTATATGCTAATTTAGTTTGTTTCATGTTACATTTCTTTTTTTGGAGACTATAGAGTTCAAATTATCTATGTTCATTCTTTAATCATACTAAACTATTATGCAAGTCTAATCATACATAGCACATTGGTGTAGTGGTCTGCACTCATGAACAAAAAGCACTTGGGTCATGAGTTCAGATCCCAACCATGCTAACAGCTTGCGTGTTCACCAGTGTTTGATTATTTTATTTTCACACAATAATATTTTTGCTAAATAACATACCATTGTATGCAATTGAGCATGCAAATTATGGAAACAACCATGCTAATGTTATGTAACAAGGTGGGGTCAGTGGCGCTACCTCAAATGTGCACATATATGTAAGGCATCCCTCAGAAACCTCCCTCAGAACAGCCACCCTATAAATACTCTTAACCAGAGGCAAAGGATATGGGGGAGGAGAGGGGGGAGGAGAGGTGAGAGGGGGGAGGAGAGGGGGCTAATCTGTAATAGAGTCCCAAACCCAGAGGACGTCCCTCAATATTCCCTATCGGTGTGTATATATGCTGACTAGGTGCCCAAAAATATGCTGGTGCATTAAATTGGTGCACCTAACATATGGAAACTGTGTCACATATAATTATAATCACCCTGTGCATAACAACATGTGTAGTTACTAATAATCAATGTAATAACCAAATTTCAAAAATAAATAAATAAGTGATTTGCAAAATAAGATTGAGCTAAGGACTGATAGGTACCCACACAGTTGGATATTATGGCAATATCACGTCCCTATATCAAAAGTATGCTACACATAACAAATTAATATACTGTGCATCCAAAGCTAAACAGTGTACAGATGAAAATACCCAAGTGGATTATTATCACTATGATAATAATGATATCACTATCATTATTATCATATAATAGAGACCTAAAAGCCTGGTTTGGATTGGAGGGTTCCCACACTGATTTTTTTCCAATCAAATTCGTATTGTTACATCTACTTGTGGCAGGCAGCACAACTCCACTCTACACAGCTACGTAGAGTTTATTACTGAATTGGATTTGTATTTTGAAAATGTTGTTGCAAAGCATTAGAAGTAGTTAGCAACTAGTTCATTTTAGGTGGCTAAAGGTGGCCATACACTATGCAATCTGATTGTACAAGCGCTGTATAATCTCCTTTAGATTTGCCAAAACTATATAATGGGAGGACACACCAGCTATCCAGTCACTCTGTATCCAATTAGGCAGGCCCTTGCACTACATAATTGATGGCAGATCTAAAGGAGATTGTACAATCAGATTGTATGCTGTATGCTGAGCTTTACAGAATCCAGGACATGCTTCTCCTGTTTTCAGTACTACAGCTCTATCCATATAGTCTGTTATCTGATCTCTCATTTACTGCAATCTTCAAATGAACAGATCTATGCAAGATGAATTTAAGGCAAAAAAGTCTGTATTTAGTTTGATCAGTGAGTACTTATTAATTGTGTTAGAAAACCATGCACCAGAGGCGCATGCATGGTAGCTTCCAAGATGGCCATGATGCCCTGAAGCTCCACTCCGGTCATCTTTTCCCCACCACAGCGTGCAGAATGCTCGTTTCGGCAAACGATCGGGCAACACCCAGGGACCAACTCGATGTCAACGGGATCCGCCCGCAGGGACCTATCCTGCTGGATCTCGCCTGGAGACCCCTCAGCTAACCCAAGATGGCAGCTGTGGCAGCAGGCAACAGAAGAACTGAGATGGAGGCGTCAATTGCTGACCAGGACACAGCACATCTCCATCTCATTTCACAGTGAGTAACTGCACTCAAAGTGCACATTCCCCTGCATCTACTGAATCCCTGATCGCAAGGACAATAGACAGGCTCCTTCTCACGTATCCTTCCTTGATGACTGTCTTCTCCCAAATGCTATCCAGAGGCCTAGCACAAACTGCTACCCAGAGAAATTCCTCTATCCATGCAGACCTGCAGCAACTGGGTCTCTGGATGGAAGTTATAGAAAAGAAAGCTGACCAATCAGTCGCAAAAATTAACCAAAACTGAGCCAGAATCCAGGATGTACAAGATCAATTAGAAACCGCACTGTCCAAAATTGTTGATCTCGAGAACAGGTCCAGGCGCACAACTTTAGGCTCAGGGGCCTACCTGAATCTGTGAAAGAGGTATAACCAGCCATTTGGTCATTTTATTAAATAATTAATCCCAGACCATTGCCTGGAGCTGGACAGGGCTCACAGAGCCTTACAACCACCATGTACAGATGGGCTCCCATGGGACATCATATTCAAGCCCCACTTTTATGCAGTAAAGGAAGAAATTATGAAAAGATCACGAGCAGCAGAAACGCTTGTCTTCCATGGTCATCCAACCAGATCTTTGCGGATCTCTCCCCCTACACCATTCAGAAACGGTGGGCCCTAAGGCCTTTCCTCCAAGTGCTGGCACAAAAAGAAATCTCATACAGATGGTCCTTTCCGTTACGACTCAATTTCTCCTACAGCAACAAAGGCTATGGCTTTGCCTCTTGCCAGCAAGGAGAACATCTGCTTCTACAGCTGGGCCTAATATTTCAGGAAATCCAACCTCCATTGACCAACAAAAGTTAATCCTCATCTAAAAAGACCATCACGCCTCCAGTCTTCTCACCCCAGTCTGGCAGAAACAACAGCCCAAGAGATCAAAGGAATCCCAGCAGCCATGAAATCTTAATACCGGGCAATGTCATCAATTTTAGGGATTTGCCCTTCCTTGAATGGACCACTTGGAGGTCCTTGTCCACCTGTTGATTGCTGCCCTATCTCCACCTCAGATGCCTACTAACTACCCTTTTTGTTATTTTTACTTTTTACTTTTATTTTTTCTTTTTTTCTAAGAGACATCTGTTGGGGTGGGTTAGGGCACAAGATTTACATTTAAAAGTTTAAAAGTTTTGAGTTCAAAATGTTCTACTTGTATACTCTCCAAAAGTCTAGTTACATATTGCTTTACAATTGCAGGAGAGGTTCAATTCCTCACCTAGATCGGGCTCCCAATACTGCTGTCCTGGTGTGACCACCAGAAGCCGCCTGAGGGGGTCCTGGACCGCTGCCTTTTTCATGGTGCATACGGGGCCCTATGATAGGCTACCAGATGCTCTGCAGTTACGCTGGAAAGCTACTTAGAGCTGGGTGTGATTGTTTCCTCATCACCCTGGATCTCCCAGGGGGACACCAGATGTTACGGTGACCACCCACAAGGGGGACTCAGGGTAGGCAGAGTCACTGTAACACTGGCCAGGCTCTACCACATTCTTCTAGTTAAAAACACTCTGTTCAGTTGACTACACTGTTTTAGTATCAGGATTTTCCTGAGGCGGGGATGACTGTAGTGGTATCAATTCACCTCCATCTGTTCTCTGCAGGACACATGCTTTCCTTTCAGAGACAGATTGATGTTCCCTTCTCCAAGGGTCATCAACCTATTTAGGTCATGGGCTGGCGACTGGCGGGTCCCTCCCCAGGTGGGTTTTGGGGTTCATGGGTTAAATTGTTCATTCACTAGCTACCTGTATAGTCTTGCTAGCTTCTCTTTCTTCTTCCTCCTCTCCCTCTCAGCTTCTTTCTCCCTACAGCTCTACCAGGCAGTCCAATCTCTACCATTCCCAGGGCTGGAGCTTAAACAGGTCTGTCGTAACTCTGCATTGACAGGAAACCTATCCACATTCGGTAAGCGTTCATTTTGTTTATGAGTCTCTCTTCCCTCTGATCCATGGCTAACTCAAGGTCTACCAACACACCCATCCAGATCATCTCCCATAACGTACAAGGGCTTAACTCCCCAGTTAAGAGATGGAAAGTTCTCCAACTCTACCAATCCCTATAATCAGATATTCTCCTTACTACAGGAGACTCACTTCCTCATTTCATACAAACTTCCTTTCTCCACCGACACTATCCACAATTCTTCATCGCTAATGTGGAGAATAAAACAAAGGGAGTGGCAATTTGCTTATCCAAACACCTCAATTTTTTTTTCTAGGGTGCTCAAGGACCCGGAGGGGCGGTATATTCTAGTTGCAGGCACTATTGATGGAGAGAAATACACGTTCATATATTATTATGCACCAAATAAAGGCCAAGCCAAAATTTCTGAATTCCTGACAATATCATTACAGTCTCACGTTGAAAGCACAGTCATCTTCGGAGGTAATTCCAATATAGAGTTCGACCCTTCCTTGGATAAATAAGGACACAGGAAACCAAAATCCAAACGGCCCCCCAGACAAAGCATAAAGATAGCGCAGCTCTTAAACTCACTCGGATTAGCTGACATTTCGAGGGAACTGGACCCACACAATAGAGACTACACACATTTTTCTGCCCCACACAACACCTATGCCAGGATTGACCACATCTTCCTGCAATCCACCCCATTCCACTGGCCATGACTTTCAAAATCAGGGACGCCCCCCTATCGGACCACTCCGTCATGTCCCTTTTTATCAAACGACCCTTCGGGGGAAGGGCCTTTTCAAATGAAGACTTAATGAAAGCCCTTTAAGTGATCCAGTTCAATACACGATTCTATAATCAGCTTTGGCAGAATACTTTATACACAATGACCGTGAACCTGTGAAACCGGAAACTCTAAGGGCAGCCCATAAAGTGGTCATAAGGGGTAAACTCATTCAACTCACCTCCAAATTAAAATGCAAACCTAAAGCTGACACCCAGAAACTGTCAGAGGCCTTCCTCTCGCTAAGTGCAAAACATAAACGCAATCCCAATCCTGACTCCTAAGCACAACTAGACTCTGCAAGAGTTCTACTTAATTTTGCATTAACCACAGCAGCAGACAAACTCAGATGGACAGGGACTAGATCCTACTTGCAAAATGACAGGATAGGGTCTTTATTGGGGCAATCAGACTCAGCCCAAAACCCTGCACCCTACCATTCCTGAAAATTTGCACCACAACAGGAGACCTGACTCAGATCCCAGCTCGGATTATGGCAGCATTACAGAGCTTTTATGAAAAGCTTTATAACAAAGTTTCTCCCCTTTCCCCCATAAAATGGAGACCTTCTCGAGGGTCCTCCCCATCCCCAAACTCACCAATAACCATAGGAAACCCCTTGAGAAACCAATTACGTCAGAGGAAATTCTAGAAACAATTAAATCTCTTAGAGAAAAAGGAAAAGGTCTGGTGTCCCCAGTAACACACTTCCATCCCTGTAACATATAAAAAACAACAAAGGATTCGCCCTGGGACTTTAAATGAAGTGGGTACTGTTTCCGCCAGTAAACATAACAGTAGTAAATACAGTATATGGTTTATTCAAATACAATTGTTTACACGGATAAATAACACCAACGGTTGCCAATTAAAAAAATACATAAACAAGGAGTATTGGTACATAAATGTAGAAGTAGTACATGGTACACGGGCATCATACTACCCGACTAGTTTCGTGAGATCCAGCTCGCTCTTCAGGGGTGGATGTGTGTAACAATGTACCTAGGATGAACAAAAATATATATGTTTGGCAATATATTGCAGTATTAGTTATAAAGGCACAGGGTAGGAGGGGTTGTAGGCCCCCCCATTCTTACCACTGAGCTTGATTCTTGATTCTGCCCCCTCAGCTCCCTGGGGAGGCATCTGCTGCCGCCGTCTCGAGGCCCCACACCTGGAGCCATGGCCAAGTTCAGTGGTAAGTATGGGGGGGGGGGGGCTACAACCCCTCCTACCCTGTGCCTTTATAACTAATACTGCGATATATTGCCAAACATATATATTTTTGTTCATCCTAGGTACATTGTTACACACATCCACCCCTGAAGAGCGAGCTGGATCTCACAAAACTAGTCGGGTAGTATGATGCCCGTGTACCATGTACTACTTCTACATTTATGTACCAATACTCCTTGTTTATGTATTTTTTTAATTAGCAACCGTTGGTGTTATTTATCCGTGTAAACAATTGTATTTGAATAAACCATATACTATATTTACTACTGTTATGTTTACTGGCGGAAACAGTACCCACTTCATTTAAAGTCCCAGGGCGAATCCTTTGTTATTTTTTACAATTAAATCTCTTAAATCAGGCTCCTCGCCAGGACCAGATGGCTTTTTGGTCTGCTAGGAAATTTGGTCACTGCCTATCCCTCTACATGGTCCGGTTCTTCATCTCTCCAAGAGATGGAGCTCCATTAAACAAAGATCTGAATTCAGGTTATATTTCAATCATCCCCAAACCAGAAAAAAATACAAGTGAGATTGACAATTATCGCCCTTATCTCCTTTATTAGCAACGATCTCAAAATTATGACCAAAATATTTGCCACAAGAATGTCTGGTTTTATCGCTAAATATATACACAAAGATCAGCTAGGCTTTATTCAGGGAAGACAGGGCCCAGATCAAGTTAGAATAGCCATAGACTTTATCTCCCTACTACACTCTCAGTGGGATGGGGGGGCCACTGCAAGAAGACTTCCTCCTCTCCATTGACTTTCAAAAAGCATTTGACTCTGTCTCCTGTCCCTATATCTTTATAATTCTGGAGAGGTGGGGGTTTGGCCCGGGATTTAGAGGTATTATCTCCTCGCTGTACTCGATTCCGAGTACACAAGTATGCCAAATGGGCAGATACTTGGATACCTTTGAAATCAATAGAGGAACCAGACAGGGATGCCCCCTTTCTCCTTTAATTTTCGCAATTGCGATCAAAACATTGGCTTTGACAATGAGAATCGCAATCAGATCTCACTCTGAGATTAGAGGAGTTTGCTGTGGCCCTCAGGAACACAAATGCACTCTTTTTGCAGATGACTTACTCCTATTCATTACTTCCCTACTCGCATTCACCCCCATACTACATCAGCTACTTAGAGACTTTGGCGTTATCTCGGGCCTAACATTCAATCTATCTAAATCCATTCCATTAAACATAACGGTACACGCTGACTTGGTGGAACAAATAAAACAACACTTTGCTTATACATGGTCTTCTGACTCCATTCTGTACTTGGGAATTAGACATCCAAGGAACATAAGCAACCTATACTCAGTTAACTATCCTACAATGTTTTGTAAGTTGGAAGGTGATGTGCAAACACGGTCAAGATGTGGTCTCCCCTGGCTGGGTAGGATAAATGCCATTAAAATGACATTGTTGCCACGTCTTTTGTACCACTTTAGATCCCTCCCGATACCCATAAAGAAACAAGCTCCTCAAGTTTCAATCACATATCATACACTTTGTATGGGGGAGGAAGTGTTACCGATGCGTGAAGGAAGTTCTCTTCTGTGGGGAAAAAACAGGAAGGTCTAGGTCTCCAAGGCGCCCAATTAGCACAATTCTCCATTGTGTATGTCGGTGGATCTAAACCTGACTGGGTCAAAATGGAAAGGCAAGTGATCCCCCTCAACACAATAGATTATTTGCATGGTGCAATCCCACATCAAGACCCTCAATTTTCTCCCACCCTATTCCACTCCTTCACCTTGTGTGACACTCTACATAGACTATCCTCACTAATATCCTGCACAAGATCACAATCACACAAGTTCCATAACCCCTTCTTTCAGCCAGGCATGAATATACAGGCTTTTTGTTGGTGGCTCAACAAAGGCCTGTTCAGAATAGGCTACTTCCCCAATAAATGGGGCCTATTTCTCCAGGATACTGTATAAGCAAACTCGATATGCCTCCCCCAGAAAAATTCTGACTTTCCCAGATTAGACACTTTCTCCACTCAATCTGGCAAGACAAATCGGAACCTACCAATTCCATACTCTATGAACAATGGTGCTCCAATATCATGGATCAGAAGGGAGGCATCTCAATCATATACTCCTTACTGGCACACAGAGACGACAAACCATCCCATCCTAGGCCTGGGCCTGGGAATCGGACATGGAGTTCTCGTGGGTTCAGACTCGTTGGTTCCAATAACTGGAACAAGCTTACAAAGGTATCATGAATGTGTCTTTGATTGAAGCAAATGTGAAAGTCCTTATGAGGTGGTATTATGTGCGAGCTGGACTGGCCACATAATACCCAGATTCCTCCACCATTGTGCTACAGAGGGTGTAACCTGGTGGGCGCCATGTTCCACATGTGGTGGTCATATCCCTGCATTAGATCATACTGGAACAGAATATTCCAACTAATAGGGCAAGTCACAGGGGTGGCAGTCCCCCAGGAACCCATGATAGCCCTCGTGGGAGGCAGGGTTGACTGAGTATCCAAATACACGCAAACTTTAATCTTTTTCATCCTCCCGGGAGCCAAGGTTATGCTGGCAGGGGCATGGAAAAAAACCTTCAATCGCCTTTGTAGCAGCTAAACGGAAGATCTCTTGGATCATGATGCAGGAGCAACTAGTGGCAAAACTACTAGACAAATCAACAACTTTTGAGGCAATCTGGCAACCTTAGGTGGACTATATGAAAACCCCCCTCTGCCCTGGTATCACAACCCAGTAGTAGGGACTTCCTGTTAGAACCTTTCCTCCTTTGGCTCTAATTTCTTCTACTTTCTTTCCCGGGGGCATTCTGAAGCCCCCACGCCTTTATTTTCACCTCTCTTCCTCCCTAGCAGACTTTTGTTGGGGGGGTGAAATTCGGTAACTAGGAGGTAAATCCTTTCCGGGGCTAAAGTGGTTAAGACAGTGCCATCCTTATACAGAGACTCAGGGCTGGGGAAAGAGCCACATGCTTTTGAGATCTCCCTAATAAGAGATCTTTTGATCTGGTAAGAGACAGTGTTATCGGTGGTGGAGGACCTTTTCTTTCATATCCTGTCACTACTTCTTGGGTGCTACAGAGTTATGTCACTAGTGAATAGAGTGCTAAGAACCCTCCATTATAACATATATCACGTGGTGGAATACTGAACACCGTTATTTTGGAAATGATTGGACTTTTCTGACATTATTGTTTGTTCCATTTTTTCACAGGTTTTGTCATTATTTTGCCACTATTATCCATATTAATTTTAATTATTGAGTTATTTGTTTATTTCTCAGTCTAGTTATTTGTTCATCATATATTATTCTCCAGTGCAGCTACATTTTTTTCCAGTTAAGACAGGCTTACCATTCTGTGACCAGCTCCTCCTTGGTCTAAATTGACCCAATCCCCTCAGACTGATGTGACTTGGGGGGATGAGCTGCGATCTCTCTCTAGGTCTGTCGGGAGTGTGTCCCCACATCCACAGTGTGCTCCCAAGGGGGTAGTGTGGCAGATGTCCTCCTGGCAGATGGAGCTTAGGGAACCCTCCTGGAAGACCCTTCAGTGACTTAGACTAATAGGAGGTTCAGGTCTGAGTAGAAAGCAGATTCTACTATTCTGGAGGAGATCACAAGAATATTCTTGCAACAACCCCTCCTCTAGCCTTGATAAAGTATGTCAACTTACTTATCATATCCTTCCAGTCTGGTTGCCTGTTTTTTTGGTAATTCCACGCTACTATTGTGGGCTCTGCAGACCAATGATTTATATGTATATTATTTGCATTTTTTTGTTATTTGTCAAAAGTCAATAAACATATTGAAAAGAAAACAATGCACCTAGCTGGGAGTGTTTGGGATCTGCTGAAATGAGGGCACACAACCACAGGTGTGTGCTAATGAGGTCAACTGATGAATGCCTTCCTGTGTCTTACTGGTTCCTATATCTCATATCTACATACCAGCAAGAGATTAAGTGTTTTATATGTACAAATGCAGGAAGTCTACTGTGCATAGAATCAGGAAGAAGTAACGTGTGTTCTGAGAATCACTAGACACAAAATTCCAAATACTACATTCTCCCTAAACCCTGCGAACACCAAGACATCTCCCACACCTACCTTGAAAATCAGCAATATCTTTTTTCATCTTAAACGGAACACGTCAGGGATGCCCTCTTTCACCCCCTATATTCATTTTGACAATAGAACCCTTTTTAAGGAAAATTTGTGCCAATGTGAATATTAAGGGGGAGAAAATAAGAGAACAGAAATTAGCAGTGTATGCGGACGATTAGATTTTTTTTGTAACTGCCCCAATTACATCTCTTCCATCTTTTTTGATGGAGCTACGAGAGTATCTAATTTTAAAGGAAATTACGGAAAATCAGAAGTAATGGGGATAGAAATTAATGCATCCCTCCTACAGGCGATATCCACACAATTCGATTTCAGATGAACAAATTCATACATAAGTTACCTAGGAACAAAAATGTCAAAAATTTAAATAAGCTGTTTGAACTTTATTATATACCATTGACAAGACAGATCAAATTTGATCTTCAGAAATGGGATAAGGAAATTTTCACATGGTTTGGGAGAACTAACATCATTAAGATGAACGTGATGCCAAGAGATTTATATTTAATACAGACTTTACCAATCAAGATCCCCCCAAGCGGAGGGAGAGGGGGAGATGGAGAGGGGATTGTTATAAATTTTTTTTTTTTTTCTCTTGGGTAGATGATAATTAAGATAGGGGTGGTGGGGAAGGGATAAATTAAAAAGGAGAATTCACATGGAATTAAGGTATAAACTGGAAATACTGTAATATACAACTGTTAAAGACAATATAGGCGTGTAATGAATTGTAATGTAAAATCTATGAAAAAATAAAGAATTTATATTAAAAAAAGGAAATCAGCAACATCTCTTAATTAAAAAAAAAGTGATCTTACCATTTTAACTTTCTGACAACTCTTTTTTTCATCCTTCCACACACATGAAGATACATTTCCAGGCCAGGAGCTGGCCTGGGCAACCAGTTGTGTGCCATTGTGAAAAGATATGATCGATCACAATAAACTTGCATGTATGCAGAGTAAGATTATTTTGTAGCAGATTTAATAGAGATTGGAAGTTGTGTTAACAATACATACCACTTATAAAATATTTTATTAATCCTCAAAAAAAAAAAAAAAGCTATTCTACACTCTATTTGGACAATATGAACGCTATTTTGTACATTCATATAATTTGCCCAAAATATCACTGCCATTTAATGTTGTAACATTTTTCACAGCACTTTACAATATCGTTAGAAGGGCCCTACTCTAAAGGGCTTACAATGTAAATTAAACACTTAAATTGGACACATCTTAAATTTCATAGTGTACAGCTAGAATAAAAATAAGGTGAGCACTAACCATGTCAAACATTTTAGGGTATAACAACTATCACCACCCCACCCGCATCAACATTTTAAGTGTAGGATTAAACAAACAAAACGGACAAGATATCAAATTTGACAAAATAAAAGGCAACACAACAACTACACTGCTTCAAATCCACACACACCTTTCTGGTTAGCGTTATCGGGAAGCTTAATTTTTATAAAAACAATTTAGGAAACTATATCAACATTAGGAGTTTTCTAACATATGAAATTTGTAAGTAACAATCAAAAGAGAAGGGTCAGATGATGCTCACAAACAAGAAACGCATGGTCATACTGGACAAAGACACACAAAAATCCACTTTTGAGGGACAAAATGCAAAACAATTACAGCAAACAGACAAAGCATTAATCAAACCACAGCCATTTTGGGTCATTATGAAAACTATAGCACTCTGCCCTCAAATAATCTGGCCTCTTTTCAGGCAAAGCAAACCGCACTAGTGCAGGCCTTTATATATCATAGTTTGGATTGATAGCACACCTACCCCCACTGAGTAAAGGACACGCCCACCAGTGTAATTCATTCTGTCTCGTCATGTATACCTCAAGTACTCACACCTGTTCATCAGGAATACACACTCTTGGCAAATGAAAGAATGCATTAGCTATATAAGTAGATGTATCTGTGCAGTGTATAATGGAAAAGATCAAATGTCCAAGTCTCTGGACATGATCAGTGATACCAAAAACATAACAATTCAAGTTCTAAGTTGTTGGGCATGTGGAGGCTACAAAGCAGGAAATGTCAATTTTGTGAGGGTTGCTTCTCTCCAGTTGTTGACAAGCATATTTGTCATCAGAATCCAATATTTAAATATGGATGCAGGATCACACCATACTTTTTAATCCATATCTGACTGAAAAAACTGTTATAGATTTGACGTAAAACCCACACTCGCTTTATTTATAATGTAATATATTTATAATTTCACATATAGTTATGTGAACGCCATATAAGAAATATAATACCTTGTGACAAAGAAGCTATAATACCACAACAGAGGAGGAACATACAAACCCCTAACCAGATAGTGGCATGTTTGGTATTTGAACCAATGACACCGGTTTATATGATTAATTATTTATATATATTTGAGTGCGGTATGAAATTAGTTATTCATTTCCATTTCACAATTTGACCTTTGGTTACACTACTGGCTGTTCTTTATATTATCATATTTTATTTCACTTGATTATATTCCACATTTATATTATTTATTTAATTATTGTTTGATCCAGGGTGTTTCACCTTTATTTTATGAAAATAATTGTTGCTCTACATAAATATGGCCTCGGCTATAAGAAGATTGCCAAGACCCTGAAACTGAGCTACCAAGACCATACAGTGGTTTAACAGGACAGGTTTAACTCAAAACAGGCTTTGCCATGGTTGACCAAAGAAGTTGAGTGCACATGCTTAGCATCATATCCAGAGGTTTTCTTTGGGAAATAGATGTATGAGTGCTGCCAGCATTGCTGCAGAGGTTAAAGGGGTGGTGGGGGGGGGGGGGGGGTCAGCCTGTCAGTGCTCAGACCATACGCCGCACACTGCATCAAATCATGGCTGTCATCCCAGAAGGAAGCCTCTTCTAAAGATGATGCACAACAACAACAAAGACCACAAACAGTTTTCTGAAGACAAGCAGAATTTACTATAGCATGGAGCTAAAACTAAATGAGAGTAGGATTGTGACTAGTTTTCATTCTGGGCATGTTCAGTTGTGTTAGTACAAAATTCTAAAAACAGGGTGAATTTATGTCTTCTCAAACTTTCAAGCATATTTCTGCTTTCACAACAATATTTCAAGATATATATAAGCAAATCATCGCCAAACAATATACCACATGTTAGGAACCATTTAATCTATGAGATTAAGCTCTAAACATATTCCATGTGCAATTCCCATGCTTCTAACATGACTACTGATTTAGTCGGTCGCTGATTTATGTGACCTATGCTGAATTCAGTTTTGTGACTATGTATTCACTCTGTTCTATAGTGAATACCTTTTCAGACTAGATTTAGTTGTTTTCTATGGATTTTAGTCGCTTCTGACCATTTGTTCACCCATTTTACCACTTGAACTCTACACAGATATTCTAAGGAGGGATCATCTTTGAACTGTCACAGATTTCTAAAAGAAGAAGTCCTTTAAGAGGATTTAAAAACATCAGAGATTATACCTTATACTGCTTGAATGCAATAGAATGCGTTAAATCTCGCAGGTAGGAATGAGCTTCGTGTTCGAGTCAAACATACGTTCGACTCGAACATCGGCTGTTCGCCCGTTCGGCGAATACCGAACGTTTTGGGCCATTTGCGCCAAATTCGTGTGGCACTCACGGCCCACAATGCACTGCGCCATCGCAGTGCATTGCTGGCTCATGATTGGCCAAGCATGCACTGTGACCCCGCATGCTTGGCCAATCACAGCGCCGGCAGCGAGGAGAGCCATGATTGGCCACAGGCAGGATGCCTGTGGCCAATCATAGCTCAGGCTGTGTAGTACACGCCCCACGCTATATAAGGCCGCCAGCGCGGCGGCCTTGTGTAGTGTGTTGGCGTCTGTAGGAGTTAGTGGGTGTTCTGTGTACCTTCAACACAGTATACACTGTTCGCTTTAGTGCAGTATACACCATTATATCCACCTATATAGCTAGCTATCTTGCTCTTTTTAAATAGAGCTTGCAGTCAGCTGTAGGAGATTGTGTGTGCTGTCTGCGTGCCCTGACCACAGAATAGATCGTTATATCCACCTATATAGCTAGCTATCTTGCTCTTTTTAAATAGAGCTTGCAGTCAGCTGTAGGAGATTGTGCGTGCTGTCTGCGTGCCCTGACCGCAGAATACACCGTTATATCCACCTATATAGCTAGCTATCTTGCTCTTTTTAAATAGAGCTTGCAGTCAGCTGTAGGAGATTGTGCGTGCTGTCTGCGTGCCCTGACCGCAGAATACACCGCTATATCCACCTATATAGCTAGCTATCTTGCTCTTTTTAAATAGAGCTTGCAGTCAGCTGTAGGAGATTGTGCGTGCTGTCTGCGTGCCCTGACCGCAAAATACACCGCTATATCCACCTATATAGCTAGCTATCTTGCTCTTTTTAAATAGAGCTTGCAGTCAGCTGTAGGAGATTGTGCGTGCTGTCTGCATGCCCTGACAGCAGAATACACCGCTATATCCACCTATATAGCTAGCTATCTTGCTCTTTTTAAATAGAGCTTGCAGTCAGCTGTAGGAGATTGTGCGTGCTGTCTGCGTGCCCTGACCGCAGAATACACCGTTATATCCACCTATATAGCTCTTCTCTAATTGAACCATCTGCCATCTGCAGGAGTGGGTGTTGTGTGTGCCTCCAGCACAATATACACTACCCAATTGCTGGTTTTCCCATCTCCCTTCAGGCCATTACCATGTCTGGAAGGCCAGCAAGGAGAGGCAGACAGGTGCGAGCCGATAAAAGATGGCAAGCAGGCTCTGTGTCTAGAGACAACAGTGCTGGTCGTGGAGGAGGTGCATCGTCATCATCAGCACATGGCCATGGGACACGCTTGTCCTTCTTTTCGGCAGCTGGACATGTTGAGCCGCAACATGCCGAAGACTTGGTAGAGTGGATGACCAAGCCCTCTTCATCCTCCTCATCCTCTCTCACCCAGGCTCAGGGTACTAGCAAAGCAGCTGCCAACGCATCGTCTTCCCTCCTCTCAATGTCATCATCAGTGACTCCTTCCCTAGACCCACCACGTCCTCCTGAGGAGTCTCCTGAACTCTTTGGGCACAGTGTTGGGTACATGCTCCAGGAGGATGCCCAGTGTTTTGTAGGCTCTGATGATGATACTCAGCTAGAGGAAGGCAGTAGCGTAAGCACAGAGAGAGGGGATGCTCAAGAAGGACAGCAATCTGGCAGTCATGTTCCACAAGCTGCAGAATACTGTCAGGTTTGCTCCAGCGATGAAGAGGGAGGGGATGATGAGGGCACTGAATCCACGTGGGTGCCTGGTAGGAGAGAGGAGGAGGAGGCACATGTCCAACGAGGCAGGATGCCCTCCGGGGGCCAGCTTAGGGGCAGCACACCGACTGAATCACACCGCAGAGCTCCGCCTGTGCAGGGCGCTGCCTCTGCGCGTTATTCTAAAAGTTCTTTGGTGTGGGCCTTTTTTGAAACGAGTGCATCAGATCGCACTGCTGCTATTTGCAACATATGTCTCAAGCGTATCTCGCGTTGCCAAAACATCAGCTGCTTTGGGCACCACATGCTTGACCAGACATATGTTGACCTGCCATGAAGCTCGTTGGCAAGCGTACCTCAAAGACCCACACCAAAGAACAAAGCGGACCTCTCCTTGCTCCTCATCAGCTGGCATCTCCAACCCCACTAGACCTTCAGTCCTCTCTGAAACCTGCTCTGAGAGGAATGAAGGTGTAGAATTAGGTGTGTCACAGCCAAGTGCTTCCGGGAACTCTGCTAGCAGTACACCCACGTCCGATTATAGCAGGCAAATGTCCCTGCCCCAGCTGCTGGACCAGCGAAAGAAGTTCACTCCCAGCCATCCACATGCCCAGCGGTTGAATGCTAGCTTGGCTAAATTGCTAGCACTTCAACTGCTGCCTTTTCAGTTGGTAGACTCGGCCCCCTTCCGTGAGTTTGTACAATGTGCGGTTCCTCAGTGGCAGGTCCCCAAACGCCAGGCTTCCCCAGTGATGTACGGGTGTGTGTGTATTTTTTAAACTATTTTTTACACTCTCTTTGTGAAATAGTAGGGGTACTTTACCATTTCAAATGGGGGGGAAGGATCAGGGGGTCCCCTTGTTAAAGGGGGCTTCCACATTCTGATAAGCCCCCAGCCCGCAGACCCCCACAACCACCAGCCAGGGTTGTGGGGATGAGGCCCTTGTCCACATCAACATGGGGACATGGTGCTTTGAGGGGTCACAGACCCCCAAAGCATCCTCTCGAACAGGCGAACAGGCAATGTTCGAGTTGAACATGAGTTCGACTCAAACTCAAAGCTCATCCCTAGTTAGAATGTGTATTATCTGTGGTAATGTAATAGCAGGATGTATTGTCTGTATCTAAGTGTGTACTTGTATATTCCTGCTTCCTGTTTTCTCTCTTCATGATAAAGACGTGATGTAAATACATATTCTGATATCCCTCCATTAAGAAAAGTATTCTCTGCATCCAAGAAGCTTCTAGCGCTTAATTGCAATACTCTGCACAATGCTTTCCCCTAATCTGCAGGTATGCATACATGGCAAATTGACAAATTATGGCAGACTTAGATATTAGTCTGCTCTGTTCCAGTATTGACAGGTCTGAACTTCCTCTCATCATTTCACTCATCACTGGTCCTCCTCCAGCCTGGTCTCTTTTCTCCTTAGGTTTTAGGGAGCTGCAGTTGCTGTGACACCCATGACAATTTTAGGTACATTGTACCTCAACTCTTGTATTCAACATCTCACAGATGTCAGGAATATACACCGTATATCAAGTGCATTGCCATCAGTATACCATAGGAAAGAAAATTATAGCAGGAATAGAAAGACATTTCTGGCATAACATTGTCTATTTAGCCATAAAAGTCTACCTGCTAGCAGTTTTTCAATTTTAAAGATAGTTTCACTTTAAACTAATTTAAAAAGTAGTTTTGCATCTTTTTTTAACTAGCAGCTTTCATTAAAAAAAATACCTCGCAATCCTGAAATTAAGATCTTTGTTCAGGTTCCTCCTGTTGTAGGCAACTGTCAGTTTCTGTGGTTCTACCCTGTCACATGTTCCTCTGGTGTAGACAACAGATGATATGCCGAGAGACATTGGGGCTGATTTACTAAAACTGGAGAGTGTAAAATCTGGTGCAGCTGTGCATAGTAGCCAATCAGTTCTAACTTCAGCTTGTTTAACCTCCCTGGCGGTATGATTATTTCAGATTTTAGGTGCTGAAAGTGGTACAATTATTTTGCATGAAAATTTGGCGTTTTATATTGTAGGCCTGTAATTCTTAGGAATAACTCACTTAAATCTGTCCAAACAAGACATCCCGGGTATGATAAAGTCTGAAAAATTAAATATTAAATTATAATATAATAAATAACTATAAATAATTATACCAAATAATAATATAACAATAATAAAAATTATTCAATAATGTAATCAAATCAAAAACACTGAAATTTTCTCAGTTGCAGAATTGTCACTGTCATTACTTTTCAGTATTTTATGACGGATCTTCCCACAAATCACTATCCCTCAATTCTGCAAGTGATTCTAATTTATTATCGCTGTTTTCTAGCTGGTCTAAAATCATTTTTGATGTAAAGGGACAGTTTTGGTTGCTATGGACAATCTCCAGTTTCCAGGCATAAAGAACAGTTTTTATAAGATAAAATTGCATGCAGGACACTGGGCAGACCACTAGGGACAAAGGGGATGTGAAATTATTACATACAGCAATGTAATCTGTAAGATTACATTATACTGTATGTATACTGTGTGTTTCAGTTTTTGAATTTGGCGCCATTCTCCGTCCCTGTGCGTCGCAACGCTCGCAGGGAATGGAGATCAGCTCCGTGATAGATCGAGCGGAGCACGGCTCGCTCGTACAGCGGGGGGACATCGCTGGATCCAGGGGAGAAGGTAAGTAAACTCTCCCTGCATTCAGCGATGCGGTCCCGAGTCTGGCTCGGGGTTACCGCTTTTGGTATAAAATCTCCACCCCAAGCCAGACTCGGGAATACCGCCAGGGGGGTTAAGTAAGCTTTGACAAAATAAAACCTGAAAGCTGAATCTATGCAGAGCTGCACCCGATTTTTCACTCTCCAGTTTTAGTAAATAAACCCCTATGTGTAGGCATGGTCTACCATTACTATTAGGATAATGCTCCAGAGCAATCATATACAGCTGATATTGGAGTTAATACATGTAGACATAAAGTGGAAAAGCTGAAGGATATTGGCAGCACTGACATGAAAAAAAAAAAAAGAACAACAAAAAAGCTACCAATTGTGTATGATTGACAGTGCTTTAGCAAACTCAATGTAGTGCAGCTAAGGGTTGGATCTAGTTTATTAGTGGTTTATTATAAGATTGTGAGAGTAAAACACAACAGTCTGTGACCTGATTTAATATTAGTGACATGTTAAAAGTATGTTATGAAAAAGCATTGAAGAATATACAAGATAATTAAAATGTAACATACCTACTAATATTTTTATACTTTTTGTACTGAACATTGCTGTTGACTATATCAATTAACATTAAAATCATTAAGGAAGATCTGTGACTTTGGTTTAAGATTGTATCAGAAAACTAGATATGGTGGTACACATCTTTGGTGCTTTTGAAGTGTAAATACTGTCGCTTCAATGATATGCAAACTTCTAATTCAAAATATGATATTGTTCCTATTTCCCGAAAGTTGATTTTGATATATCCTTTTCTGTTATCAATTATAGACATAGACAGGCTTCTTTTCAAGTATAGCATGGAAGAAGATGAAGAACCAAATTTTTTTTTCTGTAAAAAAAGTGCAGGAACTTTAAAGAAGCCAATCTGAATTCTGCATTGATCCTCCACACGGCTCCTAGAAATATAGTAATTTATTTACTCGTCATGTCACCTAGCACAGACAGAAAATCAAAAATACATAAATATTCAACAAGTTTTCTGAATTCCATTAAGCAAAAATATTACTCATGGAACAAACTTTTATAGTGAGGAATGTGAATGTATTCCTTGCAAGGAAAAGGGTTTCTAAATATAATACCAATTTATAAATGATACATATGCATATTAGCAAACATATTGATATTCTCATTATAGCCTGTATATATTTACCATAAGTTATTGTTAGTGAAGTAAAATGATGCTGGGTGTATGTTTTTTTTTTGGTCAACTCAACTCAGGTTTATTGAACTGAAAATGACTGGTGTAATAGCTTTTTTAATAAGAGTCATGTTATTACTACTACTACTATTATAGCAATATTCTGTTTTGTGGGTCATATAGTCATCTGCATAGCTGGCCAAAGGGGAAAGACATTATGTCCACTGAATTTAAATATGTACAGGACACCATCATTGTTGTAATTTACTGGAAAAAAATAAATGGTGTGCCATAATCTGTTCAAATACACATGCCAAATGTTGTAATTAAAATGGATAGATATCCTTAGCAGCTAGACTAAAATTAAATTTAAAAACAACAAATCAATTAAATGTGATCATAGTTGTCTGTTGACAATGTTGTCAGTTGATATAAACTCCAGGGAAACATTCCTAAAATGTAATTTAACCACTTGCCGACCCACCTCCGTCATTGTACTGCCAGTGTCATTAGTACAATAACAGTGCATATTTTTAGAATTGATTACTGTAATAATGTCACTGGTTGCCAAAAAGTGTAAAAAATGTTAGTTTGGTGTCCGATCCGTCTCCCGCAACATCGCAGCCCTGCTATTACTAGGTAAAATAAATAAGATTTTTTTTTTAAAGTGTTCCATCCCGCCGAGCTTGCACGCAGAAGCAAATGCATACGTAAGTCGCGGCCATGTATGAAAACTATGTTCAAACCACGTCAGTGACATCAGATTCCAAGCCACACCCTCAACAGTAAAAAAACACACACACGTCACACTTAAGCCCTCCCCGCCCCCTAGTGGTTAACTCCTTCACTGCCAGTGTCATTTACACAGGAATCAGTGTATTTAAATAGCACTGATTGCTGTATAAATGACAATGGTCCCAAAAATGTGTCAAAAATCTCAGATGTGTTCGCCATAATGTAGCAGTCACAAAAAAAATCACTTATCGCCACCATTACTAGTAAAAAAAGAATATTAATAAAAATGCTATAAAACTATCCCCTATTTTGTAAATGCTATAACTTTTGCGCAAACCAATCAATAATCGCTAATTGAGATTTTTTTTTTTTTTATCAAAAATATGTAGAAGAATATGTCTAATATGTCTAGAAGAATCGGCCTAAACTGAGGAAAAAAAATTTTTTTATATATTTTTTGGGGATAGTTATTATAGCAAAAAGTAAAAATATAGAATTTTTTTCAAAATTGTCGCTCTATTTTTGTTTATAGCGCAAAAAATAAAAACTACAAAGCTGATCAAATACCACCAAAAGAAAGCTCTATTTGTGGGAAAAAAAGGTTGCCAATTTTGTTTGGGAGCCAAGTCGCACAACAGCGCAATTGTCAGTTAAAACTACGCACTAGTAATACCATCATCTTGAATGCTACATGCCTTCCAGACCAGGTGAATTCAAATTTGGAAAGTTTGGACATTTCTTGAGATAGTGTGTGTTTGAGATCTATGTAATTGTTAGCGAAAAGTTGTTTTACAGATTTGGTGAGCGTGATTCCCAAATAGGAAATGCTTGTGTCAGAGAAGTACTTACCGAGGCTGAGATGCCGAGAGCGGTTCACCCTTGCGACTAAGCGCAGTTCGCCCCCTGGAGGTGATAGAGGGAGTGAATGGCACAAAGAGGCACAGGCTACCCAGGTGACAGGAGAAGCCTTGCATGAAGGTCTTTGTAGAGATGAGCACCTGTGCAGGGGCTGGCAGATGGAAAGCACAGCTGACAGAAAGTCCCGAACCAGGCTGAGGGTCAAACACTGAAAGTCTATAGCATAAACACAGGCTGAGGTATGGTGTCTTTGGGAGACACGAAGCAAGTCCAGGTCACAGGCCGAGGGTCAAGGCAAGGAGACAAGAAGCAGGTCCGGGTCACAGGCAGAGGGTCAAACACTGGAGATAAGCGGAGTCCGTTAAAAAAGCCAGGGGTCGGGGTCCAGGAGATGGGCAGCAGAGTCAAGAACAATCCGGGTCACAACAGGTAATCAGGTGCAAGGAATAGGATCAAGTTTAGCAAGAAGCTGAAGACAAATGAGCAACTTGACAACCTGGATGAACAGGAAGTGGTACCCTTTCCTAGTAGGATAGATGTGTTCTTTATCAGAGGGGGCAAAAAACGGCACATGAGTACAGTCTATGACACCCATGACATTGGGAATTCCAGCTTCCGCAAATAAATTGTTCTTAATCTGATCTCACTCCTGATGTATGGTATGCATGTATAAATGTTTGGGGGCAACTTACCTGAAACTCTGCAGGGTCTTTGCAAGCAAATATGAAAAAGATAGCTGTGATACGCCAAGGCCTTGTAAAGAAAGTGCAGGACAGCCAGCAACTTGGTCATGGGTGGAAAGGCGTGACTGTGCAGTGTTGTGAGCTCTTGAAAAGGGCACAATTCCCACACAGCAGCATAATAAGCTCTTTAGATGGACGATTTTAATGAGCACTATGTTGCACCGCCTAGGGGGAATCAATAGACCCTGTCTTTGCTGATGGATTTTATTTACTAGATATATTATGCAGTGTGTCTGGGGATAGTAATGCTCCAATTGCTGGAGCTATGAGAAGCATTACCATCCCCAGACACACTGCATATTATTAACTATGCACCTCATCACATGCGTTTGGAACCAGAAGTAGGCTACAGTACACACATACTGATGTCGTTTAGGGATAGGCTGAACACCCCCCGCAGAACCAGAACATCTCGAACAGGCAAAAAGTTCTACTGAACATGCGAATGACTGCTTGTTTATTGTCCTCCTCTGGCAACCCCTCTCTCTAGGCTCACGTAACTCCCTTCCTCAACCTGGGAACCAACATCAGAGCCTTCAAATTGCTGTGCATTCTCCAGCAGCATATAACTGACACTATGATGGAATAAGTCAGGTTACTCTTCCATGCAAGATGGTGGGGCTATGGAAGGAGTAGCTGTGGACAAAGAGCCAGTGGAATAGGCCGCTTTGGCAGCTGCGGTGGACAGTAAACTAGTATGAGCATGGGTGACAGAGGATAAGGAGGATGGCTTAGCTATGCACTCCAGCTCTTCTGCATGTTGTGGCTCAATAACACAGCCAGCAGTGGAAAAAAGGACAAGCATTCCCCACCTGCAGAGGGTGCACCATGTCCTCGACCACCACTTTTTACTGTAGACACAGAGGCTGATCACCCTATTTTAGTGGCCTGTGACAGTCTGCCTCTCCTTGTTGGCCTTTCGGACATGATGGGGATTGTTGGGGTGGATTTTTATAACTTTTTATAATGAAAAAGAAATTAAGAAAGGCCAATAGAAAAGCAAACAATGGTGACGCAGAAGGAAAACCACCTGCAACTCAGATAATGGAACAGCAATTATGCCCTAAATATTCTTAGTGCTGCTGCGTCATAAAAAATAAAGATCTAAAGAAAAAAGAGGAAACACCTGCTGATGCAGAAAGAGGAACACCTGCGACACAGAAGGGGGGACAGCAATTATGCCCTAAATATTCTTAGTGCTGCTTCACCACCAAATTAAATAAATAAATAAAATTAAATCCAAATTATACCACTGCTGTGTTGACACAGAAGGAATAACACCTGCGACACAGAAGGGGGAACCTGAAACTGCAAAAAAAAGGATCAGTGGTGCGTGACACAGAAGTGTTGTACACACCCACACTTCAGTAGCACCACAGCACTGTGTGATTTACACTGCACTACACTGTATTATATACACTGCACCACACTTTATTATCCATTTAAGCCCCGGACCATTTGGCTGGCCAAAGACCAGAGCACTTTTAGCGATTCGGCACTGCGTTGCTTTAACTGACAATTGTGTGGTCATATTTTTTTCCCCCACAAATAGAGATTTCTTTTGGTGTTATTTGATCACCTCTGCGGTTTTTATTTTTTGCGCTATAAACAAAGAACTTGCAACGATTTTGAAAGAAAAACAATATTTTTTACTTTTTGCTATAATAAATATCTCCCAAAAAATATATTAAAAAAAAACTTTTTTTCCCTCAGTTTAGGCTGATACATATTCTTCTACATATTTTTGGTAAAAAAAAATCGCAATAAGTGTTTATTGATTGGTTTGTGCAAAAGTTATAGCGTCTACAAAATAGGGGACAGTTTTATGGCATTTTTATTAATATTTTTTTTTCTACTAGTAATGGCGGTGATCAGCAATTTTTATCATGACTGCGACATTATAGTGGACAGATTGGACACTTTTGGCACGATTTTGTGACCATTCACATTTATACAGTGATCAGTGCAACTAAAAATGCACTGATTACTGTGTAAATGTGACTGGCAGCGAAGGGATTAACCACTAGGTGGCGCTGTAGGGGTTAAGTGTGTCCTAGGGAGTGATTGTAACTGTGGGGGGGGGGGAGGGGCTGTGTGTGACATGACACTGATCACCGCTACAGGGAGTGATGATCAGTGTCAGTGTCAATAGGCAGAACGGGGAAATGCTTGTTTACATTAGCATTTCCCCGTTCTTCCTGTCCGTGAGACGATCGCGAGTATCCCCGCGGACATCGAGTCTGTGGGACCCGCAATAACACTCATGGAGCTCACGGTGGGGGCACGCAGCAGGTAGAGTGCCCGCAAGCCGCCTTTTTAGAGGGCAATGTACCGTTATGTGATTTTGCCTGTACGAGCCCTTCTGCCACAGTATATGTGGGAAGCGGTTATATACTCTGCACTACACTGTATTATATACTCTGCAGTACACTGTATTTTATGCTCTGCACTACAATGTATTATATACTCTGAAGTACACTGTATGATATACTCTGCTCTGCAATGTATTTTATACACTGCACTACACTGTATTATATACTCTTGACTACACTGTATTATATACTGTACACTGACTGCACACACAATCCACTAACTATCTGCCTAATCTCTCTCCACTAATACACACTACACACAGCCACCATTGAAAGCAGCCTTATATAGTATGGGGCGTGGACTTAGCCCCCTGAGCCATGATTGGCCACTCATGGCTCTCACAGTACATTGCGTTGTGATTGGCCAAAGCATACAGGTCAGGTGCATGCTTTGACCAATCAGCAGCAATCAATGCACTGTGATCTCACGGTGCATTATGGGGTGCTCGGCGGTGGACTAGCTTCCTGGAAGCACCACATTTGTTTGTTTGGTCAACAAACAAACACCCGATTTTCGAGTCAAACTTATGTTAGACTCGAACATCAAACCCATCACTAATGTCAATGCTAATCCTTAAGGTGGCAAGTCATTCAAAGGGCAGGAATGCTTGGAGTTGTTAGATTCTTCTTTAATAAGAGCAGTACATTATGCTTTCTGTGCTGTAAACCCCTTTTATTTGTTTATTTTGGTGGTTTTTGTGAACACCCCTTTTTACATCCATAGACTATTATCTTTACTGTCTGTATTTTTCCACTGTGGGCATGCATCACTGGACCCTGGTGTGTAGCTCTCCTCCGGCTGTGACTCTTTCCTTATATTGGTAATATATGCACATGTGCCCATCATTTACATCAGCATGAAGTCCCATTAAGTACATTTTCCCACCACTGAAAAATAATGTTTAGCAGAAAAGTGGGCTTTAGATTCCTCCTGCTATTACCTCTCCAATAGATATTTTGAGCTGAGCATCAATCATGTTCTATTAAACTGGAGGACACAAAACAAAGAAACCAAAAGGAGGATGAATAGGTGTTTCCTAGCCTTTCAAGAATTTAGCTTTAAGCCCCGTACACACGAGAGGACTTATGTCCGACAGACTTCCGAAGGAGTTCCGTCGGAGTTCTGCCGGAGTTCCGACGGAGTTCTGACGGACTTTTCGGCGGAGCGGACTTGGCCACACACAATCACACTAAACTCCGACAAATTCGAACGTGATGACGTACGACTGGATTCGAATACGGAAGTTCATAGCCAGTAGCCAATAGCTGCCCTAGCGTCGGTTTTAGTCCGTCGGAATAGCATACACACGAGCGGAGTTTTCGAAGGGACCGGGTCCGGCGGAGTTCCGTCGGGAAAATTTGAAGCATGTTCCATATTCTAAAGTCCTTCGGACTTTGGCGAGTCAAAAGTCCGTTGCAGCCCACACACGATCGAATAGTCTGACGGACTCAGTCCGTCGGACTTTGGATGTTGAAAAGTCCGCTCGTGTGTACGCGGCATTACAGTCACCACCCAAGTGTTCGGATGAGGAAAGCAGATACCTTGTTTTGGGTTCACACATGCCTGGCAACCAGAGTTCCAACCCCATGGTTGAAACAAGAGAAGGGGCATGTGATAGGAGGCCTGAAAAATTGCTGGTCATATCCAGGATGGGAGATATATTTGTCCCAGGTTTAGGCAGTAAGTAGCCTATTTCTCTTTTATGCTGTATAGTGAGCTTCCTGGGCTTCCTGAGGGGTTAACAAGCTCAGGTGAAGCAGATCTGTGTACTCTGCACACACCCCACATAAAAATGTAGCATAGGGTGAGCATGTATATGTAAACATCAATTGCAGCACACATGTGAGGTATTGTTGTGAATGTAAAGGCCCATACACACGATTGGACTTTTTGACAGCAAACATGCAAATTTGCTGTTTGAAGGCAACATCCGACCGTGTGTACACTCCATCGGACAAACCTTTTTGGTTTTCATCGGACAAAAGTTCGCTCTGCAAACCGACAAACTTTTCGGCAACAAAAGTCTAATGGAGCAAAATCCGATCATGTGTACAGAAAACCATAGGCCTAGTCCAAAGTACAAACACGCATGCTCAGAACCAATGCAAAATATCAGACAACAATACAGAAGTTGAACAAAGGGTGGTGGTAAAGAGCAGAATAACAGCGTAATTTGGTGAAAGCTGGTTGAAAAAGTTCTGCCGTGTGTATGCTAACAAGTTCACAGCCAACGCCCTTTGTACAGAAATCCACAGGAAATTTTGTTTAAAGTCCGATCATGTGTATGATGCTTAAGAGTAATAATGCTAGTGCCATAGTACATGGTTACCTCTAAACTGATAACATGTAAATACTTTTAAATCTTTGCTTTGACATCTTTGGTATCTATTTATAAAAACAAAATGTTTATATTTTACCATTTACCAGTTCATTTTAGTGTAATTTTAACCTGAAAATATGCATTTGATAAAAAAAAGTGCATACATCGTGCAACATAAAACAATTACAACTACCACCATTTTATTCTCCAAGGTCTCTGCTTTCAGAAAATATATACTATATACTTTATATTTAAAAAAATATATATTTCCCTGGTAGGCAAGCAGTAAAGCCCAAGTGAAGCTAAAAATAGAAATATAAAAATCAGCACAATAGACAAAAGTTACAATTAGTATGATGTGTTCCTTGTGTTGATTCTTTTATATATATATATATATATATATAAAATGTGAATCTGCATTTTTGGGTAGCCCGCCAGCCTGGCTGTGCTGTAATTCAATACAGCACATGCCTATCATTGGTTCCCGGCCAATGATTGGCCGCTGTCACCTGGTGGTTGGCTCTGATCTTCCATGAACACAGCTCTGTGAGTGTAAACAACACAGAGCTGTGTTCTTGACAGGGGACTTTGTTGTTTGTTCATTCCTTGCTAAGCAGGGAATGAAAACAACTGGATCTCCAGTAAAAGTAAAGCACAGTGCACACACAAACACTTGTTATGCACATATTTAACCCCTTGATCGCCCTAGATTTTAACGCCTTCCTGCCCGGTGTCATTAGTACAGTGACATTTTATTGGCATTGATCACTGTACTAATGGCACTGGTGAATTTAGTGGTAGTTAGTTCCGCCCAGCATCAATTTGTTTTATAGCAGAAAGTAAAAAATATATATTTTTTTCAAAATTGTTGTAATCGTTTATATAATAAAAAAATTAAAAACCCAGAGGTGATAAAATACCTTCAAAATATAAGCTCTATAGCTCTATTGTGCAGACTGTAAGCCCTTGTACACACGGTCGGACATTCCAAAGGAAAATGTCCGATCGGACCGTGTTGTCGGATAATCCGACTGTGTGTGGGCTCCATCGGACTGTTTCCATCGGAATATCCGACGGACAAAGTTTTAGAGCTGGGCTATAAAACTTTCCGACAACATGAACCGATTGGACTTTGTCCGATTGTGTGTAGAGAATTCCGATCGGACAAAGTGCCACGCATGCTCAGATCAAATTCCTAGACCAAAGCTATTGGCTAATAGCCTGAACGTAGTCCCGTCGTAACGAAATAACGTCGTCACGTTATGTACGATCGGATTTTCCGACAACTTTGTCTGACCGTGTGTATGCAACACAAGTTTCGGATAAAATCCGTCGGACAAAATCCAACGGATTTTGTTGTCGGAATGTCCAACCGTGTGTACAAGGGCTTAGTTTAAGCTGTCTGCTTGTACCTTGTACCTTGTAACTGCTTGCTTGTAAGAGCAGGTTGTTACATACTGACAGGGAGATTCAGTTAAATATCTGGAGCCCTCAGCAGCTCCCTTGTAGTTCATTGGGAAATATACATTTTGTTTGAGTAGAGCAGGGATCCTCAAACTACGGCCCTCCAGCTGTTGCGAAACTACACATCCCATGAGGCATTGTAAAACACTGACATTTACAGACATGACTAGGCATGATGGGAATTGTAGTTCCTGAACAACTGGAGGGCCATAGTTTGAAGACCCATGGAGTGGAGCATTGCGTGACCACGCAATTGTCAGTTAAAGTAGCACAGTGCCGCATAGCAAAAATGGCCTGGTCATGAAGGGGGTTCCACTACACTGAGAGATTATGGCAGAGAAACAGAGGACAGGGGAAGATTTCTACTGAAACAAGAAGAATCAACACAAGGGGAACATCATGCTAACGTATGTCCCTTGTGCTGATTTTTGCATGCTTTTATTTTTAGCTAAACTTGGACTTTAGTAACTAAATAGGAAATGTCAGGCAAAGCTTATCATCACCATTATATTTTGCATTTAAGCCTTTTACAGCTTTATATTGAAAATGTCAATGTGTTATACATTTTAAAGAAAAAAGTGGAGAACCCAGGACATATAAGTGATGTCCATCAGTATGGACCCATGCCATTCCAAAAATGAAATCACCCTCCATCAACCAGGGGAGCTTTGCATTTTGTCAGCTTTCTTTGCCTGAGGAGAAATTTGATGGCATGCTTGTAATTGAAAGCTATAGTCAAAAAATGACAGACTGAAAATTGAAAATGCATTAATAGTAGTAAGCACACATCATCAGCACTTCTACTTTCTTATGATGTCCTGTATTGTAACAATAGTTTATGCTAACGTATGTGAAATTTTGTGATCAACATTCAAACTTGTGTTTTTCACATATATTTGCCAGAAATGAACTTTATGACAATATACAGTAAAACGTGTTAGCAAAATTAAATTGTATGTATTTCTAGCAAAGATTGTTCATAACACTGTAGAATAAATTATAACATCAGTTTTGTTAGTCAATAGGTTTACTAAATGGACTAAAGCTAAATGTAAATCTGGTTTGTGCAACCAAGCAAAAATGTACATACAGTATTGATAGATAGGGTAGGTACATATTTTTTGAGAACACATTAACAAGATCTCCCTGTCATAGTTCCTGGTTTTGCTCCTACCTGCTTACAGATTGGACATTTTCACTTATTTTGAGCTATTCTCACTGCTTTCTGCACTCTTAATAGTAAAAAATAATAATAATAATCATGGAGAGCGTGGACTCAATTGCTGCAGTAAGCATGCAGTCCAGGGAACGCAAATGCAAAATATTCGCTAGCGGAGTCACTCAAAAGTATATAAAACTTACAGTAAATATAATTTAACTCTCAAACAATAAAAAAACCCTGAAGTTTCACTTTGGAATGGTCCTACCCTAGCATATTTTATTGGTACCACAGGTTTCTTTTCTATTGGTATACCGTACTGCACCAGCACACCCCACCTCTTTTGGTGACCTGTAAGCTCCTTACTGCCTCTTACATACAAGAAATTTGCTATAAAAAAATCCTAACAGCTTCCTGAAGCCTCCAGTTAGATTCAAATCTGCCTAGAATTTGATTGAATGCAATCGGTGATGCTGAAAGTAGCATGAAGGAGGAAACCACAACGCATATGCACCCATGAGTACAATAAGTACAAGCCTATCTGCTTCCCATTAATCCTTTTGGATGGTATGTAGAATCTGAGAAAAATGTACATGCATACCTTTAGCTTTAATAATTTTCGTTTTTTTATCAATCACAGAAAAGTCCCCCTAATGCCGTGTACACACGACCGGACTTTTGACGGACTAGGTCCGACGGTCTTCCCGATGAACTTTCGGTGGAGTTCCGACGGACTTTCCGAATGAACAGACTTGGCCACACACAAGCACACCAAAGTCTGATGGATTCAAATGTGATAACATATATGACTGGAATAGAATAAGGAAGTTCATAGCCAATAGATGCCCTAGCGTCCGTCGGACTAGCATACAGATGAATGGATTTTTCGACCTGACTCGAGTCCGTCAGAAAGATTTGAAACATGTTTTATTTCTAGGTCCGTCAGACTTTTGGGGAAAAAAAGTCCGCTGGAGACCATACACGATCGTAATATCCGACAGATTCATTCCATCAGACCTAGTCCGTCAAAGTCCGGTCGCGTGTACGTGGCATAACCATGCAATGTTGTAGGACCATGGACAAATACTTCCCCAAAGCATGTGGTATGTGAGATTTAGCTGTAGTTAATTATACAGGCCTCATATTAAAAAGTGTGATAGAACTTTTTAGTTAAGTACAGTTACAGTGATTACTTGATGGCTTTATTAATGTTGATATGAATTCTTAATTATTATCTCATTTACTGATTTTACCTGTTGCCTGAAGTGGTTATTTAACACTCTCTATTTTGTGTTATAAGGGAACTATTTTCAGCTTTCTTAAAGAACTTTAATAATCTGTTATATTAAGCTTTGTTACATCTTTGTTACAACATAAGTCTATTTATAATTTTTTCCTGGCTACCAGTCACAAGCATGTGCCCGTCCATATGAATTTTTGCAATACTTTGTCTACTATATCCTATAAACATCAGCTCTACTTAATGGCCACAATGAGATATTTTCTTAAAATACCTTAATCAAATTACATTCATCCAGAGATTGTTTTATGAATATACCCTTTTTTAAATGTGATTTAACTGTTTTCTTGCCAAAGAGTTTGCATTTATGTCCATACAATCCTGAGATTTAAAGTGGAAGTAAAGTCTTATTTTTTACTTTTACCTACAGGTAAGCCTATAATAAGGCTTACCTGTAGGTACTGAAACTGTGCAAGTTTAGGAGATATTCAGAGTGCATGCAGCCAATGATGTCAACGGCGCATTCACTCCGAAGATCCGGGTTACCGTGCCCTGCGCTCGGAGCCTGCAAACCCAGAAGAAACACTGGGGAAGATGTCAGCCGTCTCAGCGGTGTGCGGGTGCTGCTGGAGGGCTTCTACTAGCTCATCATGCCTTCATCTTAAAGTTTTTTTTTCCTTTTTTTCCAGGGTTTTCAACTGCTTTAACCAACTGTGATGCATTGTATAGTCTTAATCGGAAAGGAAAGGGACTGATATTTCTCTGCCTATGTTTTTTTCCACTCCCAGGTCTCCTCTTCACCCTTAGACTGAACCGTGAAAGGGAAAGAAGTACACTGATAAGCTCATCTCTTGTTAAAGTGGTTGTATACCTGCTGAAGTTTTATTTTTTTTCTCACCTGCAAAGGAAAAGGCATAATGAGCTAGTATGCACCGCATACTAGCTCATTAGGAAATACTTACCTTAGAATGAGGCCCCGACATCTGGCCCGATCCATGCTGAGGGAGCTGACATGTTCCCTCTGCGTTTCTTCTGGGTATCGCGGCTCCGGTGCTGTGAGTGGCCGGAGCCGCAAAATCGTCACTCCTGCGCATGCGCGCAGGAGATTTATTTCCAGCAGGGTCCGGCGTCTGCTGGACTTTCAGCCGAGAATCCCCTGTGCGCATTGCAAGGGGAATATCTCCGAAACCGTACAGGTTTAGGAGATTTTTTTTTACCTACAGGTAAGCCTTGTTATAGGCTTTCCTGTAGGTTAAAGTCCCAAAATTGACTATACAACCACTTTAAGCTCGCCGTAGACAGTGTAGTGCTGACATTACTGCCTATTGATCTTTTGTTGTAACTATTATGATGTAAGTCTATGGACAGTATTATGACTTAGTATTTGGCGCCACCTAGCAGCCAATAGCAAAAAATGGACTTGGATCTTTCTTTCTTGAACATTGGAAAGCATCATAGGATGTTTATGTTCCTTTTTATTGACCTTTGCCTACCCAGAATGCCAGGTGCCCTACCCATGGTCACCTGGGACAGAATTGCATGCTGGGTAGATTATAAAAGGGCCCCACGCGGCCATTTAAGGTCTCTTCTGGATGCATGGTCTGATGGTGAGGACCCGTGCGGAGGCCTTCAGGAGGAGCGGCCTACTGCCATTATGGAGCGCTGCAGGGGCAGACATTGCCAGTCATCGGACAACGTGAGAGACACGGTGACTGGATTGGGAGAGATCCAGAGACACTTCCCGGAGCATTATACTGTACTTACATTGTTTTTTTGTTTGTTTTTTAACTCTTTATCACAAAAATTTTCTTACAAATTAATATACATAATTTATACATTTAGTTTTTTGTTTTTCTTCCAGAATTTTAACATATATTTCTATTTTCATATCAATTCACTCTTAAATCTCATTCTTCCCACTCATCCCTCTTTTAGTCACTATTTCCTTTATTCGCTTTATACTGTATAGTCAGGTCTTCCTGCATCTGTTGATAAGTATGATCTATTCCATTTTTTCCAAATATTTTCATATTGCTGCAGATTTCCCCTTTGTTCATACATTATTCTCTCTTGTGGTACAACCTGGTTTACTGCTTTGACCCATTGACTTATTGTCGGTGGGTTTGGCTGAATCAATTTTTCCACTATCTGTTTTCGTGCCAGGAAGAATACTTCTTGCAAAAATATTCTAGTGTATCTACACCCTCTTTCTTTGTTCATAACTCCCAATAAGCATAATGCCACTGTAGCCTTAATAGTCTTATTTAAGACTTTTCCTACTTTCCCAACCACCAACTGCCAGTACCTCCCACACTGTCACATCACATGAAGGAAGTCCGCTTCCCCCTCCGCCCACATCTTGTGCAGTTTGGTGCGGACATCCTCCCCATCCTATACAGTCTATTCAGGGCCAGGTATGGCTGATGTATTATATTTAATTGTATTATCTTATGATTCATTGCTGGAGATACTTTTAAGTGGGAGGAACATATTTCATCCCACTTCTGATCACTCATATCTGGGATGACTACCTGCCACTTCTCTCTCACTCCCATCGGTTCTCCACTTATTTTATTCTGTAGTAGGTATGAATATAATTTGGATATTAACCCCTTTGGTCCCTGCGATCTTAAAATACCTGTAAAATTGTTTAATTTGAAGGTCATACCATTTACCCATGTTCTCATATGGGACCATTATATTATTACTATACATCTGACCAATAGTTGTTATTTTTTTTCCTGTTTCCAAAATTGACTATCTTTAAACCTTTCTAATTCAGGCAGTTTCTGGTGGGATATCTTTAAATCCCGTCAGTTTTTTTTGCCTTCTTCCACACTGATCTAGCCAGTTTCAGAAGGGGGATTTTTACTCCGACCCTCCTCAGATCTGTTATTTCTATGGCCTGCCAATAGGTCTCCTACCTGAATTTTTTTCAGCAGATATTCCTCCACCCTTGTTTCTTGTTCCTTCATTACCCATGTTCTTAACTATTTTAACTTATCTTATCTTAACTATTTTAATTGCCCTGCCAGGTAGTATAAATATAAATCTGGTATTGCCAACCCTGCTGCATTTTTAGGTCTCTGTAACGTTATAAATATTAATTTGTATCGTCCATGTGCCCAGATAAATACGGTCAACTCAGAGTTTAATTTTTTGAATATATATTTTGGTATTCTTACCACAGAGTGCGTCATCACATATAGGCACTTCAGCAATATAATAGATTTAATCAATTGTATTCTCCCTGCCATTGATAACGGGAATTTTTTTCCATATTCCCAGTTTATTCTTCACATATTCTACCAGTGGGTCTATATTTACTTTAAGGGCTTCCTCTGGGTCCAAAGTAATATTTATTCCTAAATATTTAAATGTTTCGATATTTTTAATGGCGTTTGCAGTTTCCCCTCCTTTCCTGGTCTCAGCAATATCAATACGTATTTCTGCCACTTACATAGTTTCTATACTTACATAGTTAAAAGGAAACAACACTTATTTAACATGTGTTTACATGCATTTGTAGTGCATTTTCCCATTTCCAATTTTGGCAATATTTATGATAGTTTTTTTACTGAGTTGCAGTTTCACACATCTGTGATGTATTCATTTGAGTTTACACGAGTTTCACTATGTTTACTTGTGAAAAAAATGCAGCATGCAGTAATTTTTTTTTAAAAAGCATATGAAAGCACCACAATGGTGTAAACTAGGCTCATTGAAACACATTCATTTTTCTTGCATATGTATTAGTATTGCATATAAATAAATATGTTTGATTGCATCTGATGTACACAGGCCCTTAATCTGCCTGTTTAGTTCTAAAATTATCGCAACAAATATTATCTTTATGGTTTCTAAAACTGAAGGCTTGCTTATTTCCACATATTATTAACTAATATGCTTGCTCATGGATGTGTCCTGTTTTGAGGTATATATTACACACTTCTGAGAATTTGATCTAAAATTCCACCATTTCTCTTTTGTAAACAGGCTTTATTTATTGGCATGCTTTATCCTGAAGAGGCTCTGCTACACCTAAAGAAAAAGAATGTCTTTTGATACCATATTGTAAAGAGAAAATATAAAAATAGTTTACACAGGGAATGGTGATGTGTAAAGAGTGAATTCATTAAATGTGGCAGTCACCAATTGATGTCTACGACTTCAAATAGTCATATGATGAACATAAATCTTTATTTTACCACTTGGCTAGAAGAAAAGAAAATTATTTTCTAGCTATTAGTTGCTCAATTACTTAAATAAGTTAAAAGTGCAACTTTTTTTTTTTCACAAGAGGAGGGCCTGAGGAGAGTTGTGAATCCTTTAGAGGACTATAGAGCACAGTGGGGCATATTGTTAAAACCTTATTGTCCAGGCTTTTCCATGTTTCTCCTGCTAAAATATTCATGACATACCTGGGGAAATCTCTTGTCATTCATATCTAAAAACCTTTATTATTTCAAATCAGTTAATTCTGTACTTTTCTCAATAAAACATTTTTCCTTCGATGATAGCAATCTGTCAAGGCCCTGACGTAGCAAATCAGCCCCAAACCATGACGCATCCACCATCATACTTCACAGTTGGGGTGAGGTTTTGATGTTGGTGTGCTGTGCCTCTTTTTCTCCACACATATTGTTGTGTGTTTCTTCCAAATAACTCAACTTTGGTTTCATCTACCCACAGAATATTTTGCCAGTACTGCTGTGGAACATCCAGGTGCTCTTGTGCAAACTGTAAATGTGCAGCAATGTTTTTTTTTTGGATAGTGGTGGCTTCCTCTGTGGTATCGTCTCATGAAAGCCATTCTTGTTTAGTGTTTTATGTATCGTAGATTCCATAACAGGGATGTTAGCATATGCCAGAGACTTTTGTAAGTCTTTAGCTGACACTCTAGGATTCATCTTCACCTCATTGAGCAGTCTGCTCTGTGCTCTTGCAGTCATCTTTACAGAACACCCACTCCTAGGGAGAGTGGCAGCAGTGCTGAACTTTCTCCATTTATAGACAATTTGTCCTACCATGGACTGATTAACAGCAAGGCTTTTGGAGATACTTTTATAACCCTTTCCAGCTTTATGCAAGTCAACAATTCTTAATCGTAGGTCTTCTGAGAGCTCTTTTGTGCGAGGCATCATTCACATCAGGCAATGCTTCTTGTGAAAAGCAAACCCAGAACTGGTGTGTGTTTTTTATAGGGCAGGGCAGCTGTAACCAACACCTCCAATCTCATCTCATTGATTGGACTCCAGTTTGCTGACACCTCACTCCAATTTAGCTCTTGGAGATCTCATTAGTCTAGTGGTATAGTTATACTTGGCATACTTTTCCCACCTGCACTGTGAATGTTTACATAGTGTGTTCAATAAAAACATTGTAACATTTAATTCTGTGTGTGTTATTAGTTTAAGCAGACTGTGATTGTCTATTGTTGTGACTTGGTTGAAGATCAGATCACATTTTATGACCAATTTGTGCAGAAATCCATATCATTCCAAAAGGGTTCATATCCTTTGTTTGTTTTTTTGCAACTGTATATTTGAGAAGTTCATTTGGGATCAAATAAACAACAATTGTGTATCGTATTTAGTCTGATCTCTCTACACCTACTTTCTATACTTAGAACCCAGAAACTCCTGAAAACCTCTGGTGGACATTGTTGTTTTTTGTCTCAACTACAAAGGCTACACAAAGTATTATGATGCTGGCCCTAAAATGCATCAAATGGCATTCATAATTGAATGGAGATGTTTTCAATTTAAAGTCCAACTCCAGTCAAAACTTGTTTCTTTGGATACAGTAGGGAAGGATTAGATCAGTGTTTCTCAACTCCAGTCCTCAAGGCGCACGAACAGGTCATGTTTTCAGGATTTCCACTATTTTTCACAGGTGATTTGATCAGTTTTCACTGCCTTAGTAATTACCACAGCCATTTCATCTGAAGGGAAATCCTGAAAACATGACCTGTTGGTGCGCCTTGAGGACTGGAGTTGAGAAACACTGGGTTAGATGCTGTCTGTGACCACAACATGGAGTATAAGGGGAACTTTGCCAAATGAACAAGACACATAAAAACCTAAATCATAAGAAAATATTGCGCAGATCACTTCATTCATTAAACAAAACAAAAGATGTACCTACTTACTATAGAGAAGAACAGGTGTGTACAAATTGGCAACGTTTTGACACTGGTCATCCTAAGCCTAAATAACACAGATATAAACGTTTAACCCTCAAACTTGTTGGCATGCAAGGAGAGCACAAACTTCAAGCAAAATAACATTTGTGCTAGGAACAGTAGCAGTAAGAGTGCTCTCAGTGCAACCTGAGGGAGCCTTTGCCCCTTCCTCTTAGTAAATTACACATTCTCTGAACTGTTAAAATGTATGTAAAGACCAAAAAATGTAAGTAGCTATGGGTTAGATCTTTTGGTAGTTTTTATTTATTTATTTTTTTATTCTTTTGAGCATTTTCTACTGCAAAAGGGTAAATAATCAAATCTTGACACATGTTCTGGAAGATTTCCTTTCCTGTTGCATCTCTAATGCAAGAAATTTAAATAATTTCGCCATCAGGGCATAGAACGCAAAGAATGACATAATGGGGTTTTATCTATTTCCTATTTTATCAAAAAAAAAAAAACGTTTTGACTATACATACACTTTAAAGTGGGAGTTCTGCCGTTTTTTGTTTTTAAAAGTCAGCAGCTACAAATACTGCAGCTGCTGACTTTTAAAATAAGGACACTTGCCCGCCCAGCACGCCCGCGATGTCAGCACCCGAAGCCGATCTCTCGATCGGCTCTCGGGTGCTGCCGCCGCCATTTTGGGTATGGGAATCAGGAAGTGAAGCCTTCCCGGTTCCCTACTGTACATGCGCGAGTCGCGCTGCGCAATAAGGATGGTCCCCGCTGTCTCTGGGATCCGTGTGTTTCCCAGCAGACAGCGGGGGACCCGCAGGAAGTGGCGTAAATACCCGCAGATTCTGCGGATATCTATGCCGGAAGTGGGTGCAAATACCTGTACTATACAGGTATTTGTACCCCCCTCCCCCCTGAAAGGTGCCAACTGTGGCACCGGAGGGGGGAGGGTTCCAATGAGCGGAAGTTCCACTTTAGGGTGGAGCTCCGCTTTAAAGAACAAAAAAGTGATCAAACTGTTTAGATTTCTCTCATGTAATGTTGACAATATTTTCATTATGTGACATTTTTTCTTTCAGCACCAGGATTACAGGTTTTTGTAAATGTTTAGATGAACAAGCTGAAGTTAGAAGCTGGTTTGCTACCATGCATAGCTGCACCAGATTTTGCACTCTCCATTTTTAGTAAATGAATCCCAGTACAGTGGAAAAGTTATTAACTTTTTATGGACATTGGGCATGCTACACACACCCAAACCATCATTAACCATCTATACTCGCACTCTTTTTCTCACTGTCACCCCACACACCATTGCCAGTAATTCTTGCCTTTAACAATGACAGATGTGAGTTGTGCAAATACAGCCTCAATTACAGCCTCTGCTGTCAAAAAACTGATCTAAATTGTGATGATAAGAAAAAGAGTTACAAAGTAACAATTTTAGTTGTGTATTACTGTTTTATGTATACACACATCAAAGGAACATGTGTTCAATCTGCATATGATGTCAATTAACCTCCCTGGTGGTATGATTCAGTCTGGTTTTAGGTGCTGAAAGCGGTACAATTATTTTGCATGGAAATTTGGCGTTTTATATTGTAGTCCTGTAATTCTTAGGAATAACTCACTTAAATCTGTTCAAACCAGAGTCTAGCAGACATCCCGGGTATGATAACGTTTATAATATAATAAAGAATAATACAAATTATTCAATAATGTAATCAAATCCTAAAACACTGAAAAAGGGACACGTTTTGGTTGCTATGGACAATCTCCAAATTCCAGGCAGAAAAAACTGTATTTATAATATAAAAGTGCATGCAGGGCACTGCACAGACCACTAGGGACAAAGGGGGTGTGTAATTTTTAATACAGCACTGTAATCTGTAAGATTACAGTGCTGTGTGTGTTTTGTGTCTTTTTCCGTTTTTGAATTTGCCGCCGTTTTCCGCTCCCGTGCGCCGTAACGTCACAGGGAACGGAGCTCGGCGGCATTCGGCACTGTGAATCGAGCGGAGGACAGCTGGATCACACAGCGCGGGGGACATCGCTGGATCCAGGGGACAAGGTAAGTAACTCTCCCTGTGTCCTCCCCTGTATCCAGCGATGCGATCCCGAGTCTGGCTCGGGGTTACCGCTCCTGTTAGTGAAATCCAGACTCGGGATTACCGCTAGGGGGGTTAAGGCATCCTTTTTTAACTATACAGAAACCATACAAAACATATTGGGGGTTATTTACGAAAGGCAAATCCACTTTGCACTGTAAGTGCACTTGAAAGTGCAGTCACTCTAAATCTAAGGGGTAGATCTAAAATGAGAGGAAGCTCTGCTCATTTTATCATCCAATCATGTGCAAGCTAAAATGCTGTTTTTTTATTTTCCTTGCATGTCCCCCTCGGATCTACAGCGACTTTACATCCAAGTGCACTTGCAACGCAAAGTGGATTTTCCTTTAGTAAATAACCCCCATTGTCCCTTCCAGTCCGACGCCACATGATGTAACATAAACTGGAATATTTAGGCATGAGGATGGAAACCCATCAGGAGGAGGACTTATGGGTTCTGTGATCATCTCGACCCACCTATGGTCTCCTGAGAAAATGTCATTCAAGTGGGATTCAAATAAATTGAAGACCACTGCCCTTTATAAAAGTTGTTTTTCTTAAATAAAATCTGTTCCCATTTAACCCCTTATAGGCCCTTCGTTTAATCTAATTGGAGCTAAATAACTCTTCCCTTCTTTTTTTTGGTAATTTTTTTGGTATTTGTTTTGGTGCTGCATTCAAAGGAATGCAAAATTGGAAAAAAAAATTGTAAATAACTTTGAAATGCTTTGTATCATAATCATACAGGACAAAATATTGAATACCATGTATACTTTTTTATCTATAATAGCATTTGTTTTTAACTAATACTAAGTAGAAAGAGTGCATTTATTCGGTTTGTTGTTTTTTTCTCTATGGGTTACTTAAAAAATAAAGCCAGTAAATCCAAAATAACAAAATAAAGCTTTATTTGTCCTAAAAAGAAAAAAAGAAAAAAACATGATATGCATTAATTTATAATGGCAAAGTTGTTGTTAAAAAACAGGCCTGTAGCAGAAATGTAAAAGTTGCCCTGGTCCATTGGTAGTGATAAACAGGTGTGAGAGATAAAATGTTTAAAGTGGAAGTAAACTCCCCTATCATTTTCAGCCAAGGAAGCTGCCATCTTTCCCTCTGTTTAATCTTAAACTACTATGGTGCTGCACATGTGATTCGTTATGACACCAGCCATTGGATGGTTTGATAGTTTGGCTGAGAGCACAGCCAATGTGCAGTTAGCATTCCCGGCAAGCCTTTTTTTTTTTTTAACTGTTTAAATCCATGGGTTTACTTTCACTTTAAGGAACAATCACTAGTTACAATACAATTATGGAATAGCTATCGAAATGGTATTCCATTTGTTTTTGTCTGCAATTTATGTTAAAAATACATCAGAAACTGTTATAAAACCAGTTAGTAAATAACCAACAAAGCTAAAACATGCAACCAATAAGACAATCTAGGATGACTGCCAGTAATCCACACATAAAAAAAGATAATTATGTTTTTTTGAAGATTGCACTCCTCAAATTCTTGTTTTCATCTTGCAGTTACAATGCTTCTGCAGTTTAGAATAAATCGCTCTTGTTCTGTAGCTGAATAGTTTAGTAGCTTGTTAAGGCAGACATCTAAGAGACTGACCCTATTTTCCCCTTTTAAATCATTTCTTTTTTTCTACTTCGGAATCTGTGCATCTTTCCTTTTAATATGACCATTCAGTTCTGTAAATCAAACTGGATCATTTGTTTCTGTTTTGTGCATATAGTTGTAAAGGATGCAGGAATAAAAGAAATCAATGATAGTAAAGTGCATAATCTAAAACCAGAGCATTAAATGAGCCTAACCAATCATTACAATACATTTTAAATGAACTCACAAGCCACAGATATTAGATGCCATTTGACTTATCAGATCTGAAAGCCACATGGACAGGGAAATTGTCCACCTGGCAGGAAAGGAGATGGGTGAGGGTGGCTTCAAGAAAGTAATAGGGAAATCAAGAACAGACAAAAACAGAAAAATGATTTGTAATGATCTGCAAGAAAAATAATCTAACAATCTGCAATAACAGACACAAATTGAAAACAGTATTGCCATTTGTTGTCAGTTTAATTATATATTTAACAGTTTCAGCCCCGGAAGATTTTACCACCTTCCTGACCATAGCACTTTTTGCGATTCGTCACTGCGTCGCTTTAACTGACAATTGTGCATAAAGGTGTTGGATGAAGTTTAGTTCCTCAAGAAAAATTCTATAATCATTCCAATTATTGAAAATTGAAAATAGTTGGAGACTGTTATTTTATCATAGTTTTTATTTATATATATATATATATATATAGATATATATATATAGATATATAGATATATATAGATATATATATATTTGTTATCCGTATGTTGTATTCTAGTATCCTAAGCCCTTGTATACACGATCGGAGATTCCGACGGAATGTGTCCAATCGGAGCGTTTTGTCGGATATTACGACTGTGTGTGGTCTGCATCGGACTGTTTCCGTCGGAATATCCGTCGGACCAAATTTTCCAACTTGGCGGAAATATTTTCCGACAAAATGCTCCGATCGGACATACTCCGATCATGTGTAGAGAATTCCGATTGGACAAAGTGCCACGCATGCTCAGATCAAATTCCTACATCAAAGCTATTGGCTACTAGCCTGAACATAGTCCCGTCGTAACGAAATAACGTCATCACGTTCTGAACGATCGGATTTCCGACAACTTCGTCCGACCGTGTGTATACAACAGTTTCGGACAAAATCCGTCTGACAAAATCCGACTGATTTGGTTGTCGGAATCTCCGACCGTGTGTATAAGGGCTTAAAGTCCTGTATCTCCAACTATTTTCAATTGACAATTGTGCAGTCGTGCAACGTTGCACCCAAACAAAATTGACATCTTTTTTTCCCCCCACAAATAGAGCTTTTTTTTGGTTGTATTTGATAACCTCTTCAGTTTTTATTTTTTGCACTATAAACAAAAAATAGCAACAATTTTGATAAAAATTAATTATTTTTTACTTTTTGCTATAATAAATATCCCCCAAAAATATATAAAAAAACTTTTTTTTTCCTCAGTTTAGGCTTATATGTATTGTTCTACATATTTTTGGTCAAAAAATCGCAATAAGCGTATATTCATTGCTTTACGCAAAAGTTATGGCGTCTACAAAATAGGGAATAGTTTTATGGCATTTTTATTTTACATTTTGTTTTGTTGTAATGGTGGCGATCTGCGATTTTTATCTGTACTGCAACATTATGGCGGACACGTCGGACATTTTTTAACACTATTTTGGGACCGTTGTCATTTATACAGCAATCAGTACTATAAAAATGACAATAATAAAAAACACTGATTACTGTGTAAATGACACTGGCAGTGAAGGGGTTAACGACTAGGGGCCAATGAAGGGGTTAAGTGTATCCTAGGGAGTGATTCTAACTGTGGGGGGGTGGGCTTCAAGTCACATGACAGCGATCACTGCTTCCGGTGACAGGGAGCAGTGATCTCTGTCATGACACAAGCCAGAATGGGAAAATGCCTTGTTTACATAGCTACTTCCCCATTCTGAGGCTCCATGACACCACCGCATGGTCATGTTGTATGCGGCGGGTGTGCGTGTACCTGGTATCCCCGCCTCTTACAGGTAAGCCCATTTGCCCACCACTGCCATCATGCCGACGTTTATCGGCGTGCAGCGGTCGGCAAGTGGTTAAATCCATAGTATGTAATAGAAATTATTTTTTTTAAACGAATACAGGCTTTAACTCTTTTGCTACCAGAGCATTTTTTTTCATTTTTTTAGCACGCATTTAAAAAAAATTATTTGAGGACTGAACATTATGTAAAGCCCCAAAACATTATATATTTTCTGAAAGCAGACATCCTCGAGAATAAAATAGAGATAGTTCAATTTGTTATGTTGCAGGATATCAGTGCAACAGTTTATGAAACACAAAATATCTGTAAAAAATACACTAAAGTAAATCTTAGGGCACATAAACAATATAACTAGAGTTGAGCAGGACACCTGGATGTTTGGGTTCGACGGGTTCGGCCGAACTTCAACCCGAACCCCATTGAAGTCAATGGGGACCCAAACTTTTGACTAAATGACTTGAAAAACGTAATGGAAAGGGCTAGAGGGCTGCAAATGGCAGCACAATGTTGTTAAGAGCATGGCAAGTGCTCTGCAAACAAATATGGATAGGGAAATAACTTAAAATAACATAAAATACATAAAAATAAAAAATAATATGATGGAGGCCCCCTTCTCAGAAGAAGAGGTACAGGAAGTCATTTAGAACCTCAAATCAGGTTCTGCTCCAGGCCCCTGATGGTCTCCCTAACCCCTATTAAAAGACATTTAGACACAGGTAACCCCGCTTGATCCTCACCTAAACACAGCCTACATTGCAGTAATACCGAAACCAGATAAAAACCCAGAAGAAGTCAGTAATTATAGACCCATCTCCCTCATCAATAGTGACTTAAAAATCCTCACCACAGAAGGACAAGGAAAGCAGTATATCCCAGAACAAGCTGACATCAATTAGATCTTACAACATGCCAGTACACATGGTACATCAGTGTTAAAGCCTGGTAATTTTGTATACAGATGAAACAATATAGAACACAGAAAAGAGAAAAACAAAAGCAAGATAAGAGAAATGCAGAAATAAATCAAGAAATAAAATAACCCCAGCCCACCTCACCCCTGGCTCCTCAACTTGTATTGTCAATTAGCCTAAAAAAACTGAGAATCATGAAGATGCCATGGTTCCCATACAGTGTTATGTCTCTCCAGGGTGTCATTGAGCCTAGCTGTCATCATCTCTCTGTTTTCTATGAAGTGCAATTAAACACCTCACCACTGTGAGGATATACCTCAAAAGTTTTTTGTTTGCTTTGGAAAGGTTCAAAGGAGATAAACCTTCCACCAATAGTTTGGGGGTAAAAGGGACCGTGGAGTCAAATAAACATTTTAGCAAGTGGTGCACATTCTTTCAATAAGGTTCAATTTGTGGGCAGTGCCAAAAAATATGGATGAGGGAGCCATGATCATGTCAGCATTTGCCATCTTCAGAAGCAATCACTGGCACCAGGATGTATTGTGCAGAGGTGTGGGGTGAGGAAACAAAAGTATAACATTTTGTAACTGTCTTCCTTGTAAAGAGTACAGAAGGAGCTCTTTGCGGCTCGTGACCAGACAACTCGCCAAGTTTCCAGTGACAGCTCTTCTCCCAGGATCCTATTCCACGTAATCACATAAGAGTGTTTCCCCAGCATCAGTATGTGATATGCATTTAAGATTTTGTAAGCATCTGAGATTTAACCTTTTTGAAGGGGGCCCCCATGTGATAAGAATCTTAAGGTAGGGGTTATGGAGAGTGCGCAATGCCATATTTGAAGACAAATAAAAATATTTTCTTCTGCACTTGGTGTGAAATAATAGTTTATTGAAAATTTGAAAATAGACACACAGCATTAGTAGGTATATTATATCTATCCTGAAATGTATCAAAGGAGTACAGTTTCCTAGTGGTGACGGCCACTATTTGGTGAAAAATAACACAACTTTTTTTTTTTTTTTTTTTTGGTTGAACTGGATGGACTTGTGTCTTTTTTCAACCTGACTAACTATGTAACTATGTAACTTTTTTTGTATCCAAGGTTGAGTCTTTGCAGCTGACAAACAATTAAGCACCTTAGGGTTAAACACAAAAGAAGGCATAAGTGAAGCCTCTGGCATAAGTGTATATTTATGCTTTAGAGTATTGCATGAACTAAGAGAAAAACACATGGAGCGCAGGAGGCTGTGGGCATCTACAGCCATGGCTGCATTCCATAATATATTATTCAGGTGAATAGGGGCAAGGCAGATTTTCTCAATTTCAGTCCAATGATTGTATACGAAAAAATGGTAGACCAAGAGGCTACTGCTTGAAGTTGTGAAGAATGATAGTAGGTTTTCTTAATGTGTTGTAAGTAGTTCCCACATATCCCGCCCAAATATCCCACTCTTGACAGGAATGGAAGTGATTTTCCAATTAGTGTAATTGGGCTTATAGTGGTATAGAGCTTATAAGGATGATTTATTGTATTTTTGTGTATGATAAGTAAGGGCTAGTCACAGCGTGAAACGTGTCAACTTTTACTGGACCCCGCACTGTCTGTGATGTCTTTTGCATGGAGGATCAATAAAAGTGATGTGTTGCAGCAAATTTCCATATTTATTTTGGGTGTGTATCTAGTGACAATCTGCGCTAGCACCTAACACTATGCTGTGGGTGGATGGCTAATGTACTCACTTGGATTGGCTTTCGCTTTAGTGGTTGTTGTCCAGATATGTTTATGCCTGATGAACAACATTGTTTGCACTTCTGCCTGCTAATTCTATATATCTAACTATTTATACCAAGTGTGAAAAAGCAACATAATAAATTGGTATGATATTCCACCTAAAAATAATGTAAACTCTCATATGGGGCCATACATCTTCCTCAGCATGTCCTATCCAAGCAAGCATGCAATGGAAGCTCTATTTTTGGCAATTTCATAGGACATAAGGGATCAGCCTCCGTAACACAGGTGTTGAGTAGTGAAATGCAGTTTATTAGTCCACAGACAATTTTAAAACAATATTATGATTTTTTTTTTATTAGACTATATTTCTGCTTTAATTACCCATATTTCATTATGATTTTCTGTTTATATCAAATCATTTTAGCTGTATCAGTGAGCAATGTAGAAAGAAGATAATCACTATGTTAGATACCATAACCACAGAGAAGCAGTTAAAATTACTTTCTTTTATCTTCTCTTTGAAGAAGTGATTTGTTAGATGTCTGAATCAGAGGAAACTGCATTGGAAACCTGCCTTAAAGAAGCTCTGTTGGGGGCAAGGTATCTTTTCATGCTTTGGCTTTGACTTGTCCTGTTATTTAAATAAACTATAAGCACTAAGAAGTGCAGTTTATAGAAAACATGTACTAATTCAAAAGCCCAGCAAAGTTTGTAAAAAAAAGTGTTTACTTTGAATTAATACTTATGTTTGATGTGCAAATAAATCAAAATAAATAGCTTTGTATGTTATATATTTCTAACAACCTTCTAAGGCTTCTCAAAGTAATGTAATGTATCTCAAAATAATGGTTGTTAGTGATATCTTTTTTCTTTTTAATGGAACAAACATTTATTGAAAACAATCAGAACCAAGGGAAAGCAGTATTAAAATGTGACTATAGGTATAATAATTAGGAACACAAAAATGCTGCTAAATATGCCATTAAAGATAGACGATTTAATATCTATCCTAATAGACTGAAAAAGCAGGGATGAGACCAGATCTGAGCATTACATACACTAAAAAAAACTACAAAAATATGCAAATGTTGAGGGGCGTGGCTTAGCGCTTGATGGCGACAGACGCACACTAGCAGAGCTCCGTGAGAGAACCCGATCTACAGCTTGAAACCACGCTTCCAGCACTCCAGCTATGGGCAGAAAGCTTCTCCAGACCCCACAGACCAGACCCAAACGCAGCTCCATGACCGCATCTGCCAGGATTATCACTGATCTCTTTAAAAATCAGGCGACATCCAGAAGCAGCATGGTGGGGAACAAAATGGCGCGGACACAGCGGGAGGAGGAAGACTCCAGTGAGGACTCACTATCCACAACAGGAGAGTCAAGTAGGGACTTTACACAAATGAATCAACTCCTAACCTATGCGGACATGTCAGGCTTCGCAGCAGACATAAAATCCACTTTCTCAGCCACAATCACAGATCTTAAGTCCAATTTACTGGATCTGACTGAAAAACTAGTAGCCACTGAAACGATTGGGAGACAAAGGGACAAAAGGCTAAACAGACTTCAAGCTGTGGCACTGACTCACTCCACACACCTAATAGAGATTAATAGACATCTCAAGGACCTGGACAACAGGGTCAGAAGGTGTAATATAAGGGTGAGAGGAATCCCTGAGTCTGTCGACACAGCACAAATAATACCAGCATTGCAAAGAGTTTTTAATAGCCTCCTAGAAAGGCAAGAGGACACAGCAATTGGCTTTGTGCAAGCTCAGAGAGCCCTCAGACCTAAAGGCCCAGACACTGCACCTCCCAGGGATATAGTCTGCTGTCTACAAAACTTCCAGCTAAAGGAAGTCATTATGAATAAAGCTAAAAGGAATGACAGCATAGTGTTTAAAGGCGAGACGATCATGCTGTTTCATGACCTCTCACAGATAACGCTGAAGAACCGCAGGGCTTTGTGGCCCTTACTTGATAAATGAAGGGAAAATTATTTAAAATACACATGGTGCTTCCCCTTTGTCCTAACTGTGACACATGCAGGCAGACAACACGTGCTGCGTACCCCCCACAGACCTGCCAGACTTCTTCGACTCCCTATGCATAGAACCTGTCGAACTCCCAGACTGGTATCAGGAATTCCTCCTCCCTAGAGCTGAAAGTGATACACAGAAATCTCCATTCTCTATACCACATAAAAGACTTTCCAAAAAAATGAAACATAATCAAGGCCCTAACTCACAAGGTGAGACTCCCAAAGCGAGACAATCTACCTCCAGAGCCCCAGAGGAAGGCCAAGGGGAATCACAGGCCTGGTAAATGCTGGTTTAATACTCTACAGGACTTCTTCAGACTCAGTACTGAGGGATGTGAGACTGGTATTGCATCTGACCCTATCACCGAATGTGCACTTGCTACGGACCAGGGGGACTAGGAAGCAAATTTTACCCCCCCCCCACCTAAGTTACCGTTTGGGGACCATATATCTGAAAAAAAGAAACAGATTGTTATGACGATCTGAGGTAGCACTACATGCAAGCAACGAACAGAGACTTCTAAGTTTTCTATCCTTATTTAGGAAGCTCTCCTGGACCTAAGCAAGCAGACCGACACGGATCATCACAAATTTATGCACTTGTAGTACGCAGCTCAGATAGGTTTTAGGGCCTTAACTTCAACAGCTACTCCATAGATGCTATGTACCAGTCTGCACCGTTTGCCAAGATTCTACTTGAAAATGACTATTGTTAAAGTTTAACATTTTTTATTTTTGCAGGGTTTCTATGTACACACCCCAACCAAGGTGCATATATGGTATTGTGACTGGGCCCTAAAACTCACATAGGCCGGGTTTATCTCTCTCTTTTTTGGCTGTGCTTTATACCCATTTTTTGTCCTCTCTTTTTTTGGAATCGGGTTGTTACCCCTGTATTTCTCTGCCGGCAGATAGATAGCGGCCGGTGGGGTGCATAGGGGACAATCCTACCTCAGTCGCTACAGAGCAGCCTCACCACGCTCTCACATAGTGGAACTGGTGGAACGATTTTGTCCCCAGATCTACTAATTACCTACCTCAGAGCAGTTGCTACGCTCTGAAGTGTAAAATTATTGCTCTCCACTCTCTAACTTTACTCACCACCTTTAACTCCCCACCCTACCTACCATTGTACTGTTAAACACCAGTTTCTGATAAGCTTGTAGGTTTATTTGCAGACAGACCAAGATAAATCATGTACGTGGGTCTTCCAGGTGGCTTATTCATCCTTGGGACATAGCCCCAGCATCATCTCGCACAATGCAAGGAGGGCTGAACATACCAGAAAAAAGATCCGGACTCTTAAGGGAACTTAAGAAAGGTAGGCCTCATTTTGCTTTCCTACAGGAGACACACTCTCAAACCAACCACATACCGAGACTAACTAGTCCATACTTCACAGGACCCTTACATTCCACTAACAATGAAGCCAAATCAAAGGGGGTCTCAATCCTGATCAGTAAAGATGCACCTTTCAATTTAACGGACAAATTAGTAGATCCAGAAAGAAGGTACGTCTTTCTGAAGGGTACATACGCAGGCTCTCCTATTACCCTTGCTAACGGATACTTCCCCAACTCAGCACATGTCAGCTTCTGTCAGAAGATGATACGAACACTAACTGGCTTTACATCTGGCTGCACAATACTAGGTGGAGATTTTAACATACCGCTTAACCCCCTAATGGACACCTCAACAGGGAAGACACTCATTACCTGTAAGATACTCAGAAAAATCAAACTATTACTGCAATCTTTGCATTTGATAGATACGTGGAGACTTCTCCATCCAACAGACAAAGATTACGCCCACTATTCTGTCCCACACAACCAAAACTCCCGCATAGACCACATATTTATCTCTCTGAGAGATCTACCCAGAGTAACGGAGGCACATATTGGGATTCAATCCCTGTCAGACCACGCACCCATATCTTTGATGTTGATGGGTAACACACCTGTATCTAACACAGCCTCCTGGAGACTAAATGCATCTCTCTTAATGGACATTGAACTACTGCCCAAAATCACAACTAATCTCAAGAAATTTTTCAGTCTCAATGAGACTCCAGAAGCAGATCCCCTTATGGTGTGGGGAGCCCATAAATGCACAATCAGAGGTGATCTGATGCACATGGGGGCACGACACAAAAGGCTATAGGAGGCTGAAGTTGACAGACAGAAGAACAGAAGGCAGCGAAGACAGCGGCGACAGCGGAGATAGAAGACCGGGCCTTCAAAATTGTGATAGGTAGTGAGGAGTCAAATCAAAAATGTAGGCTCTTAGAAATCCTGAAGGCAGTGCTTGGTTTTCGGGACCCCATACACGGTTAGGCTCCCAAAAAGTCCCACACATGGGGTATCCCCATACTCAGGAGAAGCAGAAAAATTTATTTTTGTGTGTAATTCCACATACGCACATGGCATATTTGAGCAATATATCATTTAGTGACTACTTTGTGCAAAAAAAAAAAGTTTGTAATTTTCCTGCAACTTGTGGGGTATCCCCGTACTCAGGAAAAGCAGCAAAATGTATTTTGGGGTACAATTCCACATATAACCATGTGTGAACAATATATCATTTAGTGACAACTTTTTGTAATTTTTTTTGTTCTGTTATTATTCAATCACTTGGGACAAAAAAAAATATTCAATGGGCTCAACATGCCTCTCAGAAATTTCCTTGTGGTGTTTACTTTCCAAAATGAGGTCATTTTGGGGGGGGGGGGTTTACTGCCCTGCCATTTTAGCACCTCAAGAAATGAGATAGGCAGTCATAAACTAAAAGCTGTGTAAATTCTAGAAAATGTACCCTAGTTTGTAGATGCTATAACTTTTGCGCAAACCAATAAATATACACTTATTGACATTTTCTGACTTTTTTTACCAAAGACATGTGGGTGAATACATTTTGGCCTAACTGTATGACTAAAATTGAGTTTTTTTTTATATAACAAAAAGTACAAAATATCATTTTTTTTCAACATTTTTGGTCTTTTTCCATTTATATCACAAAAAATTAAAATCATAGAGGCAATCAAATAGCATCAAAAGAAAGCTCTATTTGTGGGAAAAAAGGACACAAATTTAATTTGGATACAGCATTGCATTACTGCGCAATTAGCAGTTAAAGTGACACAGTGCCAAATTGTAACTCATCATTCTATATGTTTTAAACCTTTATTTATACTACGCATTTGCTTTGCATTTCGTGAGTTAATAATGTGTGTACGTGCAGAACAGTACACCCTTTTTTTCAACACTTTAGGAAAAATGAATCCTTGTTTACAAGGGGAAAAAAACAGCAGATACAGCATTTAAGATTTCTAGGATGAAGTAAATACAGCACTGTCTTGCTTTCCTCTGTAGCAAATCATTACATAAAGGGGATTCATATTTGCTGATAACAAAAAGCAATAGATCACTAATAAACTATAAGTGATCTGTTGTCTTTTCTTTTCTAATCCAGCCACCTCATAAAGAAAATCAAATTCTTCAATGCCCTTAAATGCCAGGTGCCAACAAACACAGTAAGTAGCCTGCATAGCATTGTACTAATTATGTGAATTTTAAAAGCTCATTTCACAGTATTGCCATGCATTAAAATAAGCACATTGGGGTTGATTTACTAAATAAAGGCAAATCCACTTTGCACTGCAAGTGCACTTGGAAGTGCAGTCACTGTAGATCTGAGGGGAAGAGTGGAAATGAAGCTCTACTGATTTCTATCATCCAAACACATACAAGCAAAAATGCTGTCTTTTATTTTCCTTGCATGTCCTCCTCCAATCTACAATGACTGCACTTCCAAGGGAACTTAGTTGCATATCTGTTGTCCAAAACTTAGTTGCATATCTGTTGTCCATGTGCATTGGAGTGCCAACCAAAATGAATGTCGCTGTATCACATCACTGCATGTGGGAAATTTTCCAAAAGATTTAGTGGGAACAGTAGGGACTATTGCGGTGTCATATGATAGTCAAAAAGTGGGCATTACACAAAAATCAAAACAGACAACAGTATAAACAATCCATTAGGAGGACAGATATTTTGTATAACATCTGTCCTCCTAATGGATTGTTTATACTGCTGTCTGTTTTGATTTTTGTGTATACCGTATGTCTTTTTTACTACCTTTGTATAGTTATCTATAATAAAATGCTATTGAATTTTAATTCTAATGCCCACTTTTTGACTATCATATGATACCGCAATAGTCCCTACTGTTCCCACTAAATCTTTTGGAAAATTTCCCCCAGAGTCTTTTTCCTATTCTAGGAGCTTTATGCTCATTTTGTTCTATATACATTAATTGGGACGATGGAATCTCGCTTAAACCTGAGGCTTCCCCATGATTCACATCACTGCATGTAGTGTGCTTTGCCACACATTATAGTAATGTGCACAATGTGCTCCAATGCACATTCATCAACAAGATGAGAATGAATGGCACCACATTTTACCAGTGCATGCAATGCAACACAGTAGTGTGAATGAGCCCAAAACCCCAATTAACCCTGGTGATTTTTTTTCATGTAATGCAGTCAACCTGCTTCTACTACTGTAAATGGAGCCTGACTGCATTACAGCAAAAATGTAATTATTGCTGATGTATTGCTGTAAATGTTGAGTGTTATTTATATATTTAAATCCTTCTGTATCAAAAAAAATGTTGCTCTTTTACTTTTTGCAGCTGCTAAGAGCTGGAGCAAGAGATTAGACACCTAGTGCTGGCAGAATGCAGAAGGATTGGACATCTGCTTTCGCTAACAGTGGTCCAGCTCTCTAGTGGCCTGACATGTCTACTGAACACTGTTCTAATCACTTAACAATCAAAATACAAAAGTATGCATATTAAAATAAATAAAGCGTTTAAAAAAGTGGCTAAAGTCTTTGGCATTGTCTACTACTACTGTTAGCATATGTGTTGGCTAGAGATTAAAAACAAAAAAGTGTTGAAAACGCACACTAATCTGTTTATTTATTCCCCCAAAGAAAGAACCCTGCAGCCAAAATATAATTTTAATGTTCCTTCTGTGTCACTGGTAAATGCTTTTATTATTGTGTAGGCACTCTGCGTGATATTTCACATAATAATCTATATTTAAGTAAAGGCTTCAGTGACCAAAAAAATGTAATTGCCTAGTAAAAATGTTGCTTTTGTGTTATATTTTTAATATATTAACATTATAGAGAATACAAAATATCCAGGCAACAGAATATTTGGATGGGTGATTAAACAAAGCTTTCCTTATTGAAAAGCTGTAATAACTGCCTCTGTTAATCTCTTTTCCATTACCTTTCTGTCACTTAAATTGAAAAAAAGTCTTGCTCTGATGAAGAAAAATATTTCTCAATTCCATTGGTCAGAACTTGTATTAAGCTCAAAAATATTGCATAAACACAGCTAAATGCCCCTGTCCAACTATACAGAAAATGCAGAACAATGAACTGCTTATTTTTACAAAAGACCATTTAAAGAATAAGCTATGTGGGAGACCTTTTGAATAGTGCCACTCTCCCTACCTTTGTTCGCAAACAATATTGCAGTCTTAGACGGTTTTAACTGTTAATATTTAAATCTTCTGCCTAAAGAATTGAATTCTAGCAGGACAGTAGAGATTGGAGAATAAATTAGCATTTTAATAGAATGTGTGTCTTTGATTGCAATGAAACTCATTAAACTTAGCAATCAGATAAAGAATATAGATACAAAATTATTTTAAGACATATGCCAGTTCTATATGGGAAATACTAAATACGGTTCTCTTTTACTGTTTTTCTTTTCTTTTTTTCGTAAAGCCCCAGCTCTGCCAATGTTTCCAAAACATTTTATTTTGTAAACATGGCAATATTTATTAAAAACAGTTAACTAAAAAAACAGTACCTAGGGTTTTATGATAGGTGTATGAAGGGCTGACGTACACTCTTTTCAATTTGCATTCTTTTTTTCCCAGCTTATCCTGGACCCTTCTGGGTTAATTCAGCAGCATATCTCAGGGCTCATTTATACTACTTGCTTCACAATATAGGCAATATTCATGGATGATCAAAAAATACACATATTGGGGGTGCATGCGTGACTTTCATTGATTGCGGACGTACACTAAGAAAACTCTGGTCCAACTCTACTCTCTCCGGCTCCTGCACTGCTTCATCAGCTTCCAATTGCTCCAGGAGTGAGCAGCTTGATCCCTTACATTGCTCACCCACCTCATGGTGAACATTGGGTATCAAAAGCCCACTCCCTGAATACACTCTGAGCCGTGGCCTTCCTCCACTATGGACCGTTTCCTAACTTGGCCTGCATCCCCGTCCTCGAGTTCACAAGCTGATCCGGCTGAGCATGATTGCACCGACACCGACTGGGAAATACACCCACAGGGTCTTTCCTCATTACAGCCCCGTGCTTCTCACTCTCTATTAACCCCTGAGCTGCTGGATGAAAAACTCCAGACTTTATTACACCGAATCACCCATAACATTGTTCAGATATCCCAGAAATTGCGTGGAGAACTGGACCAATTGGGGGACCGTACTGATGTGCATACAGTATGTGAGTATGTGAAACATACTGTGTCTCAACTCCAATTATATCAAGAGGATCTTGAAAACAGAGAACGGCGCCAAAATCTTCAAATAAGGGGAGACTTGAAAAATGTTAGTGACAAAAACATCCAATCAAATCTTCTAGGGCTGTTCAATACACTTGCGCCTGATATTGCGGACATTGATTGGTGGTTGGGGCCAGAACGAGGGACATCATGGTAAGATTTCAATACTACGAAAGCAAAGAAGCCCTTACTTTGGCTACCCATAACCACTCACATTTAAAATACAAAGGAGACAGGATCCAAATACTTGGCGACCTTTCGCCTATCACACTGGCAAAAAGATGCTCCCTATGGCCCATAACCTCCCATCTCCAATCCTTTAAAATTTCTTACATTTGGGGTTTTCCATTTAGTTTGAGTGTCATGAAAGAAGGGATCCAACATGTTTTACATGACCTACTGTAAGCAGACGCCTTTCTTGGGAACCTGGGTCTCCCACCATTATCTGCTGAGGACTTGATGCTGCTACCCTCCATGCCAAGGGCCCCACCTGCCCCATCCAAGATCTGGACCCCAGTTCTCATCTCCATCGACAGCTGACCTGAGCCTACCCTGGCTATACTCCTGGATCCTCTATATGGTCTCAATACTATTTAGCTCTACACATGGGTTTGCTTCACTTCCCTGGTTACACCTTGTTTGCAGAAGAGTTCCCTCTTTTTTTCCTCTCTCCTACTGAGGTGTTGACGTAAGTTTATGTTTTAACTTTAGAAAGTTTATATGAGGACGTTCATCTGCTTTTTTTATCCAATTTTATCATGTTAAGGGTGTATCAGGGGCCTCCGCTACGCCTATTCTTCAGAATCTCCATGTCTCCCTCCATAGCACAGGACTGTGGCCTTGGTTTTCTCTCAGATCTACGATTATTGTTTTCTTTATTTTTCTGGCCAAATTGGCCTTTATATGCTAATGACAGTTTTTTTATATATATTTTCATGTGTTTTTTCATGTTTATGCACATTTCGTTCTATGTTTCCAAATGCTCACGTACACCATTGGGGTTAACCCCCTCATGATTCCCTCCGGTTTGCCTTTTCTTGCTAGACTCTCGTGGCTTTAAAAATTCTATCATACAATGTAAAAGGCTTAAATTCCATTAACAAAAGATATAATACTGCCCTAACCTGCCACTACGATACCCTATAGTGCCCTAACCTGCCCCAATAATTCTACTCTAAGCTGCCACTAGAATACCCTATATAGTCCTAACCTGCCACAATAATTCTACTCAAACCTGCCACTAGAATACCCTATACCAGTGATGGCGAACCTTGGCACCCCAGATGTTTTGGAACTACATTTCCCATGATGCTCAGCTACACTGCAGAGTGCATGAGCATCATGGGAAATGTAGTTCCAAAACATCTGGGGTGCCAAGGTTTGCCATCACTGCCCTATACAGTCCTAACCTGCCACTATACCACCCTATACCACCCTATACTACCCTAACCTGCCACTATACCATCCTATACTACCATATAATACCCTATACAGCCTTAACCCACCACTATACCACCCTATACTACCATATAATACCCTATACAGCCCTAGCCCGCCACTATAATACCCTATGCCTCACTAACCTGCCACTATAATACTGCCCTAACTTGCCACTATAATACTGCCCTAACCTGCCACTAAGATACCCTATAGTGCCCTAACCTGCCACAATAATTCTACTCTAACCTGCCACTAGAATACCCTATACAGTCCTAACCTGCCACAATAATTCTACTCTAACCTGCCACTAGAATACCCTATACAGTCCTAACCTGCCACTATAATACCCTATACTACCCTAACCTGCCACTATACTACCCTAACCTGCCACTAGACCACCCTATACTGCCCTAACCTGCCACTATACTACCCTATACTGCCACTCTATTACCCTAACCTTCCACTATACTGCCCTATACTACCCGAACCTGCCACTATAGTACTCTAACCTGCCACTATGTTACCCCAAACCACCCTTTACTACCCTAACCTGCCACTAGACTACCCTAACCTGGCACTATACCACCCTCTACCGCCCCAATTTGCCACTATAATACCCTATACTGACTTAACCTGCCACTTTAATACTCTATACTGTCCTAACCTGCCACTATGTTGCCCTATACTAGCCTAATCTGCCACTATACTACCCGATACTACCCTAATCTGCCACTATACTAACCTATACTACCCTAACCTGCCCCTATACTACCCTAACCTGCCACAATACTACTCTAACATACCACTATATCACCCTATACTACCCTAATCTGCCACTATACTAACCTATACTACCCTAACCTGCCCCTATACTACCCTAATCTGCCACTATACTACTCTAACATGCCACTATACCACCCTATACTACCCTAATCTGCCACTATACTACCCTAACCTGCCACTATACCACCCTATTCTACGCTAAACTGCCACTATACTACCCTAACCTGCCACTATATTACCCAAACCTGCCACTATACCATCCTATACTACCATAACCTGCCACTATACTGCCCCTTACTACCCTAACCTGCCAATGTACCACCACTATACTGCCCTATCTGACACTATACATTACTGCACCCTATACTATACCCTCCTGACCTCCCCTGTACTGTGTCCTCTAACCCCCCTGTACTGGGCCCTCCTGTCCCCCCTGTGCTGTGTACACATTTACGACTGTAAATACAGGCTGCTTATGGGCTTGAAGAGGCATTTATAACAGGGTCCAGTGAGGGGGGATTGTGTAAAAAAGGAGTGGGAACAGTTTTTACAGGGAAAAGCAGACTCATGCCATGCACATACCATTGGAATTTCCGACAACAAATGTTCGATGTGAGCTTGTTGTCACAAGTTCCAACCGTGTGTAAGCTCCATCGGACATTTCCAGTCGGAATTTCCGACAAGATATGTGAGAGCTGGATCTCGAATTTTCAGACAACAAAATCTGTTTCCGAGTGTGTGTAGACAATTCCGACGCACCAAATTCCATGCATGCTCTGAATCAAGTACAAGACGTTGGCGCTCAGTCTGGTAAAACTAGTGTTCGTAATGTAGATAGCACATTCGTCACGCTGAAAATTTGTACATTTTTTAATGCAGCGCATTCCCTTCTTCTTTAGAATTCTAGAATATTGAAGTTGTTTTGTTGCTGATATTCACACAGACAAACTGATTTATTTATTATTTCTCGTGATCTCCTGAATAATCTTTATTTTTTTTCGCCAGATCTCCAGAATAATGTTTTTTTTATAGTGATTTCTTTTTTTTTATCAAGAACTGCAGATTTTTTTTTATAGTGATCTTCTTAATATTTTTTTTTGTTTTGTTTGTCATGTTACCACAACACCATTATTATCTTATATTTTTTAACCTCAGGGAGATCTTATAATAGCCTGCATCTTTTGCCAGACCAGAACGAACCCAGGCCATCACACTCTTGTCTTCCTTCCATGCTTCCTTCCAGGCTGTGGTGTTGGAGTTGTGGCAAGAGGTGGAGGAGGAGTATGGTCCAACTCACATAGGTGACTTTTTTTGTGAGTTCGCTCATCACCCCCTTATTTAGGGCCCGATACATGACTTTCTCACAAATAAGGCATTGGTCCACCTCCATTTCCTGCAATTTTCTGGCTGCCATGCAGGCATAGGCCTCTTGAAGATTGGGAGTGGTTCTGAGGGCCGCAGCAGCCTGCCAAATCAAAGAAAGTGCTGACTCATCCACGTTACCCCTTTTCCTGGGACTTTTTGTTGGAAGGCGGTGGGGAGGAGCCTTTGATTTGGTCAGGCTACTGGGTACGGCCAGCTCCTGGCTGCCACTTTCCACAGATTCCTCCTGGCTGAGACTTTCCACGGCCTCCTCCTGGCTGAGACTTTCCTGTGTATGAAAATGTGACATAGTTTTATTTATTTTTTAGAAGAATTTTGGAGTACGGCAATCCAAGGATCAGCTGAGGAAACAATGGTCAGACCTCAAATTGAGGGAGCATGATCAGTATAGAAGAATAAAGAGAGTGCTGCAAACAAGTAAGTATTTTGTTATGTGTTCCTATTATTATTATTACTTTAGTACTGCTCCATGTGCTTTTCTTTACTCTTGTACAGTTTAAAATGGTGTTTAAAATGGCAAGTTTCAGGTTTGAGGGCACAGTAATTGTAGTAAACATCATTAGTTCGCTCACTAATATAATGTTTTTGGCAGGTGCAGATTAATTACATTTGTTCAGACCTATTTATATTAAAAGACATTTGTTGTCTAGATGGGTTTGTAACTAGAATGAAATGCAAACTTGATTCAGTGTAAGGAGAGGACACTCAGCAGCTGTTTACACATCTGAATGCAGGAGCACTAGTGTGGGACACCAGAACATCCTTTTTAGGGTGTCCCACGCAAGTACTCCAGTGGATACTAGGGGTGTCTCCATGTGGGAAACTTTACCAAACAAGATAAGTATTCCAGACTGAAGAAATTGAAAAAATCATGTTAGCTTGGAACTCTGCCAAAACAGACAATTGTTACGACACTTCAAGCAATGTTTCATATTCATATTTCTTGCCTCACATATCTGTGTGCTAAGTATACCTTTTTTTTATTCACATAACTCAGGACATCAGAGGACACCAGGGACCTCCAACCTCCTAAAGAAGGGGAAGTCACCACCTCACAACCTGAGGATGCGGAGGGATAAGAGGTTCATGACATGGTTGAAATAGTGACCACAACAGGTGAGTGTCTGAGACCACAGCTTCAGGTAATAGATGTATGCCTGCATATTTATAATACATGGTGTGTTTTATTCTTTTTAGGTGATGTGGATGTTGTGGAAGAAGAAACTAATTTCATAAGTGCAAGTGCAGACGACTTCATCAGGGAGATCATGGTGTGCAATCCTGATTTAGAAAAAGATAAAGGAAAACATCAATGATGTTCAACAAAAAATAAAGAACATCATTGATTTTTTAGGCAGAATATAAAACACACAAAAATTGTACCGTTTTGTCAATGACTTTTTTAATTTTAGTTAAAGTTTAAAAATATTTTAAAGCCGAAGTTTGAAGATGTGTCAACATGTGCTATCTGCCATCACGGAACTATCAAGAAGCATTTTGGGGGTGCAACCCCTTCCTCGCAACTCAAGTAGGTGAGAGGAAGGGGTTGCACCCCGAAACACATCCATTGATCCCCCATGATGGGAGCTAGCACATGTTGACATTAGGCATGGGATCAGGAGGGAAATACACACTTTGCACTCCCAATTTGTGTGTATCTTCAAAATTTGTCTTTTACAAGGGTTACATCACCCCATCTGATGAAGGCAAGATCACCACAGTTTTAACATGCTTATTTCCGATATTGCCTTCACTTTTTCAAAGTTGAACTTCTTAAGTTCCTGAGTTGTGTATGTTATGGTTTTAATCATGCCTGTTTAACCAAAAAAATGATATTTATAATGTCAACCATAAAAATGTTATACACCAAAGATGCTGGTTTGTTCAAAAACCTTTTTCTAATGCACGTGTGAATGTGCACAGAGTAAAATGGTTGATGCTTAACAATGTGTGGCTTCTTCTTTCAATGCTCAATAAAAGGTTATTGGCGTAAGTTGGTGTTTACAGTGGCAGTGGGGGTTATTTTAGGGACTCCAAACAATTCATGGTGCTGAAAAGGATGATTCTTTTTATCAATAATGCATTATATACATTAACAACAAAAACGATGTGTGTGTGTGGCAGAACCACAACATAATAGTTAGCTGAAGAAGAGATTGTCACCTCATGTATCAAATAAATTATATTTGCACTATTGGAGAAAATTTCCAAAAAGAAAAGCAGATTGGAGAACCTGGGAGACAGCTAAAAGAAACACAAGCAGGAAATCAAATTCAATATTAGTTCATTTTAAATTAAAAATGTATTTGAAAAATGTTTTATACATTTGCTGGCATATCAATGGCCCCCCTACCCACAAAGCACTCCAAATATTTTTGTCTGACTTTGCGGGCACTTTGAGGGGGCAAGCCAGAAAGGCCAGCTTCAAGTGCCATCAGGTTTGCTTGATCTAGAAATCTGGTCTCAGGTCCAACTGAGGCCACATGGTTTGTATCATTTTTCCTCAGGAAATTTTGCAAAATGAAGCAGGAAAGCACAATATGGTTGAGTTTGTATTCCGCCATGTGTATGGGTGTTAGAAATAGGCATCTCCACCACTCTTCTGGCTCTGGCCAGCTGATAGTTAAAAACCCTCTGCTCCGGGGTGAGGGTCCTCATTGGAAATAGCCTCATGAGATGGTCACCTAGCCCAAATGCTTCATTAGAGACAAGCACACATGGAAGACCAGCCATGTTGTCTTCTGCAGGTGGCAAGCCCAAGGCACAATTCTGGAGCTGACTCCGTCTGGGTGATGACTCCACCATCCAACATCTGGCCATTCTTCCCCACGTCCATATAGAGAAACTCATATGTCTCTGACACCACTGCCAACATCACAATACTATTAAACCCCTTATAGTTGTAATAGTATGACCCCGAGTTGGGGGGTGGGACGATGTGGATGATTGCTCCTCCGCAGTTGGGAAAGTCCCACCGCTGGGCAAAGTGGGATACCACAGTCTGCCATTCATGTGGGGTCAGACAAGAAAAAAATATAGTACTTTTGCACATAAACATTGCAAGCAGATTAGACACAAACATTCTTGGCCAACATAAGTATAACATTTATTTTAAGGAGTATTTAAAGACAAAAGTATAAGGTACACTTATCAGATTCCTCCTACCCTCTGATGGCCCAGTGAAAAAAAATTATGTTGGGGGGGAGATGTTTTGGACAGGTAACCCTCTCCACTTCATTGAGAGCTGAATGCATAAATAATGTGTGTTGGCCAGTCTCTCCTTACTTACACTATTGGCAGCCCACTGGACATGTAAGAAGTGTCACAATACAAAAATATAAATGCACATTGTTCAAAGCATTGAATCACAATTTTACATTCTGCAATTACATATCTAGATAATAAGAGAACAACAATTTAAACAGTACCATTTTAAAATAAAGAATCCAGTGGGGAGAAAAAGTAGAGGGAAGCAAGTAGAGGAAGAGAAGGGGAGGGAGGAAGAGAAAAGAAATGTCCGCGGGACATGGATCCCCAGCAGGCCATAGTAACAGACGGTGGTGTTGTTCTGAGATTTATGGTACGAGCAAATTTGTGTCCAAATCTGTATAAATTGTATGTTATTTTTAAAGAAAAACAAAAACAAGACTTTAGTATCACTTTTCAGCATCGGAGAAAAATATTTTTCATTATTTGTTTATCACTACTCAAGATGCCAACTAGCTATTACAAACAAGATAGTTTGATTTAGTAAAGAAAACTCTCCTTCGTCTCATAAACAAGCACTATAATTAGGAATAAGCACGTTTCTGCAAGAAACCTTTAGTCCCCTTAATGTGCTTTTGAAGCTCATTATTATTTTTATGAAAAAATAAATAAAAAGATTGTAATTTTTATCCTGACTGCATGTAATCTTTGGGCAGATTTGTTATTTGCATTTTGAAATCTGAGTTGTATAGGACATTTGTTTAGCTCCATTACATAAGTAAGTAAGGTTAAAAATATAACTTAGATTACACAATCGTCAGTTTTTCTCAAATTATTTGAATAATATGAATACACTCCACAACAAAAACTACTACATCTAGTGTTTTGTATGACCTCCATGATCTGTAAGGACAGCACCAAGTCTTCTAGGCATGTGATGAACAAGTTGACGACATATTGCAACATCTATCTTTTTCAACAACCTATTTTAGAGCCTAGATGCTGGATGGAGAAAGATCTCCAACTTATCTCTTTAGAATTCCCCATAGGTGTTCTATTGGGTACAGATCAGGAGACATACTTGGCCACTGAACCACTTTCACCCTACTCTTCTTCAGAAATGCAACAGTGGCCTTAGATGTGTGTTTTAGATCATTGTCATGTTGAAAAAGTGCACAACGACCAAGGGCATGGAGGGATGGTAGCATTTTCTCTCTTAATATAGAGAAGTACATCTGTGAATTCATGATATCATCAATGAAATGCAGCTTCTCAAAACCAGCAGCACTCATGCAGCCTCACAGAAAGACAGTGCCACCACCATGTTTCACTGTAGTTACCATGCATTTTTCTTTATACTCCTGACCTTTGCAGTGCCATATAGTTTTAAAGCTATCAGTTCCAAAAAACATTTAGCTTGGTCCATCACTCCAGAGCACAGAGTCCAATTAGTCTTCTTTTTCAGGATGGGCCCTGGCAAATGCTACACTGACTTCAGGAGAGGCTTCCATCGTGGATGACACCCATGCATGCCATTCCTCTGCAGTGTATGCCATATTGTGTCACAGGAAACAATCACCCCAGTTTGGCTTTCTACTTCTTTAGCTAACTGCAGTGAACTTTCATGGCAATTTTCTTCAACCCTTCTCATCAGAAGATGCTCCTGTCGAGGTGCTAATGTCTGTGGATGGCCTGGATGTCTCTGTGAGATGGTTGTAGCTCCATCTTTGTAAAATTGTTGTATCACTTTTGCTACAGTACTCTGACTGATAAGTAAAGGTTTGCTGATCTTCTTGTAACCTTCATCTTTCTCGTGTAAACAAATTCTTTTCTTTCTCAGGCCTTGTGACATTTCTGTTCCATTTGGTGCCATTTCTGACAGCATGAAATGGGAAGGGCTTTTCTTTGGTAAGTAACACCCTTTTATAATAAACTGTTTTCTGGACATCTGTTTAATGAATAATTAGACTCCCCTGTAGTTGAATTCTTGTTAATTAGAATTTTGTTGTCTAAAATTTAGCTTTGACCCTAAGCCCTTGTACACACGGTCGGACATTCTGACAGAAAATGTCCGATCAGACCGTGTTGTCGGATAATCCGACCGTGTGTGGGCTCCATCGGACTGTTTCCGTCTGAATATCCGACAGACCAAGTTTTCCAGCTTGGCTATAAAACTTTCCGACAACATGATCCGATCGGACCTTGTCCGATCATTTGTAGCGAATTCCGATCGGACAAAGTGCCACGCATGCTCAGATCAAATTCCTACACCAAAGCTATTGGCTACTAGCCTGAACGTAGTCCCGTCGTAACGAAATAACGTCATCACGTTCTGAACGATCGGACATTCCGACAACTTTGTCCGACCGTGTATATGCAAAAGTTTCAGACAAAATCCGTCGGACAAAATCAGACGGATTTTGTTGTCGGAATGTCCGACCGTGTGTACAAGGGCTAAGACTTTAATTAGGCCGTATTACATTTTGCAACGTGGTCCTGAATATATTTGTTAGGGAAAATACCTTTTTGTGTTTGCAAATTAACGAATCTCAGTTGCAATCAATGGCCCACATTTGTGGAAGTATTTTGTATTATAGTGTCCCATATAAAATGTTGATTCTGACAAATCGTTGGTTTTCTGATAAATCTGTTGGGGTGTACTCATGTATGCTGATTACGTATATACATACATTATATATATATATATATATATATATATATATATATATATATATATATATATATAAATTTGGATTTAAATATAAATTTACATCACACAATATACTGTTAGCGTTTGCACAAATTCTATTTCTTTTCCCATGTCATTCTTTTCCAGTTATACAGGTAATTGATTATCTGGGTTCATACCATAAATTATGGAGTGTAATAAGCATGACTTAATGTGTTCACGCTGTGAGATAATGGCAGTAGTTCCTCTTCTAGCAATTAACTTAACGGAGTCCAGGTGTCTCCTATGTCAGCAATTACAATCCCATTGCTTTCAACCACATCTTTCTACCAGCTAAAACAGTATGATTTCTTCTCTTCGTCACTAAGTATCCCTTCACTTATATGCACGAAAATATTTTTTCTTATTTATTTGTTTATACTTAGATATTTTAGAATCTGAAAAGTATCACTAATTCCCCAAATTGACTCCCCCCCCCCCCCCCTCTGTTCACAGCTAAAATATTGAGAACATTTCCCTTCCCCCTTAAAAGCATTATATATTGCTAACTGAATTTGTTTTAGCATACAGTATCTTCAGACATAGGGGCATAATAATAAGTGTAGCACATTTACATTACAGTGCCTTGAAAAAGTATTCATACCCCTTGACATTTTCCACATTTTGTCATGTTACAACCAAAAACATAAATGTATTTTATTGGGATTTTATGTGATGGACCAACACAGTGGAAGCAAAATAAAGTGGAGTGAAGTGAAGTGGAAGCAAAATAATAAATGTTTTTCTTTTTTTTTTACAAATAAATATGTGAAAAGTGTGGTGTGCATTTGTATGGCGCCCCCCTGAGCCAACACTTTGTAGAACCACCTTTCACTGCAATTACAGGTGCAAGTCTTACCATCTTTGCACATCTAGAGTGACATATTTTTGCCCATTATTCTTTGCAAAATAGCTCAAGCTCTGTCAGATTGGATGGAGAGCGTCTGTGAACAGCAATTTTCAAGTCTTGCCACAGATTCTCAATGGGATTTAGGTCTGGACTTTGACTTGACCTGAATATGCTTTGATCTAAACCATTCCATTGTAGCTCTGGCTGTATGTTTAAGGCCGTTGTCCTGCTGGAAGGTGAACATCCGCCCCAGTCTCAAGTCTTTTGCAGACTCTAACAGGTTTTTGTGAAAGGAGGGCACATGGAACCCAGAATCCCTTGGAAAGGTTGGGAAACCCATGTTTCAGCTCCCCATGCAATTCTTATGTCTAAGTCACCCTGTGCCATCCTGGTACTGGGTGAGTGAGAAAATATATCTTGGATTACTTAAAATTTAAGTAAGTAATATTTATCCACAGTAACTCTCAGGATATGTGTAAAGACTATTCTTAGGTTGTTAATTCTGAACAATACACAATCCTTGAAAGAGCTGATTACATTGACCTCCAGAGATGGACTGTCTGGTCACCTAGGCTGCCTTAAGTGCTGGGTTAATTAACATATTAATTGTGTAATTGTCTTTTAAGTTGTTTCTATAGGGGAGGGGGGAGTATCCATGAGCAGCCCTACCTCGTTATCTACCCCTTGTGTAAAATGTGTATAAAAAGGCTGTAATCTGTCCAATAAACTATTCCTGATGTACTCCAAGACTGGTGTTGTCTAGTTCTTGGGAGTTCCTATAGGCAGATCCATTGGATTCGTGTTCCAGGACTTAGGAAGCGGTATACTCAAGCGGAGTGTGGGGGACGTTCCGTCACAGTTTTCTTCTAAGATTGCCCTGCATTTGGCTCTATCCATCTTCCCATCAACTCTGACCAGCTTCTCTGGCCCTGCTGAAGAAAAGCATCACCACAACATGATGCTGCCACCACCATGTTTCATGGTGGGGATGGTGTGTTTAGGGTGATGTGCAGTGTTAGTTTTCCACCACACATAGCATTTTGCTTCACACAAACTGCAAACTGGACTTCTTACGGCTTTCTTTCAACACTGGCTTTCTTCGTGCTACTCTTCCATAAAGGCCAGATCTGTGGAGTGCACGACTAATAGTTTTCCTGTGGACAGACCTGAGCTGTGGATCTCTGTAGCTCTTCCAGAGTTACCATGTGCATCTTGGCTGCTTCTCTGATTAATGCTCTTCTTGCCAGGCCTTTCCGTTAAGGTGAATGGCCATGTCTTGGTAGGTTTGCAGTTGTGCAGGGCTTCACAGAACATCTGAATTTATACTGTTATTAAATTACACACAGGTGGACTCTATTTACTAATTTTGTGACTTCTGAAGGCAATTGGGCCCACTAGATTTTAGTTATGAGTATCAGAGTAAAGGGGGCTGAATACAAATGCATACCACACTTTTCAGATATATATTTGTAGAACATTTTGAAAAACATTTATAATTTTCCTTCAACTTCACATTAATGTGCCACTTTGTGTTGGTCTATCACATAAAATCCCAATAAAATACATTTACGTTTTTGGTTGTAACATGAAAAAATTTGGAAAATGTCAAGGGGTATGAATACTTTTTCAAGGCACTGTATGTATAAAGCCACGTACACACGGGCGGATTGTATGGCCTACTTAGTCCATCATACAATCCGACGGACAGTCCGTCATACTTTCGAATGAACGGACTTGACCACACACGGATGCACAAACAGTCCGTCGAAAGCTTGCACGATGACGTGTACAGCACGTACGACGGGACTAGAAATAGGAAGTCCAATACACAGCAATGCAACCTTTCGCTGTGTAAATCCTTTCTGAGCATGCACCATTCTTAGTCCGTCGAACTAGCCTACTGACGAGCGGATTGTCCGCTGAAACCAAAGTATGACGGACAGTATTACGGAAATTCCGAAATACTTAGTACGCCAGACTACACGCTGAAAAAGTCCGCTGAAGCCCACACACGAGTGGACTGTCCGCTGAAATGTGTTTCGACGGACTAAGTTGGCCATACAGTCCGCCCGTGTGTACGCGGCTTACTAGTCAATTACACAAAGCATATAAAAAAAAAGGCCAAATGTTAATTGGTGATAAGCAGAAACATCTCAATAAGAGGATCTCAAAAGATGTACCCACTAACTTTGGATAAACCCTTGGTTGAAAGAAATATTTTATTATGCTGAGAACCAAAATAAATAAATAAAAATTAAAATTTTTAGTAAAGTTTTTTTTTTTTACTATTGCTTTCAAAAGGGCCTGCTTCATTAAGTTGGGATAGAATTGTGCTTAGGTAGTCTCTCAAGCAAGTTTACCATGTGTTAATATCACCTTGTGGTGTAAGCAAGGAGTATTGATATTTTTAAAAGACCATTGAAGGTGCATCTTAGTGAACACAACATACAAGGATATAGGAAATGATTATCGACACTGACACACACACAAATATAGATAGGTTGAACTGGATGGACTATTGTCTTTATTCAACCTTACCAACTATGAAACTATGAAACTAAGAGGCCCCTTTATCATGCCTTATATTTTATTACTGCTCAGTGAGTGGTGGAGTCTGTCTGCAGGTTATCACTGCAACTATTGAAGGGATATTTAGCTTTACCGCTTTCATTCTTTAAGAAATTTGGTTTTCATTTTGTGTCTCTCTAACATCCACTTCACAAATAGACATGCTCAAGTTTTGCTAATCTAGTTTAGTTTCTAATGTTACTGTTATCTTCTTTCAGTTGTTTCGTTTCTTGGAAAGCACATGATTTTGAGGAATTGCTGGTTTCACTTTTGTTGTAGGCTGTACTTGTATATGATTGGATAATCTGTATGACACGTTCAAAGGGCGGTACTTTCTGATAGCCCCCTTTAAATATTCACACCAAAGAATAAAGATTAGATTTGCTCGGAGAGACTTTGTTGCTTTGTGTGTCATTGTCTCAATGGGCTAATCTCCCAGGCCTGTGTGGGTGATTGAACATCACACTTTGACAGACATAAAGGGGTTAAGAAATCACCTCTAGACAATCTACATTCCCTTCAGTTTGGGGGCTTGTCCGGGATCGATTATCATATGTATGGTGAGTTGAATTGATATATTTATATTCTCTCACCACTTATTTAAAAATCGTTTGATGGACCTGTAATTTATGTAGAAGTTGTTTTTAGACCTCGTTGATAAGTTTAACTCCTCTGAGAAGCAGTAAAAAAGGCTATTCTGAGTTAACAGTGATAAAGCCTTGGGTGGGCTTTAATGGACTCTGAGAAGTTCATTTAATAAGACTGCTTTAAGAAGCAGCACCTGTTCCCGTGTGAACAGGTAGAGAAGCCTTGGGTGGGCTTTAATGGACTCTGAGAAGTTAATTTAATAAGACTGCTTTAAGAAGCAGCACTTGTTCCCGTGTGAACAAGGAGAAAGCCCTGGGGGGGGGGGGGGGGGCTTTCACGGACTCTGAGAAGTTCGTAGGAAAATGATTTATACAGTACTGTAATTATAAAAAAAAAAGTCTGCTAAAGTGTGACGGACAAAACCCAACCCTTTGCTTATCTTATCTATCGCTTAGAAGTCATAAGATGATTTGTTAACTGTGTGGAATTTGTCAGCATTGTAAGGTAAGACGACGCTTTCCACTGCACTGTGTTATAATGGGACTTAAATAAAAGCCAACAGATGCATCTTGGGGTGAACTCCCGGCTCTTTTTTGTGATTGATGGAAGTTCCCCAATCGAAACGTAGAGCGATGCTACAGTATCCGGTGATGTATTTATGTTTTCTCTTAATGATTTACATGTGAATGCTTTGACTCTAATGTATGAGATAGTGAGCATAGTAACAGTGTTAATAACACTCTCTTAAGGTAATACATAAATTGGCATAGTCAGTAGTATACTCTGAGGCTAACTTTTGATCAAAACATGCTATTTGAATAATTATTTTGCTACTGACATCTCTTGCACAGGGGAAGCCATGTGCAACATTTGGACATTTGGCTTTTTGCCAACAGGGTTCAAGTGCTAATATCTCACTGGAGGCCCTCAAGAAGAAGTCCAAGCAGAAGAAGGAGGAGTTCCTGGGAAAGCAGGTCCGACCAGAGAAGATGACCTCGCTTATTTCACCACAAACTTCTGGCAAGGCATGTTGCCTCCTGATCCTGATCTCTCTGACAGTGTTCCTACCCACCTGAATCATCACTAACTGTATCTGCCACCCTGAAGATTTGGGTGCAATTAAAAGTATCTGTGGGAACACACACACACATATACACACAAGAGAGCATTACAGTGACACAAGCTAGAATCAAGAGAATCAAGAGAGAGACTGGAGATAGTTTTACTGATAAGAGGCTTTTGCTAAAACTTAAGTATGCTTATGCTTGGAAAAATCAGGGTGTGAAGAATCTAGGATATATAGCAAACTACATCCTAGCACTGCCTGAATTTCCCTTTTGTCTGTACCTTTAAATATTTCCTCCTTTCTCAATGAGACTCCACCTGTATTCCTGAATAACATATCCACTCTGTACATAAATAACTTTGTTACCTTTCCAATAGCAGGTAGAAGTCATTCCACTGATTGGTGTTTTAATTTAGGGAATGAGACACAGACTAACTCTTCTTTCTGCAGCAGGTCAATATTTAACATCTCCATGTGGGAATCCAGAGTCTCTGCCCCTGCCTGCTCACTGTTTCAAGTATCTGACCCAGGGCTAAACCATACTTTGCATAACTTTTCTTCTTTTGCACTGGGACAAAGTATCTATGTATGTTGTGGAAAAGTGTGTTATCCCTGGGTGCCCCATTCATGTTAAGGGATGGTGTTACCTTGCATTCTTGGTTCCTGTCATGGGAGTGGTAGGGGATGATAAAAGGGGACATCCCTTAGAGGTCAGCTCCAGCAGGAAGCTAGGGACATTGCTAAAACATGGAGCCCATTTGCCAATGCAGGATTTGGGCTTTGAGGTATATTTTCATGGTTAAAAGACATTATCCTTGTTATGATATTTATCCTTGCTCTGATTCTTTACCTCTGCTTTAAGTGTTGCATTTGCATAGTTGCACGCCTTCAATCTCCTGATGATAAGGTTCTATCCTACATGACATACATGAAGAGTCATCAGGCAATCAATGCCACAACCCCAAAGAAGTATTAAAACACAACACAGAATGTAGAGATCATCTTATATGATCTAAGAGGGGATTGAAGGGATATTTAGCTTTACCGCTTTCATTCTTTAAGAAATTTGGTTTTCATTTTGTGTCTCTCTAACATCCACTTCACAAATAGTCATGCTCAAGTTTTGCTAATCTAGTTTAGTTTCTAATGTTACTGTTATCTTCTTTCAGTTGTTTCGTTTCTTGGAAAGCACATGATTTTGAGGAATTGCTAGTTTCACTTTTGTTGTAGGCTGTACTTGTATATGATTGGATAATCTGTATGACACGTTCAAAGGGCGGTACTTTCTGATAGCCCCCTTTAAATATTCACACCAAAGAATAAAGATTAGATTTGCTCGGAGAGACTTTGTTGCTTTGTGTGTCATTGTCTCAATGGGCTAATCTCCCAGGCCTGTGTGGGTGATTGAACATCACACTTTGATAGACATGAAGGGGTTAAGAAATCACCTCTAGACAATCTACATTCCCTTCAACTAGTATTTTAATTTATAAACATTCATTCCAAACTTGAGGAAAACTAGCAAGCATGTGTCCATCTAATATATGGCATAAGTGAATATAAAATATTTATAATAAGTGACACACAATTGGTACTTAACAAGAGTATCAACAGGGTCTTGTATTATTATTCTTAGTTTTAACTTTATAATATCTGCCATTTATAACCCCTATAAATAATTAAAATAATCTTAAAATACAATTTCTATAGTTATTCTGAACTAAAGTTTGATATTTTAGCTTGTATCCATATAATTTGAATACCTTTAAGGGTTATTTCTTTGCTATTACTAATTTTCCATGCTGACAGCTGTACCAATATTTTGTTTGTGTAAATCCTCAAGACAAATATCCAAGTCCATAAAATCAGTAAGCAAACCATATTTTAAAGATAATTGGTTTTGCTGGTTTTTACAGTCAATGTTATCTGAGCAAGCGTTGACGTATCCTTTCTCATCTTTATTCAGAATTTCTCCAAACAATGGTTCAGTATTATTTATGCATGTAGTGTACGTCCAAAAAGTGTGAATTGAATTCAGAAGTGTTATGCCTGACATAATTGAAAACAGCAAAGATATACTCATGCTTCACATAAACTACTTTAGATATTTGGCCATCAAAAGCTAGAAAACTGAGCAGCATTCCCATTTGTAATTATTGTTCAACTTTGCATGCTGATTAGCACTTGATTCATCAAACTATGCTAAAGGGAAAAACACATGTAATGTTGAGCAATAATTACAAGAAGTTAAGTTACAAGAAGCTTAACCTATATTAGAGTTTACCATTTATCTTTTTAACAAGACTAGGCTTAAAATAAATTGTGAATGGTTATTGCCATTTGCTGAGTTATCAAGTACTGAATCTATGTTTGTATAGAATTATTTATTAAAACAAAACAAAACAAAAAAAAACAATGTTTCAGTTGGAAGAAAAAAAGAATGTTCCTCATTTTTCATAGTGATTCCAGACTAGAAACCTAGGTGCGTGGACAGGTATCCCCACAGCAAGAGGGCCTCAAGCTTGTGGCCACACTCAGTGATAATACCAGCTATCAACACTGGATGGGTGCCTCAAAAAAGGGGGTAACAAAATATGAATACCATCTTCAATACAAGACGGGGAAAAGACCTTAGAAGTGCAATAATCATTGTTGCCTGGGACCAGATCTGGACTTCTTCCTCTAAAAGCCTTGGCACAGTCTCAGCTGTAAAAAATAACTACACATTATTTACCACACTCCCTTACTTACTGAAGGCTGTATTATTACATGTGTGTGTTACTTTGAATAACGTTTTTTTTGTAGTTCAGCATTTTTAAACTTAAATCCAGAACAGGCTAGATAGAGAAAGGTCCCGGTAGGCATCGCATTGTTGCATTTTGCCATGCTATTAGAGACTGTGTTTTTCCTAAAATTACAAACAGGAAAAAATACATTGATGATTAACTAGATCATACAAAAGTCATTGCTGTTTGCTACTATAGCATAACAAAACACAAAAATATGATTTTGAAACACTATCTCAAAACACATTGTTGGTGTTATAAACATTCCTTTTCTAAAGTCCAACTCAAATGATTGAAATGGTGGATCTTAACCACTTCAACCCCGGACCAATAAACACCTTAAGGACCAGAGGTCTTTTTCCAATTTCGCACTGCGCTGCTTTAACTGGTAATTGCGCGGTCATGCAATATTGCACCCAAACAAAATTTGCGTCCTTTTCTTCCCACAAATAGAGCTTTCTTTTGATGGTATTTGATTGCCTCTGCGATTTTTATTTTTTGCGATATAAATGGAAAAAGAGCGAAAATTTTGAAAAAAAAAGATATTTTCTTCTTTTTGTTATAAGAAAAATCGAATAAACTAAATTTTAGTCATACATTGAGGGCAAAATTTATTCAGCCACATGTCTTTAGTAAAAAAAATGTCAAAAAGCGTATATTTTTTGGTTTGCGCAAAAGTTATAGCGTCTACAAACTAAAGTACATTTTCTGGAATTTACACAGCTTTTAATTTATGACTGCCTATCTCATTTCTTGAGGTGCTAAAATGGCAGGGCAGTACAACCCCCCCCCCCCAAATGACCCCATTTTGGAAAGTAGACACCCCAAGGAAATTGCTGATGGGTATTTTGAGCCCATTGAATATTTTTTTTTTTTGTCCTAAGGGATTGAATAATGACAAAAAAAATAAAAAAAATTTTACAAAAAGTTGTCACTAAATGATATATTGCTCACACATGCCATGAATATATGTGAAATGACACCCCAAAATACATTCTGCTGCTTCTCCTGAGTACAGGGATACCACATGTGTGGGACTTTTTGGGAGCCTAGCCGCGTACGGGACCCCGAAATCCAAGCACCGCCTTCAGGATTTCTAAGGGCATACATTTTTTTATTTTACTCCTCACTACCTATCACAGTTTTGAAGGCCATAAAATGCCAAGATGGCACAAAACCCCCCCAAATGACCCCATTTTGGAAAGTAGACACCCCAAGCTATTTGCTGAGGGCCATGTTGAGACCATTGAATATTTTTTTTTTGTCCCAAGGGATTGAATAATGACAAAAAATAAAAAAAAATGTTTTTTTACAAAAAGTTGTCACTAAATGATATATTGCTCACACATGCCATGGTTATATGTGGAATTGCACCCCAAAATATATTCCGCTACTTCTCCCGAGTATGGGGATACCACATGTGTGGGACTTTTTGGGAGTCTAGTCGCGCACGGCACCCCGAAAACCAATCACCACCTTCAGGATTTCTAAGGGTGTACATTTTTGATTTTACTCCTCACTACCTATCACAGTTTCGAAGGCCATAAAATGCCAAAATAGCACAAAACCCCCCAAAATGACCCCATTTTGGAAAGTAGACACCCCAAGCTATTTACTGAGAGGCATGTTGAGTCCATGGAATATTTTATATTTTGCCACAAGTTGCGGGAATATTACAAACTTTTTTTTTTTGCACAAAGTTGTCACTAAATGATATATTGCTCACACATGCTATGGGCATAAGTCAAATTACACCCCAAAATAAATTCTGCTGCTTCTCCCGAGTACGGGGATACCACATGTGGGGGACTTTTTGGGAGCCTAGCCACGTACGGGCCCCCGAAAACCAAGCACTGCCTTCCGGATTTAAATATAAAATGCTACCAAAAAACCTGTTAGCGATGGCAGGGATCAGGCCTGACTCTGCGATCGCTGCAGTTATGTGTTTAGTGTTTTGTAAGTGACAGTGATCGATCGATACTGCACTTGGGTGGGCTGGGCAGAGGGGCAAAATGCAGGTGCTAGCAGGTATCTGGGCTGATCCCGCTAACAATGCGTTTTTTTGGAACCCTAAACTGCTGGGGACGCTAGTATAGATCTGATCAGATCAGATATTGATCTGTTCAGATTCTATACCACTACGGGAGGTTTATGCTTTGCGTGTGGGTGTTAGCGGTACTGGCACTAACCTAGCGCTGCCTGGGGCGACGCAGACCCTGACCCTAAAACCTAATTGATATCACCCGCCGGGTGATCAGGGGGTTAAACCTTTATTGGGTAATAAATGGTGGGTGCCCTGATGCTATAAAAAACAAACTAACCAGAGTCACCCGTAACACTTATACAGTGATCAGTGGTGAAAGGGTTAACTAGGGGCAATCAGGGGGTTCAAATTTTTATTAGGTAGTATAAAGGCGGGTCCCTGGCACTATATAAAAACCTGACGGGGAACCTAAATACCTAACTGGCTAACCAGCGTCACCAGTGACACTTATACTGTGATCGCTGGTGAAAGGGTTAACTAGGGGCAATTGGGTAGTATATGGGGGTACCTAGCGCTATAAAAACCTGGCGGTGAACCTAAAAAAATAACTAGCTACCTAGCGACTGTAGCGACACAAATGCAGCGATCAGAAAAATGATCGCTTAGTGACACTGGCAAAGGGGGTGAAAGGGTTAACTAGCGGCAATCAGGGGGTTAAAACCATAATTGGGTAGTATATCGGGGTACCTAGCGCTATAAAAACCTGGCGGTGAACCTAAAAAAATAACTAGCTACCTAGCGACACTAGCGACACTAATGCAGCGATCAGAAAAATGATTGCTTAGTGACACTGGCAAAAGGGGTGAAAGGGTTAACTAGCAGCAATCAGGGGGTTAAAACCATTATTGGGTAGTATATCGGGGTACCTAGCGCTATAAAAACCTGGCGGTGAACCTAAAAAAATAACTAGCTACCTAGCGACACTAGCGACACTGATGCAGCGATCAGAAAAATGATCGCTTAGTGACACTGGCAAAAGGGGGTGAAAGGGTTAACTAGCGGCAATCAGGGGGTTAAAACCATTATTGAGTAGTATATCGGGGTACCTAGTGCTATAAAAACCTGGCGGTGAACCTAAAAAAATAACTAGCTACCTAGCGACTGTAGCGACACTAATGCAGCGATCAGAAAAACGATCGCTTAGTGACACTGGCAAAAGGGGGTGAAAGGGTTAACTAGCGGCAATCAGGGGGTTAAAACCATTATTGGGTAGTATATCGGGGTACCTAGCGCTATAAAAACCTGGCGGTGAACCTAAAAAAATAACTAGCTACCTAGCGGCACTAGCGACACTGATGCAGCGATCAGAAAAATGATCGTTAGTGACACTGGCAAAAGGGGGTGAAAGGGTTAACTAGCGGCAATCAGGGGGTTAAAACCATTATTGGGTAGTATATCGGGGTACCTAGCGCTATAAAAACCTGGCGGTGAACCTAAAAAAATAACTAGCTACCTAGCGACTGTAGCGACACTAATGCAGCGATCAGAAAAACGATCGCTTAGTGACACTGGCAAAAGGGGGTGAAAGGGTTAACTAGCGGCAATCAGGGGGTTAAAACCATTATTGGGTAGTATATCGGGGTACCTAGCGATATAAAAACCTGGCGGTGAACCTAAAAAAATAACTAGCTACCTAGCGACACTAGCGACACTAGCGACACATGCAGCGATCAGAAAAATGATCGCTTAGTGACACTGGCAAAAGGGGGTGAAAGGGTTAACTCTAGGGGCAATCAGGGGGTTAAATCTTTATTGGGGGGTGATAGGGGGCTACCCTGGACCTAACACTAACTGTCCTGACAGATTTTACTGTCACAACTGACACTGAATGCAGTGATCAGTAAAGAAATGATCAATGCAATCAGTGACACTGTGACTGGGGGGGGGCGGGGGGGATCGGGGGGCGATCGGGGGGCGATCGGGGGGGATCGGGGGGGGGGGGGTTGTGTGCCTGTGAAAAGCAACTGCACAAGAAAAAACAAGAGAGGGCACCCCAGCCTATTGCATTGTCCAACAGATACTTTATTATAAAATTATATATAAAATTATATAAAACATACTCATGGACAATGCAAGTAAACAGAACATCAAGCCACTAGCTCGTGGAACAGTGGTAGGATTCACCCAGAGTGTTCTAACACCAAAATGGACATCGTCCAGGATCAAAAAGTGGCTAATGTGTTTTGGGGATAAACCTTCTTCAGAGCCAAATTAGTAGGATCCATCCATTATACTTTATATACTTCTACTGACCAAGAAATGAGGACCACAGAGTCCTCCCTGCAAAGAGGCGGCTGGAAGCAATATCAAAATCACATGACCGTAGCTCACAGAACCCCCATTGCTAAAGTGTAGAGTGGCAAACTCCCGGTCCTCTCACTGAAACACATATAAAATATCACTGCAGCATACAAAACAAAAAAAACATCAAATCATAATGCAGTGAAACCACAATGTTATATAAGACATGTCAAAAATGTGCTCATATTGATGGGAGAATGGGTTACACCTTAAATAGCTCGCAAAAAACTATACATATGATATATTTTTGTGGGGTGGGGGATTACTCATTGTATTGTATATTTTCCTAGTTCTCCTACATTTTCCTAGTTCTCCTCTTGCTCTGTTTGTATTCCACCTCATTTTATTTCATGCCCCCCCTTGTTTGTTTGATTTTTTACCATTATTTTTTGGTATCCATTTATTTATTTATTGTTTCTTGGGCCAGCTGGTTGACAGAGGCCTGTCCTCTGGTGTGCTCTAGTGTGCCTCCTGTTCATCACTTGTTTTACGAGGGAAGTTGTCCCCCAGAGGCCCCTTGAAATTAGACATCAGTGGGTGGGGCCAGAAGCAACTGTGGTGTCTGTGTCTGGTTCCATTCACATCATGTCTAATTGAAAGTGATGGCTGGAGCGCAAATCTGGCCCAAACTTCCGGTTTTGGGCAGCAGCATGCATTCCACACACCAAACTGTCTGGCTGACTCAATTTAGGAAATATGGAGTGCTGGGCCAGCTACCCTCTTTACACCAAACTTGATATAAAAAATGGCCAGTCATGGACCCTTGCATTTTTGTGAGCTATTTAAGGTATGACCTATTCTCAATATGGGCACATTTTTGACAAGTCTTATATAACATTGTGGTTTCACTGCATCATGATTTTATGTTTTTATGTTTTTTATTGCTGTAGTCATATTTTATATGTGTTTCAGTGAGAGGACAGTGGAGTCGCCACTCTACGCTTAAGCAATGGGTGTTCTGTGGTCACTAGGCTATGGGCACATGATTTTGATATTGCTTCCTGGCCCCTCTGTGCAAAGAGGAGTCTGTGGTGCTCATGTCTATAAAGTGTAATGGATGGATCCTACTCATTTGGCTCTAAAGAAGAGGGTTTACCCTCCAAAACACATTACCCATTTTTGATCCTGTACGGTATTCGTTTGGTGCTGGAATGCTCTAGGTCAGTCCTACTTCTGTGCCATGAGCTAATGGTTTGATGTACAGTTTTCTTGTATTGGCTGTTAGTATATTTTATATCATTTTATAATAAAGTATCCGTGTGGTGATGCACCCTCTGTAATTTTTTCTCTTGCAGTTACTCAGGTTTATACCAAAACTCCAAGGACAGGCTGGAGCTCCTGGAGGGAAGGGACTGATGTGAATATACAATATATGTTATGAGCATAGCCATGTTTGGCACTGGCAACCATGCCAGGTCTTTTTCTCAGCACATGCTAATTTTTATTCTGCTTAGACATGTGCAGAATGGAAAAATGTGTTTAGTTTAGTTTTGGATAGATTCATAATGTTACTAATTTTGTTTCATTGATTCATTTTGCAATTTGCTTCTTTTAGTTATGTTTCATTTATTCATTTTTTAATTAATTTAAAGAGGGATTCCACCAAAAAAAAAAATATTAAAAGCCAGCAGCTATAAATACTACAGCTGCTGACTTTTAATAAATGGACACTCACCTGTCCCGGGTTCCAGCGATGCCGGCAGCCGAGGCCGATCGATCGCTCGGCCCTCGGCTGCTGTCGCCACCATTCTAGGTGAGGGAATCAGGAAGTGAAGCGAATCGGCTTCACTTCCCGGTTCCCTACTGCGCATGCGCGAGCCGCGCCGCGCAATAGGAAATCTCCGCGCTGTCACTGGGACCCGTGTGTGTCCCAGCAGACAGCGCGGCAGGGCAGGAAATGGCATAGACTCCCACGGGAGTCTATGCCCGGAAGTGGGTGAAAATACCTGTCTTTGACAGGTATCTCCACCCCCCTCCCCCCTGAAAGGTGTCAATTGTGACACCGGAGGGGGGGAGGGATCCGATCAGCGGAGGTTCCACTTTAGGGTGGAATCCCGCTTTAATTTTTTTAAAAAACTATTAGAATTTGGATTGGTCAAAAAATGATCATCCGATTCAAATTCTGAGTAAAAAATAGCTGCTTGGTAAAGGAGAAAGTGTGTTTGGCTGGACTTCTCCTGTGGATCACAGGAGTGCAGTTTGTTTTGCACTCCTGTGACCCTTTTGGGGCTGAAGACCACACTCTGCTGGTATCACTGCTGTCAGTCAAGGCACCGTGTCATCATGACCACAGATGTGGGATCCGCCAGGTACCTGGAATGACAACCCCCTCAGCCTCAGCCTCTTAGCGAGCCACTGAGGGTCTGAGCCACCTGCCCCTCCACAGCTCAGTGCTCCAATGCTCCAATGAGCGAGGAGGGAGCAGAGCAGAGACCTGTGACTGACAGTCTACTGCTCTCTTCTCAGGAGCCCTAAAAACTGAGCGATTGCCCATGTTCGATCACTTGGTTCTCAGTGCAGAGGCACCAGTGGGCAAGTGTCTTATTGACAATGTACTCCTTCTCATTCACATGGGGGTCAGGATGTGGGGGCCCCCTTGTTAAAGAGGGCTTCTGGATTCTGATAAGCCCCCTGTCCGCAAACCCCCCACAACAACCGACCAGGGTTGATGGAAAGAGGGCCTTGTCCCAATTAACATGGGGAGAAGGTTCTTTGTGGTGGGGGGCAGAACCCTTCATGTTTAGGGCATGTGACCTGGTATGGTTCAGGAGGGGGGTGCTTGCTCAAATCCCCCTTCCTGGCCTGCTGGGCTGCATGCTCGGATAAGAATCTGGTATAGATTTTGGGGGGGCATTTTTTTTTACATTTTGGTGTAGGGTTCCCCTTAAAATCTATACCAGACCCAAAGGGCCTGGTATGGATTGGGGGGCCCCCACACTGTTTTTTTCTTAACTTTTTTCTATTGCCAGCAATGTTTTTATTTTTCCATTCAGCTGTCAATGGGAAATCGCATTGATAGCTGATGACTCATCTATTGTTACAGATGCAGTGGCCGGCTTCCCAGCCCTGCTTCTTAATAACAGCTATTTACGTGCCCTGATTGGGCAAAGCCTTCCCCAATCATGGCTTAGAATACTCTGTACAGAGTGCAGCACATTGTGTGGCGTTCGTTGGGCGAACATCCAGTCTAGTGCCCCTTAAATTCGGATGTTCGGCCTAAAACATTTGCTCAACTCTAAAGCCGCGTACACACGGGCGGACTGTCTGGCCTACTTAGTCCGCCGAAACACATTTCAGCGGACAGTCCGCTCGTGTGTGGGCTTCAGCGGACTTTTTCAGCGTGCAGTCTGGCGGACTAAGTATTTCGGAATGTTGGAAATACTGTCCGTCGGACTCGCATTTCAGCGGACAGTCCGCCCGTGTGTGTGCCAGTCCGCCGTACTTTTGAAATGAGCGGACTTTTCCCGCCCGGAGAAAAGTCCGCTCATTTCGAGCGGGTATCCAGGTAGGCGGGGCCCGCGAAGGAGACGTCGCTGGCCCTACCGCCTGGTATGGACTTAAAGGGGAACCCCAACGCCGAAAAAAATCGGTGTGGGGGTCCCCCCCAAGTCCACAACAGACCCTTGTCCGAGCACGCTACCCGGCCGGCCAGGAAAGGGGGGCGAGCAAGCACCCCCCTCCTGAGCCGTACCAGGCCGCGTGCCCTCAACATGGGGGGGTGCCTTGGGGAAGGGGGGGGGCCGCGTGGCCCCCCCACCCCAAAGCACCTTGTTCCCATGTTGATGAGGACAAGGGCCTCTTCCCGACAACCCTGGCCGTTGGTTGTCGGGGTCTGCAGGCGGGGGGCTTATCGGAATCCGGGAGCCCCCTTTAATAAGGGGGCCCCCGGATACCGGCCCCCCACCCTATGTGAATGAGTATGGGGTACAATGTACCCCTACCCATTCACCTGTAAAATAAAAGTACCAAAAAAAACACAACACACGAGATAAAATACTTTATTGCACAGCTCCGGGGGTCTTCCGTCTTCGGGGGTCTTCTCGCCAGACTCCTCCGCTATCTTCTAGTAGCTCTTTTGCTAGCGGAGGAGTCCGGCTTTCTTCCTCGCCGCCGGCCTCTTCTCCCGACTTTGGGGGTCTTGTCCCCCTCTTCGGTTCTTCTGCCGGGCAACCGCGCCTTCTTATAGCTCTTTTACAGGCGGTGGCCCGGTCTTCTGTCGCCGCCGTCGCCGCCGCCTTCCGTTCTTCTTCTTCTTCTTCTCCAGGAGATGTTGCCTCGACGATCTCTCCGGCCGGAATGCCAGGGACGCACTGCACGGCCACTTATATAGGGACAATGGGGCGGTGTCACATGGCTTTATGTCACATGGGTTGGTGTCACATGGTGACCCCGCCCCCTTACGATGTCATAGTCCCCATGTGACATCAACCCATGTGACCAACCCATGTGACATAAAGCCATGTGACACCGCCCCATTGTCCCTATATAAGTGGCCGCGCAGTGCGTCCCTGGCATTCCGGCCGGAGAGATCGTCGAGGCAACATCTCCTGGAGAAGAAGAAGAAGAAGAAGAAGAACGGAAGGCAGCGGCGATGGCAACGGCGGCGACAGAAGACCGGGCCACCGCCTGTAAAAGAGCTATAAGAAGGCACGGTGGCCCGGCAGAAAAACCGAAGAGGGGGACAAGACCCCCGAAGTCGGGAGAAGAGGCCGGCGGCGAGGAAGAAAGCCAGACTCCTCCGCTAGCAAAAGAGCTACAAGAAGATAGCGGAGGAGTCCGGCGAGAAGACCCCCGAAGACGGAAGACCCCCGGAGCTGTGCAATAAAGTATTTTATCTCGTGTGTTGTGTTTTTTTTGGTACTTTTATTTTACAGGTGAATGGGTAGGGGTACATTGTACCCCATACTCATTCACATAGGGTGGGGGGCCGGTATCCAGGGGCCCCCTTATTAAAGGGGGCTCCCGGATTCCGATAAGCCCCCCGCCCGCAGACCCCGACAACCAACGGCCAGGGTTGTCGGGAAGAGGCCCTTGTCCTCATCAACATGGGGACAAGGTGCTTTGGGGTGGGGGGGCCGCGCGGCTCCCCCTTCCCCAAGGCACCCCCCCATGTTGAGGGCACGCGGCCTGGTACGGCTCAGGAGGGGGGGGGGGCGCTCGCTCGCCCCCTTTCCTGGACAGTCGGGTAGCGTGCTCGGACAAGGGTCTGTTGTGGACTTGGGGGGGACCCCCACGCCGATTTTTTTTGGCGTTGGGGTTCCCCTTTAAGTCAATTCCAGGCGGCGGGGTCAGCGACGTCTCCTTCGCGGGCCCCGCCTACCTGAAGACGCGCTCGAAATGAGCGGACTTTCCTCCGCGTGTGTGGGCGAGTCCGTTCATTTCAAAAGTAGGGCGGATAGTATGGCGGACTTAGTACGTCGTATTAGTCCGCTCAAAAAGTGCCGTGTGTGGGCAAGTTCGTTCATTCGAAAGTATGACGGACTGTCCGTCGGATTGTCTGACGGACTAAGTTGGCCAGACAGTCCGCCCCGTGTGTACGCGGCTTAAGTTTTACTAACACATATTAAAGTGGCAAAATTGTGTTCAGCAATTATGATTTGTTTTACCTTCATCGTGAAGGGGTTAAAGAGTACACATTAGAAAATGTAATTGCATTTAATTTAATTATCATCACATGAACACTAACATAATATATATTTTAATAAATATGATTGATAACTCTGGTAAGTTTGATTCTAGTACTAACAACAGTTAATATACAAAATAAAAGTTGAATTTAGAGCTTTCAGAAACTGCCTTTAGTTAGGAGAGTTACAGCTAAAAAAAAAAAATTTACCTTTTATTTGCTTGAGTGTTTTCACTTAGAGCTGATCAAAATATAGCATCTTGCCAAGTTAGAGGATGATTTAGAAAACATGCACTGTTATGCAGAAAATTTCCAAAGAATCTGAGTTGCTACTGAATAGACCCCTTGGTGAACCAAAAGTTATTTAAGCTGAAAATAAAGAACATTGGTTCATGCAACTCATGCTTTTTTAATGACTTCAGCACCTCTTTACATCGCTCAAAGTGACTGAGGCCTAGATAATAGCCAATGCTGTTGCTTTTATTGCCTTTGGAAATGGTATTATACTTCAAACTTACTAACGTTTACCAGGGGACAGGCAACATTCTAATGAGGAGATGCTTAGTGAACTCCTTTTTCACAGAAAATGTGTCCTTCCCTAATTGAAATCACTGCCTCAATTTCCAGCAACATTTACAGCAAACACCTTTTCATTACTAATGAAAGATACTGTTAAGTACTAACTGGAGCTGAAGACTAGGCAGTGGTGTAACATGTAAGCAGCATGTAACAATAAATGATTACATACTCTATATTTTCCATAGTAAGGAATAAAATGCTGGGGTTGTAAGTAGTATTGTAAGAAAGAACTTCTCTGCTGTCTAGATCATTTTGCTGGTTTAACACTGTGATTGCACAATACAAAAAATAGTGAAAACATCATAAATTGTTCTCGCTAGCAGGACTGGCTTTTGAAAACATCAAAAGGCGATTTTCATAATCTGAGCAGAATTGCCTTCTAATCATTTCTGTTAATGTCTATAATTATTTGCAGCCCCAGCATGATTACATAGTGCATGCAATTCTGGATGTGGCTCCAGCCTCAACAATCCTGCATTAATTAACAGGATAGAATCAATTCATCCCTCCAAACCATCCATAACAGGAATTCTTACTTTTATTTTATTGTTTACATGAAATATACTTTTGGATTATTTGTTATAGATCCCAGTAAAATATCAAAATTAAATGTCGGGAAATAGATTTGCTACTATATGCCACAACACTTTATAAAGTTACTGGTAGACAGATCAAACAATGCAATTAGAGTGACAATATTTTTTTTTAAAAAGAGGCTTATTTTTGCATTTTAGAATTGTACACAATTGGTAAACAATTATATAATGCATATATTAGGGTGTGCAAATACAGTAACACACACACATGCAATTTTGCTCTAAAGCCCCATACACACTATTAGATTCTCTGCAGAATTTTGTCTTCAAATTTACCAAAACCATGTTGTGTAAGGCCTTGTACACACAGTTTGTTTGTTGGGCGAAAGAACATCTGATTTTTGTCAAAAGCATGTGTGCAAGATTTTGTCTAGCATACTACCTATCCGCAAATTGTCGTTTGACAAACACAAACGTATTGATGTACTATGAGAGTATAAAGAGGAAGTTAATTTCTCAAGTGCCACCCTTTGGGCCCCTTATGCTAATTTCGTATTAGTAGAAGTTAGTAGAATTTTTTTGAGCATTGATTTGTGATTTTCAGATTGCACAAAACAAATGCCTTTTAAAATACGTTTAGCATAACTACATCAGTATCACCATCAAAGCAGCTTCATTATTAACCCATTAAAGAAGACGAGAATGTGCGCTGCATTTCGAAAATTTCATCAATTACTGCATCACAAATGTTAATTCTAGATTAGGAACAGTAGTTTACAAGACTGAACTCTTCCCAGTCGTTCCTTGATTCCGAGCATGCGTGTGTGTACTTTTGACTTTTGACTTTTGTGTGATGATTTCTGTACTGACCATCCGAAAATCAGATGTTGACTTCACAGCCAACAAAAATTCTATAGCCTGCACATCCAGCTTTTGTCTGATGTAAAAGTCAAATCTTCTGTCAAATTCAGCATGCTAACGATCTGAAAATCCACAGACAGCTCGCCTTCAGACTTTTCCTTTCTGATTTTTGTACCGTCAGTACAGAAATCAGTCACACAAAAGTTAAAAGTACAACCGCTTGGAACCAAGGAATGAGCCGGGAGAGTTTGGTCTTGTAAACTACCATTCATAAACTAGAAATAACATTTGTGATGTGGCAATTGATGAAATGTCGAAATGCATCGCACATCCTCGTCTTCTTTAATGGGATAATAATGAAGCTACTTTGCTGGTGATACTGATGTAGTTATGCCAAATGTATTTTAAAAGGCTATTGTTTTGTATGAACTAAAAATCACGAATCAACGTTCACCACAATGCTACTGACTTCTACTAACATGAAATTAGCAGAAGCAGCCCAAAGGGTGGTGCTTAAGAAATGAACTTCCTCTTTATGTTTTTATAGTACGTCACTACATTTGTGTTTGTCAAGCGACAATTTGCGGATAGTTAGTATGGTAGACAAAACCCTGCACGTGCGCTTTTGACAAAAATCAGACGCTTGGTCATCCAACAATCAGACAGTGTGCACGAGCCTAAGACTTTTCCCTACTAATTTTCGTATTGTGTGTACGAGGCCTAGGACCCCATACACACTATTAGATTTTCTGCAGATTTTAGTCTTCACATTTACCAAAACCATATAATATGAGGTCAAACCTTAAAGTCTCATACACACAATGCGAAATTCAAAAGGGGATTGTCGTTTGACGGGCTGTTGTCCGAAATTCTTACCGTCAGTACGCTCCTTTCGACAATTGTTTTCCAATTTTCTGACAACAAATGTTGGATGACGGGCTAGTAAATTTTTGGTGAATGATGGCTCCACGTCTGATTTTCAGAGGGTTAGTACACAAATCCGTCACATAAAAGTCTAAAGTACAAACACGCATTATCGGAACCAAGGAACGAGCTGGAAGCAGTCGGTCTGAAATGTCAAAATTCTAATCTTCTTTAATGGGATAATAATGAAGCTGTTTTACATGTACTGTAGTTATGCCAAACATATTTTTAAAGACATTGTTTTTTTTTAACGATCTGAAAATCGCGATTGTGGATAGTTAGTATGCTAGACAAAATCCTGCACACATCTCGTCCAGCAATCAGACCGTGTGTACGAGGCTTTAAGCCATCCGAAAATCAGACATTGAGTTCACATCAGACAAAAATTGTATAGCCTGCACATCCAGGTTTTGTCTGATGTAAAAGTCAAATCAACTGTACTAACAATCCGAAAATCCACAGACAGCTTGTCTCCAAACTTTTCCCTCCTGATTTTCATAACCTTTGTACGAGGCCTTAAGCCTCATACACACAGTCTGAATTTTCAATGAATTTGTGTACTGACCATCTGAAAATCAGACGTAGAGCCGTTGTTCACCAAAAATTTACTAGCCTGTCATCCGAAATTTGTTGTCTGAAAATTGGTAAACAATTGTCGAAAAGAGCGTACTAATGGTAAGAATTTCAACAACAGCCTGTCGACAACAATCCTCTTCTGATTTTCATGCCATGTGTACGAGGCTTTAGAGTTTCAATTTTTATGCAATCAGGCAGGACCTAGCACTACATGGTTTTGGTAAATCTGAAGACAAAAATCTGCAGAAAATCTAATAGTGTGTATGGTGCCTTAGAATATTCCGAGTCACCCAAGGGATCTCTATTCCTATGAGGAAGAGGGCAATGCCATTAGGTATAATATAAGTGAACAAGTTGGCTTACGTTGGCCTGCCTGGTGGGATCCTGTATCATATCTCACCACAGTTGCCTATGTTTGTACAATTTTGGGGGGTTGGCTCTATTGTTATATAAAAATTTTAATTTGGGTACAAAGTATTTTATGATCCCTACTGGGGATGAGCTGAGGGTTTCGGCCCAAACCAATGTTTGGACCAAATTTTGCTTATTTTAAGGTTAGGCAACATGTGATGACTGAAGTACTTAAAGGGGTTGTAAACTCTCATGTTTTTTCACCTTAAAGCATCCTATGCATTAAGGTGAAATAACACCTGGCAGTGACCGGCCCCCCAGCCCCCTGTTTTACTTATCTGAGCCCTGTATTTCTGTTGCCGGAGACACGCTCTCCATCTCTCCACTGGGTTCTGGCGCTTGATTGGATAGATTGATAGCAGCGCAGCCATTGGCTCCCGCTGCTGTCAATCAAATCCAATGACGCGCCAGAGGGCGGGGCTGAGTCCAGCATTAGTATGTATGGACACAACTGCTGGACTCGGGAGCATGCTTGCAAGGTAACTCCCTGGGAGAGCGCTTCTCATAGGGGGTTATCTGATGTGGGGGAAGAGCCGCAGGGCCACATTGTGCAAAACAAGCTGCACAATGCCATAAAATTGTAGAGTAGTAAGTCTTATAGGTGCATCTTAAGTAGAGTCCCAAACAGCAGAAAATGCAAAATAACTAGATGTGTGTGCAGAACAGCCCAAAGTGTTTGTATATTAATGCACTCAAGAAATCCTGAAAAGCAGAAATTAAAAGTTCCATGTGTTAAAGCACAAAAACACTATATTAACCTTGTAAATGTGAATTAAATATAATCTGAACAGTCTTACTTTGACAGAAATTTAGACACACATTGGGGTTCATTTATTAAGAATTAGAAGAAGCGATGGTTGTTTTTCTTCTAAGTGCCCCTAATTAAAACATTTAAGACCTTGATTAGGCGAACAGAAAAGTGTGATCAACTAGGCGAACTCACATTAGACGAATCAGCAAAGTCATTTGCATAGTTGCAGTTCTACAGTCAGCAATTGCAAACGTGTTTTCTATATCGCACTACACTTCAGGATTTAGCCATGATCCTGTGTGTATATGTAACAATAAACCATTCTTATATGGGATGTGCTCTACATCTTTTGCTGATATTTATAATATCAATAATGATTCCCGTTTTTTTTTTTCCTGTTCTGAAAACAAATGGGCTCCATCTGACTTTTTCCGTCAGAATGACCGACCAACAAAGTTTGAGAGCTGGCTATAAAATTTTCCGACAACATGATCCAATGCGCGTCAATTCCAATCGTGTGTAGTCTAGTCCGACGGACAAAGTGCCACGCATGCTCAGAATAAATTCTGAGACGAAGCGCTCGGTCAGGTAAAACTACCATTCGTAATCGATATAGCACATTCGTGACGCTGCAATGTTAAAAAATTTTAATACAGCACATTTTCTTTTTCTTTATAATGCTACAAGAATGAAGTTGTTTTGCTTCTCATATTCACACATACTTCTCCAAAACGTATTTCTTTATTCTTTTTCCTGATTTCATTAATAAAATATTTTAATTCGTCAGATCTCCCCAATCATTTTTTATTTATTTTTTGTTTAAATTTTGTGGTTGGTTTTTTAATCAAGATCTCCTTTTTTGACATTTTGCTCATCTTCTTAATTTTTTTTGGTGTGTTTTGTGCGTCAACTTACCACAACACCATTATTATCTTTTTATTTTATTGTTTTATTTTTTACTCTCTAGGAGGTTGTTTGGTGTTGGTGCCCCTTGTTTTAATTTGACTTTGTATTTTTTAAATGTACCTGCCTAATCACAAATAAACGGTCCTTTTTGAAGTAAAACACATAGGCAAGTAATTCTTGACCAAAAAAAAACTTTATTTAGGTGTCATAAACAAATAAAGAGGGAAGCAGCGCTGGAGAAACTGGGCAAACATCAACTATTTAAAGGCAAAAATTGGTGGCCTGAGGAGTACATATCTGAGGGAGAACAGTCTGGTCCAGGAGTCCAAGAAACCCAGAACAGCAGCAGATGACATCTATGTACCCAGGCTGTGGTCATACAAAAGCCTGCATCTTCTGTCAGACCAGACTAAACCCAAGTCATCACACCCTGGTCTTCCTTCCACGTTTCCTTCCAGGCTGTGGCTGTGGTGTTGGAGGTGTGGCAGAAGGGGGAGGAGGAGTAAGAGCTTAGTCCAAATCACACAAGTGTGTTGTTTGTGTCATTTGGCCCTTAAACCCCTTATTTAAAGTTTTGAAAATTAGTTCCTCATACATGAGGCATTGCCCCTCCTCCATTTGGTCCAGTTTGCACGCTGCCAAGGCGGCAAAGGCCTCTTGATATGTGGAGGTGGCTTTGAGGGCCACAGAAGCCTCCCCAATAAGCTTGAGCGTCTCCCCCCCCTTTCTGGCCCTTTTGGGTGGAAGGAGGAGGGGAGGGACTTGTGATTGAATCAGGTTCTTAGGCCTGTCCACCTCTTGGCTGCAACTTACCCCTGCCTCCTCCTGGCTGCCACATTCCACAGCCACCTCCTGGCTGCCACATTCCACACCCTCCTCCTGGCTGAGGTCTTCCTGTGTATGACAAAAGGGACATTGTGTGTGATTGATGAACCAAAACCTAAAACTATTTTCAGCACTTGACTGTTGCAAATTGTAAACAAATGTCTATTGATATGTGAAACACTTTATAAAATCAGCAGCATTAGTGAGCAATAATCAAGTTAACATCATTCATTTTTAATCCAAAAATATGTAGAACAATACTATACCTGGCTCAAGCTGGGATCCTCCACACCTTCTTGACTGGAAGTCCCAGGTTGGAAGCCTCAGCAGGGGTGGAACAAAGCGTAGAAGGAAGTGTGGAAGGAAGAGTAGAGAGGGATTCCCTGACCTCAGTCTGGTCTGACAGAAAATGCAGCCTCTCATAGTACCACAGCCTGGGGACATAAACTTCATCTGTTGCTGCTCCAGTTTTCATGGACTCCTGCACCTTCTTGTGCTCCCTCAGATATGTACTCCTCAGGCCACCAATTTTCATTCTTAAATAGGTGATGTCTGCCCTGGGGACCACCGGCTTCACAAACTCCAGCAGTTTCTTCATCACTGCCTGCCTCTTTTTTTTTTTAACAGAAGGAATGTTTATTGAAGTTATTGCACATTATAAATGAGAACAGTTTTTACACATCATACCAGATCATCACAACATCAGTTACATTAACATTAATATGTCTCTAAGAGTGGTCATCGTATCATAGGCATCTCTCGTATCACAACAGCCTTACTCCATACCAACTCCTCTCCCATTCGCACTCGGCCCCGTCATGGACAGCACTCATATCGGAGATACCAATAGCAATAGGGAATGTTCCCCATCGTATGGTTTGTAGCGCTGACAAGAAGGAGATGAAGGAGAGAGAAGGGAGAGGTGAAGGCATATAGATGAAGGAAATGACCTATTCACAGGGAAGTAGAAAGAAGGGTAGCCAAAGAGAGAGGGGGAGTCGGGGGGTACCGGGGGAGAGGACAAATCACACCCCCTTATTCATTTGTGAGCATCTCAAACCATTATCCCCGTCCTCTAAACGTAGCTCCCTCAATCAACCCGGTGGTCATATAATGCACTGTGTTTCACAGCCTTTTGGCCCATGATCACCTCTCTTGCAAAGGTGTTCAGTCTGCACCCAGGCGCCCATATTTTTTCAAACTTTTGAGGACAGTTCCATCCCATATATGTGATTTTATAGAGCAGCAAGACCGCGTTTATGAGTGCCTTGCATGTTGAAGGCTGGGGGGCCTCCGGGAGTTTCCACTTGGTGAGAATCGTTTTCCTAGCACAGTAGGCCACGTGAAAGACATAGAGCGCATTATGCTTGGAGGTATTTAGGTTGTCAGTTATACCTAGTAGAAATATCAGGGGGTCTCTGTCCAGTGAAAGACCTGCCACTCTATTTATGTCAGCAACCACTGCTCCCCAGAACATCTGAATATGGGGATACTCCCACACCATATGGAAAAAGGTACCCACCGACCGTCTGCATTTAGGGCAAGTATCCGACACCCCCTGGTATATTCTGGATAGTTTAATGGGGTGTAATACACTTTGTGCAAGAATTTAAGAAGAACAAATCGATCTCTGGCCGATATAATAAGGGGGATGCATTGTTGTAGGCCTTCGGTCCAGTCCTCCTCTGTCAGAGCAGGTATATCGCCCTTCCAAACCTTAAAGAGTTTTGCTGTATTCAAGGCATCTCTGCATGTAAGCCTCAGGTATATGGAGGACAAGGTACAGTCCAGCTCAGCCATTGTGAGATGGGTCTCGACCGAGTGCACAGCAAGGGTGATTCTGGTTGGAAATGTAGCTCTTATAGCATGCCTAAGCTGCATGTATCTGAAATACATCCACAGTGGTAATTGATATCATCTCTTCAGTTCCACCAGGGGCAGGAGTCTCTCCCCGGGCATGATGTGCTTTACTTTGATAATCTGAAACCTATCCCAGACTTGGGGGTCTGGGACAGATTTAAGATGTGGCAATAGGGGATTGCCCCAAAGCGGAGTGTGGGGAGAAATGGTATCTTTCTCTGCCAGGAGCCTGGCAGCCTGCTTCCATACCATCAAAGTTGTTTTCATGGGAACCATCACCTGTGGACTATATCTAGGTCCACGGTGCACAAGGTTGCAGTAGGACCCCAAGTTCAGTAGGACCCCAAGATAGCTGCCTCTAAGTTTACTGTCGGGTTCGTCTTATCTTGCATGTACCACCATCTTGCACCATCTGACTGTGACTAACTGCGCGACCCAATAATATTTCTGGAAATTCGGGAGTGAAAGCCCCCCCTCAGCAAGGGACATTTGCAGTTTTGACTTTGCCACTCGGGGAACAGTGCCTGCCCAGATAAATGAGGAAACTACTTTGTCTAGTTTGGCAAAGAAAGCCGCGGGTATAAAAACCGGAGTATGATGAAACACATAGAGGAACTTTGGAAGGACATTTTAATGAGGTTTACTCTGCCAACCAGAGTAAGAGGGAGGTTCTTCCAGACCCTGCATTTGAGTGAAAGTTGCTGGAGAACTGGATACAAATTGTCCTCTAGGTATTTCTTTAGATCTCTTTGGACACAGATGCCCAAGTACTTAAATTTGGAGGTGTGTTGTAAGGGAAATTGCGGGTCTGGTGTTTGACTTCCAGCAGCCAAAAGGAACAGCAGTGACTTGCCCCAATTTACCCTTATCCCGAGAAGTATTGGAATCTGTCTATATTGGCCAGAGCCGTTTGCAAAGACTGATGGGTATCCTGTAGGTATAGCAGTATGTAGTCTGCATACAGAGACACCTTCTCGACCAGAGGGGGAAAAGAGGTGCGTGCGTGCGTGCGTGCGTGCGTGCGTGCGTGCGTGCGTGCGTGCGTGCGTGCGTGCGTGCGTGCGTGCGTGCGTGCGTGCGTGCGTGCGTGCGTGCGTGCGTGCGTGCGTGCGTGCGTGCGTGCAATCTGAGTACCATGTGCATGAAGAGACACATGAATTCCTTCTATACAGCTCATTGGGAGTAGGTCTTAATGCTAGCCATTAGCAGGAAATGGTTAAACTCCTCCTTTAAAAACCTCTATCTCCACTATACAAGATTTCCCATCAGCATCTTATAGTGGTAGGTATGAACCTATTTCAAGGGGTGTTAAAGGTGTACCTCATTGCTCTTCCAGTAGAGAGGAGGGTCAGCATTGGGTCATGTAAAGTAGAGCTAAGCATAGGCAGCAAACTTTTTCTGATTCTACCAACCCCACCCTGCCATTTCCAGCTGTAGCACTGAGCAGGCAGATTGCTCTACCCCAGTTGCTGGAAAATTAGAGAACCTAGCCTATGCCCAGAAGTTCAATGCCAGCTTGGTAAAATTGCTGGATTTACAGCTTCTTACTTCCCAGCTGGCAGGTTACTATTTTTTCAACAATTAAGACCATGCCTTCCTTTCACCATAATGTGGAAGGTAATGTCTCCATATCACTCTACAATGTGATCAGCAGCAGGATTCACCCTACCAAAGACATATAGCACAGCAAGTATGGGCAAGAACATAATGTCTTGCTCACAGTCCGCTGGGTAACTCTGCTAGCATCCGGGAAAGGTGTAGGTTTAGGCATATCATTGTAGCTGAATCTATTTTATGACAGTAACAGAGCAGTCACCTCCACCTCCTTCTTTTCCACAATGCCCCCTTTGGGTGAATCATCCTCTGAACCACCAGTTCCCTGCAAACATTTAAGAAGCTGTGCAATGGCTCAGGCAAAAATTATGCCATATAGTGTTGCAGCTGATATGTCTAGAGACTAGAGCATCACGGGGCAGAGATGCTGTTTTCTCTGCAGAGGGGATTTTAGAAGTGGTTAACCCAACACCATCTTATACCACGAAAGGTATTTTGTGACAATGCATTAACCTGCTGTCTGTCATTTTACAGGGAAAGATCACACACATGCCATGCCTAGCACACCTCCTCCACCTGGTGGTGCAGTGGTTCCTAATTAGGTACCCTGGTTTACAGGATCTTCTAAGGAAGGTCAGAGTAATTTGTAGTCATTTTGGGTGGTTATACCAGCCAATGTTCTGTTGGATAAAATTCGGCAGGTACTCAATCTGTCCGCACACCACCTAATATGTGAAATGCCCACCCAAATTAATTCTGCTTTGGCTATGCTGCAGCAGCTGAACACATATCAGTGGGCCATAAATCAGTACCTGTGCAATTATGACACAGGGACAGGCTCAAATCTGCTGGGGTTCTAATCTCCATGTCAGTTGCTCCTCACACAGGATGCACGGACAGTATTGTTACAATTTGAAGAGGCAGCGAGATTAGTGAACGGTGAAAATGTGGACATCAGTGGCACCATTCATGTGGTGTTCCTCCTGGAACACACACTGCAAGGCATTATAGACAGGGCTCTCAAAGCAAAGCAGCAGGAGGAAGATGAGGACTTCCTGGTGTCTCAGGGACTGCTATATCCAGAAACCATCCCTGTGAGTTCACAGCCGCAGGAGGAGCAAGAAGAGAAGGGGTATGGTTGCTGTGGTGGGGTTGAGCAGAAGGAGGGTGTAAAACAAGAATACGGGGTTGGGTTTCATTTCTCACAAACCCCTGAAGTTGTACAGGACTTGGGTTCCTTTCCAGTAAATTGGATCAGATGGGTTCATTCATGCTCCAGAACTTGTAAAAATGACCCTAAGATGGCATCAAGGAGGACAACACTTGTTTTTTTTAAAAGCTCTTGGAACCACGTTACAAGGGTAAAGTCACAGAGCTCATCCTATCAACACAGAGGGAACAAAAATGAAATGCTTAGAGGACATGCTGCAGAAGAACTAGTTAACCTTCTTTCTGAAAGCTGGCAATATACTATCTCTTGGAAAAGATGTCTTGGAGCCCCCTGTCAGTGAAAGAAAGAGAAGCAGTAAGGGTGGCTGCCTAAGCGATACATTCAAAATATTTTTCAATACACAGCACCCAGAGATGTTTCCTGCTAGCAGCAGCAACTGCATCATATGGTGTGAGCATGCACAGGGCAAAAGCAAGTAACATCCTGTGCTCTACAAAAATATTTTTGTAGGGTTATGTTTTTTTTGTAAAATTGCCAACATTTAGAAACCAATATTTCCTCATCTGCTTTTTCTTTTTTGCTTATTATATCTTTTAAAAAAAATAAGAATTCAGCCTATATCATACACCTGGAAATATTAAGGTGTCTGTATTTAAAATTGATCTCTGCTTAGACATGCATAGGTAATAATTGCTAAAAGGCAGTGTGTAATGCATAGGAAATGTATACAGTAGTATTAAATCATAAAAGCAACATAAACCTAAGAGATAACCAATATATACATGAAAAGTGCATTACAGAATTAATCATGGATCAAAATACTTTACAGCACATTTTAAGGATCAACATATAATCTGAGCCGTGTAAGGCAGCTGGTCCAATAAATGTGAAACATTTTATAATGTAGTAAAAACCTGTTGTGGAATTATACAATCCTTAAGAGAGGTGTTGACATCTCCATATGAATTCCTGTTAATGAATAGCTATGGCTGTATATTTGTTTTTCATCAGGAGATATTATATTTTTCTTCCTTTTGAAGAAAACTGACTTTTAAATACGACATAGGCAAAATTGGCAACAAACAGCACATACCACAATATATTCAATCTACGTGCATTAATTTCTAAGTTGTAAAACAGATACAAGTTGTAATATTAATTACACTGAATGTCTCTTTCTTTCTGCATTCCTAGTGTTTTGCTCTCCCAAAGGTGCACCCTATCCCCATTTAGAATAAAATAATATTTTAAAGTAAATGGATAGTCCCATCAAAAAGAGAATATTTTGAAAGCAAGACAGTTTCCAAGTGAATTATAATCTTAATTACCCTAAAACACTAACAAATAGAGCTCACATCTCATTAACTTAAAGCACAATAGAACTGCAGCAATAGTCTTCTCCCTAAAGAGTGCTTATCTGTAGAGAAGGAAGATAAAAGTTTTGCTGAGAACTGCCACTAATGACAACATTAACTTTACGTATTAAGGAATTTAAATCATTTTACAAATACATATATTAATCTATCATACCCCTCACTCTTATTCTGTTTCCAGGTTGGAGATAACAATAGGATCATTTAATTTGTATTTGTCAGTTTAAGACTCTGGCTGAATGCTAACTATTTGGCATGCTGGAATAATTGTTTAAAACATGTTTAGTGACAAACTCTATGGTCTAAAATGAATGAAAAAAAAAAAATCAAAAGAAAAGGACATATAATGTGACTAATTTTAGTGGATAGAGTATAATAATATTATATTTAGCATCATTTAGTTGTATCACCATGGCAAACTTCAATCTGTACTGTAAATTTTGCCTCAAATGGCTTATTATTGTATAAATGTGTGTCATGGTTATGCAGTAATTTTCGGCTGTCAGCTCACCTCTCCGTGTGTTCAGATTAAGAGGCCAGCCACTCTCACCTGGCTGCTTAAGTAATCTATCCTCAAAGCATGTCTCTATCCCAGCCCCTATCAGGGAACTCTATATTAACCTGTGCACTACAAGCCAGCTCCTCTGATCAATATTGTGTGATTTGGCTTCTGTGCACTGTGTCCTATGCCTGATCCTGTTTACCAATCTTGGCTTGTTCTTGACTATCCCTGCTTACTTGTAACCCTGACCTTTTGGCATGTTCTCTGTCTATCCTTGTCTGCTAGTCGCCCTGACCTTTGGCTTTTCTCCTTACTATCCCTTGTTGTCCTGGATTGCTGCTTCCTCTCTGTCCTCCTGTAGCCTACCGTGAGTGTAAGCTGGAAGACACTGGGGGCCACAACCTGGAGTCCGTTGCAGTGCAGTCCATCCTCACCACTATAGGCTCTAGTGAACACCTGCTGGCTCTTAGCCCCTGTACACACAGTCGGAGATTTCGACAACCAAATCCATCGGATTTTGTCCGTCGGATTTTGTCCATCGGATCTTGTCCGAAACTGTTGCATACACACGGTCGGACTAAGTTGTCGAAAAATCCGATCATTCAGAACGTGATGACGTAATTTCGTTACGATGGGACTACGTTCAGGCTAGTAGCCAATAGCTTCGACGTAGGAATTTGATCTGAGCATGCGTGGCACTTGGTCCGATCAAAATACTCTACACATGATCGGAGTATGTCCGATCGAACCAGTTGGTCGGGAAATATTTCCAACATGTTGGAAAATTGGGTCCGACGGATATTCCGACGAAATCAGTCCGATGCATACCACACACAGTCGGATTATCCGACGATGCGGTCCGATAGGACACATTCCGACGGATTCTCCGACCGTGTGTACAAGGGCTTAGACTCTGCGGCCTAGGGAATCTTATGCTCTACCTCCCAGTGGGATCCGTGTTGCTGCTCCAGTGAACCTGCCTTCCTGAGCCACCCAGAGTTAGATCTGTAGCAGTCAGCCATAGGGTCCATTACCTTAGCGGTGCACTCCAGACCCCAACGGGGTGCATTTTTCACCTGGACGCAGGTGACCCGACAATGTGTTTTCAGCTTTGAAAGTGCTTGTCCTCAACTTTAAAGCTGTAAAAACGCTATAATGCATTAAAAACATAGCTATCCTACATGTTTCTAGTAAGATGTAACCTAAAAAGACCTTGTCAGGTTTATAAACAAGTCAAAATGCAAGTTCCCTGCAATAGCAGAGGTAGTACAGTACATCTGGAAAGTATTTACAGCACTTAACTTTTTCCACATTTTGTTTTGTTATGTAGACTTATTCAAAAATGTATTAAATTAATTATTTTCCTCAAAATTATACAAACAATACCCCATATTGAGAACGCAAAATAAATTTGTTCAAAATTTTTTGCAAATGTATTAGAAATAAAAAATGAAAAAAAGTCCTATGTACATGAATAGTCATAGCCTTTGCTCAATGCTTTAGTGAAGCACCTTTGGCAGCACTTACAGCCTCAAGTCTTTTTGAGTATCATGCTACAAGCTTGGCACACCTATTTTGGTCTTTGAAGGACCTCACAAGCCACATCAGATTGGATGGGAGCATCAGTGCACAGTAATTTTCAGATTTCTCCAGAGATGTTCAATTGGGCTCAAACAATGAGAAACTGGCTAGAATTGCAAGCTGAACACTTCAGGTTAATCACATCACCTAGGATATATGTAAAGAAAAAATAAGTGCAACGCAATATCTATAATGTCCATCGATTCCAAAACAACCAATCCTATATGGGAACCAGAAGTCAAAGAAATTATAATGGAAAAAGACGTGTGAGAAGGGTGACTTTAATCCTCTGTATCTGATGAGTGACAATCCCTCCACCATCTATAAGGTGAGTGCTTACCAAATTGGATGGACCCCTGAATTACCAGGAAGTCAAACTCTCTTTATCTCCACAGGAGAGAAATAAGGGATCACCAGCGCTCCAATCAGATAGGAAAAACCTCCCGCGTACACATGACCGGACTTTCCGGCAGACAAGGTCCGACAGTCTTCCCGACGGACTTTCGGTGGAGTTCCGACCAACTTTCTGAACGAACAGACTTGGCCACACACGAACGGACTAAGTCCATTTGAAAGTCTGTTCGTTTTGAATGTGAGGACGTAAGACGGGACTAAAAAAGGAAGTTCAATAGCCAGTATCCAATAGCTTCCCTTGCATCGTATTTGATCCGTCGGACCAGCATACAGACAAACGGTTTTCCCAATAGGTATTGAGTATGTCGGACAGATTTGAAACATGTTCTATTTCTAGGTCTGTCAGATTTTTTTAATGAAAAATGTTCGGATTAGCCCACACACAATCGGATTGTCTGACGGACTGATTTCGACGATCCTAGTCTGCCGGAAAGTCCAGTCGTGTGTACTCGGCATTACAATCCCTTTATTAATGTTACCAGCTACTTCCGGCACACATGCCACTTCTTGCTCTCAGGCTCTCTGTCTCCACTGAGAGTTGATCAGAAGGTGCAAGAGAAGCCTCCACAACTTTTCAGTCTTCAGCAGGTACTTGATACCACTGCAGCTTTCAGCAGGAGGGATAACAAAGATACATGGAGCCACAAAAGTAGAAATGTGTCAGCATGTCACAAATACATGAGGGCACACTCTGACCCCTAGTGGATATTGCATGGATGCTGTACACAAAGATAAACATATATTTAAAAAAAACTGAAGACTTCTTATAAATAAAGCATTTTTTTTTATTATTCAGTACAGCTTAGTATATAGTTATATTAACAAACAGATAAAGGTAATAAAGATTTCAAATTATTCAATTGCCTCAAGCTGCCATGGGACTTGTCCTGCTGGAGACGTAAAGTAGGATGCAAATTGATCCCTGACATGTGTATCTTGTCTGTTTCCATAAATACCAGTCCAATGAGCTCTTTTCATGTTCTGAAGTAATGGGTCCTCAAACTAAAATCTATCCCACTGCCTTACAAAGTTATGCAAGGCACATGCAGCTTTAACAGCACAGACCGCATTTTGCATGTTCAGCATTATGGGAGTGTGCAGGACCCGCCATTTGTTTGCTAAAATGCCAAATGCGCATTTGACAACTCGATGTGCTCTTGTTAGCCGATAATTGAACATACTCTTCTGTACAGTTAGGTTGTGCTCCGAATAAGGCCGTAGAAGGTGCTCACTCAGAGCAAAGGCCTCCAGTAGGGGAGGGCCATTTGTGCCCAGGAGTGGACTGTTTTCCGGAAGGCCAAGACTATTGCTACGCAGCATGTGTCCAAAAGAAGAGTGCCCAAAAATACTAGAGTCAGCGCTGCTGCCATACGACCCAATACTTATATAACGGAAGCAATAATTAGCATCAGCCACTGCCATTAAAACAAACAAAAAAATATTTCTTGTAGTTAAAATACTGGATTCCACTCCCTATGGGCTTTGTGGTCCTAATATGTTTTCCTTCAATCATTCTAATGCAATTGGGGAAGTTGCAGCATTGCCAGAAAACTTCAGAGATCTGTGACCGTTCTTCTGTTGTAGCTTTTTTTAACACAATTTACTTCAACGCATCCCAAATAGCAGAGCAGGTGTCACGGACTATGTAACTTGCTGTAGATTTTCCAACCTGAAAGGCATAGTGCAGACTTGCTAATGATTATCCAGTTGCTAGGTACCTACAAAGAAATAAATATTTTTATTTGTTTTTTAACAATTAAACTTCTGAAAGGCAAGTGGAAGTGGAAGTGTATACAGGGTGCCTACACTCGACATCTACAGCTGCTAAGAGAATTTAGGAGTGAAGCTGCTCCTGGAGATTATGCACATTCCAAATAATTGGAGTTCCTTCCACCATTGCTGGCTTTGGGGTGGTAAGCTATCATCTGTCCGTATGTCATTAAACAAAATGTAAAGAGAAAGTTATAATAACAAATTTCAGTACGGAAAGCTGCTGAGAGGATAATACTCAAAATAATGTTTTGGACAAAGATACAAGCAGTCAGCAAGCAGGCCAAGCATCAGTCAGTCAGCAAGCAGGCCAAGCATCAGTCAGTCAGCAAGCAGGCCGAGAGCTTACGGAGAGCCAAATGATGACTTCAGCACCTTCTAACTTAACACCTGTTGGAGATGAGGAGTCCACTCTACCCATTTGTCCTTGTGTACCTGCAAGAGCTAACATACTGTACATACAACAAGGAGGACTCCTGAACTGGATTTTAACTGCATGTTGGACATTATGACATTGGGTGTTCGCCGTTCCCCCGAAGAACAAACATTTTAGGGCATTCGTGGGAAATTCAGGCACCCGCAGAATGCCCCATAATGCACTGTGAGATTGCAGTGCATTGCTGTGCTAACCTCTAAAATCTATATTTCTGATTTATTAATCACAAGATATGATATATGATTGGCCAAAGCATGCGTCTGACCTGCATGCTTTGGCCAATCCCAGCGCCCTCTGCTAAGAGAGCCATAATTGACCAAAGGCAGGGTGCCACTTGAGTCCATGCTGAGGTGGATTTTCTTTTCAAAATTTTTTATTATTAATTAACACAGTACAATGTAGTCATAAGATAAACAAGTCATTAGTTTAAGTAACATGAAAACGGCAGCAATGGGACAACGTCCCAGGACAATAAAGTCAAGCTTAAATTAGAATCTAGAGAGTCTGATCGTAGAGGAGAGTAAATGCTAACATGAACAATAAGGAACCGGCGTCCCCGGAATCTCCGGGGTTGGGGAATTGGGTTACTCCCAGGATTGAGAACTGAAGCATACATGGGAGTACAGGTACTGCGTGAATAGTGTTTTTAGATATGGAGAGGTAGAGTAGAGAAAGTGGAAAGACTAGAAACTGAGAGAAGAGTGAGGGGGGAACAAGAGGAGAATGAGGTTTGGGAAAAAGGTGGGGGGAGTTGGTCGGCTGGCCCGCACGGGGCCCAGGTCGGTATGCAGCGGGGAGATTTTTCTGTGAGGGTGCGCTCAAGGCTCCAAAAGGTTGGGATCTAGGTCGGGGGGTGATAATGCTTTATCCAAGGTTGCCATATCTTATTAAATCCGGGCATGCGGTCTAGAATTTCCGCTTCGATCTTGCAATTAATCATCGCTTGGGTAACCCTATTTTTTAGCTCAGCTATGGGGAGTGTTGGTGTTTTCCAGGCTCTTGATATTGTTTGTTTTGTCGCCGTGGTTAGTTGGAGAAAGAGGCACAGCTGATTACGGGTGCAGTTGTGGGGTGTTAGATTAAGTAGTGCTAAAGAGGGTTTAGGTTTTAAGGTGTCTTGCATCATTGTCGATGCCATCTGAAATACCATTATCCAGAAGCGTTGGGCTATTGGGCATGTCCACCAGATATGGACATGGGTGCCCGCTTCAGCACAGCCTCTGAAACAAGTTGCAGGGTAGTCTGGGACAAACTTAGCTATCCTGGCCGGGACCAGGTACCATTGCATGAGGACTTTAAAGTTGGCCTCTGAGGCAATGACATTTTGGGTAGCTTTTTTAGTATTGGTCCAGATCGTTATCCAAGTATCAGCGTCAAGATCTATACTGAGGTCGGCGGACCATCTGGTAGCATAGAGCGGTAGGGAGGCAGGAAGGGAGGTGAATTGGGTGTACAACTGGGAGATAATGCCAGGAGCATGTGGGTCTGAACCGCATATTTTCTCAAATACCGACATGTAATCTTGGTCTGTATTGGGTTTGGGTGCTCAGGTGGATTTTAAATGACCAGGAAAAGAGCACAGCAGGGCTCTGGCCTGAGACTCAGAAGGGAACCTGAGAGAGAGGATCTATGTTTGTTTGGATTGAAAAAGAAGGTTTGCTTTACCTCATGTTTTGTGGGTGACATGGACCAGCCCCATACTGTATAGAGAGCAGTCCACTGTTAGAGCTAATCTGGGCGGCAAGGATTTACTTTACTATTTTTGTTTATTTTTATACTTTGCAAACCACTTGTAAATAAAGCTGGCAACCAGATTTCAAAGAAACTGCCTGAACGCTGAAAAGGTAATCCCCACCAGCTAATCTCCCACACGTGGTGGACTCAGCGGAGCCTTTCTTAAGATGGAGGAGATGTTAAAAGCCCTGCTACAGGCCAATGCAGCTCAGCTGGAAACCAACCTCCAAGTCACAGAGGCCACTGCAGCACAACAGGCAGCCCAGCAGGAGATGAACTGGCAGAAAAAGGGATTCAAACCTCCTGTGCCAGTGGAACCAAAGATGGTATGTGCCTCCTACCACCTACATAAGAGGACACTTGCGACTTTCATGAGCCGGGAAGGATGGCCAAAAGAACAGTGGGCGGGTCTGTTGGCCCCATTTCTGATGGGAGAAACCTCAAAAAAACTATTTTGACCTGGAACCCGATAAGGCCCAGGATTATGAGACTCTGAAGACAGAGATACTCGCATGCTTGGGCGTCATCATGGCAGTCTGGGCCCAGCACGTGCATCAGTGGACCTACTCCAGCAACAAGCCACCCCATTTTCAAATGTTTGACCTGGTCCACCTCACCTGGAAGTGGTTGCAGCCAGAAACCTTGACAGGCCCACAGATCGTGGAGCGTGTTGTAATGGACCAGTATCTGCATGCATTTACTGCTGCTCTGAGGAAGTGGGTCAGACAGGGGGACCCCAAAACCCAATTTGTGGACCTATTGGAGAGGTACAGTGCTACTGAGGACTTGGTGAACCCATCTATGCCCCACTTCTGTGTGTCTAGGGGTGCAAGATCGCCCAGCGGTTCTGGTAAGTTTCAAGAGCATGGAGAAGTTAGATAAGACTGCAAGCTGTCCTATAAATGATGAACCTATGCAATGCAATTATGCTTATATGAAAAGATGCATTTCTCTGTTTGCAAAGGTAATTTCTCTGTTTGCACAGGTCACATGTACAGTACCTGACCATGAGAATGTGTTTCCAGTGCGATCCCATCGCGCTGGTTCTCGGCAACGGGTCACTGCACATCTCACGCTGGCTGCAATAGGAAAATATCAAATTTTCTTATTGCAACGAGCGCGAGAAAGAAGCTACAATGTCGCCTCTCTAATAAAACCAACATGGGTTCCCCTCTAGGGGAATAAAAATTGCTGATCGCCGCAATTACTAGTAAAAAAAAATATTAATAAAAATGCCATAAAACGATCCCCTATTTTGTAAACGCTATAACTTTCCGCAAACCAATCAATAATTGCTTATTGCGATTTTTTTTTACCAAAAATATGTAGAAGAATATGTATCGGCCTAAATTGAGGGAAAAAATGTTTTTTTTTATATATTTTCGGGGGATATTTATTATAACAAAAAAGTGGTCTGGTCTTAAGCCAGCAAAATGGTCAGGTCTGTAAGAGGTTAATGAGGAAAGATCAGCTGCAGGGAGACCACAGGCAATACTGGTCTTTTGCCCTCTGCCTCCCTTTTTTATGGTACAACCACAGTAACACAGACAAAGGGTAAAAAATCAATTGGAATATAACAAATTAATAATTTTTGCCGTGAGTGATTATAATAGTACTGTATACAGTAGTATTGTTTCCAATTTCATTTATCTTTACTCACATCCACTCAGAAACAAACTAAAAAAAATGCTACTGCCCAAAAAAAAAAAAAAAAATCAATACATGAAGTATTTCCTTGTTTTACCCTGTGTAGTTGAACTGTTAAATTGCATTTTCATTCAGTTAAAACAAAATAAGGATACATTTAATCACCACCAAGAGGATGAAAAAAAAATCTATGTATATAAACACAGTGCATACTACTGTGAAACATATAATCAATTTATGTATATTAAAACATAAACCCTTTGTTTTTCTGGAACAGTTGATTTGAAGAGCACCGTAGAATCATGGATAGTATTGTGGTGGATTTATTTGGGACTTTTATGAACTTTATGATTTGATGACTGTGAGTTTGCACATATAAAGAAATTGCTTGTCGCTTCCTGGTATCTGGTAACAATCTTGGATTATCTTTAAAAATAAGGATACAGTTAAACTGGCAAGGTCACACAATCAGATAAATCAGTTCTAAAATGTGATTATTAATTTTTCTAATACACTTAATCTAGGCTTTAATATTTTTTTTTCATCACCCTCACTTTCATCCAAGCCCTTGTACACACGGTCGGACATTCCGATAACCAAATCCGTCGGATTTTGTCTGAAACTGTTGTATACACACGGTTGGACAAAGTTGTCGGAAAAAATCTGACGTGATGACGTTATTTCGTTACGATGGGACTACGTTCACGCTAGTAGCCAATAGCTTTGGTGTAGGAATTTGATCTGAGCATGTGTGGCACTTTGTCTGATCGGAATTCTCTACACATGATCGGAGTATGTCCGTTCGGAGCATTTTGTCGGAAAATTTTACCAACAAGTTGGAAAACTTGGTCCGTCGGAGTATGGAGGCCACACACAGTCGGAATATTCGTCAAAACGGTCCGATCGGACACATTCCATCGGAATCTCCGACCGTATGTACAAGGGCTTACAATGTTATATAGAATTAAATGCAGTTGGTGTTGTGAGCGAGGAGGCATATTCCAGTGTTCAAATCTCTTTATAAACAAAGTGTTTTTATGGTACTTTTAACTTAATCTCCAATACTGATTACAGCCTGATGTGGCAGGTGGCCTTATGTTTAAAGATGGGCATCTTGCTGGATAGTTTCATCATTAGGTACCATCGTACTGCCAAAACAAACACATGTTTAGAAAAAGAAAAGTATTCAGCTAATCGGTTGACAGATGTTTGCTGCAAGCAGGCTGTTCTCAAACATTCATTGTATTTTCTGCCTTAATGAGCACATGAGATGGGGATGCTTTGGGGCACATCAGTGATATCTTTTGGACCAGATGTTCACAGAAAAATGGATTTACCTTTACAGTGACCAAGATCAGACAAAGACTTGGATCCACTGACAGTTATTGGATGGGCTGCGTATATGACAGATATATCAGCTTTAAAAATCTTATCATTTGTAATGATGCCTCTAAGGATCAACTAACAACTTTTATCACTCACACCATTCATGTTTTCAGGAAGCCCACATCTGTAATCACAAGTAATCATAGAACACAGCAACATAATACAATCTGAAAGAAGGGTGTCTAAAGAAAGTTGCCTGTTGCATCTTCTTAAATGGGAAACTGCAGTTAAATATTAGTAATAAAAGCAATAATAACAATACCAGAAATAATAATAATATTAATAAAAAAAAATTACGGTTATTATTTTAAGACATTTGAATTATATAAAAAAAAGTGTATTTTTTTTTTTACTTTGTTAATGATTAGAGATATTTTGTTCTTTGTGACAGATGGGAGATGTTTAGTTTTCTTTTTTTTCCAGAATGGCTAAAAAGTGCAGTGGCTAATATAACTACCGTATATACTCGAGTATAGGCCGACCCGAGTATAAGCCGAGGCCCCCAATTTACCCCCAAAAAACTGGGAAACCTATTGACTCGTGTATAAGCCGAGGGTGAGATATGCCTGTCCATCCCTGTGTGTGTCCGTCCATCCCTCTGTGTCCGTCCATCCCTGTGTGTCCGTCCATCCCTGTGTGTGTGTCCATCCATCCATCCCTGTGTGTGTGTCCATCCATCCATCCCTGTGTGTGTGTCCATCCATCCATCCCTGTGTGTGTGTGCGTCCATCCATCCATCCATCCCTGTGTGTGTGTGTGTGTGTGTGTGTGTGTGTGTGTCCATCCATCCATCCATCCCTGTGTGTGTGTGTCCATCCATCCATCCATCCCTGTGTGTGTGTGTGTGTCCATCCATCCATCCATCCCTGTGTGTGTGTGTGTGTCCATCCATCCATCCGTGTGTGTGTGTGTGTGTGTGTGTGTGTGTGTGTGTGTGTGTGTGTCCGTGCAGCCTTGTGTGTCCAGCCTACCTGTGCCCCGAGCCTCCGTCCGGTCCCGTCCCGAGCCTCCGTGTCGTCCCGTCCCGAGCCTCCGTGTCGTCCCGTCCCGAGCCTCCGTGTCGTCCCATGCCAGGATCGCCGCTCTTCGTCGGCGCCCTGGCGGCCATTCCCCTGTTCAAAAGCCGCGCCTCCGCCTCCGCCTGTGATAGGCGGAACACTCAATTTCCCAGCAGTCAGTGTTCCGCCTATCACGGACACCGGCTCATCCGAGGATGAGCCGATGTCCATGATAGGCGGAACACTGACTGCTGGGAAATTGAGTGTTCCGCCTATCACAGGCGGAGGCGGAGGCAGAGGCGTGGCTTTTGAAAGGTAGAATGGCCGCTGTCTGTCTGCTCGACACGCTGTTCGGGCAGTCAGACAGCGGTGACTCGAGTATAAGCCGAGGGGGGCACTTTCAGCCTCAAAAAAGAGGCTGAAAATCTCGGCTTATACTCGAGTATATACGGTATTCATCTCTCACTGCTCCTTGACTGTATGATTTTTATAACAAAGCAGTGTTTAACCACCTCTGTACTTGGCCCAGACCAATTTTCAGCTTTCAGTGCTGTCACACTTTAAACGCCAACACTGTACCAAAATCATAGTTTTAGCATTTTTTGAGTCAAATAGTGCTTTCTTTTGGTGGTATTTAACGACTATGTTCACCTTTTGGAACATGTAACATGTTCTAGCATCTGCACCCCACATGACCAATCCCCCTTACCTGTGAGAGCTGGTGGGGGATTTTCTTCCTGTACCCGCTGTCACAATTTGGCTGTGGGGGGCTCTACCCACAGGGCTGCATCATTCAGTCACAGCTTCCTGTGAATTAATGCCTACAAGCACCGTCAGCCATTATGGCTGATGGTTTGTGGTTCTAAATGAGCTGCAAGGGTGCTGGTGATCACTCTTGTAGTCCATTGAGCTTCATACCCTCTCATGTAACTGCCTGCCCATATGTGGTACCTGCACAAAGCAATGTTGAGAGTCTGCAGGAGACCAAGACTGCACCTGCAATCTACTGATTGAGGGTGCAATGCTCTGCAGGCTCCTAAGAAAAAAAAATTTTAGCTGCAAAAAAAAATCCTTTAATCACCACTAGTTTTGTTTTTGTTTTTTGCTATATAAACAAAAAAATACCCAAAGAATTTAGGAAAAAAACATGTTTTTCTTAATTCCTGTTAAAAAACAGAAACAAAAAATCTTTCTTCATAAATTTAGGCAAAAATGTATTATGCTGCTTTCTTTGGTAAAAATAAACTACGGTATGTAAATTAGAAAATTCGCAAATGTTGCGGCCCTAAAATGCCAGGGCGGTACAAATACCACCAAATGACCCTTTTTTTTAAAGTAAACAGTCCAAGTTATTTAGTAAGAAGCTTGGTTAGTTTTTTAAGTTGTACATTTTTTGTCACAATTAGTTGGAAAATGAAAAAATTAAATTTTTCACGTTTTTTACATACTGTCTTCAGAGCAGTACATTGTCATCATATGACTGATGTGGCAGTGATCAGAGACACTGACTAATGACAGTAAGGAAAAAAAACACCATAATGACACTGTACTGGTCTGGGGAGAGTTATGAACTGATACAGTTTATAAAAAATATTTTTTATGAATTGCATCATAATGTGCCATTGTGTACTATTGTGATAGGTGTGATTGGCTACAGATATCACATGGTACAGCTGCTGTCATTGTCTCCCTTATCTTGTGATCACTGTGGCCAATCACAGAAATCATAATACTACACATAGAATAGTTATGAATGAAAGCCATTATGTACTACTGGCATGTGATTGATGTACTGGGACCAGCCTGGTATAAGAAGCTGTCTTCTGCTGTTTCAGAAGACGTGCTCCTGGAGGACACCATACAATGTCCACCCTGGATTAGAAATCTCTTGCCTGGCATTATTTTACCATTTTAAAAGTGGTAAAGTAACCCCTCATTTGTGGCTATCACTGCTAAAAAATAGTAATCACCAATGACGCGTTTCGCTCCCAGCTTTTGTGCTGTAACCAAAGCTGAATTAGTAATAATATGGCCATGCAGAGTATAGAGTGTATATGGGTGGGCATATGTCAATAAATATTTCTGCAGGCACTTCTATTTTAAATATGTTTTATTGGAAAAAAGGAGAAGAGTGCATTTTGTCATCAAACTTAAAGAATATGTAGTGGTTTATATAGCAACAGTACAGCTTTGAATTGGCTCTTTCGTAGCAGTACAAATGCTTGTCAATAGCTAAGACCATAGAGGGTTATGTGAAATGATCAGCTGGGGGGGGGGGGGGTGTTAGTGTCCTGAAACTACAATGTAGAGTTTCAGCTACAAACAGCAAAGAAGGGGTAAGATTTGTAGGTCTATCAAGCATCAGTTAAAGTCCATTGGAAAATGTTAGATCCATGGGTCACAGGTTTTCTTAAATTTCAGCATTGAGTCTGTTCATTTTTCCTGCTATCTTTTTATTGTAAAATGTATTGTGAAGTTGGGTTTTGACTTAAGACAATGAAAGGGTGACAGACAGCCAAACATTTGCAATAATTTGTTTGGTGGCTCTCAGGACTTGCCACATAAGTCTGAATTGATGTTTATGAGGCATCTGGTTTAAGGCTGAGTAGAGCTTCAGCTGGATTCATGTGTATCGGAATGCCTATTAAAAACATGAACATGTTATATACATGCTTCCATAGAGATTGTACCACTATTTGTGGAAATATATTCCCTATTCAGGGCAACCTCCAAAACAATTACAATTACAAATACAACCTGGAGTAAAATGGGCATGTCAGTTGGGGATCAAATACCAATTATATAGAACATGTTGTGAACATGACTCTGTGGTGTCCCAAATTTGGGTGCACCTTTTTGTTCTAATGTAATATTGAGTTGCATAGTTGATTTGTCCATGTAATGACAATGTGGTGGAGAGAGGCCACTGAGAAGCAATTGGACAGCAAATAGATCAGGCTTGAAGTGATTGTTATTATTATTTTTTTAAACTCGAGGCTTTACTAACATGTCATACTTGCCTCCCCAGTGCAGTTTGTTTTGCACAGAGTGGCCCTGATCCCCGACTTCTGGGGTCCCCTGTTGGCTCTTGCGGCTCCTCCCCTCATCGTATAACCCCCTAGGAAAAACGCTCTCCTAGGGGGTTACCTTTCCTCCATAGACGGCGAATGTAGGACTCGGCCCCGCCCTTAGGGCCCGCATCATTGGATTTGATTGACAGCAGCTGGAGCCAATGGCTAAGCTGCTATCAACCTACCTGATCAAGAGCCAAGAATTCCAAGGCTTAGGTAATTAAAATGGGGGGCTGGGGGGCCGGTCACTGCCAGGTGTTTTTTCACTTTAACCACTACAATACTGGGCACTTTCACCCCCTTCCTTCCCAGCCCAATGTTCAGCTTTCAGCGCTCTCGCACTTTCAATGACAATTGCACGGTCATGCTATGCTGTACCCAAATGAAATTTTTATCATTTTGTTTGCACAAATAGACCTTTATTTTGGTGGTATTTATTCACGACTCCGTTTTTTTTTTTTGCGATATAAGCGAAAAAATAGCGTAAATTTGGAAAAAAAACTATAGTTTCTTCTTTCTATTTTAAAAGAAATCCAATAAAATAGAATTTTGTCATAAATTTAAGCCAAAATGTATTCTGCTACATGTCTTTGGTAAAAAAAATTCTGTTAAGTGTATAATAATTAGTTTGTGTGATCACGGACATATGTACGCAAATGATCATGTACAGATGTGTGCAGGTGATCACGGACATATGTGTGCAGATAATCAATGGGACATGTGATTTTAGTGGAACATATGTGGGGGACATGTTTTTTTATTATTGGGGACATGTGTGTTTATTATTTGGGGACACGTGTGTTTTGGGGACATGTGTGGGGACATGTGTGGGGACATTGTGTTTATACTAGGTTGGTGATCAGTGACTAAAAAGCTGTAAAAAACAGCTCATACTCACTGATCCCCAGCCGGCTGCAGCGATCCGCTCTCCTCTCCTCAGCGATGACTTCTGTGTGAAGAGAGGAGAGCCGATTGCCTAGCAACCGGCTGTTTTGTTTACATCACATGACGGCTGCTTGGACACAGCTGTCATGTGATCAGGAGGGCCAATCACAGAGCCCTCCTGCCGATCCAAGATGCGCCGTGTCCAGGTGACACGAGCGCATCGGGATTGCGCAGCTGCACAGGCACGCGGGTGCGATCCCCCTACTTCTGAAGGACGTTCAGGAACGTCCAGTCAGAAGTAGTAGGCTCCCACCCGGCCGTATATGTACATTGGCCGGGTGGGAAGTAGTTAATGCATAGGATGCATAAAGGTGAAAAAGCACAAGGGTTTACAACCCCTTTAAGGAATGTGGGTTGTCTTGGTTATTCTGTCCTTCCAAAGAAGCCACAGAAAGTTATTTGTTCCTAGGGGGCCAAATCATATTGTTTCAAGTGATAGCCACAGGATCATCTCGGTCACAGTTTGATATTTGGTAATTAGGTTATATAGCCCTGACAGTATTTTTGTAAATGTGGAATATCCAAACTGCTATGGATTCTGGGTTGATATAAGGTGTATTTTGATAGTCTTGGCTTGGAATCATACATAATGTTGCTAGCCAAGACTGGGGGCAATAATGGCATTCTTTTTTTAAATCTTTTAGAGCTTCCGTTAAAAGAGAAAGGAGATTACGGTAGGTTTATTTTTCCTAGTAGGATACCATTAACCCATATGGACCTGGTCTTTGTGGGTCTTGAGGGATTTAATAGCTGAGAGGACTTAATCTTGACTGATGATTTGCTCTACTTTTTTTCACCATGCATCTTGCACTGGAGAAAAGGTGATATGAGAAAATAGATAATTTTCCTGATATAATATGAATGTATTTGTGTATTGTAATAAATGTATTGCTGGTTAAAGTTGCTTTGTGCTATATTATTGAATCCTAAGGCTAGAATACTATTTCAAATATATTATTGCTGGTGCGTGGCTTGTAGTTTTAGGAGGACATATTGAATTTTCACACTGTTCTCATTTAACTCATGTATCACCTGGATGATATTGAAAACAGGGACCACCATAACAATATGTGAATTAGGGGCATCCCTGAAGCTGTTGAACATAAGTATATAGCTGCGGAGGTTACCGCCATTTTCAACCAGCTACTACAGAAGCAAAAAGATGCACCAATAGAACTGGACAGCTTACACAGAACCTCTGGGCTGAGAAATCCCGATTCCTCCTTTTGTGCATGACATCCTATACAGGGTACACTTCTACAAAGTCAAGGAAGACATCATGCGGGTTGCTAGTTCGCAAGACACCATCCTCTTTAATGAGACCCCTGTTTTGCTATTACTGCATCTTTCTAGCCAGACCTTGGCCATGTGAAAAGCCCTAAATCTGCTCACTCAGCTACATCCAAGACCGACATATCAAGTATGAATGGAGGTTCCCTTTCCTGCTTAGGGTGCATCATGATAATCTGGAGCTTGTGAAACAAAGCGTGTGAAACTGCTATGTTTCATACGCTGGGCGATATACCTATATTCCTGGGCACTTTGGAGTTGCCTCAAGTTTCTCTGCCTGATCAGTCATTCCCTCCGATGACGCCAGGTCTCCCCTTTGCCTCTCAATGGCAAAAACAAGGCAAGAAAAAACACTTCAGGTCAACATCTAATAGGCCTCCAGAGGACTGATATTACCATGCCTTGTGTCTTCTTCCTCTCTTGGAGATATCCATAGCCATGGAACTTCTCCTGCACTGGATCTGAGCTTTTATCTATACCCCTGCTGCCCTGTTGGTTCTGTTTCCTTAGGTTTTCTCTATGGCCTTAGATTGTTGCCCTATTGACTCTTCTTATGAGGTGTTTCTTTTCTTTCTTTTTTTTGAGGTGATCTTTTTTTTTCTCATTATATTTTTGTGTTATAATACTCCCATGGATAGCTGAGAGCAAGGACTGTTCAATATGATTTTCACGACCCCCCCCCCCCCCCCCAGGTCCCTCTGTGCTTTAGAATGCACTGATTAAAGTTTAGACGGATGTGCAATTTTTGGTTGTTCACCATTTTCACCAGTTATTGCGCCACCTAGTGCCTGTACTATTTTAGTTTAAGATGGTCTCCATTTTCTACATATTTAAGGTCTGTCTGGTCTTTTAATTGGGGAAAAGGACCTCACCTATCTGCTCTACATTTTCCCTTTTTTTCTCTCTCATATTTGTATGTTTTCCTTCTTGAGCTCTCCTAATACCTGGTATTATATCTCTCCTTGGGACTTTAGCTTAAGGTAGTCTCCCTTCCCTCCTTTCTACCATAATGGTGGTAGGCATAGTCACATCTCTTTGTCCTCCTAGAAAACCGCAAGGGCTTCAACACCCTGGTGAAGCAGAGCCAAATACTACACCATTTCCATAAGGCATGCTCTCATATTTTGCTTCTATAGGAAACCCACTTTTGCACTGATGGCATCCCAGCCCTCCGTAACCATTATTATCACACACGGTATTACAGTACTAATCCAGAGGCTAAAACTAAGGGGGTGTCCATAGCTTTCATAAGTCCTTCGACCCAAAGACTCATTAATGGACCCCTCTGGTTGCTTTATATTCCTTTAAACTGAAATATAATTCTTCTATTTTCACAGTGGCGAACGTCTATGGCCCGAATCAGGCACGGGATAGCTTCTTAACTGTGTTGCTTGACAGATTAATCACTTTTGTTTCATCTTATGAGGTGATCTTAACATGGCTCTTTCTCCATCCGCAGATAAATCATATGGCAAGTCTTCTATTGCTCATTCCACCTTAACGCATATCAAATCTATATTACATAATGCACACCTGTAGATGTCTGGGGTACTCAAGATCCCCTAGAGCGTAACGATAGTTACTACTCGGTCGCCCATAATTCATATAGTCATATTGACTATTTTTTATTTCATAGTCTCTTCTAGATATCCCTATTCAGGTATATGCTAACTCAACAGCGCTTGCAATGGGGATGGCGAAACATAGCCATTGGCCTGAATACGGCAGGTATGTGTGTTAATGGTGGCTCAGTCAGCCTAAAGGTTGATTATAGATCTCAGACTTGAACTCAAGATTGCTTACTAATTATTGAACAGTATGTTAATAGAATATTTGATATAGAGCAGTGATGGCGAACCTTGGCACCCCAGATGTTTTGGAACTACATTTCCCATGATGCTCTTCTACACTGCAGAGAGCATGAGCATCATGGGAAATGTAGTTCCAAAACATCTGGGGTGCCAAGGTTCGCCATCACTGATATAGAGGCTGTCCACCACTCTGGGTTTCCTATATAGTTCATTGTTCACTGTATATTGAAGGAATGTAGGCGTTATTTGTAACACAGAATGTTAACATATGCCCTTCTGGGCTATTTGAGGGTCTCAAAGGACCTCCCTTTCAGTTTTTATTTTTATTTGTTCTTCTTTCTGTAATATTGTTAAATGTATCTTGCAAAATCTTTCAATAAAAAATAATTGGAAAAAAACACAAATATCCCATCACTACATAGATTCACTTCTTATCAGATAGCAGTAGTTTCAAGCATTGGACAATAATCCCACCATTCACCAACAAACTGGGCTGTAAAAACGAACCAAATTCCAGATAGCAGCAGTATCAGACACTGGATAATGATCCCATTGAGCTCCAACACCTTAAACTGTAAAAGTGGACCCAGTTTTTCAATGGACACATGAATCACAGGATCTGTGGAAGAGCTGATATCCAATCTGGCAGTTTAAGGATAAATCCCAGAGCATAAGGTAAGAAGAGGGTAGCCTTGTAGTGCATTATGACATCCTTTTGGTGTCACCTAGATGGGACATGTAAGACATCCTAAATAAAGAATAAAAATATGCTATGCCACCAAAATGTATGCAATACTTGGTATTAGGCATGGATAAAGGTCAAAAAAATGATTAAAAAAGATACATTAAATTAAAAGAACATCTTTCCAAAAACAAAATATTTTAATTTTAAAAATTTTCAGGATGTAGAGATCAACTGATTCTCTACACAATGATCACCATTTGCAGATACGCATACATATTAACCACTTACAGACCGGACCAGTTTTTGCGATTCGGCACTGCGTCGCTTTAACTGACAATTGCGCGGTCGTGCAACGTGACTCCCAAACAAAATTGACGTCCTTTTTTTCCCACAAGAGCTTTCTTTTGGTGGTATTTGATCACCCCTGCGGTTTTTATTTTTTGCGCTATAAACAAAAATAGAGCGACAATTTAGAAAAAAAACACATTATTTTTTACTTTTTGTTATAATAAATACCCCCCAAAAATATATATAAAAAAACATTTCCCTCAGTTTCTTTGTAGAAGTTTTCTACATATTTTTGGTAAAAAAAAATCACAATAAGCGAGTTATAGCGTTTACAAAATAGGGATAGTTTTATGGCATTTTTATTAATATATTTATTTTTTACTAGTAGTGGCAGCGATCAGCGATTTTTATTGTGACTGCGACATTATGGCGGACACATCGGACATTTTTGACACATTTTTGGGACCATTGTCATTTATACAGCAATCACTGCTATATAAATGCAGTGATTCCTGTGTAAATCACACTGGCAGTGAAGGGGTTAACCAGTGGGTGGCAGTGTAGGGGTTAAGTGTTCCTAGGGGTGTGTTACTAACTGTGGGGGGCTGGGCTTTCATTTAGTGAACACTGATCTCTGCTCCAATCACATGGAGCAGAGATCAGCGTCACTAGTTGCTAGGCAGAATGGGGAAATGTTGTTTACAATGGCATTTCTCCATTCAGCCGCCCCATGAGACGATCGCGGATATATATATATATATATATATATATATATATATATATATATATATATACACAGATTTTATTATATCTTTTCATGTAACAACACTGAAAAAATGACACTTTGCTACAATGTAAAATAGTGAGTGTACAGCTTGTATAACAGTCTAAATTTGCTGTCCCCTTGAAATAACTCAATGCACAGCCATTAATGTCTAAATAGCTAGCAACAGAAGTGAGTACACCCCAAGTGAAAATGTCCAAATTGGGCCCAATTAGCCATTGTCCCTCTCCCATTAGTGTTATAAGGTCTCAGGTGTGAATGGGGAACAGGTGTGTTTAATTTGGTGTTATTGCTTTCACTCACTCATACTGGTAACTGGAAGTTCAACATGGCACCTCATGGCAAATATCTCTCTGAGGATCTGAAAAAAATGAATTGTTGCTCTACATAAAGATGGCCTAGACTATAAGAAGATTGCCAAGGCCCTGAAACTGAGCTGCAGCACGATGGCCAACGAACAGGCCTCACCATGGTCGATCAAAGAATTTGAGTGCACGTGCTCAGCGTCATATCCAGAGATTGTCTTTGGGAAATAGACGTATGAGTGCTACCAGCGTTGCTACAGAGGTTGTAAGGGTGTGGGGGCAGCCTGTCAGTGCTCAGACCATATGCCGCACCCTGCATCAAATTAGTCTGCATGGCTGTCATCACAGAAGGAAGCCTCTTCTAAAGATGATGCAAAAGAAAGCCCGCAAACAGTTTGCTGAAGACAAGCAGACTAAGCACATGGATTACTGGAACCATTTCCTGTGGTCTGAGGAAACCAAGATAAACTTATTTGGTTCAGATGGTGTCAAGCGTGTGTGGCAGCAACCAGGTGAGGAGTACAAAGACAAGTGTGTCTTGCCTACAGTCAAGCATGGTGGTGGAAGTGTCATGGTCTGGGACTGCATGAGTGCTGCCAGCACTGGGGAGCTACAGTTCCTTGAGGGATGCCAACATGTACTGTGATATGCAGAAACAGAATAGGATCCCCACCCTTCAGGGACTGGGCCTCAGGGCAGTATTTCAACATGATAACGACCCCCAAACACACCTCCAAGATGACCACTACCTTGCTAGAGAAGCTGAGGGTAAAGGTGATGGACAAACCAAGCATGTCTCCAGAACTAAACCCTGTTGAGCATCTGTGGGGCATCCTCAAATGGAAGGTGGAGGAGTGCAAGGTCTCTAACGCCCACCAGCTCCGTGATGTCGTCATGGAGGAGTGGAAGAGGACTCCAGTGGCAACCTGTGAAGCTTTGGGGAACTCTATGACGAAGGGTTACGGCAGTGCTGGAAAATAAGAGTGGCCACACAAAACATTGACACTTTAGGCCCAATTTGGACATTTGCAATTAGGGATGTACTCACTTTTGTTTCCAGGAGTTTAGATGGCTGCGTGTTGAGTTATGTTGAGGGGACAGCAAATATATAGTTGTTTTTTTTTTCGTTTTTTTTCACTATGGCAGTGATCTATTGCTGTATGGAGAGGAGGAACCAAGCTGTAAAAAATCTTCCCAAGCCTCTGTACTGGCAGAAAATGATATGGCATCATTGGCCAGTGGTCAAAATATATTTAGCTTTCAAAACATCAAAAATTGAAACATAAATGCCACTAAAATAAAATCTTACTTTTCCTTTTTCTTTATTTGCAGAGCTAAAATCTTAGTTTAGGTGTTTTTATACAATGTAAATGTGTCTTTTTTTTAGAATGTGAATTTTCAAAAATAAAAATAATAGGGGCTCTTCTACACATATTACACTCAAGCACGGAGTTGTTTTGCAACACCAACAGACTTAACTCTCCAATTGCTCTTCTTGAAAACAGTCTATTTCTCACAGGCAAAAACATTTTGCATCTGTTCTTGTACTTTAACTGGTATCCTCTATATTTTCATTGTTATGATTTAAACGTTCTATATAATTGTAGATTTCTGATGTATTTCACACATTGGCATAAAGATATGTTTGAGACAATGTTATGCTTTTATTATATAGTAGTAGAAAGTAGCAGCACAGAGGTTCATTTATTCACCCTGACAGTAAACTCTACTATTCTGACCTTTTCAGCATTCCATACTGTGAATCATTGATCATTCCTAGGCTCCATATTTACAATCATAGTAGCCAGACCAAATCTAAAATCACATTCAGCTAATCAAAATACAGAATATTGAAAAGGTTAAGGTTTGTGTTTATAAGTCTTTTCAAAGTTCATTGTATTTATTTAAAATTAGCATGATGTTTTTTATTTGTGGTTCAGCAAGAGGAAAATTATATATATTTTTTTTTTTAATAGAAATTTAACATTTTGATTGATATGCTAATTTTATGCTGAGGGTGTATCCCAAGATGTCCTAAAAGAAGACAATAAATAATACAAATACAGAAACTATTTTAATTAAAGTATTACTAAAGGCTCTTTTTCATTTTTTTAGAAATAACAAACATATTATTCCTACCTGCTTCGTGTAATGGTTTTGCATAGAGCAGCCCTGACCCTCTTCTTGTGGGTCCCCGCCAGCAGTCCTAGCTCCTTCCCCTGTCAAGGGCCCCCAGAAGCAAGTCTCTTGCTATAGGGGCACTCCAGCAGCCTCGCTCCCGAACCACACTCTGTGGATGAATAGAAAATGTCCATTCACAGGAGTGCATCTTTACCCCGTCCCTGCTCTGTCCTGATTGACTCAATTGAGCCAATGGCTCCCACTGCTGTGTAAGCCAATGAGGATAGAGAGACCCAGGATCATGCGCTTCACTGGAACGAGATGAGGCTCAGGTAAGTATAATGGGGGGCTGGGGAGGAGGCTGCACCTAGAAGGTTTTTAACTTTTATGCTTACATTGCATTAAGGTAAAAAAAACTTCTTCCTTTAAAACCACTTTAAGATTAAAAATGATGCAATATTATTACAGTACAACTTACATTATTATAGGCATCTATAAAAAATAAGTTTGAAAAACATAAATAAATAAGTAGACCTTGCTCTTCAAATCCAGTATTCTAAAAATTTGCATTACAGCATCATTTTAATCCTTATACATCAGTTGAAAAAGATTTGCATTCTTGGCTCACACATTTTTCAACATGTTTTCCTTTGAAGGTAATAAAAGAACACTTAGTTAGGTTTACATAATTTGCTCTGCTGCACAAAAGCTCACTTTCTCGGAACTTAAATATTTAGGTGTTCTCTTACAAAAGGTTGATAAAATACTGCTATTGCATTCCAAAGTGGATTGTAATTTTTACGTCATTTAGTAGATAGTTGCTTCTTTGCTACAATGTTACACAAGATGTGTTATTGTCACAGCGATTTTAAAAGTACTAAAAGTGGTTCTGAAACATTCTTTTTAGTCTATTTTTACAGAAAGTGAAAAAATTGTGTTGCTTCTTCTCCTGACGCATAGCACACTGCTATAACAAATGCATTTCAGCATTAGGAAAGTGCATTAGAATAGACGTCTAAACAGTTTTTTTTTTTTTTGTAGTGCATAAGGCTTTTGTTACTATATCCATGCTAAGCATGTTTACTTTTTTGTTACAGTAATAACTAGTCATGCCCTGACACAGAGAGTGTCATTGTCTAAAAATTTAAGACAGTCAAAATCTGACAATGGCTATAAACCTTCCTCGCTCTCCTGAAACAGGTATTTTTTCTGTTTAGGTTACTGCTGGAGTTTTTTCGCTTCACTTCGTGCCCCAAGCAGCACCAATCAAGAAAACAAGAAGTGAGGATGCTAAAGGGATCTTTTTTCTAAAAGGGGATAGAGACACTAGATGAATTTTGACATGAATTCCATAATTTTAACTAAAACTAAAAATAAAAAAATGCTATATTTATACTTTAAGAGGATTATCTCCAGTGGCAGCTGGTAATTATTTTCTTTGGGGGGGGGGGCGGCAAACAGTAAACCCCCCCATTGGTTGGCCGGCCTACTGGCAGGTCTGGTAGACTGACATACCCCATCTAAACGCCGCTTCTCCTCTCTCGGGCTCTCTTTTGGCCGTGGCAGCGGTGGCTCTCACTCCTGGCTCTGGCTTCCTTTCCTCCGCCCTTCCCTTGCTCTCCACGGGCGGCCAATCCGGAGTCTTCTCTTTTCGGCCAATTAGAAAATGGGTCTCAGACCTGCTTCTGATTGGCTGGATTGAGGATCAGTGTTACAACAGCGAATATTTATTTGCTGTTGTAACATCTGGGTGGGCTCACAGAGCAATGTGCCAGGAGTACAACTTTTTCTGAAGCCGATTAGAGCCTATGGCTCTAATCAGGTGCTTCATAAATACACCCCCGCTGCTTTAATTCAGGCACCCGACATCCGGAAAGGGGCTGGAAGCCTGAATAGGGGATGACAGTGGAAGTCGTTGATAGATTCATGCTATGCAGAAATCTATCCATTAGTCATATGGGGGTGGCTGGAGAGAGGGGGTCCCCTAATGGACAGGCCACCACTGGTTATCTGAGTCAAAAAATCTCTATATATTAAAGATAACACAATCTACTAGGGTTTATAATATATATATATATATATATATATATATATTTTTTTTTTTTTACTACATGTAATTTCAGTTCCTTCTGTCAGGGCTGGGCTCAGTCCTTCTTTCTCTGAGCTGGCCGCTCAGCTGTCAGCTCATTGCCAGCTCCTAACTCTCCACATTTACTCATCTGTTGATGATATCCTGCTCGTCAGTCCTGCCTTCTTAAGCCATCCAGTCCAGAGGAGCTCTGCCTTCACCTTGGTCACATCACAGAAACTATCTCCTGCGATCCTGTTCAAGACTTGCTTTGCTGACATCCCTTCTGGCTACAGATCCTGCTTGCTGTTCCATTACATTGACCACCTGATTTCTGGCTTGGCTGACTATACGTTTTGGTTACTGAACTTTGGCTATCTTTTGACTAAGTTTGTTCTTTTTACTTTTATTATTAAACAAGTGTGATTTAGCTGTACTTCTGTCTCGGCCTGATTTCATGGTTTCTTTACTGATCCCTGAAAACTATAGGATAACTCCCTTGGTCAACATGATATGTTGTAAGTAAGTAAAATAACTAAGTAATTTATATTTTTTGCAATTATAAATACAACTAGTAAGTGTCTGCTTGCCTCCTTAAAAAAAGCAAAGTAGATTTGGTAAAGTACATATGCTTTACATGAGAGACTCTTGCTATCATTTATGATAATATTTTCTATCACATACTATTGTATGTCACCCCCTTTAATGTCATTCCTATTATTAAACATTTTAGTCCACCGTTGCTTGGTAAAAAACTCAAACTCTTTATAACTAAAGGTAACTAAATGCACATTTGAGCCAATCAATTAATATCAATATTGTTATTAACCCCCCTGGCAGTATTCTCGAGTCTGGCCCGGGGTGGAATTTCAGAACCAAAAGCAGTAACCCCGAACCAGACTCAGGATTGCATGGCAGGATCCAGGAAGAGTGTGCTTGCCTTATCCCCTGGATCCAGCAATGTCCCCCCGTTGTGTGAGCGGCTCGTCCTCTGCTTGATGTATCATGGAGTCGAGCTCCGTTCCCTTGCGAGCGTTGCGACGCACAGGGACGGAGAATGACTCCAAATTCAAAAAGTGAAACACACACATTACATATAGTATAATGTAATCTTACAGATTGCATTGCTGTATGAAATTATTTCACCTCCCTTTTGTCCCTAGTGGTCTGCCCAGTGCCCTGCATGCAGTTTTATATTATAAAAACTGTTCTTTCTGCCTGGAAATTGGAGATTGTCCATAGCAACCAAAACTGTCCCTTTACATCAAAAGTGGATTTAGACCAGCTAGAAAACAGCGATAATAAATTAGAATCACCTGCGGAATTGTGGGGAGATTCGTCATCAAATATTGAAAAGTTATGACAGTGACAATTCTGCAACTGAACAAATTTCTGTGTTTTTTATTTGATTACATTATTGAATAATTTTTATTATTATTATATTATTATTTGGTATAATTATTTATAGTTATTTATTTTATTTTAATTCATGATTTTGTTTTTCAAATTTTATCATACCCGGAATGTCTACTAGACTCTGGTTTGGACAGATTTAAGTGAGTTATTCCTAAGAATTACAGGCCTACAATATAAAACGCCAAATTTCCATGCAAAATAATGGTAAAGCTTTCAGCACCAAAAATCTGAAATAATCATACTGCCAGGGAGGTTAAAGTGTTTATAAACATTGTAATAAATGGGGTTGATCTACTAAATGCAAATAAGCTGTTCACTTTGCAAAAGAATTTGTGCTTTGTAAAGGGAATTTTCCTCAGCTTGTTTTTACAATTTCCTTTCACCTGGTGGGTAATAATGCTTTTTGTTTGAATATTTTTTTTTCCTTTCCTCACCTTATCACTATCCGTTTTATTGAATTGTAATATAATACATGATGAACTCTGTGACAGACCTAGCTGGGACAGAGGCTGTTGGAGGGGACAGAATGCGAGCCTCTTGCCTTGCGATTATGGGCCCTGACATTTGGGGGAACGGTGCTCTTTGTAGACAGAGGAGTTTTTAACTTCTATCCAGTTGTACCATGTTGAAGTGAAATTGGTTATTTTTTCCTGCGACATGCTAATGAGTTCTTCTATTTTTTCTATGTATATTCTGCAAAACCATTCTTTTTTCATTGGGGTCATATTTGATCGCCAGTGGCAAGGAATACAATGTTTTGCCACATTTATTATGAACATAGATAGGAATTTTAGATAATGTTTCTTATGCTGCGTACACACGATCAAACTATCCAGCGGAAAAGTCGTTTTGACTCGCAGTCGTGTGTGTGCTAGTCCGCCGTACTTTTGAAATGAATGGACTATCCTGCATGGAGAAAAGTCCATTCATTTTGGCAGCTGGGACTAGCGCTGACCCCTGGTATGGATTTAAAGGGGAAGCCCTACGCTGACAAAGCGGCGTGGGGGTCCCCCCCCAAGGTCCACATCAGACCCTTATCCGAGCACGCTACCCGGCCGGTCAGAAAAGGGGGTGAGGACGAGCAAGCGCTCCCCCTCCTGAGCCGTACCAGGCCGCGTGCTCTCAACATGGGGGGTGCTTTGGGGAAGGGTGGCCGCACGCCCCCCCCACCCCAAAGCACCTTGTCCCCATGTTGATGAGGACAAGGGCCTCTTCCCGACAACCCTGGCGGTTGGTTGTTGGGGTCTGCTGGCGGGGGGCTTATCGGAATCCGGGAGCCCCCTTTAATAAGGGGCCGCAAGATCCTGGCCCCCCACCCTATGTGAATGAGTATGGGGTACAATGTACCCCTACCCATTCACCTGTGAAAAAAATGTAAATAAAACACAACACACAAGGGTTTAAAATAATTTATTGCACAGCTCCGGGGGTCTTCTTCCGTCTTGTTGGGTCTTCTCGCCGGACTCCTCTGCTATCTTCTGTTCTTTTGCTAGCTCTTTTACTAGCGGAGGAGCCCGGCTTTCTTCTTTGTCGCCACCTCTTCGGAAGTCTTGTCCCCCTCTTTGGTTCTTCTTGCCGGGCCTATGCACCTTCTTCCAGCTCTTTTACAAGCGATGGCTCAGTCTTCTATCGCTGCCACCTTATCTTCTTCTTGTTCTTCTTCCTTGAGATGTTGATTCGACATGCTCTCTGGCCGCAATGACAGGGACGCGGCATGCGGCGACTTATATAGGGACATCGCCAGGTGATGTCCCCGCCCGTTATGATGTCACTGTCCCAGAGGATGCTGGGACTGTGACATCATAATGGGAGGGGACATCAACCAGTGGCCCCGCCCACTGTCCCTATATATTGTAAGTCGCGGCACAACACGTCCCTGTCATTACGGCCAGAGACAGCAACAGAAGAACAGAAGGCGGCGAAGACAGTGGTGAAGACAGCGCCGACAGCGGCGACAGAAGACCGGGCCACTGGCAGTAAAAGAGCTGGAAGAAGGAGCGGAGGCCCAGCAAGAAGAACCAAAGAGGGGGACAAGACCCCCCGAAGTCGGAAGAAGACCCCAGGGCGGCCGTGACAAAGAAGAAAGCCGGGCTCCTCCGCTAATAAAAGAGCTAGCAGAAGATAGTGGAGGAGTCCAGCGAGAAGACCCCCCAATATGGAAGAAGACCCTCGGAGCTGTGCAATAAATTATTTTTAACCCTTGTGTGTTGTGTTTTATTTACATTTTGTTCACAGGTGAATGGGTAGGGGTACATTGTACCCCATACTCATTCATATAGGGTGGGGGGCTGGTATCCAGGGGCCCCCTTATTAAAGGGGGCTCCCGGATTCCGATAAGCCCCCCGCCCGCAGACCCCGACAACCAGTGACCAGAGTTGTCGGGAAGAGGCCCTTGTCCTCATCAACATGGGGACAAGGTGCTTTGGGGTGGGGGGGCAGCACGGTCCCCCCTTCCTCAAAGCACCCCCCATGTTGAGGGCATGCGGCCTGGTACGGCTCATGAGGGGGGGGGGGGCTCGCTCGTCCCCACCCCTATCCTGACCAGCCGGGTTGCGTGCTCGGATAAGGGTCTTATATGGACCTTGGGGGGACCCCCACTTCATTTTTTCGGAGTAGGGCTTCCCCTTTAAAGAGGAGGGCCGGTTTAAAAAAAAAAAATTAAAGTCAGCAGCTCCAAACACTGTAGCTGCTGACTTTTAATAAGCACTTACCTGTCCAGGGCGCCCGCGATGTCGGCTGCCCGAGGCTGACCCGTCCCTCGGGTCCCGGCGCCGCCATTCTATCTAAGGGAAACAGGCAGTGGAGCCTTGCGGCTTCACTGCCCGTTTCCTACTGCGCATGCGCGTGTCACGCAGCGCTTTGTGAATGGGACGCGCTGTGTTCTGGGACACACAGTTCCCAGAACACAGCGCGACCCATTACTCAGAAGATGCCGCACGGAGGAGAGAAGAAAGAAGATCTCCGTGGAGGAGGAAGAGGCAGATTAGGATGATGTGCCTAGCAACAGGCATTTCTGGTAAGTTAAAAAATAAATTTTTCATTTTTTTTATGATTTTTTTCTAATTTTTAATGTATTTCTTTTTTTCAGGGTGGCCCTCCACTTTAAGTCCATACCAAGTGACAGGGCCAGGGCCAGTGTGTGGGCAAGTCCGTTCATTTGAAAAGTACGGCGGATAAATCCCGCCTATATAATAATAAAGGCATCTGCAGGCGTTAGTGGGTGTTGTGTGCCTCCAGCAGAGTATACACCTGTATCTACCCCACCCATGTGGAACTGAGTATGAATGCCTTTTGTTCAGATGCTACTTAAAAGAAAAATTGTTCCCTTTTCTCTTTTTTCTTTAGATTAAATTATATTGTCACGTTTAGGGAAAAATCAGTAACCTTATGAATGTCCCAGGCACTTGTGACAATAGTGCATAACCAATTACCTTGCTTTTCACTCGGACCCCATAGGCGCCGTTTATTTAGCCCATCTTTCCATTGACTGCTATACTGTTTGGCAGTTTGGATTTCTACCATTCCTGACGTCAGCCGGGCAGATGTGGAATTTCCAAGATGGCAGATAGTGACACTACCTGCCCCAGTAGAAGACTTTTCAGTCGAAACGCGTAGGGGCAGCATTTTTCTGCTCCCCATATTGCTTTTGTTTTAATTTATCATTTGATTTTTATGCTATACCACCAGTTGTTCGGTGTTTTTAATATTTTTTCAATAACCCCTCACCTGTTGACCTACACTATGTGGAGCACCTCCATTTTTTATTTTTTATGTTTTGACCTTTGTTGAGCTGTCTCAGACCAAGCTTTGAAAGAACTCCGGGTTGCCTATCCACCTTTGAGTAACCAATTTGGAATCATGGATTTCTGACCGTAGTGGATTTGATCCATCTTGAGGAGGATACCATCTAGCAGGATGCCCATTATCCTTGGCTATCGTAGCCTCTCAAGCTCACATGATGCATTGCTGTAGGTTAGATGTGTCCAACATTCATGGTAAGAGTACCCATCCTCTTGTCTGCATGCTGTAGCAGTCTGATGCAAGATCTACTGTGTTTGTTGATGCTGGAAGATTTGACCCTCTAAAGTGGACAGATATTAGTGGACATTTACTTTGGACCTCTAGTCACTGTTGTCACTTTTTTTTATCTTTTCAACAAATTTTTGTATACAAACATTGTAATACTTCTTCACCATTAGGGCCGGTTCACACTGCGGCGCGAGGCGAGGCGACACGGCTCGCCTCGCCTCGCTCCCGCAAGTCGTCCCCATTGAGTACAATGGAACCGTTCTGAGAGGAGCGACTCGAGTCGCTCCGACTCAGAAAAAAGGTTCCTGTACTACTTCGGGGCGACTTCGGGGGCGACTTGCATTGACTTCTATGCAGAAGTCCTCTGCAAGTCGCCGCTCACCCCCCCTGCAAGTCGCGGCGAGGAAGTCGGAGACGCCTCGCCGCGGCTCGCAGTGTGAACCGGCCCTTATCTTAGCGCTGAACTTTATATTTGTATTTTTCTAGTGACTAGATGTGCCTTGCGTGTGAGGTCACTTTTGCAGCTTGTGTCATGGACATGCGCAATGGCGCTGCAAATGCATCCACACCCCACCGGCTACGTCAGATGCCAGAGGGATAGAGAGAGGTATAAATGGTGTCATCTGTACACCCTATACTGACAGGGAAACATCACAAGCAAGAGAGAGATTGCTTTGGTGTCTCTCCCTTTTCCTCCATCTTTTCCTCCCTCTTCAGCCAACTTTGTTTGAGACCTCTACTATTTCAGTAAGTACCTTTCAGAACTTGTTCCTTTATTCAGCCATTGTGTCGTGTGGACTGGTTGCCCTGGATGTCCAGTGATCTGCTTATACAGTTAGGAGGGGGTGTTATCTGCAGAACTTTGGGGGATTTTAATTGCCATCTGACCCCCTTGGCCTCTAACTTTGATATCTCCCCCCTTTCTTATCAACTGACTGCTTGGCCAATCACTCACCATAGATGGGAAGCTTGGAATATGTTCAATCTCCCTATAGAGAGCATTAACATTATATTAAATGTAACTTTTTTTATTCAATAGGACAAATCAAGGTTTCTGTCTCCAACAGCAAAACTCTTTAGTAGGCGTGCCACGGGTGTGTTTCTGGGCACTATAAAGACAAAAACAAGGCGTGGCATTTCCCATCTCTAATGATTCGCTTTTTCTGTCTGTTTCATCTGATCATCCCTTCAAGTTAGGGATGGAAGACTAAATTGGTTCCACTTTACTTATTATCTAGAATTGAGGTAAATGTTTTGCCCTACCTATTATTATGATTATTATATCCCTCACAAGATCACTCTCATTTATATTAATATGTTTAAATTAAATGTATCCTCTCTCTCTGGTTATAAAAGGTTTTCTCATTTTCTAAATCCTGGCTTCAGTTTATATATCAATATTAATACTTCCTGAACACAAGCATCTGGTAGGCACTCATTCTCAGTTCATCATTAATGTGTATAAAATGTAATTTGTATAATATATGAATATTTCATTATAACAATGTATACAAGTATGTCTTATTGACATGCCATACAATTTTATTCATGGCAATTTTCAAGCATAATCATTTACAATTGTTGTTTCTCTCTTACTATATATTACTTCATGCGATACGTCCAAAAAACTCCTGAGGAAGCTCTTCTGAGCGAAATATGTAGAGTGAGGCCGCGTACACACGGGCGGACTGTTCGCCCAACTTTGTCCGCTGAACAGTGTTTGGGCGGACAGTCCGCTCGTGTGTGGGCTTTCAGCGGACAGTTTCAGCGGACAGTTTGACGGACAAGGTTTTTCGGAATTTCCGAAAAACTGTCCGCTGAAACCTTGTTTCAGCGAACAGTCCCCTCGTGTGTAGGCTTGTTCGTCAAACAAAGTTGCGCGCATGCTCAGAAAGGATTTTCACGCCGAAAGTTATAATGCAGTGTATAGGACGTCGTATTTTTCGTCCCGTCGTACGTGCCGTTCACGTCATCGCGCGCGGTTTCAGCAAACTGTTCGTCCGTCGTGTGTGGCCATGTCCGTCCATGCTAATTTTGAGCGGACTGTTTGCCGAAACTGTTTGACGGACAAAGTTGGGCGAACAGTCCCCGCGTGTGTACGCGGCCTAAGAAGTGGTTGTACATGTCAAAAGAAATTATACGAGATTCTTGTAAATGTTTATTGTGATTTTAAAAATGTGTTTAAATAAAATTTATATTTTTCTAAATTGTTTATTCTACTTTCTGGTACCTTAAAAATCCCGCCTGCCCCCTCTCTCCTCCTTTCTTTTATGATTATACTTTGTTGTCGCAGTCTGCTGCTTCCTCTCTACCTTTATGTACTCTACTGTGAGCATGAGCTGGGAGACCCTGGGGGCTGTGACCTGGAGCAAGACTGCAGCGAAGTCCATCCCCACCATCAGGGGCCCTGGTGTACAGCCGCTGGCTGTTAGATTCTGCGCCCTGGGAAATCAAACGCTCTAGTTCCCAGTGTGATCTATGTTGCTGCTCCAGAGTACCTGCTTTCCTGAACCACCCAGGGCTCCATCCGCAGCAGTCAGCCGTAGGGTGCACCCCAGACCCCAACAGGGTGCATCTGTCACCTGGACTGAGGTGACCTGACAGAGTTTGTAACACATGTATTTTCTCTTTGTATTTTTTGTTTATGTCTGTGCAAAACAGATGTGTTTTAGAGCAAGTATTTTTTACTTTTGTTTATTTATTTATCGGGGAGATATTGTTTACTGAAATATTTTTAATGTTGTCAATCTGTTGTGTGTAGCTTGTTTGCTTCACTTTGATTTAATTGTCTGTGCTGCATTATTTTTCAAAATCTTTCTCAAGATGTTGTGACTAATAAATGTTTAAATCCTAGGAGACTTTGTTAATTTCCTCTGCAAAATGGACAGACCACAAAACCATATTCTGTTAGAGTCTTAAATCAACATACATGTGTATTTTGCTTTCCTTGCTCTTTTCCAAGTACTGTTTTGTTGACCAATAAAATTTGTAGCAATTTTTTTATGTTTTATATGTTTTGTTAATAATTAGTTTTGCAGATGCATGCTCAATCCAAGTAATGCATCTTACACCCACCCCCCCCCCCCCCAAACAATTTTCATGCAACTGATTTCCCAGCTGCAGCTTAACTAGGCTGATTGGCATGGCAAAACAAAAAAAGGTGTGATTTGTCTAAAAGCTACTTTCCTGGTGCCTTCATGGTAGCATATGCATGGATTGTGCATATGCTGCCATAGATAGGCACCAGGAAAGAATTATAGAGAGGTAAGTATTCAATTTTCTATTTCAGTGCAGTGGTTCTCACCCTCAGTCCTCAAGTACCCCCACCATGACATGTTTTGGGAATTTATCTTAGCTAAAATATATGTCCAAAATACCAAGCCAATGACTCTGATTTAAAGCACCTTAGCAAGATGAAGGTAAACCTGCAAACATGGTCTGTTGGGAGTACTTGAGGACAGGGTTGAGAAACACTGTTTTAGAGCACTGAGCTAAAATCTAGCTCAAGACAATCCTATTCTAACTGTGGCCATTTGAGATAAACCAAGTGGGTGTTTGCTTGTCTTTATTTAGGTTGGGCTTTTTGTCCCTTTTCTGAAAATTGGCTTCACTTCCTGTCACATAGCCAAACAGGAAGTGAGGGTAAAACCTTACCAATGTCTTTCCTTAGGGATACACAGGTCAATCTAACTAGTGTCTCCATTAGGCAAATTGCACTCTATCAATTTTATTATTATTTATTACTTATTATTACTTTTTTTTTTACTAGTAATGGCAGTGATCTGAAATTTGTATCATGACTGTGACATTGCGGCGGATAGATTGTACACTTTTGACACTATTTTGGGACCATTGACATTTATACAGTGACCAATACTATAAATATGCACTGATTACTGTGTAAATGTCACTGACAGGGAAGGAGTTAACACTAGGGGGCGATCAAGGGGTTAAATGTGTTACCTAGGGAGTGATTCTAACTGGGAGGGATGGGATTGACTAGAGGAGGAGACTGATCGGTGTTTCTATATACTAGGAACACATGATCTGTCTCCTCTCCCCTGACAGGACGTGAATCTGCCTGTGCCAGACAGACCCTGGAAGATGATTACCGTGGACTTTACAGTCGAACTTCCATGCTCCGAGGGGTGTTCAGCTATTTTTGTGGTCGTGGACCGCCTATCTAAAATGGCCTATTTCCTGCCCTTAAAGGGAACCCTATCTGCTGTGGAAACAGCCTGTGTGTTTATCAAAGAAATTGTCAGACTACACGGAGTTCCTGCAAACATAGTATCTGACAGAGGGGTGCAGTTCACCTCACGCTTCTGGAGGGCTCTGTGCGAGATCCTGAAGATTGAACTTGTCCTCAGCCTATCACCCCCAAACCAATGGGCAGATAGAGAGGACTAATCAAACCCTCAAACAATATAACAGATGTTTTAGATCCTTTGTACAGGATGACTGGGTGTCCCTGCTGCCTCTAGTGGAATTTGCATATAATAATGCTAGCCGTTCAGCCACTGGTTATTCCCCCTTTTTTTCCAATTATGGTTTTCATTTAACTTTTTTGCCTGACTTTCTTCCAGAATCCGCAGTTCCAGCAATTCAGGATACGGTGGAGTTTCTCAGCCGCAACAACCGGGTGTTGCAAGAGGCGGTGCCCAAGGCTCAAGCAGACAGTAAGAGAATCTTTGATCAGAAGAGAAGGGGAGAGCTGGACCTGCGGCTTGGAGATCAGGTATGGCTGTCTACAGATAACATTAAATTGACTTGTCCTTCTAAGAAGCTAGCACCTAAGTTTTGTGGGGCCTTTTCCGGTTAAATGGAAAATTAACAAAGTCTCTTATGAACTATCTTTCCCTGACTCTCTTAAAATTCACCCTGTGTTCCACGTATCTTTATTGAAACCTGCTGTGCCTGATCCTTTTCCTGACAGAGGAACCAGACCCCCTGAACCTGTTCTATTAGATGGAAATCAGGAGTATGAGGTGGAGGCCATCCTCAATTGTAGGAAGAGACAGGGACAAGTGTGGTTTTTGATTAAGTGGAAGGGGTATGGTCCAGAAAGCAATTCCTGGGAACCCGACAGCAACATACACGCTAAGCATTTAATTTGTGCTTATTTTTCTGCCCATCCTGAAAAAATAAGTAATTTAGGGGTCCGGAGGCTGCCCTTTTGGAGGGGGCAATGTCAGGAACGTACCAGTGCTGATCAGGGGCACATGCGTGCGCGCATTTGCATGCGGGCCCCTTCCCAAGTTGTGCAGCAGTGTTCACCCACCAGTATGCGCCTGCGGGCTCTCAGGGCATGCGTGCTAGCGCTGTTTGGCACCAAGGAACCTTCAAAAGTACCTCAGTGACACTTGTGCAGCGCTGTTTTGTCTGCAGCTCTGTACCTGTGTTACCTGAACCTGTTTTGCTGATTGTTACTGACCCAGCTCCTTTCTGACTTCTCTACCTTCTCCAACACGACCCAGCCTGCCTGACTGTGCCTGTCTCTGCCGTGAACTGTTGCCGACTCCTGCCGGCCTTACTGACTCTGCTGCTCTCATCTGCCTGATTGCCTGCCAACCCCGACCGTCTGACCTTGCTGCTGCCTGCTGTGTTTCTCCTGCCTATTGCCTGCCGGCCCAGATTGTCTGACCCTGCCTTTTGCCTACTGCCTTGTGTTGTTTTGTTCCGGCCTTCTCATCCAGCTCCAGCAGCCACTGTTCCTGCATCTCCTGCCTCTCAGCTCGCTGATTGCTCCTGCCTGCTGTCAGCTGCTGTCCAGCCATTCCTGGAGGATCTCCATACTGTTCCTACTGCTGCAACTACCATCAGGTGTCCCTATCCACTGTGCTCATGAGACCACTGTCCCCATTCCAATGGCTCCTGAACTAGCGTTGTAAGAGGGGTCTTCTCCTACAAGTCGGGCTCTACTATCATGTACCTAACAGCGGGTATTGAAATGGTTAATAATGGTTAATAATTCTTAAAGTGAAACAATAAATATGAAATATTTGAAATATTTCTTTAAATATCATGCCTGGGGTCTCCTTGGTCTGCCTTTCTCATGTTCATAACAGTACCACAGCACATGACATTTCTAAAGGAAAAAATGGCATTTAAAATTGCTTGCGGGTGTAATGTATTGTTAGATCTCGGCAATATAGATAAAAATAATTGAAAAAAAATAGCCTAGGCCAGTGGCGTAACTAGAACCTTCAGGGCCCCGATGCAAGAAACCATGAAGGGCCCCCCTGAACCCCAGCCAGGGCCCTTCCCTCCAAGCCCGGCGGTGGAACTCCAGGGCGTGGTCACATGTATGGCCTTTGTGAGCCCTGTAGTTCCACCACTGGCATCAGTAGTTTTTTTTTATTATTTTTATTTTTAGGTGCCCCATTGGCAGGATGGGGTCCCCGTCCCCAGAAGAGATGAAGTCCTTTTCTCCAGGGCAGATGAAGTTACTGCCCCCAGGTGAGAAGGGGTCCCTATCCCCAGGGGAGATGGGGGTCCCTGTCCCCACGTGAGAAGGGGCCCCTGTCCCCAGGGGGAGATGGAGGGGGTAAGTAATGGTGTGTGGGGGATGGGGTCCTCTCACTCACCATGACCAAGCTGCAGGCCGCGCACTCATCCATGTTGGCCTGGGCTCCATCCAGTGTGCTGGATGGGTGATCAGCATATCTCCCAGAAAGACCTTTCATCATCTGTGTATGACGGGGGAGGGGGGGGGGGGGCTGGCAGACAAGCCTGCAGTGTCCTTCGGGGAGCTCTCATAGGGCTGCACTGCATCTGTGTGCTTAAAGTTTGTTTACCCGGGAGAAGTATGCAGTGCAGTGTGGGCTGGATTCAGGGGGGCGGGACTCTGGCTGGGGAGAACAGACATCGGACTGAGTGGCAATGCATGGAGCAGGAGAGGGGTACTCTGAGGAGCCGGCCGAGGACACAGGTCATGCGGGGAATGCACAACTAAAGAGCAGCCAGTGCGATAGTGGAGCATGGAGCTCTGCTAGTCACCCTCCACCTCCAACCACCCGTGTGCATGGTGCACTGGTACCACTAGCTGCCTATGCTGCTGCCGGCCATATGTAGAGGGGGCTGCATGGGCCCCCTGCAGCACAGGGCCCAGTTGCAGTCGTGACTGCTGCACCCCCTATAGTTACGCCCCTGGCCTAGGCACTGAAATAAAAAAAGTAATGGGGGGTCCCCCCAAAATCCACAGCAGGCCCTTCAGTTCTGGTATGGATTTTAAGGGAAACCCAGCGTCAAAATAAAATAAATGGAGTGGGCTCCCCCCCAAAATCCATACCAGACATTTATTTCAATCATGCAACCTGGCAGGCCACAGTAAAAGGGGGGATGAGAGAGCACTCCCCTCCTGAACTGTACCAGGCCAATTGCCCTCAACATGGGGAGGGTGCATTTGGGTTCTCCCCAAAACACATTGTCCCCATGTTGATGGGGACAAGGGCCTCATCCCAACTACCCTTGCCTGGGGGGTTGTGGGGGTCTGTGGACAGGGGGGATTATTGGAATCTGGAAGCCCCCTTTAACAAGGGGGCCCCCAGATCCCACCCCCCATATGAATCGGTATCAGGTACATTGTACCCCTACGCATTCACCAAAAAAGTGTCAAAAAAGTAAAAATGACAGGAGACAGTTTTTTTTTAATTCTTTTATTTAAAAAAAAGTGTCCGGGGACTGAAAAAACCCCCCCAAAAAATGGAAAAACTCCACCTCAATGGGAGGTGCCCACCCACTGCAGCCTTTTCGTGGTGATAGCTGTTATATAGCTAAGGGTGGGGCCACCCAGTGATGTAACTGGATGACCTATCCCTTCTGATTTCATGTGACGTCACGTGACATCAGAGGGGGTGGAGTCACCCGTTCAGATCACCAACAATTGTGACATATACTCTAAGTATACATGTTTAGGTGAATTGGATCAGGTGGTTTAGGTGAATTGGATCACTGTGTTATAATTTTCAATCTAAAAAGAATAAATATATATATATATATATATATATATATATATATATATATATATATATATATATATATATATATATATATATATATATATATATATATATAACATATAAAAATATGCACATAATAAAAGGGAAGTTTGGGACTTTAAATGAAGCACTTGGATAGTAAAAGACAAAGATATATCATTGGACCATATAAATTTATTTAATTGAGTGTTCAAAAGAACTACTCATTATAAATAAGTCCAATTTATGATATATATACATATCGATACAATAAAAACATAATATATGACATAATATATAGTATCCACATGTAGTTATACATAACAGTAATACATAGATTAATTAAGTAATGTGGCAAAATAATGCCCATGACAGCATGTCCGACATCGCAGATGTATGCACATGATAGATATGCATCCCATAAATGAGGACAGAATTAAATTTGTAATGAATGGTCAAGGACTTCTAGATAGGTAATTAAGGACTTATAGATGTGGTTCCATATACAGGTATAACCCGAGCATCAAAAAGCAGAGCTCGACGCGTTTCGTGGGTGTCTCCCCACTCATCAGGAGCAGATGCTACCACAAAGTTTCTATAAAATAAAAAATAAATAAAAATTATACAAATAATATACTGACCAGTAAATTAAGATAGTAGATTCATAAAACTATATTATGAATAGATAGTATGGTTAGAGTGGACTCACCAGTCCAGGCGTCAAATGCAACGCACAGCGGTAGGCGCCGGGCGGGCCAGGGATAAGCTCCCCCTACGGGCACTGAGGCGGCAAATAAATGGGTACGACATATGGCACAGAAGGAGTGTATCAGCATGAGAAAGTGTGCCGAAATAGCGTGGAGACTAAGAAAAGTGAAAGTGAAAATAAGTCAACAACAGCAGACTTCACAAAATGATGAACACAAAACAAAGTGATAATGGGTAGTGAGTATGCAAAAATGGCTAACATATTGAAAATGGAAAAAGTATGAGGGGGTAAAGTGGATGTATGTGTGGGAGTGTGTGTGCATGGGATATGGTGAGTGTGAAAATGAAAAGTGAGGTATGTGTTGGTGATGATAAACAAGGGGGGATAATCAATTAGCAATAGACAGAGAATATGTCAGTGAGGATAGAGAGAGAAAAGAAAAGAGAAATAGGAAAAATAAGCAAGTATGTACCTTAATATCGATCCTGGAACAACAACCAGCTAACCAGATAGCTGGTGTGTTCAGACCCCATGCAGAGACTGGCCTGTCAAGCAGCCATCCCCGAATGGGGTTTAAATATGCCGCCAACGCCATGTGCGCGAGACTGAGGGGGAGGGGCCGCACCCAACCCCTGTCATCAACCAGCGACAGGCACGTAGACCCACCCCCCCCTCCCAGATACACGGAGAATGGAAAAGCCAGAAAAGCCGGCGTGATGACGCTAAGACCAGCGTCACACGCACGGCATAGGTAACATGGCGTCGATGTGCAGAGTGGAGTCCGCCCGAACCTTCCGATCAAAATGAAAAGGGAGGAGGGGAGGACCCGCTGGCACATCGCAGTGCCCGCAAGAAAGAAAAGACCAAGTACCGCCCAACCGCCCAATCGCCTCGCCCGGAGCAAAATCGGCCGGCCAGTGGGTACACATCAAACCATAATGACTAAATATCCATCTAAGGCATATTAAACGGTGTCGGTAAATGCTGTCATTATACAGTATGTACATGAATAAAAAGATATAATAAATGTATGTGGATTTCAGAATAACATTATATTGACAATTTAGACCCAGGGAAGGTAGGGGAACACTACCAAACCCTTTTATCCAAGTGCTTCCATCCCGGTTTATATGTATATATAGGCAACAAGAGGGGGAGTTTTGGGACTTTAAATGAAGTACAGTTAAGTACCTCCATCCCGGTAATTAATGCACATAATAAAAGGGAAGTTTGGGACTTTAAATGAAGCACTTGGATAGTAAAAGACAAAGATATATCATTGGACCATATAAATTTATTTAATTGAGTGTTCAAAAGAACTACTCATTATAAATAAGTCCAATTTATGATATATATACATATCGATACAATAAAAACATAATATATGACATAATATATAGTTTCCACATGTAGTTATACATAACAGTAATACATAGATTAATTAAGTAATGTGGCAAAATAATGCCCATGACAGCATGTCCGACATCGCAGATGTATGCACATGATAGATATGCATCCCATAAATGAGGACAGAATTAAATTTGTAATGAATGGTCAAGGACTTCTAGATAGGTAATTAAGGACTTATAGATGTGGTTCCATATACAGGTATAACCCGAGCATCAAAAAGCAGAGCAAATATATCATTTGAAGGATGTTTTATGGGAAATTATACTTTTTTATATTGTTGTAATTTGATGATGTCTGTTAAGTTTTTTACACCTTTGATCCTCCTACTTTCAGTTAATTTGTTTTTAATGCCTTTTTTTTTCTTAAATGGTTGCCAATTAATTTGGTCATCATTCTGTTTTCAACTCTTTTTCTGACTGATTTTTTACTGCCCATTGTTGAAAACTAGAAACTAATAATGGAAAATGGAATGAAGAAATAAAGACTATAGAAAATAGACTTTACTTTTCTTTTCCACTTCCAATTGACTCAAGTAAAAAAAAAAACTATAGAATCTAGCAGAACAGGACAACAGCATGCTGTATTTTTACAATGAAAAAGAAACACAAAGAAAAGAAAAAAAAATAAGAATTACATTGATGTATTCAAGCAAGCAAATAATAGAAAATCTAAAGTCCAGTTCCTGCTTTTAGAAGGAAAAGAGAAATTTAAACTTTATGAAAAATGTAGAAAAAAAAGATGTCCGTATGCTTGTTTAACCTCCTCAGGTCCAGACACTTTCACTCTCTTCCAGTCCAGGTCATTTCAGAGCTTTCAGTCATAATTTGAATAACAATTACTCATTCATTCAACACTGTATTAAAAACAAAGACATGAAAAAAACTGCACTTGGTGCCTCTAAACCAAAAAATCTGTAAAACACAAATTAAATCTCTTTCATATCTGCGCTCATGAAACACTGAATACTAGTGCATAAGTAAAAAGAAAAAGAAATGTTGTGCTGTGTCTTAAAAGTGATGATGCATATAATGCCGAGTACACATGATCAGACTTTCCAGTGGAGGTCCGCCGGACTTTCCGAACGAGTGGACCTGCCCACACACATGGTGTAAAGTCTGTTCATTTTGAACGTGACTCCAGGTAGACGGAACTAGCGAAGGAAGTGAATATCGCTGCCTCCATCGGCGAGATTGACACCTCGCTAGCCCCATCACCTGGTATGGATTGAAAGGGGAACCCCTATGCTGGAAAAATGGTGTGGGGGTCCCCCCAAAGTCCATGTCAGACCCTTACCCGAGCATGCAGCCGGCCGATCAGGAAAGGGGTCGGGGACGAGCGAGCATCCCCCTCCTGAGCCGTACCAGGCCGCGTGCCCTCAACATGGGGGGGGTGCTTTGGGGAAGGGGGGGCCCTGTGGCCCCCCACCCCAAAGCACCTTGTCCCCATGTTGATGAGGACAAGGACCTCTTCCCAACAACTTTGGCCGTTGGTTGTCGGGGTCTGCGGGCGGGGGGCTTATCAGGATCCAGGAGCCCCCTTTAATAAGGGGGCCCCAGATCCCGGCCCCCTACCCTATGTGAATGAGTAGGTGGTACAATGTACCTCTACCCATTCACCTGGGGAAAAAAAGTGTACATAAAAAAAACACAACACAGATTTTTAAAATACTTTATTAGACAGCTCCGGGGTCTTCTCTTCTTCCGTCTTCGGGGGTCTTCTCGCCAGACTCCTCCGCTATCTTCTGCTCTCTCCAAGTCCGCCGGATAGTCCGATCATGTGTACGCGGCATAAGTGTCACTGCTCTAACTATTAAACCCAATATCAGGTTAAAACAGTTTGTATAACCCAGTAAGTAACACCACTATTTCAATAGGGCAATAGTGCAATAAACACTTGTAATGAGTAGCAATGCCTTCAGGGAAAACCAATAATGACGGAAGATGGAGGTGCCAATATTATGGGGTGATGTGAGGAAGTTTAGTAACAACTGCTCAAGTAACAAATGTGCCCAAAATAGAATGAGAAAGTAACTTTTTTCAGAGAAAGCCTGTTGTGCCCGCAAGCACGTTTAGAACTGCGCAAGGTCAATGTAAGCAGTGTGCATGCGCAAGCAACTGTTGCACTCATTCGCATGTGTTTGTTCACTGTGCGGCCAAAATCTTAGTAATTGTTAAGCAATGTACATGCAATTACATGGGTTGAATGGGCACACCTCTAAGCTTGAGGTTTTTTTTTTCATCTGACCCCAAGCATCCACCCCCTTGCATCCACCCCCCTTTTATGGGCTGGCTTGCTGTGTGTCTGGCTAGGGGTTTGTTAGTGTGTGGGAGGGGCACCATTTTCTTTAGTTTGGGGTGGTATTTTTCACTCTCATTTTAATCCTTAACAAACCCAAATGGCCTTTTATGTATGGGGGGGGGGGGCAGGATTTGGTATTGGGTTAAAATATTGCAGTTGCAATGTAGATTTGTAAGTTTTCTCTAAAGCTGTACATCTTTGAGGCTGGGTTCACACCGCTGCTATGCGGGAACGCCGCGAATCCGCGGCGTTTTCCCGCATCGCACACCTCCCGCCGGCAGTTCACACTGCCCTATGCGGAAGGCTGGGAGTGTCAATGTTATGTTAATGACACCCCCAGATCCGTCGGCATATCGCAGTGCGATCCGATTCTGTTGCGGTCCCAAAAAAGGGTCCCGTGCGAGTTTGCTGCGGGAGCGCTGCGAATTCAGCCATACTATCTGTATGGCTGAACTCGCATCGCTACGGAGATCGGATGTGATTTGCTGTGCGAATCACATCCGGATCTCCCCCCGCAGCGGTGTGAACCGGGCCTGAAGCAGCATTTTGGATACATGCTACAGATGCACCACTTTACAGGCAGAGTAAGCTCCCCAATTTACTAGCTTTTAAGCAATTTTGCATTTTTAAAGGCACCTCTCATTGATATATGTCCCTCAGAGTGGGACCTGGGCCCCCATACCTATTTTAAGACCAATAACTAGAATATAAGTGGGGACTAGCAAAATTAAAAGTCAGGTCCCATAGACTGCAATTGTATTTGTTCTATAACTTTTGCCCATGTTAGGGTCTTTTTTTATTTTGTGCTAATTGCCTTTGGGTTGTTCTGGGCATGCTCAGGGACTTTGTTTTTTTTTTTTTGTTTTTTTTTTGTGTGTGAATAGTACTTGGATTTTTTTGCCCATGCTCAGAGAGTGTGTTTTTTGGGGTTAGTAATTTAACCAATTAAACCCTGGACCATTTGGTTGGCCAAAGACCAGAGCACTTTTTGCGATTCGGCACTGTGACACTTTAACAATTGCGCGGTCATACGATGTGGCTCCCAAACAAAATTGACGTCCTTTTTTTCCCCACAAATAGAGCTTTCTTTTGGTGGTATTTGATCACCTCTTTTGTTTTTATGTTTTGAGCTATAAACAAAAAAATAGCAACAATTTTGAAAAAAACACATTATTTTTTACTTTTTGCTATAATAAATATCCCCAAAAAATATATTAAAAACATTTTTTTTCCTCAGCTTAGGCCGATACATATTCTTCTGCATATTTTTGGTTAAAAAAAAAAATAAGCGTTCATTGATTGGTTTGCACAAAAGTTATAGCCATTTTTATAAATATATTTTTTTTCTATTAGTAATGGCAGTGATCAGCAATTTTTATCGTGACTGCGACAATATGGCGGACAGACATTTTTGGTGTGATTTTGGGACCATTCCCATTCATACAGTGATCAGTGCAATTAGAAATACATTGATTACTGTGTAAATGTGACTGACAGTGAAGGGGTTAACCACTAGGTGGCACTGTAGGGGTTAAGTGTGTCCTATGGATTGATTCTAATTGTAGGGGGGCTGTGTGTGACACAACACTGATCACCGCTCCCAATTACAAGGAGCTGTGATCAGTGACAGTGTCACTAGGCAGAACGAGGAAATGCTTGTTTACATTTTGCATTGCCCCGTTCTTCCTCTCCGTAAGATGATCGCGGGTATCCCCACAGACATTGAGTCTGCGGAACCCATGATCACGCTCATGAAGCTCCTGGCAGGCGCACCCCCAACCCGCCTCTTAAAGGGCAACGTACAGGTACGTGATTCTGCCTGTATGTCCCCTTCTGCCATAGTATATCTGTGTGAGGCAGTCGGGTTGCGGTTAAGGACATCCTTAACAGGTGTACCCACTTTGAAGTTCTGTCTCTACATTGGGTGAACTTGCATCTTGTGTGTTTCATGGACTGTACATGTGTTTTCAATTGTCTCTTTAGCACACAAACCTATTGTATATAAAGCTTGCAGGTAGCATTCTTTACTTTGCCCTGAAAAGAAGTAAGATTGCTTGATGGGCTAAATTTTCTTTGCTGAGCTCGATGGAGCGATAGGGGATTCAGAACGAATTGCTGAATCCCCTTTTTATCCAAGGGGGCTGGACACTCCTGGATGGCTTTAACCTTTTGTGGGTCCATTGCGACCCCTCCTGTAGAGATACTGAACCCGAGGAACAGGATGGTATTTTTCTCGAAATCGCATTTCTCCCCTTTCAAGTATAGGCCGTGTTTTCTGAGAATTGAGAGTACCTTCTTCACATGGGTTCGATGTAGTTCTACTGTGGTAGAAAAGTTTAAGATATCATCATGATAAACAATCACAAAGTTATCTAGGTACTCACGGAAGATGTCATTGACCAGGTGTTGAAACGTAGCCAGTATCGCGCACCAGTATGCGCAGACCCGCCTAATCGTGCACCCGTTTGCACCACTGTGCTACTCTACCCCGCAGGAGCACAGGGAAGCGCCGATGCTGGCATGTAGGATTTCTTTTATTCCTCTGACATGATCCCATTAAAAAAGAAGAGATTGTGACCCGACAGTTGATTCCCAAATAGCTCAATCTATAGAAGAATATTTTACCCTTAATGCCCAACCAGTTATGCAGCCTTCAATTCTCTGGACAGCGCATAAAGCCGTCATTAGGGGTAAGATCATAAGTTTATCTGCCGTCCGTAACAGGAACAACAGACTTAGAATAGTGGAGTTAACCAAAGAGCTTGACAGTTTATATAAAAATACATCTTTGTTACATTTAGATTCCACAAGGCATACTATTGAACAAAAGCATTTGGAACTTGATTCCCTCTTATCAGCTAAGGTGGAAAAGGCACTCCGTTGGACTAAGGCCCATTACTTGTTGTTTAACAACTCAGCCTCGACAATCTTTGCTAGACAGCTGTCAAATTCGATTCGTCCTCCTCATCTATACAGGCTGTCTAACAAAGACGGATTAGTGTCCTCGCACCCCAAAGAAGTGCTTAAAATATTTGAACAATTTTACACCAAACTTTTGGCATCTCCTCATACTCCCCCCTCCCCAGATGATTTAACATGGCTCCAAGACGTCCCTATCCCAGCCCTCTCCACCTCACAAATTGATGAACTTAATGCCCCTATCACAGTTCCTGAAATTTTAGGCGTAATTAAATCCCTAAAAACAGGTTCTGCCCCAGGCCCTGATGACTTCTCGGCCGTGTATTACAAAAAATACTCCATACTCCTGGCCCCCAGAATGGCCCACCTTTTTAATTCAGTCCTATTAGGCAATCATTTTCCTGAGGAAATGTTATTGGCCAACATGTCTCTAATCCCAAAACCTAATAAGAATCACAATTTGCCCCAAAACTATAGGCCTATTTCGGTCATGAATAACGATATAAAAATCTTTAGTAGAGTTTTAGCAGACAGACTAGCCAAGTTCATCCCCTCCTTGATATCCCCCTTCCAGTCAGGGTTCATTCCACATCGCTTAATAACTGATAATATACGCTTAGTGACCGATATTATTCAGGATGCTAACCTACTTTCCAGCAAACTCCTCTTGCTAAGCCTAGACATACAAAAGGCGTTTGATAGCGTCTCATGGGACTATATTAACGCTCTTCTACCGCGTATGGGCTTTCACGGAGAGTTCCTAGTAGGCTTCCAGGCTCTTTATTGCAATCCTAAAACCCGTATTAAAATCCCTGGTTGTTGCTCTGAGTTTTTCCCAATAGGTAGAGGCACGAGACAGGGGTGCCCCCTCTCCCCCTTAATTTTTGCCTTAGCCCTTGAGCCCCTCGCGATTGCCCTTTTGAGAAATCCTGACGTCACTGGATACACTAAAGGTGCTGCAATGTACAAATTTTGCATGTATGCAGATGACGTCTTGATGTTCTTGACTAATCCCCATATTTCGCTCCCCAACCTTTTTGGGACGCTGTCGAGTTTTGCGAGGGTCTCTGGTCTTTCTATCAATGTCTCCAAATCAGTTGCCCTCCCTGTGGGTTATTCTCCCACTGACCTGGCCCTTATTAAAAGCAATTACTCTTTTACCTGGGCTACTTCACACCTATCATATCTAGGAGTGAACCTGCCCGGAGACTTTCGCAAACTCTTTAGCGTCAACTATCCCCCACTGATTTCGAAATTGAAAAGTACGCTTAAGAACTGGCTTCCTTTACATATTCCCCTTTATCGGTAGAATCACGGCCCTCAAAATGGTCATTCTTCCCAGGCTGTTATATTTGTTTCGCTCCCTACCAGTCAAACTCTCTAAATCCTTTATACATAATCTCCAATCCCATTTTAATAAATTTGTTTGGAAAGATAAGTCTCCCAGATTTGCTAAGGTAGTCTTAAAGCCGCATACACACGGGCGGACTGTCTGGCCTACTTAGTCCGCCGAAACACATTTCAGCGCACGGTCCGCTCGTGTGTGGGCTTCAGCGGACTTTTACAGTCCGTCAGACTCGCATTTCGGCGGACAATCCGCCCGTGTGTGTGCCAGTCCGCCCTACTTTTGAAATGAGCGGACTTTTCCCGCCTGGAAAAAAGTCCGCTCATTTCTAGCGGGTATCCAGGTAGGCGGGGCCCGCGACGGAGATGTTGCTGGCCCCGCTGCCTGGTATGGACTTAAAGGGGAACCCCAACGCCGAAAAAAATCGGCGTGGGGGTCCCCCCCAAGTCCACAACAGACCCTTGTCCGAGCACGCTACCCGGCCGGCCAGGAAAGGGGGGCGAGCGAGCGCCCCCCCTCCTGAGCCATACCAGGCCGCGTGCCCTCAACATGGGGGGGTGCTGCGTGGCCCCCCCACCCCAAAGCACCTTGTCCCCATGTTGATGAGGACAAGGGCCTCTTCCCGACAACCCTGGCCATTGGTTGTCGGGGTCTGCAGGTGGGGGGCTTATCGGAATCCGGGAGCCCCCTTTAATAAGGGGGCCCCCGGATACCGGCCCCCCACCCTATGTGAATGAGTATGGGGTACAATGTACCCCTACCCATTCACCTGTGAAAAAAAGTACAAAAAAACCACAACACAGGGTTAAAATATTTTATTGCACAGCTCCGGGGGTCTTCCGTCTTCGGGGGTCTTCTCGCCGGACTCCTCCGCTATCTTCTTGTAGCTCTTTTGCTAGCGGAGGAGTCCGGCTTTCTTCCTCGCCGCCGGCCTCTTCTCCCGACTTCGGGGGTCTTGTCCCCCTCTTCGGTTCGTCTGCCGGGCCAGCGCGCCTTCTTATAGCTCTTTTACAGGCGGTGGCCCGGTCTTCTGTCGCCGCCCTCGCCGCCGCCTTCCGTTCTTCTTCTTCTCCAGGAGATGTTGCCTCAACGATCTCTCCGGCCGGAATGCCAAGGACGCACTGCGCGGCCACTTTTATAGGGACAATGGGGCGGTGTCACATGGCTTTATGTCACATGGGTTGGTCCGTTGTGGGCGAGTCCGTTCATTTCAAAAGTAGGGCGGATAGTATGGCGGACTTAGTCCGCCGTATTAGTCCGCTCAAAAAGTGCCGTGTGTGGGCAAGTCCGTTCATTCGAAAGTATGACGGACTGTCCGTCGGATTGTCTGACGGACTAAGTTGGCCAGACATTCCGCCACGTGTGTACGCGGCTTTATACCGCTCTATGAGATGTGGAGGTCTAGGCGTCCCCCAAATTTGGTTGTATTATCTGGCGTGTAGATTCACACAGCAAGCACAGTGGTCGATCCCCAATCCAAGAGTACCCTGGGTACGATTTGAAAGTGACGCAATAACACCCTTCTATCTCCCTGGTCTTATGTGGTCGACTCACCAACCACACACTGCACTACGGGCACTGGATGACATAGTAGCGGATAGTTTGCAGTTATGGCACCGCTACAAAAGCAAGTACAACATTACTTCTGGCGCCTCGTACTTGGGCGACCCTAGATTCCCCCCAGCGTATTTCCACCCTGAGACGTTTCAAATGTGGGTTCAATGCAAGCTTACCCAGTTAAGGGATTTTGTGACGGGTTCTGGTTTTATCCCTTTCTCGATATTACAGACCCAGCACCAACTCCCTGATGCAGAATTTTATAGATACCTGCAAATCCGTCACTTCTTCCTTTCCCACTACAGAGTTCGGTCCCCAGACCAGATTACCCTCTTCGAGGACTTATGCTTCAACTACCCACACCAAAAAGGGCTGATTTCCCTGATTTACAAGGCCCTGGAAGGAGTGACGGATTCTCACGCACTGAAATACAGATCACGATGGGAACGAGAACTAGCACTGGGAACTGACGTTATAGATTGGGAGGAAGGTTGGAATAATATGTGTAAATGCACCAGATCTTTAACAATTAGGAAAACTGCCATTAAAGTGACGACCAGATGGTATTACACCCCAGTTCGTTTACACAAAATTTATGCTCATACTTCCCCTAATTGTTTTAGAGGCTGCAATCTTCCGGGCACATTCACCCACATCTTTTGGGAATGTGAGCTGATTCGTCCAGCCTGGCAGGAGGTGTTGAAAATATTAGACAGGCTAGCTGGTCGTGCATTATCCCTAACTTATCAACACTGCCTTCTCTTCCAAACCCCACCAGACACCCCTAAACCCCTGGTGAGGCTGGTTCATTCTATCTGTTTATCTATGCTATGGACGATAGCACTACACTGGAAGTCCCCGTTGGTCCTGTTATCTCAAGTTCTCTCACGCACGGATCAGGTGGTGCTAACGGAAAAGATTTTTCATAAACTGCATGACACGACTTATACATATGACCTAAAGTGGTTCCTATTTAGATTACAAAAATGACCACACCTCATGTCTTTGGTTATTTGATTTTATTTTCCCCTTTTCTTTCTTGGTTCTTTTCTTCCTAAATATTACATAAATGAATGTCATGACATCGTTCTTTTTTTTTCTCTCACCAACTTTGGATTGATGTAAGAACTATATCAATGTTAGCTATTACTGTATGGTCCTTGAAGTTATGTAATCTGTCTACCAGTTTATTACACTCTTGCAATCCAACTCTTTACCATATGGATGTCATCGTATTCTGTTGCTTATACTGTCTTCTGTTTATTGTTTTAATAAACTTTTTTGAAAAAAAAAAAAAGAAGAAGAGATTGTGCACTGCATTTGGAGATTTCATAATTTGCCACATCACGAATGTTAATTCTCCATTACAAGTGCTAGTTTACAAGACAGAATGCTTCTGCTTCCGAACATGCGTGTTTGTACTTTTGATTTTTGTACACATGATCGGTAAGTCCGACAACACACATTTGTTGGCAGAAAATTTAAAAACATGCTAGCCAACATTTGTTGGTGGAAAATCCGACAACAATTGTCCGATGGAGAATACACATGGTCGGATTGTCCGCCAACAGCTCGACATCCAACATTTCCCATTGGAAAGTCTGATTGTGTGTGTACTGAGCTTTAGAACATAATTTCCTGCTTCTTTTTGATTACACAAGACAGCATGGAGACAGAAGGCAGCAGCCATGAAGCACACATGCTTCCATAAGCTTATTACATCTTTATAACTATTTATTCTACAATATTCTATTTATTCACACTTTGTTTTTAGGTCAGTCTGACTATCAATGCTATTCATCCAGAAAGAGCATTGAGATACAAGAATATTAGATATTATTTTTATTCTTCGCTTCCCCACTGACAGCTGAAATATAAACAAAACAATGCCGGCAAATTCTGAAAAATAAAAGTGTGGGGTCCCCCAATCCATTCCAGGCCCTTGGGTCTGGTATGGATTCTAATAGGAACCTCATGCCAAAATGTATAATGTTGTGGGGTGCCCCCAAAATCCATACCAGACCCTTATCTGAGCATGCAGCTCGGCAGGCCAGGAAGAGGGGTGAGCGAGAGCTCCCTTCTGAGCCATATCAGGCCACATGCCCCCAACATGGGGGGTGCTTGGGGAGCGGGAGGGCATGTGGCACTTTGTCCCCATGTTGAATCGGAATCTGGAAGCCTCCTTTAACAAGGGGTCCCCCCATGTGAATGAGTATGGATTACCCATTCACCAAAAATGTGTAAAAAGTGAATAAAGCCAGTAAACGAGTTTTAAACAATTCCTTTATTAAAAAAGAAAAAACAATGTCCCCCAATGTAGATTGATCTCACGTTGCTCGCCTCACCACCCAGCCCAAAAAAAGGGACATTTCTTAAATAGCAAAGGGGCAGAGTCATCCGATGTAAGCAGGTGAACCCATCCCCTTGGTATGTCATTGACCCAGCATGCCACAGTCAGTGACATCACAATGGGTGGGGTCACCCGCTGACATTGTCGTGTGACTCCCTCCTTTAGCTATTTAAAAAATGTCAGACGGAGGAGGCCAAAGGTCTTTATTCACTTTTTACACATTTTGTGTGAATGAGAAGGGGTACATGAGCAGGATCTGGGGGCCCCCTTGTTAAAGGGGCTTCCAGATTCCGATAAGCCCCCACGCCAGCAGACCCCCACAACCACAGCACAGGGTTGTGGGGGAAAAGACCCTTGTTCCCATCAACCTGGGGACAAGGTGCTTTGGAGGTGGGGGGACAGAGCCTCCTGCCCCAAAGCACCCCCCATGTGGGGGGTATATATGGGTCAAGGGTGGGGCGCTCATTCGTCTCCCCTCTTTCCTGACTTGCTGGGCTGTATGCTCGAAAAAGGGTCTGGTATGGATTTTGGTGGCCACTGCATAGTTTTTTTTTTTCAGTTTTTGCGTGGGGTTCCCCATAAAATCCATTCCAGACCCAAAGGGCCTGGTGTGGATTGGGGGGCCCCACGTTGTGTTTTGTTTACATTTCAGCTGTCAGTGAGGAAGCCAGGTGACAGCTGATGAGTCATCGCTTGTTAAGGATGTGGCAGCCGGCTTCCCGGCCTGCTGCTTAACAACCAACTATTCTTCACACAGAATTTGAATCGTTCATTCATTTTTTGACCGATCCCGCCGTAATCATTCTGCAGATTTGGAATTCATTTGAAAACAAATAAACTAAATGAATTTGAATGAATTTCACTGAAATTCATTACTATTTCATTCATAGATTCAGTTACACCTGAATCTCTGAATAACCAAAAATGCGTCCGAATTTGTATTCGGACTGAAACAAATTGCACATTTCTAATGCCGCGTACACACGATCAGATTGTCCGGCGTACTTAGTCCGCCGAAACGCATTTTAGTGGACAATTTGATCGTGTGTGGGCCTCAGCGGACTTTTCCAGCGTGAAGTCCGGCGGACTAAGAAAGTATTTTTGCACTCCAATCTTCCCGTCAGACTTGGGTTTCAGCGGACAATACGTTCGTCAGTATGCTAGTACGGCGGACTAAGAATGACGCATGCTCAAAAGCAAGTACGAAAAAGGAAGCTATTGGCTACTGGCTTTTTCTAGTCCCGTCGTACGTGCTGTACGTCATCGCGCAAGCGAACGTCGGACTTTCTGTGTGTCCGTGTGTGGCCAAGTCCGTTCGGTAGAAAGTCCGCCGGATTATCTGCCGGATTGTATGTCGGAATAAGTACGCCAGACAATTCGATCGTGTGTACGCGGCATAAGGGACACTGTGAGTGCACTGTGGTGATTAGGGACACTGTGAGTTGACTGCAGTGATTAGTGACACTGTGAGTGGGTGGCGATGATTAGGGACAGTGACTGGTGTAATGATGATTAGTGATACTGACTGGCAGCACCGGTCTGGTGACATTGTACTGCTGTGGTAGTGATCAGAGATAATGGCTGGTGTCACTGAGATACAGTGATATCAGCGCTATTGTGGTTGGTGATCTGCTGTGTTCGACACGTTTCCTCCTAGAACTAGAGAGCATGCGCTCAGATGTTTACATTGATAGATCTACATGTACAAAAGCCAGTCCAAACCCAGTTTTAGACTGAACCGTCTTGACAAATATATTGTGATCCTTAGGAACTATTAGATCAGATGACCTGACTATTTTAAATGTATTTTGCATCTCAGAGACACTGGCAGACCATTTTGCTTGAGTAGGGCACCTTCTATTCACAGCAAGGCTTTGAATTATTCACTACTTTCTCCCACTTTTTTTATTTTGCATTTGTGAAAGTATTTATAACATGTAAACAGTCAATGTGCTTTTACAGAAATAGTTTTGAATAACTTAATACATAGTGGGTGAATAAAATGCACTTTGAGATAATAAACTCCTGTAGATCATATTGGGACAAGTTTATTCTTAATTTTTATTTTTATATACAGGGGTTTAAATACATATATGCACATAAATGTGTGTTAATGTAATTAGACATTTCACATTTTTCTTTGCTTAAGAAAAAAAAAAAAAATGAAATAAAAACAAGAATAACACCCTTCTGTTCTGTGAACTGTAACACCTCCTTTGGCAATATTACTTTTCACACATTGTTGTTGCCAAAAAAATAGAATGAAAGATAAATGAATGCTGTAGCTGGGGAACACAAATGGAATATATTACCTTAATAAATACGTTATTTAACACTTTCAAAACAACAAAAATCAAATGCCTTTTCACCTGTACAAATGCATGTGGGCATCCCAATACTAAACAGTCCAATTTTGTTGGATTATAGAGTAGACACTTTTGTTTCCATTCTTGTGTGTTGGTTTTTTAAATTGAATCAAGGTTATAGTTATATAGGACCAACATCTTTAAAACCAATTCTGCCATTATCAAAGTTAATAGGTAAGGGATTGCCAAATAACAGAAATGGAGAGCTGGGCACTGCCAAGGCAGATATGTACCTATAAAAAAATGTAAAACTCCAGAGGTGAGACAGTTATTTCAGAAACAACAGACAAACATAGCACTGGTTGAAGAATATGTATGCAGCATGGCTGAGCTCTGAGCAGCAATGTAAAATGGAGACAAATAAATCAATATGAAAAGAGTGTAAATGATGTGCCAAAATATATATGACACCTAAACATACCTTTGTCCTGGAATCATATACTTACATTATGACGAAAGTGTCCTTCCTGGGCTTGGAGATTGTCATTGGGCCGGATGGCTATATAGCCGCTGACCTGTATCATCAGCCCAGTGCTGGGAACGCACTTCTCCACGTGGCCAGTTCCCGCCCTACTTCTCTGATTAAAAGCATTCCATTTGCTGAGTACCTGCATTTACGCAGGAACTGTACATTTGATACTGACTTCAAAAGACAAGCTGATTTGTTAGAACAATGCCTACTGGTATGGGGTTATTCAAGAAACATCTTGAAAAAAGTATTCAATAAAACTCTGGCCTGACCGAGGACCTCTTTGCTCTATAGTGCTGCCTCCAAGAGACGGAACAACAATGTGGGGCTGGTCACTAGATATTCAGCACACAAACATCAATTGCATTCTCTGATCTCCAAACACCGCCACTTCTTAACAGAAGATTACACAATCTCAAAATGGTTAAAAACACTTACAATATATGTAGACTGGCAGAGCATATCATTAATATCCATGTAGGTGGTCCGGCATGAATGCAGTGGTCACTGGCATATACAAGTTCTTTAGGCTGTGTGTGTCCAGTAGCAGGGAGGTCCAGGGGATGCCAACGGGAAAACCAGCAGGGAGCTCCAAGAGAACTGACAGGCCAGCCCGCAATCACAGTCTCAAAACAGAGGGCCCTGCTCGTTAGAGCTTACAATCTAGGAGGGAGGGTTAAGTTATACAAAAGGGTAATAGCTGTGGGGGATGAGCTAATGGAGAAAATAGTGCAGTTGTTAGATGGAGGCAGGATAGGCTTCTCTGAAGAGGAAAGTTTTCAAGGATTGCCTAAAAGTGGAGACATTCTGACAGATTGTGGTAGTGAGTTCCAGAGGATGGGCAAGGCTCGGGAGAAGTCCTGGAGGCGGATATAGTCCATATATTCAGTGCAGCAGCCTTTGGGTTGCTTTAAGACATAATAATCCAGATACAGTTTGTAAGGGCGCTCTGAACTTCAGGACAAAGCAAAAACAGATGTCTTTATGAACCAGAAAGTCTAAAATAGGGTATCTTCCCCACTTAGGGCTGCACTTATGGAGAGAAGCAAACTCTGAATAGGAAACAGAAAAACAAAGAAAAGGCACCTCTAAGTGTAGAATTAAAAGCTGTTGAATTTCCCCAAAAAGGGTTAAAAACACTTACAAGATATGTAGACTGGCATAGCATATCATTAATACCCATGAAGGTGGTCCGGCATGAATGCAGTGGTCACTGGCATATACAAGTTCTTTAGGCTGTGTGTGTCCAGTAGCAGGGGGGTCCAGGGGATGTAAGTATTTTGGCGAGCATCACCGTTTCATCTCCAGTGGATTAGATAATCACAGTGTTCCTAGGCATACCATCAAAAATCTACAGATGGTTTAAGGGTCTGGGTCATTGAGACAATGCCAAAGAACCTCCCCTCAGCCGAACGTTTCAGAAAACTCTGTCATAGAGAAATGTTTTGGATTTGTACTTTAAATGTTCTTGCCCCTGGAGGGCTGAACGAGGACTTTGAAACTAGTGCCATTCTCTAGATTCCTCCTTTCCTAATATATTTGTGCAGGATTTTTTATTAGTATATAATTTTCTATTAGTATATTATTTTAAATATGGTAAGTATTTTTAAATAATTTTAACCATTTTGGTGTATATTATTTTTTTCTTTTTAAATATAGTTAGCCAATATATTTATACATATTTTTTGCCTTAGATATATATTTTTTTAAATATTTTTTCCTAGATATTTTTCAAAATATTTTCTCGTTGCCCCTTTATTCCCTTTCTTCTTTTGCCCCTCCCTTTTTCCCCTACCCCCTCCCTTCAGACTTATATATATGCCTAGTCTTAAGAATTATTGAAGATTGTGTAAAAATATTGATTCTCATTTTCATTTTATGTTTATTTTTAAATGTCGCTCATTGGTTGTTGTTCTGTATGAAATCATATATTTTTTTGTTTGGATAGGGATTTTGTTTCTGTTTCTCCTCCTGTCCTATACCTTTATATTGTGATAACCCTCCATTTACATATTCCCACCTCTAAGGTCCACCCAGGTAGTATAAATTAGTCCCATACACATACAGTTATCAGGTTGATAAAGGTTGATGACTGCTTCCTGTTTTGCTTCCCGTTTGTGGTCCACACTGGTTGCTGGTTATTGTCTCCTGCCGCTGATGTCACTTCTGGGATCCTCGTGTTTTGAGACTGTGATTGCGGACTGACCTGTCAGTTCTCTTGGAGCTTCCTGCTGGTTTTCCCATTGGCATTCCCTGGACCCCCCTGCTACTGGACACACACAGCCTAAAGAACTTGTATATGCCAGTGACCACTGCATTCATGCCAGACCACCTACATGGATATTAATGATATGCTCTGCCAGTCTACATATTTTGTAAGTGTTTTTAACCCTTTTTGGGGAAATTGCGCAGCTTTTAATTCTACACTTAGAGGCACTTTTTCTTTGTTTTTCTGTTTCCTATTCAGAGATTGCTTCTCTCCATAAGTGCAGCCCTAAACGGGGAAGATACCCTATTATAGACGTTCTGGGTCATGTTTTTGCTTGGTCCTGAAGTTCAGAGCACCCTTACAAACTGTATCTCCATGATAAAGTAAGTCTAATGCAAATGCTCTGGAGTTACATAATCTGAGACAGGTCAATAGAGAATTCTCCAGGCATGGAAGAAAACTTTGAGGGTACTTTGGAAGGTATCTACATATTATGCATATATACCATGCATTCTTGCACATTATGAGCTCTTGGGACCACAAATAATGTATTTATGAAAATGAATACACAATGCAATTCCTTTAAAGATAAACGCCAGGCAAATATAAAATACACAAAGGAATGCTGTTCTGTAATGAATGACACATAATTAATTGTAGTATTTTCATTACAAACTGAGTAAGTCTATTGTATTGTATGTACAACAGAGGTTAAAAAAAAGGAGTAAGAAACAGCACAAGAAGCCAATGTGCTACAGTGAGAATGCACCATGATGATAGGAGGAATACATAGAGAGACAAAGATCATAAATGTGCTGCTTCTGCTGTCATTACCTGGTTGGAGGGTGGTGTCAAGAGTGAAGAAGGGTCCTGTAAGTAAAAGTGGAACTGCAGATGAAAAGATCAAGTCCCATCACCTGCTAAATAAATCTGTGCTTTGGGATAGAGCCATGTAAGACTGAAGATTAAGGCTGGGTTCACACTTTAAATGGATGTGGTTGATGGCAGGGGTCCCGTGTGTCCCCGTTTTCCATTCCAGGGATGAATCAGGCCCAAATTTTTGCCTGAATTCAGACCTGAAATGGAGCAATCGATGCACAGGACACCTCCATTGTGAGTCGGTCACAATCTCCTGTCATGTGCATTGAATGCGGTGAAATCCACATCCAATTTGCACTAGTGTGAATCCAGCCTAAATGTAAAGGAATACAAATTCTTTTGCAGTTTAAACAATTCTCATATGTGTGTTTTGCTCTTTACCTGGAGTTCAGCTTTAATTCAGATGGTAGAGTTGAACAGCAAAATGAAGCTGCAGAATAAAGAATATTTTGGCATAGACAGTTTACATTCACTAAGTGGCATCTAAAACCACCAAAACAGTTAACCCGTGAAATTATAGTCATTTGGTTGTGTTTCCACCACAAACATTTGCTCTTATGCTGTTATGCTTGGCTGTTATGCCGGAGGAGCGGGAGGGGACGTCCCCCCCTCCTGCCCCCTCCCGCCCCCTCCCGCCGCCTCCTGCCGCCTCCCGCCGCCTCCCGCCGCTGTTACCGGTGCTCCCGCTCGATTGGGAGCACCGATTCAAGATCCGGAGCCTCCGACTGCTAGGGAGGAACTGAAAAGAAGCTGTAATCGGCTTCATTCCAGTATCCTAATCGTAAACATGGAAGCGACAACATGACGTCACTTCCCGTTTACTCGGCTGCCAATGGCGCCAGTTTAAAAAAAATACACGGTATTCAGAATCGCTGTTTCAGCGATCTGAATACTTTGAAGTGTAAAGGAGGGGTGGGGGGTCTTTTAGACCCCCGATCCCTCCATAAAGAGTACCTGTCACCACCTATTACTGTCACAAGGGATGTTTACATTCCTTGTGACAGCAATAAAAGTGATCAAATTTGTATTTATTTTTTTTAAAACAATTTAGTCATTTTAATATAAATAAAATAAATAAAAAAATAAATAAAATTTTAAAGCGCCCGCCATCCCCGCGAGCTCGCGAAGCAAAGAAAACATATACGGAAGTCGGAGTAAACGGTGTTCAAATCACACATGTGAGGTATCGCCGCGATCGTCAGATTGAGAGCAATAATTCTAGCACTAGACCTCCTCTGTAACGCTAACCTGGTAACCGTAAAAAAATTTTCAAGCGTTGCCTATTGTGATTTTTAGGTACCGTACTTTGTCGTCAATCCATGATTGCGTGCAATTATGAAGTGTGACATGTTTGGTATCTATTTACTCGGTGTAACATTATCTTTCACATTATGCAAAAAAATTGGGCTAATTTTACTGTTTCATTTTTTTTTAGTTCATGAAAGTGTGCCTTTTCCCAAAAAGTTGCGTTTAAAACACCGCTGCACAAATACCGTGTGACATAAAATATTGCAACAATCGCCGTTTTATTCTTGAGAGTCTCTGCTAAAAAAATATATATAATGTTTGTGGGTTCCAAGTAATTTTCTAGAAAAAAATATGGATTTAACTTGTAAACACCAAATGCCAAAAATAGGCTTAGTCATGAAAGGGTTCAATTTTCAATACACATCCAACAACTTAACTGTAAACAGTTTGAATTCTGCAATACTTGAATATTTGTTAATAACATCTTTACGTATCCTCCTATGCGGTATTATTATGTGTCTATAGGTTATATATTATCACAATTGTTTCCAATATATGGACGAACATGTCAATTCTTCTTACTAAATTTTTCCCACATGGACCACTGGGCAATAACTTTCTTTTGATTCCCCTCTCTCCAGGCCAACATTTTCTCATATGCATATGAGTCGTCTACTGATTTTATGACTTCCTTCACCGGGGGGGGTGCTGATTTCCAATGACGTGCTATGACCAGGCGGGCAGCGTGAAGGACATGTATCACCAGTGTGCGGCAGCTGCTGGGATAAATGTCCAGATCAACACTCAGATCAACACTCAAGAGTGCTTGTTCAGCTTTCAATTTATTGAGTATTCCTGTCAGTCTGGCTATTAAGCCCAAAATCACCGCCCAGAAGCTCCTCAAAGAAATACATGACCACAACATATGCACCAAGTTGCCCACCTGGCCACAACCTCTCCAGCATATGTTGGTCAATGCCTTGTTATATTTTGCCAACGTGTAAGGCATTTTATACCACCTGAGGAGTATCTTTTGAGCTACTTCTCTATAATTAGAACACTTGGTTTGGGCATTATTATTCCTAATTGCACAGCTCCACTGCTCCCGAGATATTGTTGTATTTAAATCTGATTCCCATTTCTTTAATTGTTTTGGGATATCCAGGTACTTTTTGCTATTCAGCAGATTATATATGCCTGTGATCCCTTTTTTCCTAGTAGATTCAGCCCTCCACAGCTTGTGAATCTCCTCCGGGACATCAACAACTTGACCAGATGCAGCTCCCAAGATATGCGAGATTCTAGCATATGTAAGGAATTCTGTTTGTGGCAGTGATTGTACAGATTGCAAATTCTCAAATGTTCTCAATTTGTTTGATTCATATAAGTCTGCTATGGATTGGATGCCCACTTCCTCCCATTTCCGGACCTGTAGATTTGGCGCTAACAGTAGAAGAGTTTTAATAGGGATTGGAGTTGCTGTGTGTTTAACGTGAGGGTTTTTAACCTGTATAAAATAATCCCAGGCTTTAAGTGTTGCTGTAATCGTGGGATGGGTTTTACATAATTTTTGGTTCGTAAGTTTTGTGGAAAGTAATAAGTCCTTAGCTTCTCCCCTGTCTATGTATGTTTGCTCTGCTTTGCTCCAATGGATTGGGTTGACCGTGTTATGCAATGCTGCCACTTGTGCCAATATGGCTGCCATGTGGTAGTCCTTAATGTTTGGAACTCCCATGCCTCCTACTCCTCTATGCTTCATAAGGATATTTTGGTGAGATATGGCACTTTTCCCATCCCATAGGAATTTAGATAGAGCCGTTTGCATTTTGGTGTAAAAAGTGGCTGGTATTTGGATTGGGAGTGCTCTGAAATAATACAATAATTTGGGGAGTAAGACCATTTTATAGGCCGCTAATCTGCCAGACCAGGACAAGTAGTAACGTTTCAGTCTGTGCATTTCTTGTATGAATTCATTTATTAGTGGTTCAAAATTAGCTTGGTATAGGTGGGAAAGTTGGTTTGTCAGCGATATACCCAGGTATCGGAGAGATCTATCTGCCCATGTATACGGCATTGTGTCCTTCAATAGTTTCCCCACATCTGAATGTAGCGCTAATCCCATAATACTTGATTTGGATGCGTTAATTTTATAATAGGATACCGCGTTAAATTGTTCTAGTATCCCCTGTAACACTGTGAGTGAATTAACCGGGTTTGAGATTGACAATATAACATCGTCCGCAAATAATGTCACCATGTGTTCTTCCTTACCTATACGTATCCCTGTTATTTGGGGGTGTTGCCTTATTTTTTTCGCCAATGGTTCCATCATGAGCGCGGATATCAGGGGTGACAACGGGCACCCCTGTCACGTGCCGTTTGCTATCGGGAATGGTTCCGAGAATATACCCTCCGTAAATACCATGGCTGACGGGTTTGAATACAGAGCTCCTATAGCTGACTGCATTTGACCTTTGAACCCAAATTTGTTGAGTACCTCTGAAAGGAAGCCCCAATGTATCCTGTCAAAGGCCTTTTCGGCGTCTAATGACAGGAGGACTGATGGCTGTCCTGATTCAACTGCATAGTGCATTATGTTTAGTATGCACCTGGTGGCATCCGTGGTTTGTCTACCTGCCACGAATACCACCTGATCATGATCTATAAGATGTGGCAAAAGTTTTGCCAGTCTATTTGCTAGGATCTTCGCATACAGCTTAACGTCTGTATTTAAAAGCGAAATAGGCCTAAAATGTTGTGCTCTATCTGGTTCCATCCCTGGTTTGGGCAGTGTAATAATCGTAGCCTGTAACATTTCCTCAGGGAAGGAGGCTAAGGATGCAGCGGCTTGGAAGACCCTCTGTAAGAATGGTGCAAGTATTTCTGTATCATTTTTGCAATATTTCGAAGAATACCCATCTGGCCCCGGTGCTTTGTTATTAGGTAGATTACTTATAGTTTCTTTAATTTCCAGTTCTGTGAAAGGAGAATTTAGTATTTCCAATTCTGTGGAGGTAATTGAGGGGAGAGAAACGTCCTTTAGGAAGGAATTTATTAGAGCTGGTATAGGTTGGGGAGTATCAGGACCTTTCCCTATATTGTATACGTTTTCATAATAACTTCTAAATGTGTCTGCAATCTCTTTGGGGTTGATATGTTTGGATCCACGTTTATGGTGGATCAGAAATTGAATTTTTGGTTTATGTATTTTATCTTTAATTTGATTCACCAGTAATTTACCTGCCTTGTTACCGTGCATATAAAAGTTAGCTTTGAGTCTGTGTACATTTTGAACGTGCTGCATTGTTAACAGATTCCTAAGGTCATCCCTTGCTGTGGCTAATTTCGTGCTTATGGTCAAAGTGGGTGTCTGTTTATTTTGGGATTCTAATTTCTTAATTTCAGTTAAGATGTCGTCCAAGCGCTGCCTCCTTTTCCTCCGTAATATTGCACTGTGCTTCATCAGGATCTCCCTTACATATGCTTTATGGGACAACCAAAGGGTAAATGGGTCAACATCAGGTGTGTCATTATGCTCAAAAAACTCTTTCACTGAATTTCCTATGTCCGATGCAAGCACCGGGTCTGCAAACAGCAAGGTGTCGTTACGCCATCTGTTAGCTCTAGTAGTGATGCCTTGAGTGCCCACCGTTACAGATACCGGTGCGTGATCAGACCAGGAAATGTCCCCTATGTCTGATTTAGAAATCTTCTGTAGAAGAAATTTGTCCAACAAAAAAACATCAATTCTAGAATATGTTAAATGTACCCTTGAAAAGAAAGAGAAGTCTCTCTCATTGGAGTGATGACTCCTCCATACATCATATAAATCTTTCTTGCGAGTGAAACCTGAAAGGGACGTCCTGAATGTTTTCCTGTTACCGGAGCTGGAGACATCCAGATGTTGGTCAGAAATAAGGTTCAGGTCCCCACATAGCATAACATGACCAAAAAGGTTTTGTTTTACTTTTTTCCACAATTTGTTCAAAAATCTAAGCTGATTATTATTAGGAGCATACAATGGTATAAGCCACTCCATTTAACTCACACGCCAGAATAATATATCTGCCCTCTCCATCACTATAATGGGCTTTGTATTTAAACGCTATGGACTGTTTTACTAAGATAGCTACTCCTCTTTTTTTTGGATTGCACACATGCGTAATAGCAGTGCGGATATTGGTTATGAGATAGGTGAGGATGTTTTTGTGCTTTGAAATGCGTTTCTAAACATATAAAATATTTTAAACATAGCAGATCACATTTTTGAGACTGGGCCTCTTTCCATAACATGTGTCTCTTCTGAGGGGTGTTCAAACCATTAATATTCATGGAGGTGATTTTGAATTCCATTGTCAGTGAATGTAGAGTATGAGAGTCTCGGGGGTAGAAACGTTAGTGCACTAATTTAATGCCTTACCGGCCAGGAATCTCGGATTTTGAGGTACTTGCTAGATAAGAAGGCACTTCTCTAGGACCTTGCCAGTGGTCCGTGCACTGATGAAATGGTGAGTATCGTCCATAGGAGTTGGGCTACCAAGCCCTTTCTTAGTCATACAGAGTTGTATATGTGCAGGTATCTTGAAAATGTAAACGTCTGATTGGACACAAAATTGTGCAAAAGGAAGTAACCGCAGTGAAGAAAGGAAAGAAAACAAAACAAAACAGAAGTGCTTGCCGCACTGATATAAAAAGATACGATTTCTCGCGAAATCTGAGCAGGTGAATACCTGCTAATTTTAGGGGGTAGTCCAGCTAATTCAACCTGCTGGTATTAATCTCCGGAGTGGGTGAAGTTGATTTGTGGGCACCAACCTTTTGAAATGATCAGGTATAGTTGTTGGAGTCACACCTTCCATCTTCTTCCTTCGAGTGGGGGGTATTTTCTTGTCTTGGGAGGATGTTCCATTTCTCCAGCAGCCTGATGCCGTCCTCTAATGTAGATATTACGTATTCTCGGTCACCTCTTTCAACCACTAATTTGGCTTGGTAATTCCATCGGTAGGGAATTTTGTGATTCCTCAGTGGTTTTGTGACGGTCATCAAATTGCGCCTCCGTTGCATCGTGTGGGCTGATAAGTCTGCAAAAAAGGACAGTCCATGCATACTTTCAAGCAGTTTGTCAACATTCCAGGTCATGTACATACATTTTTCCTTGACATGATAATAATGGATTCGCACAATTGTATCTCTAGGCAGTTGCTCAGGGATGTGCCTGGGTTTTGGCAATCTGTGAATCCGATCGATGATTAACTCCTCCAAAGGGAGATCCGGGAGAGCCTCCCGCATTATTGTAGCCAAGTAGCCAATACAACATATCTGTGTGTATTGCGCTCGGCAGAGTCATCAGCATTTCTTTCATGGTGGAATCTATCACCGGGGCATTGTTTGTAGGGAAGGCCGCAATGGCGTCCTGGAACTCGAGGGTATCGTCTATTAATATACTTTTGCCTTCTGTCTCAGAGCCTGAGGGTGACGAATCCATCATCCTTTGCTTTACCTTAGCTGGGCTGTTCAAGGTAGATGAGGCACATGAGTCAGGTAGTCGCTGTCTCCGCTCCTCCGCCCGAGTACTGTCCCCTCTCCATCCTCTCCCAGCGTGCGGGGAGGACGGGCGCTCTGCGCTGTAAGCATGGCCGGCCCATCTTGGCTGTCTGAGTGGCCTGACCAGGCGAAGAAGTCCGTCATCTTACGAGCTCTTTGCGGTCTTTCCTCTTCCTCGGCATGATCTGTAGGGTTAGCCCACCTTTAGCGCTCTGGTCCGCTGAAAAATTGGTGCCTCTTGTCGCTGGAATCTGCTCCGGAGATTTCGTTCGGCGGGAGCTGTGGTTCTAAGCGGCCATTCACTTTGCTCGCCAGCTCCGCCCCCCAATATTTAACATTTAATGCTGTACCAAGCAAATAAACTCATTTTTCAGCATATGTAAATAAAAGACAGGGAAATAAGTTATGTTCATTGTCTCCCAGAATAAATATTGGAATGAAGTACTTCAAGTGGTTCAGAGTGCTATTTCCCACTTTATGGAACTTCTATGCCCTGTTTTCAGATATAGTTTATTTCGCTTGTTAATTCCATTTTATCACACACTGTAAATATTTTTAGGCACATTACACAAAGGTGACTGTACACTAACATTCCAAATCTAAATCATGTCAAACAAATTCTTGTGGTGCTCTACTGACATTGTGCCTTGTTTTATATTGGATTTAAAGCTTGTGTTTTGTCCATGCAAGCCAAATCAACAAGTTTATTTTAATGACCCCACCAGCAACATTTGCTTACCTTATAGTCAAGCTGCAGAAATGATTAGCACTTTGAAGATGAACATTTTATTAAATTTTGTCAATTAAAATCAAAGTACACCAGTGTAAGGCAACTGCATATACATACAACACAATATCCTGTAAACATACCCAAGAGCTGTGAAACCCAAAGATCTTCCCATCCTTGTAACAACAATTTCTCAATTTCTCAGTGCACTCTCATCCAGGGGAACGATGTCTGCGATGTCCCGCTAAAGAAAATAATGGCTTTTTCCTCCTGCAGCCAGTGCTGATGAGTGGGAGAAAGCAAAATGGCTCTGCCCTCAAGGCCGACTTCTGCCTAAACAGACCTCTCTGATGCAGACCAGGGAGATGATGGCAGCAAGATAGCGCCTCTGTCTTCAGGTAATTCAACTCCACACAGCCCAGCCTCTGGCAGCCAAGCTAATGCATGAATGAGGATAGACTTGCCTCAAACATCTGACATCCCAGTGAGTGAAGCAACCTCACAGAGCCCACATTTCAGTCCTCCATTGCTGAATTCCCAGGTTCAGCACAACCAGCCCTAGCTACAACAATGAAAGACATGCTCATGTCCCTACAGACATCACTCCTAACAAATTTCTCATCCTTGCTCCACAAATTCACCTTTGATTTGCAAACTATGGGGGACAGGGTACAGTACATAGAACACAAAATGGAAGAATGTATCACCACAGTAAATTACCTCATTGATGCCCATGAAGAAAACAAGGATGACCTTATAAAGATACAAGAAAAGTTAGCGGATCTCAAGGACCGCTCTTAACCACTTGACCACTGGGCACTTAAACACCCTTAATAACCAGACCAATTTTCAGCTTTCGGTGCTCTCGCATTTTGAATGACAATTACTCAGTCATGCAACACTGGACCTATATGAAATTTTTGTCCTTTTTTTCACACAAATAGAGCTTTCTTTTGGTGGTATTTAATCACCGCTGGGTTTTTTATTTTTTGTGCTATAAAAGAAAAAATACAGAAAATTCTGTAAAAAAATGAATTTTTCTTTGTTTCTGTTAGAAAATTTAGCAGATTAGTAATTTTTTCTTCATAAATTTTGGCCAAAATTTATACCACTACATATCTTTGGTAAAAATAAGTACAAATTGGTGGATATTATTTGGTCTTTGTGAAAGTTATAGAGTCCACAAGCTATGGTGCCAATATCTGAAAATTGATCACACCTGAAGTACTGACTAGTGATGGACGAACTTCCGACGGGACGTTTCGCGAAAGCGAAATGCGAACGGACCCAAACGTTCGCGAAACCGAACGTTCGCCGCGGGCCCCATTGACTTCAATGGGAGGCGAACTTTGCAAACCTTCATGTCGAATTTGCGGCCACGTGGTAATTATTAGGGGGTAAAACGTAGTCCCACCATCTGGACAATGACATAATACATGTATGAGGTGAATTTGGGATCGATAACTACAAGCATTTTTATTTTATTTGGGAAATTGTTCTAACAATTCAGGACTATGGAGCTAATGAAGGCAATGGAGGAGAGGGAAGGTCAGGGACCAGGGTAGGCAAAGAAGAGGGTGCAGGAGATGATCACCAGCAGCGTGACATACCGGAATGACACATGCACCGTGATAGAGGCATCTGACAGCAGCACCGTAATACAGAGCACTGACAGCAGCACCGTGACATACAGCGCTGACAGCAGCACCGTGACATACAGCGCTGACAGCAGCACCGTGACATACAGCGCTGACAGCAGCACCGTGACATACAGCGCTGACAGCAGCACCGTGACATACAGCGCTGACAGCAGCACCGTGACATACAGCGCTGACAGCAGCACCGCGACATACAGCGCTGACAGCAGCACCGTGACATACAGCGCTGACAGCAGCACCGTGACATACAGCGCTGACAGCAGCACCGTGACATACAGCACTGACAGCAGCACCGTAAGCAGCCCCAGGAGGAAGTCAGCACAGCACAGGGATGGTGTGATCCCCTCATAATAAGAACCCCCAGGAGGAAGTCAGCACAGCACAGGGATAGTGTGATCCCTTCATAATAAGAACCCCCAGGAGGAAGTCAGCACAGCACAGGGATATCATAAGCAGCCCCAGTAGAAATATGACACCGCTCAACCTCTTCAAAGAGGAGGGTAGGGGCATATAGTACGGTGTGCTTTTTTGGGTCAAGGAAGTGAGCCAAATGAATTAAGAAGGTCTGTGTGCTTGATTAAAAAAATAGTTTATAGACATATACATGGTCTACTGGTCACATGTGTTGAATTCCTCCGAGATCCATGCCTCATTCATTTTTAGAAATGTGAGGTAGTTAACACTGTCGTGAGCTAGGCGAGTACGCTTATCGGTCACAATCCCCCCTGCTGCGCTGAACGTCCTTTCGGACAGGACACTGGATGAGGGGCAAGCCAACAGTTCGATTGCAAATTGGGCAAGCTCTGGCCAGAGGTCAAGCCTGCCCACCCAGTAGTCTAGGGGTTCATCACTCCTCAGAGCGTCCACATCGGCCGTTAACCCAATGTAGTCGGACACCTGACGGTCTAGGCGTTCCCTGATGCTGGATCCGGATGACACCTGTCGATGGGTCGGCTGAAAGAATGACCTCATATCCGAAGTCACCAACACATCTTCAAACCGGCCTCTTCTTGCAGGCGCTGTTGGATTGGTACCCGCAAATCCTTCTCTGGGAGTGGGAATTGCTCCTCTGCCAGCGCACGCAAAAGCAGAATGCAGCATTTCTCGAAGCAAGGCCTGGAAGTGCTGCATTCTGACAGCCCTCTGCGACGGCGGTAACATTTCCGCCATTTTGTGTTTGTACCGGGGGTCTAAGTACGTTGCCACCCAGTACTGGTCCTTGACCCTCATGCTTTTTATACGGGGGTCCCTATTAAAACACTGGAGCATGAAGGCCCCCATTTGCACTAAAGTGGAAGCGGTGTGGTGGCCTGGCTCCTGCTCATCATCCAGGATAATGTCGTCCTCTTCATTCTCCTCTCCCCATCCTCGCACAACAGGGATCCCAGAAAGGTTTAAAGCATGCTCTTCTTGCTCCTGCTCATCCGCCCCGGCACCATCCTCCTCTGACTCCTCATCAGACTCCTGTTGTTGACTTGTCTCAGATAGAGTAGCCCCCCCTGGGAATTCATCCAGCATTGCGACTTCCTCATCTTCCCGCTCCTGCTCCTCCACAGCCTGATCAATGACACGACGCAATGCACGCTCCAGAAAGAAGGCATAAGGTACCATGTCACTGATGGCGCCATGGCTGCGACTGACCAGTTTGGTGATCTCCTCAAATGGCCGCAGAAGTCTGCATGTGTCGCGCATGAGCAGCCACTGGCGCGGTGAAAAAAAACCCAGCTCCCCAGAACCGTTTCTTTCGCAGAGTTCATACAGGTAGACGTTAACTGCACGTTTCTGCTGGAGCAGCCTATCAAGCATATAGAAGGTTGAGTTCCATCGCGTCGGGCAATCGCAAATAAGACGTCTGACCGGCAGATGGTGTCGCCGCTGAATGTCAGCAAGGCGAGCCATGGCCGTGTAAGATCTTCTGAAATGGGCCGAGATTTTCCTTGCCTGCCGCAAGATGTCCTGGACCCCAGGGTATTTGACAAGGAATCGCTGCACGACCAAGTTTAAGACGTGTGCCATGCACGGCACGTGCGTGATTTTGCCCTGTTTCAATGCGCTAAGCAGATTGGCACCGTTGTCACACACCACTTTACCAACTGTCAAATTGAGCGGTGTTAGCCACTCATCTGCCTGTGAACGCAAAGCTGAAAGGAGTGCCGGGCCAGTGTGGCTCTTTGCTTCCAGGCACAACAGACGCAGCACGGCATGGCAACGTCTCACCTGGCATGTGGAATAGGTTCTGGGGAGCTTGGGCGGTGCAGCGGAAGAGACGCTAGCAGCGGAAAAGGAGGAGGCAGCTGAGGAGGAGAGGGAGGAGGATGGAGTAGGAGGAGGAGAAGAAGAGTCAGGCCTGCATGCAATCCGTGGCGGTAAAACCAAATCTACACGGGTGCCACGGGTTACATGCTTGACGGCCGTCAGAAGGTTCACCCAGTGGGCAGTAAAACTGATATACCTTCCCTGCCCGTGTTTGCTAGACCACGTGTCTGTGGTCAGATGTATCTTGGCACCGACACTGTGTGCCAGAGATACATTCACTTGCCGCTGAACATGGCCATATAGCTCTGGGATGCCCTTCTCTGAGAAATACTTCCTTCCTGGGACCTTCCATTGTGGTGTTCCAATGGCCACAAATTTGCGAAAGGCCTCCGAGTCCACCAGTTTATATGGCAGTAGTTGGCGGGCTATGAGTTCTGACAAGCCAGCCGCCAACCGTTGGGCAAGAGGGTTATCCGGCGTCATCATTTTTTTACGCTCAAACATTAGGCCCACGGAAGCCTGCCTTTTTGCAGAAAAATGTGAGCTTGGCGTGATGGAAGGTAGAGTGGAGGACAATTGTGAGGAGAGAGGAGAAGGAGAAGTAGAAGACGAGGCTGGACGGTGAGAGCCTGCAGTGTGGCTTTGTGTGTTCCGTTGCTCCCACTGGGCTCGGTGATGGCTGCTCATGTGCCTTCTTAAGGCGGTCATCCCTAGGTGAGTATTGGGCTTACCGCGACTAACGCGTTGACTGCAAAGATTGCAGATGGCAACGCTATTGTCAGCAGCGGACACGTTAAAAAAAGCCCACACTGCGGAGCCATGTGCCGGTGTCCTGGGAGCGCCAGATGTGACCGTACATGGTCGATGACTCGCTCCTGATACATTTGCAGTCTGCTTTGTCCCTGCTGTGCAATGTAAGTCATTGCTGCTTCTCCTCCCTATCTGCTGGTCCATATCTCCCTCTGAACTCCCCTCCTCTTCCTCTCTTGTGGGCACCCACGTGACATCACTAGACACGTCATCATCAACGTCACCTTCCCCACCGCTATAAGTAGAGATCTCGGAGTAGGCAGCAACACCGGGGACCAACCTCCTCCTTGGGCTGATCTGGGTACTGTCGTCAGACTGCTGAGTAGCGCTTGTTGCTACCTCCTCTTCCTGATCCAATACCAAGAGTGGCTGCGCATCAGAAATGTCCTCTTGATATGGATCGGAAAATAATTCCAGTGACTCAAGCGGAAGGTATGTGGTGGTGGTGGTGGTGGTCGTGTTGTTGGTGGTAGTGTCTTTGGGGGTGCACATAGCAGAGAGTGAAGAAGAGGGTGCAGATCGAGAGGATGAGGAGGGTGCAGAAGAGTAAGGCTGAGCGAGCCACTCAACCAAGTCTGGTGCATCCTTTAAAGTAATTGAACGCACCTTCTGCAACTTCCCACTTTGGCTCAAGCCTGTTGCTCCTGCCCTACCCCTACCACCCCTGCGGAAGGGCCTGCCTCTTCCTCTGCCTGTCATTTTTTAAATGACCCTGTGACAAAACTCTTAGTCCCTATACCGATGAAGGACTGCTGCAGTATAGGGCAGCAGTCAGCAGTGGTGCACGTCAACCCTATCTATTGTGGACCGATAGCGGTCCTTACAGAACAGCAGACTGTACCGCACTCAAGCCTATGTACCGTAGCACCCTATACCAAGTTACCAGTCCTTATAAGAACTTTTGTGGACCAAGCAGGTTGTGTATTAGTGTTTAGCAGACTGTACGTCAGTCCCTATACCGCTGAAGGACTGCTGCAGTATAGGGCAGCGGTCAGCAGTGGTGCACGTCAACCCTATCTATTGTGGACCGATAGCGGTCCTTACAGAACAGCAGACTGTACCGCACTCAAGCCTATGTACCGTAGCACCCTATACCAAGTTACCAGTCCTTATAAGAACTTTTGTGGACCAAGCAGGTTGTGTATTAGTGTTTAGCAGACTGTACGTCAGTCCCTATACCGCTGAAGGACTGCTGCAGTATAGGGCAGCGGTCAGCAGTGGTGCACGTCAACCCTATCTATTGTGGACCTATAGCGGTCCTTACAGAACAGCAGACTGTACCGCACTCAAGCCTATGTACCGTAGCACCCTATACCAAGTTACCAGTCCTTATAAGAACTTTTGTGGACCAAGCAGGTTGTGTATTAGTGTTTAGCAGACTGTACGTCAGTCCCTATACCGCTGAAGGACTGCTGCAGTATAGGGCAGCGGTCAGCAGTGGTGCAGGTCAACCCTATCTATTGTGGACCGATAGCGGTCCTTACAGAACAGCAGACTGTACCGCACTCAAGCCTATGTACCGTAGCACCCTATACCAAGTTACCAGTCCTTATAAGAACTTTTGTGGACCAAGCAGGTTGTGTATTAGTGTTTAGCAGACTGTACGTCAGTCCCTATACCGCTGAAGGACTGCTGCAGTATAGGGCAGCGGTCAGCAGTGGTGCACGTCAACCCTATCTATTGTGGACCGATAGCGGTCCTTACAGAACAGCAGACTGTACCGCACTCAAGCCTATGTACCGTAGCACCCTATACCAAGTTACCAGTCCTTATAAGAACTTTTGTGGAACAAGTGAGTTGTGAATGTTTAGCAGACTGCAGCAGAAGGGCAGCAGTCAAGTATAATATCCTTTCTATATTTGGAAGAAAGAATATTATACATGTACAAGCCTATTACTGTACCACTGATACCAGTCCTGAAAAGAACCTTTGTGGAACTAATAATAACAGCAAGTCTTTAAAATTACCCTCACTGCCTGACAACACTGCTTCCTTCCTGTCCCTATACAAATTGGCAAAAAAAGAGAACGATTAGTGGTTACTGGAACAGCTCTTTTGTGGACCTTGATAGTAACAGCTAATGATGATGATGATGATGATGATGATGAAAGACTAATCTGGCTGTCCCTGTAGCATACACCGTCCTTTCCCTTTCTCTAAACTAACAAAAGACACTCAGGCTGCTGCAAGAATCAGCAGCACAGCAAACCTATCAACACCTAACACCTATACCAGTCCTGAAAAGAACTTTTGTGTACCAAATAGCTAGTGGTTTATCTCTCCCTACTCCACACAGGAACCTGTCCCTATCGTAACAGAAGAAAGAATGTAAAATGGCCACCGGATCGGGTGTATTTATAGGTTAGGGGGAATGTCCAAGTGTCCATGTGCTGTCATGTCTCAATTGGCTGTCCTGTATCACATGATAAACGTGTCACCAAAGGTTAAAGTTCTTGTATACATTAAACACGTAAGTCCGCCGCGGCGAACGACGGAAAAAGGCGTTCGAACGTGCGGACCGCGAATGTCGGAAATTCGCCGCGAAACGACCGCCGGGCGAAACGTTCGTCCATCACTAGTACTGACGGCCTATTTCAATTCTTGAGACCCTAACATGCCAGAAAAGTACAAATACCCCCCAAATGACCCCTTTTTGGAAAGAAGACATTCCAATGTATTTAGTAAGAGGCATGATGAGTTTTTTGAAGTTGTCATTTTTTCCCACAATTCTTTGCAAAATCAAGATTCTTTTTACTTTTTTTTTTTTTTTTCACAAAATTGTCATTATCAGGTTATTTCTCACACACAGCATATGCATACCACAAATTACACCCCAAAACACATTCTGCTATTACTTCCGAGTACGGCCATACCACATGTGTGAGACTTTTACACAGTGTGGCCACATACAGAGGCCCAACATGCATGGAGCGCCATCAGGTGTTCTGGAGCACCCAGGACAATTCTGACATTTCTCTCCTACATGTAAAAATCATCATTTATTTGCTAGAAAATTACATAGAACTCCAAAACATTATATATGTTTTTTTTAGCAAACACCCTGGAGAATACAATGGTGGTCTTTGCAACTTTTTATCTCGCACGGTATTTGCGCAGTAATTTTTCGAATGCTTTTTTTTGGAAAAAAAACAGTTTTGTGCTTAAAAAAAAAAAAAACACAGTAAAGTTAGCCCAATTTTTGCATAATGTGAAAGATGAAGTTACGCTGAGTAAATAGATACCTAATATGTCACTCTTCAAAATTGCACACGCTCGTGGAATGGCGCCAAACGTCGCTACTTAAAAATCCCCATAGGCGACGAATTAATTTTTTTTTACTGGTTATATGTTTTGAGTTACAGAGGAGGTCTAGGGCTAGAATTATTGCTCTTGCTCTAACGTTCGCAGCGATACCTCACATGTGTGGTTTGAACACCGTTTTCATATGTGGGCGGGACTTACGTATGCGTTCGCTTCTGCATGCGAGCACATGGGGACAGGGGCGCTTTAAAAAAAAACATTTTTTTTATTGTTCATTTTACTTTATTTATTTTAGTTTGACATTTTTTTCCCCAAAAATAATTTTTTTGATCACTTTTATTCCTATTACAAGGAATGTAAACATCCCTTGTAATAGGAATATGGCATGACAGGTCCTCTTTACAGTGAGATGTGGGGTCAATAAGACCCCGCATCTCACCTCTAAGCTGGGAAGCCTGAAAAAAAAAAGATTCTGGCTTTGATCGTATTAGAGATTCGGTAGAAGCACCGGAGGGCGGCGGGAGGGGGGGATGTCTATGGCTGGGTATTGCAGGGTATCACCGACTATGGCTGGGTATCTCAGAGTATGGCGTTGCAGAGTACTGCGTTGCAGAGCATTGCAGGGTATTGGCGGGTGTTGCAGAGCATTGCAGAGTGTTGCAGGGTATTGGCGGGTGTTGCAGAGCATTGCAGAGTGTTGTAGGGTATTGGCGGGTGTTGCAGAGTGTTGCAGAGTGTTGCAGAGTGTTGCAGAGTGTTGCAGGGTGTTGCAGAGTATTGCAGAGTGTTGCAGGGTATTGCAGGGTATTGCGGAGTGTTGCAAGGTGTTGCAGAGTGTTGCAAGGTGTTGCAGAGTGTTGCAGGGTGTTGCAGGGTGTTGCGGAGTGTTGCAAGGCATTGCGGAGTGTTGCAGGGCATTGCGGAGTGTTGCAGGGCATTGCAGAGTGTTGCAGGGCATTGCAGAGTGATGCAGGGCATTGCAGAGTAATGGCAGGGTATTGCAGAGTAATGCAGAGTAATGGCATGGTATTGCAGAGTAATGCAGGGAATCGAGGGGTTAATTTTCGGTGAGCAGCGATGTGGGCACTGCAGATGCAGCCCACATCGCTGCTGACACCGATCTCTTCCCCCTCCGCTGTACCGATCGGTACAGAGAGGGGGAGGGAGGAACCGGCGTCATAACATGACGCCGGCTTGTTTACAAGTGATCACTCCGTCATTTGACGGAGCGATCACGTGGTAAACGGCCACGATGAGCGGCCGTTTACCGTGATTCGTGATGCGCCGGGTCCACTGGACCCAGCGGTCACGGATGCTCTCGTGTGCGTGCCCCAGGGGGCGCGCGAGATCAGAATTCTGGGAGGCCGTTAATTAACGGCCTCTCAGAGTTAAACAACCGCCCTGAAGCCGTTAATCGGCAATGGGCGGTTGTTAAGTGGTTAAATTGCGTGGGGTACCAGAGTCAGTCCCCTCCCAAGACCTGCAAAAATATGCAAGAAGTATGACTTCTGCATTACTTCCATACCTTTCACCACTGGAACCGATGATTGACAGGATTCACAGAATCATCCATCCTAGATATTGGCATAGACAGTACCACTAGAAACCTTCTACAGCATAAATTCCCATATGTGTGGGCAGACACCAGTATACCTAATTTAGGCATTCAATTGACAAAAATATTCAGTGCCCTTTTCCATGCCAACCACTTCCCTTTCCATACTGCACTATGGGCAGAACTTCAAAAACTGGCATTTAAATTTTTTTATGGCATTTTTTCGGCAACAAATGGTGGAGCTCTCTATTCATGCATGCTGGATGCTTATGTGGTCATTGTTTGCAGATATGATCTATGGTTTATGGCTGAGCACCTAGAGGGGATTGCCTGTAGTGCTTACACCAGCTGGCAACAACATTGTAACTTCTGGAATTAAGAATCAATTGCTGTTTACCTTACAGCAGTGAGGTAAGGTAGCCACTGCACTCAGTATGTGAACACCTGATTCTGAGGATTCACAAGATCACCGGTGGAATTATCCTTTTTTGCTCACGGACATAGTTTACTTTATGGCACAGTGTGGATTCACATACTGCCTGACTTGATACGAATTGCTTTGATGTTATAGATAGAGACACTTTAATCCTTATTAGACTTTTTATTTTACCAATATATTTTTTTTTTTCACTGTACGCACTTTATGGATTGAGACACATTCAGAATTTTATTGCATTTTCAGTATTTATTTATTTCCACTGTTTGAATTTTATTTGCATTTTCAGTATTAATCTATTTTTCACTGTATGCACCTTATTTGGAGTATCTAATCATTTACATCGCACTGGATTGAACATTGCTTGGTTGGCACCGATGCACTTTAGAAGGTGCACATTTGAATTAATTGGCTCTGAATAGTCACATGTAGTTATTTTTATTATTTTGTGCATTATTTATTGCTATATATTTATTTATCTATTTAATCGATTTATTATTTTTTGTGGAGCGCGACACCACCTTTTTACTTGATATTACTCTTTTAAATGGCTAATGCCCTTATTTACTATGCTCTTAAAACAAACCCATCTCTCCTCCATGTTCTTTGTTCCTTATGCCGCGTACACACGGGCGGACTGTATGGCGTACTTAGTTCGTCATACAATCCGACGGACAGTCCGTCGTACTTTCGACTGAACGGACTTGACCACACACGGATACCCAAACAGTCCGTCGAAAGCTTGCGCAATGACGTGTACAGCACGTACGACGGGACTAGAAATAGGAAGTCCAATACACAGCAAAGCACCCTTCCGCCGTGTAAATCCTTTCTGGGCATGCGCCATTCTTAGTCCGTCGAACTAGCCTACTGACGAGCGGATTGTCCGCTGAAACCAAAGTACGACGGACAGAATTTCGAAAAATCCGAAATACTTAGTATGCCAGACTGCACGCTGAAAAAGTCCGCTGAAGCCCACACACGAGCGGACTGTCCGCTGAAATGTGTTTTGACGGACTAAGTACGCCATACAGTCCACCCGTGTGTACGCGGCATAAGATTTTATCCCAATTTATGCCTTCTAGCAAGGTTTGTAATTTAGGGAAGTTGGCTCTTTCGAAATTCAGTGTCTTTGTATTCCCCTTATGTTTCCTGATTGTGATTTATACTGAAGCCAATTGACCTGTGATCGCTGTTACCTAAATTGCCCCGAATTTCCACATCCATAACCAAGTCTGTATTGTTGGTAATCAGTAGATCCAGTAACGCTTTATTTCTAGTTGGTGCATCTACCATCTGACCCATAAAATTGTCCTGCAAGACATTTAGGAACTGGCGAGCCTTAGGTGAATGCATGGTTCCCTCCGCCCAGTCTATGTCTGGATAATTAAAATCCCCCATTATGATAACACTTCCCATCCTTGCTACAAATCCAATTTGTGATAGGAGATTTGTCTCCCATTCTTCCCTCAGGTTAGGGGTCCTATAGCATACTTCTATTATTATTTTCCCTTTAGCTTCATCCCTTTGGAGCTCTACCCATAAGGATTCCACCTCCTCCCTAGCTCCCTTAGTGATGTCATCTCTCATATTCACTTTGACATCATTCTGGATATAAAGGCATACCCCTCCCCCTTTTTTACCCTCTCTATCCTTGCGATAAAGGGTACACCGTTGAATGGTTGCCAGCCGATCTTGAGAGCTGTTGAACCAGGTCTCTGAAATTCCCACAAAATCCAAATCCTCCTCATACAACAGTATCTCTAGTTCACCCATCTTGTCTGCCAGGCTCCTGGCATTGGGGAACATGCCACGTAGTTTAGACTGGTTGCATATCATCCTCTTATTGGGTGTTCTGAGATTGCAATTAGGACTTACTACTATACTTACCTTGGTTTTATGTACTTATCAACCTATCACTAATACTACAATACTAACCTCTGGAATAGGTTACGCGCTGACTATTTCTACCTCTGGAAACCACCCCCCCCCCATCGCCTTGTTTAAAACCCCTCTAACTTTTTGGCCATCTTCAATCTCAGCTGATCTGCACCTTCCCCATTTAGGTGCAGTCCATCCCTTCTATAGTACTGGTCCATACCAGTACTATACAATATAGTTGCACTGAACTTATGAACACATCATGGTAGCCAGCATGGGGAAAGTCCAGACATGTACACTGTGGCAACCCTGGTGCTCATGGAAACCACAAAACCCTTAATATCCGATAGTCACAACCCCAGTAATGACCCCAATATCCTCCTATTGGAATCCTCATCTCCCCTTGTTCTCACTTTCTGCACTCCTCACTAAAAGTTACCTAAGGAACAAAAGTATTGTTTAGTATGAAACCTGACAAATGAATCAATCATATATATATTGTGTAGTATGGTAGTTCTGTGTTAAATTGTTTTTTATTTTGGAAATGCAATCCTTTTGCTTACTCATCACTCTGAACGTTCAAAAAATTGTTTGTGTACTATTCTCTATGCAAAACCAATATAAACCATTTAATTGAAAGGTGGAGAAGCACACCTATCTAAATAGAGGGCTCAGATCAAAGTACAACTTCTATAGAGTTTTTTATTTTAGCATATACAGTGCAATTTCAAGCACTTTGAAAAAAGCTAAAGTAACAATGTTCTGAAACTCTCAAAGAGGCTGATTAATAAGGAAACATGACCATAAATCAGTTGAATGTAAAAATAGGTTTTGTAACTCCATATGCGGCCTACCTTTATAAGCCTTCTAGTTTGAAGTGAGTATCTGGTATCATGTAATATATTCGTATACCCTACATATGGTTTTAAATACTGTATTATGTTTTACAATTTTACTTTACATGTTAAGTTAAACAACCCAAAAATAAAAATAAAGAACAACCAACAGTATAGAAATACATTAGTTTGGGTATATTAATTAACTGTGGCATACTTGACTAACACTTGACCTGCTTACTTGAAAAGTTTTGTATTAGAAACTTTTGGCGTTATGTTCATAGCAGATAACAGCTGTCTTTAGATAAAATACATAATGGCACTATAAGTTACACAGATATGCAATTAATTGAAAGGCAATGTATAAACCCCCTGAGATATAAATTAACATAATCCATTGGGTGGTAATTATTCAGCCTTTATTATCAGCCAGAACACACCAGTAATGTAGACCAGCAGGGAACAATTTCTAATACTTCAAATCCCCTGTCCAAAAAATACTTTTAATGAAATTTCCATTAAAATGTCTTGATGTATTCTTTAGTAAGAACCATGATCAAAGTTTTTTTGCAGTAAGCAGCTGAAACCTTCCATGTTGTGAAACTTTTGCCATCATCGTTATTTTAGCAGAACTCAAAGGGTTACATTTATTATTACATGTAATTATCCTTAAACTGGAAATAATGGGTCTCCAAGTTTTGATACTTCAGAATTGGCACCTAGAGTTGAGAGAGTTGATTTACTAGAAGTATAGACTGTTCACCTAGCAGTGAGCAGTGTAAGTGGATGCTCATTTACAGTATCTTACTGAAAAAAGTAAATTTGTATTTACTTCAGTCAACGGGTCATTTACAGGGGAGAGGGGGTGTGTGCCTTTCCTCCAATCAGCTGTCTTGGCTGTATGCTTAGACAGAGGCGGCTCTAGGCTTTGTGAGGCCTTAGGCAAAACTTAGACATGAGGCCTCACTCACGCCCATCAGCTACGCAGCAGACTTTCCAAACTTGAGATCCTCATGCGGTGGATAGGAGGGGTGATGTGCACGGACACAACGCCACTCCTTATTGGCTGATGGGTGGAGCTCCAGAAGTCTTAGGTTACGTGAAAGGTGAAGTGTGACAGGGTTCTTAACACTGCCTGCCCACAGTAGTGTTAAGGTGTCCTGTCACCTCTAAAATAAAGTCACGCTGCAAATTAGCTGTTTGGTTGCCACAGGGCCTACTTAAATAAGTCAGGGCTCTTAATGCTGCCTGAGCACAGCAGTGTTTAGGTCCTCTGTCCCTCAAAACTGGGGTAATGTGTGTAGCACTACCCCTGAAGGAGCTTCTTGAGAATTTTGGGTTCTGTGAACTGCGCCTAAAATCCAAGAACATCCTCGGCCCCTCTGACACACCTGGTTTATTGAATCACTACCGACACATGTAGCAATGTTTTGGATCCGAACTAGAACAGCTCGGTACCTTGTTTCTGTCCCCCTGGCCAAATTAATCCTTAATATAAAAGTGTGCACACTTGAAGTCAAACACTGACACACACGTAGTTCAGTATTCAGATACTTCTCCTTTTTATTTCCTGAACTCCGGCTGATATACAATAAGCAGGATATCTTACTATTAAATCAAAAATTAGATGAAAGACAGCGTGTACAAACCACAAATTATACATATTCATTATTGTGACGGAGTATAAGCTTTTTAGCTGGGTTATGTCTAAAAAAGGGAAAAGCAAACTATCGTAGCCAAAATAGGGTCTTGTTTTCAGCCCCCTTCCTCTTGGGTGTAGTGTCACGGTGGCCAAAACAGGCACAATCTTCTTTTTGACGTTGCTCTTTTTAACTCTTGCAGTTTCGTTTCACATGAAGGGAGAAGCTGGCAGACATCTTAATTATGATTAAATGAGTATGATTAAGGTTGATAACTGATAATGAAAGATAAGCACTTATATCTATAAGAGTACCAGAAATAGGCATTTCACTTATAACACTCATGATCGCATCCATTACAGCAACACCAATATATAGAACCTTTCCCCTTACTGTAGGATCTAGGCAATAAAGGAATAGTGATGGCCGAACGGTTCGCCCGGCGGTCGTTTCGCGGCGAATTTCCGACTTTCGCCGTCCGCGGGTTCGAACGCCTTTTTCCGTCGTTCGCCCCGGCGGACTTACGTGTTTAATGTATACAAGAACTTTAACCTTTCGTGACACGTTTATCATGTGTTACAGGACAACCAATTGAGACATGACAGCTCATGGACACTTGGACATTCCCCCTAACCTATAAATACACCCGATCCGGTGGCCATTTTACATTCTTTCTTCTGTCACTGTAGGGAAAGGATCCTGTGTGGAGTAGGGACAGAGAAAACGCTAGCTATTTGGTACACAAAAGTTCTTTTCAGGACTGGTATAGGTGTTAGGTCAGCAGCCTGAGTTTCTTTTGTCAGTTTAGATAAAGGGACAGAGCGCTGTATGCTGCTATTTTAGGGACAGCTCAGCCAGATTAGTCTTTCTTCATCATCATCATCATCATCATCATTAGCTGTTACTATCAGGTCCACAAAAGAGCTGTTCCAGCTAATCGTTCCAGCCTACTCTTTTTTGCCAATTTGTATAGGGACAGGCAGGAAGCAGTGTGTCAGGCAGTGAGGATAATTTTAAAGACTTGCTGTTACTATTAGTTCCACAAAGGTTCTTTTCAGGACTGGTATCAGTGGTACGGTAATAGGCTTGTACACGTATAATATTCTTTCTTCCAAATATAGAAAGAATATTATACTTGACTGCTGCCCTTCTGCTGCAGTCTGCTAATCATTCACAACTCACTTGTTCCACAAAGCTCTTTATCAGGACTGGTAACTTGGTCTGTCTAGGGTGCTACGGTACATAGGCTTGGGTGCGGTACAGTCTGCTGTTCTGTAAGGACCGCTATCGGTCCACAATACATAGGGTTGCCGTGCACTACTGCTGACCGCTGCCCTATACTGCAGCAGTCCTTCATTGGTATAGGGACTGACGTACAGTCTGCTAATCACTAACACACAACCTGCTTGGTCCACAAAAGTTCTTATAAGGACTGGTAACTTGGTATAGGGTGCTACGGTACATAGGCCTGAGTGCGTTACAGTCTGCTGTTCTGTAAGGACCGCTATCGGTCCACAATACATAGGGTTGCCGTGCACTACTGCTGACCGCTGCCCTATACTGCAGCAGTCCTTCAGCGGTATAGGGACTGACGCACAGTCTGCTAAACACTAACACACAACCTGCTTGGTCCACAAAAGTTTTTATAAGGACTGGTAACTTGGTATAGGGTGCTACGGTACATAGGCCTGAGTGCGTTACAGTCTGCTGTTCTGTAAGGACCGCTATCGGTCCACAATACATAGGGTTGCCGTGCACTACTGCTGACCGCTGCCCTATACTGCAGCAGTCCTTCATTGGTATAGGGACTGACGTACAGTCTGCTAATCACTAACACACAACCTGCTTGTTCCACAAAAGTTCTTATAAGGACTGGTAACTTGGTATAGGGTGCTACGGTACATAGGCCTGAGTGCGTTACAGTCTGCTGTTCTGTAAGGACCGCTATCGGTCCACAATACATAGGGTTGCCGTGCACTACTGCTGACCGCTGCCCTATACTGCAGCAGTCCTTCATTGGTATAGGGACTGACGTACAGTCTGCTAATCACTAACACACAACCTGCTTGGTCCACAAAAGTTCTTATAAGGACTGGTAACTTGGTATAGGGTGCTACGGTACATAGGCCTGAGTGCGTTACAGTCTGCTGTTCTGTAAGGACCGCTATCGGTCCACAATACATAGGGTTGCCGTGCACTACTGCTGACCGCTGCCCTATACTGCAGCAGTCCTTCAGCGGTATAGGGACTGACGCACAGTCTGCTAAACACTAACACACAACCTGCTTGGTCCACAAAAGTTTTTATAAGGACTGGTAACTTGGTATAGGGTGCTACGGTACATAGGCCTGAGTGCAGTACAGTCTGCTGTTCTGTAAGGACCGCTATCGGTCCACAATACATAGGGTTGCCGTGCACTACTGCTGACCGCTGCCCTATACTGCAGCAGTCCTTCATTGGTATAGGGACTGACGTACAGTCTGCTAATCACTAACACACAACCTGCTTGTTCCACAAAAGTTCTTATAAGGACTGGTAACTTGGTATAGGGTGCTACGGTACATAGGCTTGAGTGCGGTACAGTCTGCTGTTCTGTAAGGACCGCTATCGGTCCACAATAGATAGGGTTGACGTGCACCACTGCTGACCGCTGCCCTATACTGCAGCAGTCCTTCAGCGGTATAGGGACTGACGTACAGTCTGCTAAACACTAATACACAACCTGCTTGGTCCACAAAAGTTCTTATAAGGACTGGTAACTTGGTATAGGGTGCTACGGTACATAGGCTTGAGTGCGGTACAGTCTGCTGTTCTGTAAGGACCGCTATCGGTCCACAATAGATAGGGTTGACGTGCACCACTGCTGACCGCTGCCCTATACTGCAGCAGTCCTTCAGCGGTATAGGGACTGACGCACAGTCTGCTAAACACTAACACACAACCTGCTTGGTCCACAAAAGTTTTTATAAGGACTGGTAACTTGGTATAGGGTGCTACGGTACATAGGCCTGAGTGCGTTACAGTCTGCTGTTCTGTAAGGACCGCTATCGGTCCACAATACATAGGGTTGCCGTGCACTACTGCTGACCGCTGCCCTATACTGCAGCAGTCCTTCATTGGTATAGGGACTGACGTACAGTCTGCTAATCACTAACACACAACCTGCTTGGTCCACAAAAGTTCTTATAAGGACTGGTAACTTGGTATAGGGTGCTACGGTACATAGGCCTGAGTGCGTTACAGTCTGCTGTTCTGTAAGGACCGCTATCGGTCCACAATACATAGGGTTGCCGTGCACTACTGCTGACCGCTGCCCTATACTGCAGCAGTCCTTCAGCGGTATAGGGACTGACGCACAGTCTGCTAAACACTAACACACAACCTGCTTGGTCCACAAAAGTTCTTATAAGGACTGGTAACTTGGTATAGGGTGCTACGGTACATAGGCTTGAGTGCGGTACAGTCTGCTGTTCTGTAAGGACCGCTATCGGTCCACAATAGATAGGGTTGACGTGCACCACTGCTGACCGCTGCCCTATACTGCAGCAGTCCTTCAGCGGTATAGGGACTGACGTACAGTCTGCTAAACACTAATACACAACCTGCTTGGTCCACAAAAGTTCTTATAAGGACTGGTAACTTGGTATAGGGTGCTACGGTACATAGGCTTGAGTGCGGTACAGTCTGCTGTTCTGTAAGGACCGCTATAGGTCCACAATAGATAGGGTTGACGTGCACCACTGCTGACCGCTCACCTATACTGCAGCAGTCCTTCAGCGGTATAGGGACTAAGAGTTTTGTCACAGGGTCATTTAAAAAATGACATGCAGAGGAAGAGGCAGGCCCTTCCGCAGGGGTGGTAGGGGTAGGGCAGGAGCAACAGGCTTGAGCCAAAGTGGGAAGTTGCAGAAGGTGCGTTCAATTACTTTAAAGGATGCACCAGACTTGGTTGAGTGGCTCGCTCAGCCTTACTCTTCTGCACCCTCCTCATCCTCTCGATCTGCACCCTCTTCTTCACTCTCTGCTATGTGCACCCCCAAAGACACTACCACCAACAACACGACCACCACCACCACCACCACATACCTTCCGCTTGAGTCACTGGAATTATTTTCCGATCCATATCAAGAGGACATTTCTGATGCGCAGCCACTCTTGGTATTGGATCAGGAAGAGGAGGTAGCAACAAGCGCTACTCAGCAGTCTGACGCCAGTACCCAGATCAGCCCAAGGAGGAGGTTGGTCCCCGGTGTTGCTGCCTACTCTACTTATAGCGGTGGGGAAGGTGACGTTGATGATGACGTGTCTAGTGATGTCACGTGGGTGCCCACAAGAGAGGAAGAGGAGGGGAGTTCAGAGGGAGATATGGACCAGCAGATAGGGAGGAGAAGCAGCAATGACTTACATTGCACAGCAGGGACAAAGCAGACTGCAAATGTATCAGGAGCGAGTCATCGACCATGTACGGTCACATCTGGCGCTCCCAGGACACCGGCACATGGCTCCGCAGTGTGGGCTTTTTTTAACGTGTCCGCTGCTGACAATAGCGTTGCCATCTGCAATCTTTGCAGTCAACGCGTTAGTCGCGGTAAGCCCAATACTCACCTAGGGACGACCGCCTTAAGAAGGCACATGAGCAGCCATCACCGAGCCCAGTGGGAGCAACGGAACACACAAAGCCACACTGCAGGCTCTCACCGTCCAGCCTCGTCTTCTACTTCTCCTTCTCCTCTCTCCTCACAATTGTCCTCCACTCCACCTTCCATCACGCCAAGCTCACATTTTTCTGCAAAAAGGCAGGCTTCCGTGGGCCTAATGTTTGAGCGTAAAAAAATGATGACGCCGGATAACCCTCTTGCCCAACGGTTGGCGGCTGGCTTGTCAGAACTCATAGCCCGCCAACTACTGCCATATAAACTGGTGGACTCGGAGGCCTTTCGCAAATTTGTGGCCATTGGAACACCACAATGGAAGGTCCCAGGAAGGAAGTATTTCTCAGAGAAGGGCATCCCAGAGCTATATGGCCATGTTCAGCGGCAAGTGAATGTATCTCTGGCACACAGTGTCGGTGCCAAGATACATCTGACCACAGACACGTGGTCTAGCAAACACGGGCAGGGAAGGTATATCAGTTTTACTGCCCACTGGGTGAACCTTCTGACGGCCGTCAAGCATGTAACCCGTGGCACCCGTGTAGATTTGGTTTTACCGCCACGGATTGCATGCAGGCCTGACTCTTCTTCTCCTCCTCCTACTCCATCCTCCTCCCTCTCCTCCTCAGCTGCCTCCTCCTTTTCCGCTGCTAGCGTCTCTTCCACTGCACCGCCCAAGCTCCCCAGAACCTATTCCACATGCCAGGTGAGACGTTGCCATGCCGTGCTGCGTCTGTTGTGCCTGGAAGCAAAGAGCCACACTGGCCCGGCACTCCTTTCAGCTTTGCGTTCACAGGCAGATGAGTGGCTAACACCGCTCAATTTGACAGTTGGTAAAGTGGTGTGTGACAACGGTGCCAATCTGCTTAGCGCATTGAAACAGGGCAAAATCACGCACGTGCCGTGCATGGCACACGTCTTAAACTTGGTCGTGCAGCGATTCCTTGTCAAATACCCTGGGGTCCAGGACATCTTGCGGCAGGCAAGGAAAATCTCGGCCCATTTCAGAAGATCTTACACGGCCATGGCTCGCCTTGCTGACATTCAGCGGCGACACCATCTGCCGGTCAGACGTCTTATTTGCGATTGCCCGACGCGATGGAACTCAACCTTCTATATGCTTGATAGGCTGCTCCAGCAGAAACGTGCAGTTAACGTCTACCTGTATGAACTCTGCGAAAGAAACGGTTCTGGGGAGCTGGGTTTTTTTTCACCGCGCCAGTGGCTGCTCATGCGCGACACATGCAGACTTCTGCGGCCATTTGAGGAGATCACCAAACTGGTCAGTCGCAGCCATGGCGCCATCAGTGACATGGTACCTTATGCCTTCTTTCTGGAGCGTGCATTGCGTCGTGTCATTGATCAGGCTGTGGAGGAGCAGGAGCGGGAAGATGAGGAAGTCGCAATGCTGGATGAATTCCCAGGGGGGGCTACTCTATCTGAGACAAGTCAACAACAGGAGTCTGATGAGGAGTCAGAGGAGGATGGTGCCGGGGCGGATGAGCAGGAGCAAGAAGAGCATGCTTTAAACCTTTCTGGGATCCCTGTTGTGCGAGGATGGGGAGAGGAGAATGAAGAGGACGACATTATCCTGGATGATGAGCAGGAGCCAGGCCACCACACCGCTTCCACTTTAGTGCAAATGGGGGCCTTCATGCTCCAGTGTTTTAATAGGGACCCCCGTATAAAAAGCATGAGGGTCAAGGACCAGTACTGGGTGGCAACGTACTTAGACCCCCGGTACAAACACAAAATGGCGGAAATGTTACCGCCGTCGCAGAGGGCTGTCAGAATGCAGCACTTCCAGGCCTTGCTTCGAGAAATGCTGCATTCTGCTTTTGCGTGCGCTGGCAGAGGAGCAATTCCCACTCCCAGAGAAGGATTTGCGGGTACCAATCCAACAGCGCCTGCAAGAAGAGGCCGGTTTGAAGATGTGTTGGTGACTTCGGATATGAGGTCATTCTTTCAGCCGACCCATCGACAGGTGTCATCCGGATCCAGCATCAGGGAACGCCTAGACCGTCAGGTGTCCGACTACATTGGGTTAACGGCCGATGTGGACGCTCTGAGGAGTGATGAACCCCTAGACTACTGGGTGGGCAGGCTTGACCTCTGGCCAGAGCTTGCCCAATTTGCAATCGAACTGTTGGCTTGCCCCTCATCCAGTGTCCTGTCCGAAAGGACGTTCAGCGCAGCAGGGGGGATTGTGACCGATAAGCGTACTCGCCTAGCTCACCACAGTGTTAACTACCTCACATTTCTAAAAATGAATGAGGCATGGATCTCGGAGGAATTCAACACATGTGATCAGTAGACCATGTATATGTCTATAAACAATTTTTGGAATCAAGCACACAGACCTTCTTAATTCATTTGGCTCACTTCCCTGACCCAAAAAAGCACACCGTACTATATGCCCCTACCCTCCTCTTTGAAGAGGTTGAGCGGTGTCATATTTCTACTGGGGCTGCTTATTATGAGGGGTTCCCACCATCCCTGTGCTGTGCTGACTTCCTCCTGGGTGTTCTTATTATGAGGGGCTCCCACCATCCCTGTGCTGTGCTGACTTCCTCCTGGGGGTTCTTATTATGAGGGGATCACACCATCCCTGTGCTGTGCTGACTTCCTCCTGGGGCTGCTTACGGTGCTGCTGTCAGCGCTGTATGTCACGGAGCTGCTGTCAGCGCTGTATGTCACGGAGCTGCTGTCAGCGCTGTATGTCACGGAGCTGCTGTCAGCGCTGTATGTCACGGAGCTGCTGTCAGCGCTGTATGTCACGGAGCTGCTGTCAGCGCTGTATGTCACGGAGCTGCTGTCAGCGCTGTATGTCACGGAGCTGCTGTCAGCGCTGTATGTCACGGAGCTGCTGTCAGCGCTGTATGTCACGGAGCTGCTGTCAGCGCTGTATGTCACGGAGCTGCTGTCAGCGCTGTATGTCACGGTGCTGCTGTCAGCGCTGTATGTCACGGAGCTGCTGTCAGCGCTGTATGTCACGGAGCTGCTGTCAGTGCTGTATGTCACGGAGCTGCTGTCAGCGCTGTATGTCACGGAGCTGCTGTCAGCGCTGTATGTCACGGAGCTGCTGTCAGCGCTGTATGTCACGGTGCTGCTGTCAGCGCTGTATGTCACGGAGCTGCTGTCAGCGCTGTATGTCACGGAGCTGCTGTCAGCGCTGTATGTCACGGAGCTGCTGTCAGCGCTGTATGTCACGGAGCTGCTGTCAGCGCTGTATGTCACGGAGCTGCTGTCAGCGCTGTATGTCACGGTGCTGATGTCAGTGCTCTGTATTACGGTGCTGCTGTCAGTGCTCTGTATCTCCTGCACCCTCTTGTTTGCCTACCCTGGTCCCTGACCTTCCCTCTCCTCCATTGCCTTCATTAGCTCCATAGTCCTGAATTGTCAGAACAATTTCCCAAATAAAAAAAAAATGCTTGTAGTTATCGATCCCAAATTCACCTCATACATGTATTATGCTATTGTCCAGGTGGTGGGACTACGTGCTACCCCCTAATAATTACCCCGTGGCCGCAAATTCGACCTAAAGGTTTGCGAAATTCGCCTCCCATTGAAGTCAATGGAGCCCGCGGCGAACGGTCGTTTTCGCGAACGTTTGTGTCCGTTCGCGTTTCGCGTTCGCGAAACGTCCCGTCGGAAGTTCGTCCATCACTATAAAGGAACACAATTGCTTAGGCCACTTTCACACTGTGGTGACTTGAACGTCACACGATTTTGCCACGATTTCAGAGAATGCCTGTGTAAACTTGAGGTCTATGGAACTTGAAGTTGCACAGATATGAATGGTACTCATTTGAAATCATGGAGTATGACTTGTCATGCAACTTTGCAGTCTTCAGTCACAGGACAAATTGCACAAGTGTTTAAGGGGCCTTAGTGGTAGACACTATTTGACTATAATTAAGAACTTTCATAAATGACAATTAAAGTGCAGTTCACTAAGCAGAGCAGAACTGCCCTCAGGTAATAAAGGTAAACAAATATATCTATATAAGCAGCTCTATAGCAATAGAAGAAAAATCAATACGAGAATAGGGAAATCAATATTTAGCAACACTCTAAACGTGTCTAAAGGATTAGCATTTTCAGGGTCAATTGATACAAAAGGTAATAGCTGTGGGGGGATGAGCTGATGGAGGAAGTAAACAGTGTTAGTTAGAAGCAGGATAGGCTTCTTTGAAGAGAAGGGTTTTCAGGGATCGCCTAAAGATGGATAGATTAAGGGATAGTCAGACAGATTGGGGTAGGGAGTTCCAAAGGATGGGAAAGGATGGGAGAAGCTCTGGAGAAATCCTGGAGGCGAGCATGGGAGGAGGTGACAAGGGAGCTAGAGAGCAGGAGGTCTTGGGATAACTGAAGAGGCTTGGTTGGTATTTTGGGACTAGGCTAGTGATGTAGCTGGGGGCAGAGTTATGGATGGCTTTGTAAATTATTGTTAGTACTTTGAATTTTATTTGTTGGGTGAGTGGAAGCCAGTGGAGGGATTGGCAGAGAGGGGTGGAGGACACTGAATGATTGGTAAGGTGGATGAGTCTTGCAGCAGCATTCATTATGGACTGAAGGGGGGATAGTCTATGTAAATGTAATCCAATGAGGAGGGAGTAGCAGTAGTCGAGGCGAGAGATAACCAGGGAGTGGATTAGAAGCTTGGTGGTACCATTAGTTAAAAAGGGGCGTATTCTGGAAATGTTGCGGAGGCTAAGGCGGCATGATTTGGACAGGGATTGTATGTGAGCCTGAACGGACAGTTCAGAGTCTAAGGTTATCCCTAGCACCCTGGCATGTGGGGATGGACGGATAGATGTGTCAGTAATCTTGACAGAGAAGTCAGGGGAAGGGGCATGTGGGGGAGGAAATATTAAGAGCTCGGTTTTAGATTAAGTTTGAGGAAGTGGTTTGACATCCAGCCTGATATGTTTGTCAGTAGATCAGTGATGCGTGAGGAGATTCGTGGGGTGAGCTGATGGGCAGAGAGATAGATTTGGGTGTCATCAGCATATAAATGGTAGTGAAAGCCATGGGAGGCATTCAGTTGACCCAGGGAGGACATGTAGATCGAGAATAGTAGAGGTCCAAGGACAGAACCTTGGGGGACCCCAACGGAAAGAGGAGTTGGAGAAGAGGAAGTGAAGTTGTAAGTGACACTGAAGGTGCGATGAGATAGGTAAGATTCGAACCAATGGAGAGTGCAGCCATGGAAACTAAGCAAATTGAGCAAGAAGGTTATTCTCAATGAGGTGGTCACTCAGTCAGTTGTAGATTAAATGTTCAAGGAGTTTAGCGGCAAAAGGGAGTAAAGAGATGGGTCTTAGGTTTTAAGATTGGTGGATTCTGAGGCCTTTTTTGGTATGGGAGTTACTAGAGCATGTTTTAGAGGGTTGGGGAAGAAGCCAGTAGAGAGTGAAAGGTTGAAGATATGAGTTGAGGAGTGTAGGATTGAGTCAGATGGTGACTGTAGTATTTGAGAAGGAACAGGGTCCAGGGGGCAGGAGGTTAGATGGGCATTAGAGCTGCACGATTCTAGCTAAAATGAGAATCACTATTTTTTTGCTTAGAAGATAGATCACGATTTTCTCACGGTTCTCGCAGTATAACATCATCTTTCACATTAAAACAAAAAAATTGTGCTAACTTTACTGTTTTTTTTTATTTATTGAAGTGTATTTTTTCCCCAAAAAATGCATTTGAAAGACTGCTGGGCAAATACAGTGTGACATAAAATATTGCAGCAATGGCCATTTTATTCCCATGGGTTTCTGCTAAAATTATATATATATAATGTTTGGGGGTTCCAAGAAATTTTCTGGCAAAAAATATTGATTTTAACTTAAGAAAGAAGTGTCAGAAAAAGATTTAGACTTTAAGTGGTTAAACTTCCTGCATTTACACTGGTTGAAAGCTTGGCAGACTGCCCAAATTATTTGTTTACAGAAGAAGTTCTATCCCTTTGATCTAAGAAGTAAGCGTTAGTTACAATGTTTCAAGTTCTAAATTTGGCAGATTGCCCGGGATGCTTTCTTTTGACAGCTGAGTGAGCAGATAATCTCTCCACTTGTTTATATGAAAGAATCGCCTACTTTCAGCGGAAGAGATCGTCGGGGGGGGGGGGGGGAATTAATCGAGATTGTGTTTTTTTAACGATTAATCGTGCAGCTCTAGTGGGCATTAGAAAAAAGTTTAGTGACTTCCTCTATAATAGCTGGGTTAAAATAGGGAAGTATTGATTGTGCAGGAAGATAAGGAGTGTAAAGTGAGGGAGATGTCTGTAGAGCGGAGATCTCAAGACAAATTGTCTCAATCTTATTTTTGAAGTGACTAGCAATCTCCTGGGCAGTGAGTAAGTTAGTGGGTAGGGGTAATGGAGGACGAAGTAGAGTGGTAAAGGTAGAAAAGAGTTTATGGGGACTGAGAGATGGGGTGTTAATGAGAGTGATAAAATAGGTCTATTTGGCAGTGTACAGGCAGGAATGGTATTTTTGGAGGGCAGATTTATATTGGCTGAAATCTTGCTGTGACTTAGTTTTACGCCACAGACGCTCAAGAGCACGGCTATGTTTTTTGAGGCTTCTGTTATTGTCTGTCTGCCAGGGTTGTAGCGGTCGGGGCCTGCTCCTGTGCGTAGTGGGGGGGGGGGGGAGGTATCCAGAGTGGATGACAGTGAACTGTTGTAGACAGAAGTGGCCAAGTTGGGGCAGGACAAGGATGAGATTTTGACAATCTGTAGCAGAACAAAGAAGAGAAGGATTAAGATGGCAAAGGTTTCTACGGGTAATAGTTTGGCAGTTTGAAGGCAAGAAGGAGGCAGACAAGGAGAGAGTGAGGTGGGGATCAGACAGAGGAAAAGTAATATTGAAGAGGGTGTGCGGAGTGCATAGGTAGGAGAATATGAGGTCAAGGCAGTTGCCAACAAAGTGAATAGAAGCTCTTGTCCATTGTTATAGGTCAAAAGAGGAGGTTAGGCTCAGCAGCTTAGAAGTAGCGGGAGTGTTAAGATACAATTGCCATAATTGCATCACATGGGTGTGTGTGAACACTTATGCGATTCAAATTCGGAAAACAAAAGAGTCCTGTACCATTTTGGTGCGGATCGATTTGAGCCATAAATCGCATGTGATGTGCACAGTCATGCTGTGCGAATCACATGCAGTTTTTAGCATGCACCAGTGTAAACCCAGGCTGAAACAAAAACATTTAGACCTGATTTATTAGGGTAACACAGAAACACAAACTGGGAAATAAGGGGTTAAAGTTTAGTATGTGTGGCTGTGTCAGCTGACCTTTTAGGTTTCTAGTTCAGTTATGTTTCTTCTTTTGTTACTTTTATTTTACGTTTTACTTCCCATTCTCTGCACCTGTCCAGGACTAGTGACACATCTGGGCATTGATTTCAAAAGAAAAAGTTGTTTTTAAACCTTTCTGAAAATTTGTGAGCTATGTCAGTTTGGTATTGATACAAATAAAGTTGGGTGAGGAAAAAAAATGTTTGATTACACACACACACACACACACACACGCGTCATTATGGTTGCAATGATAATTTTAAAGCTGCAATTTAAACTTTTTTTCTAGCCGCTTTGTTTAAATGTGAAAAATAAATGTTATACTGTTATTATATAATTGCTTTGCTTTTCAAACAACTGTTACAGTATATTGTGCCCTTCCTAAATGTTTCTATTCAAATGGGTAAGCCATTGCACTGCATAGATCATCCGTTCTCTGTCTTTTACCTCCAGGGAAGTGGCAGGGAGCATGCTTTCCAACCCCCCTCTCACTCCTCTCTGTGGATTTGGGGGAAGCATGTTTGCTTCTCCCCCCCCACCCCCTCTGTGAATTTGGGGGAACCATACCTGCTTCTCCCCCACCTCCTCTGTGAATTTGGAGGAAACATATTTGCTTGCTTCACCCCCATGAATTTGGGGGAAGCATGCTTTCTCTCCCCCCTCTGAATTTGGGGGAAGGATGCTTTCTCTACCCAACCCCTCCCTCTGTGAATTTGGGGAAAGCATACTTCCACTCCCCCTGTTCCCACAGTCCATTACCAGGTCCTTTGGGTCTGGTATAAATATTAAGGGGAAACCCCAAACCAACATTTTTTTTAAAAATGGCGTAGGGGTCTCCCCAAAAATCCATACCAGACCCTTCTCTGAGCACGCAAGCTGGCAGGCGGCCAGAAAAGAGGGGGGATGATTTCGCCCCCCTCCTGAACCATACCAGGCCACATGCCCCCAACATGGGGAGGGTGCTTTGGGGTAGCATCCCATACAAACACTTGGGAGTTGTGAGGTTTTTATCTAAACTCCATTGGATTTAGCCACACTTTTGTGGACCCAGTGTTAAATTTCTAAATGAGTTATGAACAGTTATAACTCACGGGCTTGTGTTTAACTACTCATTGGTGGTGCCCAGGTTCTGGGGTCTAGATGTGACAAGTCCTAGTTCAGTTTGAAATCTCCTTGCAGTTCGGTTTAGACAGTGTTGCTTGCCACGCTCTGTCATACTGGGAAACCCAGTTGGTTTCTTTCACTAATCTGGGGCCTTTTTTCAAAGGGGATAGACTGTACTAGGCTTTTACACTGATGCATGTGGGAGAAGTCTACAGAGAGCTTGGGCCCCGGGTCTCGCCCTCTGGAAGTAAAGAATCGGCTGTTCTACAGTCTAAACTTTCTATTTTGAACTGATTGGCTAACTGGGCTGGTTGCTAGGCTTCTCTGTAGCAGAGGATTTGGAGACTGGGTCAATCCCAGTCCTTGCTGGATTGGGGGGTGAGTGTTCAGTCCTTCGTGAAGGTCAGGGCTAGGACAGATTCAGTCTTTTGCTGCAGTGCAGCCTGGAATTTGGTCTAGGAGGTCAATCAAGGCTCATCATGGAATGGGAGGGTTATTTTTGACTGCATATCCTTTCTTCCTGGGAATACAGTGTCAGTCTTGGCATGGTTCTTGTTCATTCTTGGTTAAAATATGAGGGCACCATGCTAGAGTCAACAGATACTTTGGCCAGACCAACACTGGCACTCTAACTCAATATCACAACGTCTGACCCATGAATAGATACCTTATCCTCTTAGGGGAGAAGGGTCTGGCACATGCCATTCCCACAAAATGGCAACACCAACCTTTTTTCATGGGCTACCTTCACTCAAAATTCTTATTGTGAAGCTTTACTGCTTCGTTAATGTATCTAAAATGATTACAAAATAGGTTATACATTTTTTTTTGGTAACATGGGGTTTTAATGCTTACCTCTTTTATTTTGTAGCTGGTGAGGTGCCCATCAAGGTTGAACCATGGTAATACTGCAAACAGATGAAAAATTAGAGGTATGTATCAAATTTGTCTTTATAAATGCAGTAATCTATTGGGCTGTTTAAGTGAAATGTGTTTTGATACAGAATTTAGATATCAAATCCTTCCCCCCTTTCTATGATTGACACTACTAGAAAGTATATCCTGAAGCAGTTCCTCAAACTAGTTGGGTTACAATAAACCAGTGGTCTCACTGCAGCCTGGGGCCAGATGTGATCCTTTGCTTGCCTTATCTGGGCCTTGAGGTATAATTCATGCCACTGACAATGGGGCAGTATTCCTTCCCTCACAAACATGGGGCACTATTTCTCCCCTAATATCTAAAAGTTTTGGCATGGTTTATGTTCAGTGGGCAAATTCCAGCCACCCTTAATTCTCAAGGATATTAAGTTGACATTTTAGAAAGTTTGGAGACCCCTGCAGTAGACCTTATTGCTTGGGTAGGAAAGGAATTTGTTTTCTTATCGATGGCACTGTAACACCACACTAATGTGCATTAACATATATTGATATATGAAAATGTGACAGACTCCCACTCTCTCTGCCTCCTGCCCTATGTCCTGTCTGAAGTAGGACTGGCAGCACTGACGTAAGGGGAAGCATCTGTGATAACCTTAACTCTATTAGTCCAGGATTATTCTACATAGAGAGAAAAGATTCGACAGAGAGAGAAAAGATTTGACAGAGAGAAAAGATTTGACAGAGAGAGAAAAGATTGCTGCTGGAATTGGGTGGAATTGGGTGGGGGAAGTAAAATAAAAATAATGATGATGATGAATGTCATTGGTTGATTGTAACCAAAGAGGAGGAGCAGTAAAATAGCTAGAACTAAGTACACACTTACAGCCAACATACTTTCACTTATGATTGCTAGCAGAGAGAGACACACACACACTGAATCATTTCAGAAGACAGTCAATCTTAGCTGCTCCGTTTGTCAGAGAACCTGAATTATTTAGCAATTAAGCATAAGCACAGAAGCAGAACAATAGTGAAGCAAGCTACAGTTCAACTTAATTTTTTCATAATAATCTGCTGCTATTGTGTTAGTGGTGTGAACCTGATAGTGATACTAGTGTTGCTAGTGTTGTGATAGCCTCAGAGGCTGCCCATGTTGTGGGGGGGAGGAATTTATTATTATAGATTCTATATTATAGATTGAGATTCTATATATGTTGTTACCTGTCCATTTTCTGTTTGATCTATATACATTCAATATGAACGACAGAGATTCGACAAAGCATCGAAAAACATACAAACGTCAAATCTTTGGCTTATGGTGTCTGTCGAAAGTTCTAAGAAGATTCGACGGAGCTGCAAAACTATAATGAGTCATACAGTTTAGCTGCTCACTCAAATCTTCTTTGAACATTCGACAGACACCATAAGCCTTCAATGACAGATTCGACCTTAATTAATTTGGATTTTCGGACGAATGCAATTTTTAACAAAAAACAAAATGAAAAAAAATGAATTTCGGGAGTAACTAAATAAATGTATTTTTCGTACGAAAACGAAATTCCGAAACAAAATATTTCAGTGTGCAGATGTCTATCTGTGATGACAGCTGGGCATCCCAATAAGCTGCATGTGTCCTTACCTGCAATATCGTGCAGGTGTGGCAGTGGTTATTGCTGTGTACGCAAGACTGGACAGTCGGCCAACCTTAAAAAAAAAAAGTTTGGCAGTTCAACAAGGGGTCTGGGTGTCTTGGTGTCTTGGCGTGGCCTGTTTTTACATGACTGGTTGCATGGGCTCAGTTATGCCATATGTTGAGAGGAAAGTCCCAACCCAGGGGATTCTGCTTCAAAAAGGCAGGGTACCTGTAGGCCTTACTGCAATGGTGCCGTATCTACCCTGTTTCCCCTAAAATAAGACCTAGCGTGAGTGTCGGGGATGGCTGCAATATAAGCCCTACCCCCCAAATAAGCCACACCCTCTTTCCCCGAAAATAAGCCCTACCCTGAGAATAAGACATAGAAGGACTTTAACTAGGGCTTATTTGGGGGGTAGGGCTTATATTTCAGCCATCGTCGACAATCACGCTAGGTCTTATTTTAGGGGAAACAGGGTAGGTGGATTTTCTGAGGTAGGCGGCATATTTCCTGGCTGATGGTTTTGCTCATGGCTTTCTTGTCTGTGTTCTATGCTGGTGGCTCCATCCTTGCGGCCTCTGTATTTGTTTATGACGAATTGGCAAGTGGTGAAATTTGGGAGAATGTCTGCCTGGACCATTCGATCTTCTGCCCAGTCCATCTTTGCATGCGTCTCTGTTGGGGGTGGTCCCCAAAAAAGAACCCAACATAAGGTTAATACACCATTTTTGTAATATCGTATACATAGTTTGATGCTGCAGTCGGTTGGTTACAACATTACAGCCAGGGATAGTTGTTGGTGAAGACAGATATCGAATCTGCTTTTAACCTGCTGCCGGTTCACCCTGGGAGCCAACATTTGCTGGGTCATTTTGGGATGGGTAGTTCTTTCTTGACCCCTGTCTCCTGATGGGCTGTTCCATTTCCGGCACGTCTTTATTGAATGGGTGGTACGGGAAAAGACTCAGATAAGATCAGTGATACACTCGACAATTTCCTTTGCATTGGCCTCCCAGATTCTTTGCTTTGTTCTGTTTTTGTTACACACTTTGGAATCTATTGCGACAGTTTCGGATTCCTATGGCGCCTGAAATCATGAAAGGTCCTGCTATGATCTTAAAATTCTGGGGTATTGTCATTGACTTGCAAATGATGGAATGTCGCTTGCCAGTTGACAAATTTGGAAGATCTGCATTGGATGGTTGACTAGGTCAAGACAGTAAAGGTTAGACTTGAACAATTGCAGTCCTTATTGGGTATGCTTAATTTTGCCTGCCGCATTATGCCTATGGTTTTTAAATTTCAGAATTGTCTCATTTGTTTTCATTGTGACAACATGGGGGTGGTGGAAGTTTGTGTCCAGCCTGTCTGCCTTCGTCGCTGGTGGTGTGCTTACGGCGTGGCCTTGTCTTGCAGTGTTTAAGTTTGAATCATTTTTGTGCAAGCTGTTCATGTCCCAGGTGTTCTGAATTCCATTGCCAATTCATTGTCTCGTTTCCAGTGGGAGAGATTCTGAAGGTTGGCAGAGGAACAGTGGGGGGTTCCTTGTCACGAGCAGCTGTGGAGACTGGCATTGGAGTATTGGGGAGCTGTTGTGTCGATCTGTAAGGGAGGACACCTGGGCTGTATATTTGTTGGTTTGGGGTGAGCAGCCTGCTTTGGTTAGGTCAGTGGTTTTTCCACTTCAGATCTATTGCCTTTGCTATTTGTATTTTATTGGGATGGAATTTGCCAGGGACACATCAGTTTTGAAACTGAACAGGGGCTTGGTCACTTTAGCTTTTTGGATGCATGGCTTGAGTGTTACCGAAGACTTTGAGACAGGCCATTATGGGTATTTGGCACGGGGGGGGAGTGAAGCTAGATACTAAGCACCTGATTTTGTTTGATTTGCATCAGGAATTGGTGGAGGAGTTGCCGGTGGTCTGCATCTCTGAGGTGCAGCTGTTCACTGTGGCTTTTGCACTGGCTTTTGTTTTCCTGCAAGCCATGGATATGACAGTGGCTGATGACTGCGTCCGGATTTATATTGGGAAATCTAAAGCTGATCATTTGGGAACGGGGGTTACTGTATCCTTTTTTTGGGTGCTGCCAGATTCTGTTTGCCCAGTTTCTTCTGTTCAGTGTTTTTCAAGGAGAGGGGAGTTGGCACTAGATGTTTGCTGCGCAAGGATGGATTGTGCTTGCTGCAATTTCAGTTTTTGGCTGTGTTTTGCTGAGGTGGGCAGCGGGTTTTTCCAATTCAATACTCATTCCTTTCATGTGGGGGCAGCTGTGGTGGGCAGATGGTGTTGGGACCCTCAGGTTGTGAGATGCATAGGGAGGTGGAAGTCCGAACATTTTAAGATTTTGTTTGCCCTCATTTGCTCTGAAGTTTTCAGCTCTTCTTTGCATTATAGGTTTTCGTGTGGATCTGTTTTTCTTTTGTTTTCCTTCAGATCTTCCTCCTGGTTTTGTCTGGATCTTGGGGCTGTGAGGGTCGAGCGTCAACCCTCACAGCTGTGTGTGGTAGTGCAGGTGTGTTTCTGCATTCAGGCACTCCATGCATTGCAAGTGTGCTTCCAATGCACTTCAGCACATGTATACATGTCTGTGAGACTGAGTTGAGTGGTATCTTGATGTAGCACGGTCTTACCCTGAAGGGTCCCGATGTGCTTGACTAGAGCCAATTAACTTACCAGCATCTTAAGAGCATTATAGGCCCCCAGGCAATACAGTGCACTGGGGCCCTATCTACACAATCACGCACAAGAAGGGGGGGCCTGTGTGATGCACGGGATTTTGCCCCACCCTCAAATGTTGTGCCCGGTGCCACAGCCCCCCTCACACCCCCATACTACGCCACTGGTCAGACAGTATTTGACATGGGGGGCCACACAGTAAAATTCTTGGCTGGAGTTGCTGGGCAGGTGGGGCCCCCAGGCAAGTGGGGCCCCCCAGGCAACTGCCCAGCGTGCCCATGCAAAAAGATGGCCCTGGGGAGACTCTTGTGGCACAGCAATCTAAGCTTTTTTTATGGCTACAAGAGAGCTTTTGGTTTATTTAACTAAGTCCCTCCCATTGTTAGCACAATCTAGCCTTATCAACTGTTCACTGTGACATGCATAGTGTGCCAATTTACTGCTCTCCTTGGAGCACAAAACAATTTTTCTGGTGGCCATCACCTCTGCAAGAAGAATCAGCGAGCTCCAAGCTCTGGCAATTACAGAACCCTTCTTCCTAAAGTTTCTTCAACCTTTCACAGATCGCAAGAAATAATCCTAACCACTTTCTCTTCAACTCTAGCTACTCCAGGGGAAGAGGCCTTCCACAGACTAGATAAGAGAAGATGTTTGTTACAGTTTCTTAAAGTGACCAAAGAATTTAGAAAGTCAAATGCCCTTTTTGTGGTCTTCTCTGGCCCACGCAGGGGAGAGAAAGCTTCTAAAAGTACGCTGGGCAGATGGCTTAAACTGACAATCGCAGAAGCCTATAAAGCAATAGGAGAAATACCTTTCTCAGGTATTGCTGTTCATTCCACGAGATCTACAGCAGTTTCCTGGGCTGAAAGGGCCGGTGATACGCCTGAATAGATCTGTAAGGTTGCTACTATATTATTAAACATTATTCGATGTTTCTCTGACACTACCGATTGGATTTACTATCCGCTGCAAATCAGACCTTCGGCAGGAAGGTGCTGCAGGCAGTAGTCCAGCCCTAGGGTAAGTTTCTCGGTTATCCTCTCCAGGGTTTTCCTGAAAGGCAATTTGAGAAAGGCATAGCTAGACTTACCAGTGACGGTATTTCTAAGAGCCTTTCAGGACAACTGTTACTTCCCACCCTCTGTTAAATCTTAGTAGTGGTGTTAGGTGTCTATCATGGTTGTATGGTGGTTTTCTGTGCTTTGTTTTCCAGTTGTCAGAGACCACAATAACTGAGGCCATGGTGGAAGAGGAGGGGTTTTAACGTCGGCATGTGTTTCCTGAGAAGGTGGAGATACACTCTCTCCAGGTTTGTCCTGTCTTAGAAATACCATCACCGGTAAGTCTAACTATTCCTTTTTTTTTTTTTCAAAGTCTGCTGCTGGCCTGGGGGCTGGGGCTGCTCTCAGTCTTTTATGACTACACATCTGCCCCTCCCTCCTCACCCCCGGCCCGAGCATCAGATTGGCTATGCCGCTCGAGCCTCTGCTTAACATCACTGTGACTCGGCTGTTCCGTGATTGACTGCTGCCTCTGTGTAAATGTATGTTGTAGCGATCCGGCCGGCGCGGCGCCGGCTCCTCTCACAGGTACATGGCAGTGACCGGGACAACAGCATACACTGCCTGGCTGTCAGTGCCTGTCCAGGGCCTATTGCTGAAGAACCACAGGAAACAGGAGTGCCTGTGCCACGACACCACTACCATAATTGATAAGTTCGTTTTCAATGGACTGAATCACTCACTGCCATCTGAAATATCTTTGGGACTCCAACACCAATATTTCACCATTCTAAACATTATAAAGCTAAATAACATGGTCTCTGTCTTTTCCAGAGCACTACTAATAGTGTATAAAAAAATAAAGATGTTGTATAATTGGTTTGGTTTTACTAAATAGCATGATTTAGGTAAATAATTATTTGAAAACACTAGGAATCATGGTACATTTTTAAAATGTTGTTTTTTCTAATTTTTTTTTATATTAATACTTGTAAAAGTAGTCACATGAAGACTTTTAATACAGTATTATATATTAAAAGTGTATTTAATTTCCAATAGCACACAGCCTGAGAACAAAATCTATTAACAGATTTGTCCATCTAAGAACTAAAGATTTTTCTAAAACTATTGGGTTATTCTAATGGAACCTGTTTTCTGGTTTAATTACAACAAACACAACATAATTGCTACACTTGAAAGATGCTTTTAAATAATTTTAACATGAAGGAGGAAGATTACTGACCTTTCTTATTATCGTCGGATAAGAGCATATTGTTAAATGCAGAAAAATTATCAATTCAACTCCCTTAGACCTAAAAAGACATTTAAAAAAAACTATAACTATTGACAGTGCATCTTTCTGCATGACTACTTAATGCTTAAAAATCTTTATTAGCACAAGATGAATGGGCCTTGGGACACCAATACAATACCGGGCATGTGAATCCCTTAGGTTACATTAACTTGTAAAGTATTCTGTGTGTCATGAGCACCTACTGAGCTAAGCAGGTACAGGAAATCAATGCTTGCTTATATTTCCAGATCCAAAATAATCTGTAGTTTGCCTTGCAAGTTGAGAAGATTTGCAATAGTTCTTTAATATCACAGAAAACAGCAGATTCATTATTTTGAATTGGAACCACTGAGAATTTTGACATAAGCAATATACTGCTAAAATTTTAAATACAAAAAAAAAAGATACACCCCCCCCCCAAAAAAAAAAAACTGATAATAAACCATTAGATAAGATAAATAGAAATTAAAATAATAACATGTAAGTATTATTTAGTGAGGAAAAGTAATACATACAGTAGTTTCTTTTACAGTAAGTGGTTTATTTTATCTTTTAAAAGTAGCTAAGTGGATATCTTAGCCAGACAATAAGGAGCCGTGCAGACATGAGCATTGCTGAGAAAGCTGCTTGTCTATTCCTTTATAAGTACATTTAGAACACTGAGGTGTTTTAATGCTGCACAGACCAGTTTCTCAGCATAGAATGTATGATTTCCTTGTGCTGACACTTTGCTGCATTGTTGTAGTACAATGGATTAGAACCAAGGGATAACTGACTATTCTGATGTCCACACTGACCATTCAAAGCCAAGATAGTAGTATGACAGCATAAACCTATGCTGAATAGGTGAATTTATTCAATAGCCTTAAAGTGTTTGTAAACCCTTACGGACCACTTTTTGCTACAGGTAATCCTATACTAAGCCTTTGTACACACGGTCGGACATTCCGACGGAAAATGTCCGATCGGACCGTGTTGTCAGATAATCCGACTGTGTGTGGGCTCCATCGGACTGTTTCCGTCAGAATATCCAACGGACAAAGTTTTAGAGCTGGGCTATAAAACTTTCTGACATCATGATCTGATCGGATTTTGTCCGATTGTGTGTAGAGAATTCCGATCGGACAAAGTGCCACGCATGCTCAGATCAAATTCCTAGACCAAAGCTATTGGCTACTAGCCTGAACGTAGTCCCGTCGTAATGAAATAACGTCATCACATTACGTACGATCGGATTTTCCAACAACTTTGTCCTACCGTGTGTATGCAACACAAGTTTCGGACAAAATCTGATGGATTTTGTTGTCGGAATGTCCGACCGTTTGTACAAGGGCTAAGGCTTACTTGTAGCTACCCAGGATATCTCCTGAATCTGCACGGTTTAGGAGATATCCCCTGTATTTGCATGTGCCAACATCATCGGGATATGCGCACTGAAGCAAACGGCACATATGTCCCGTTTGCTTCAGTGAGTGTGCCGTTGCCGGCGGCTCCTGCGTGCATGCGTGGGAATTACGTCATTGTGGCTCTGGCCAATCACCGTGCCAGAGCCGTGATACCCGGAAGTACCCCTGGGAGTGATGTCGCTGGCCAGTGCTGTGTATGGGCACCACAGTGAGGGCTTCAATCTCAGGTGAGTATTACATAATGAGCTAGTATGCTATGCATACTAGTTCATTGTGCCTTTTGTCTTGCAGATGTTAGTTTTTTTGTTTTGTTTTTCAAAGTGGGTTTACAACCACTTTAAAGTCTGGTATCCTACGTGGTTGGTGTACTGTACTGCCCTCTAATGTAGTCATGAATATAGGCAACCACTGTTAAACATGGTGGGCTTGGTTTGAAAGAGAAAATACTCAGCTTGTAATAATAATGTGGCCCAGCTCCCAACCTTGTTAACTACTTGGTTGCACCAGTATGTTATATTTTACAAGTAAAAGAGAGACAAATTAACAGAGCATAGCATATTTCATTCACTGACAGAGAAAAATGGTGAAGAGCTCAGAACTTTCCCCTGGCTGAGAATAAATGACCATTAATAAGGCTTTGTGCTCTACCATTTATAGCTGTTCGTGTCTGCTGTAGTTGTATAAAGACAGGGCACAGGGATTATGGGTAGTGATGAGCTAAACTGCCCTGGGTTCAGTTTGATCGGGGATCAGCGAAATTCAAAGAAGTCCTGATGCCAAACCTGAACCTAATTAAAATCAATAGGAGCCAAATCTGTCAAATAAAAAATGCCAATTTTTAAGCTATCAGGAAAATAGGTGTGAAAATATTGGATGAGGGATGGGCACTGCTGTAGGGAACATTTAGCAATGCAACTTTTTTAAATTCCATTTAATGGGTGCAACCATTTTGTAAATTCTTAAAGTAGTACATTAAAGTGGCCAATTCCTCTAAATAACATGCTTGGGGAGTGCCTTAAAGCAATATTAAAGTCGTTTGTTATTAAAAAAAAAAGTCATACTTACTTGCTCTTTGCATGAGCAGCCCAGATCCTCCGCTTCTGGCCTCTCCCTCCTGCCCAGTGCGGGCACCCTGAGGGCACCCAAGCAGACTCTCTCCTGAGCCATGGCTCTGTGTGTCCATTCAGACACAGAGCAGTGGCTCTACTCTGCCCTCTTCCTCTCCTGATCTGATTGGCTCATTGACTATGATTGACAGCAATGGGAGCCAATGGCTGCTGCCTCAGCAAATGAGGAGTGAGAGTCCCCGGAGAGAGCAGAGGCTCTCATACACATCACTGGGTTGAGATGGTGCTCAGGTAAGTATTGGGGGGGGGGGGCGCTGCTGTACACAGAATATTTTTACTTTAATGCACAGAAAGCATAAAGGTAAAAAGCCTAGAGACTTTAGAACCACTTTAATCCTGACAAAGGAAAAAAGAATGTTTAAAATTGTTTAAAAAAAAAAAATCACACAGGCCCCTCCAATGCTATGCTATGTATTTTGTGGGGTCATTGTGTGCTTTTATTTATTTATTTTTTTGCAACGAGATGTCATTTTATGGCAATTTAACCACTTCAGCTCCGGACCAATAAATACCTTAAGGACCAGAGGTCTTTTTGCAATTTCGCACTGCGCTGCTTTAACTGGTAATTGCGCGGTCATGCAATATTGCACCCAAACGAAATTTGCGTCCTTTTCTCCCCACAAATAGAGCTTTCTTTTGATGGTATTTGATTGCCTCTGCGATTTTTTTTTTGCGATATAAATGGAAAAAGAGCGAAAATTTTGAAAAAAAAAGATATTTTCTTCTTTTTGTTATAAGAAAAATCGAATAAACTAAATTTTAGTCATACATTGAGGGCAAAATTTATTCAGCCACATGTCTTTAGTAAAAAAAATGTCAATAAGCGTATATTTTTTGGTTTGCGCAAAAGTTATAGCATCTACAAACTAGAGTACATTTTCTGGAATTTACACAGCTTTTAATTTATGACTGCCGATCTCATTTCTTGAGGTGCTAAAATGGCAGGGCAGTACAAATCCCCCCCAAATGACCCCATTTTGGAAAGTAGACACCCCAAGGAAATTGCTGATGGGTATGTTGAGCCCATTGAATATTTATTTTTTTTGTCCTAAGGGATTGAATAATGACAAAAAAAAAAAAAAAAAATTTTTTTTTACAAAAAGTTGTCACTAAATGATATGTTGCTCACACATGCCATGGTTATATGTGGAATTGCACCCCAAAATATATTCCGCTACTTCTCCCGAGTATGGGGATACCACATGTGTGGGACTTTTTGGGAGTCTAGTCGCGCACGGCACCCCGAAAACCAATCACCACCTTCAAGATTTCTAAGGGTGCAAATTTTTGATTTAACTCCTCACTACCTATCACAGTTTCGAAGTCCATAAAATGCCAAAATAGCACAAAACCCCCCCAAATGACCCCATTTTGGAAAGTAGACACCCCAAGCTATTTACTGAGAGGCATGTTGAGTCCATGGAATATTTTATATTTTGCCAAAAGTTGCGGGAATATTACAAACTTTTTTTTTTTTTGCACAAAGTTGTCACTAAATGATATATTGCTCACACATGCTATGGGCAGAAGTCAAATTACACCCCAAAATAAATTCTGCTGCTTCTCCCGAGTACGGGGATACCACATGTGGGGGACTTTTTGGGAGCCTAGCCACGTACGGGACCCCGAAAACCAAACACTGCCTTCCGGATTTGAATATAAAATGCTACCAAAAAACCTGTTAGCGATGGCAGGGATCAGGCCTGACTCTGCGATCGCTGCAGTTATGTGTTTAGTGTTTTGTAAGTGACAGTGATCGATCGATACTGCACTTGGGTGGGCTGGGCAGAGGGGCAAAACGCAGGTGCCAGCAGGTATTTGGGCTGATCCCGCTAACAATGCGTTTTTTTGGAACCCTAAACTGCTGGGGACGCTAGTATAGATCTGATCAGATCAGATATTGATCTGTTCAGATTCTATACCACTACGGGAGGTGTATGCTTTGCGTGTGGGTGTTAGCGGTACTGGCACTAACCTAGCGCTGCCTGGGGCGACGCAGACCCTGACCCTAAAACCTAATTGATATCACCCGCCGGGTGATCAGGGGGTTAAACCTTTATTGGGTAATAAATGGTGGGTGCCCTGATGCTATAAAAAACAAACTAACCAGAGTCACCCGTAACACTTATACGGTGATCAGTGGTGAAAGGGTTAACTAGGAGCAATCAGGGGGTTCAAATTTTTATTAGGTAGTATATGGGGGTCCCTGGCGCTATATAAAAACCTGACGGGGAACCTAAATAACTAACTGGCTAACCAGCGTCACCAGTGACACTTATACTGTGATCGCTGGTGAAAGGGGGTGAAAGGGTTAACTAGCAGCAATCAGGGGGTTAAAACCATTATTGGGTAGTATATCGGGGTACCTAGCGCTATAAAAACCTGGCGGTGAACCTAAAAAAATAACTAGCTACCTAGCGACACTAGCGACACTGATGCAGCGTTCAGAAAAATTATCGCTTAGTGACACTGGCAAAAGGGGGTGAAAGGGTTAACTAGCGGAAATCAGGGGGTTAAAACCATTATTGGGTAGTATATCGGGGTACCTAGCGCTATAAAAACCTGGCGGTGAACCTAAAAAAATAACTAGCTACCTAGCGACTGTAGCGACACTAATGCAGCGATCAGAAAAACGATCGCTTAGTGACACTGGCAAAAGGGGGTGAAAGGGTTAACTAGCGGCAATCAGGGGGTTAAAACCATTATTGGGTAGTATATCGGGGTACCTAGCGATATAAAAACCTGGCGGTGAACCTAAAAAAATAACTAGCTACCTAGCGACACATGCAGCGATCAGAAAAATGATCGCTTAGTGACACTGGAAAAAGGGGGTGAAAGGGTTAACTCTAGGGGCAATCAGGGGGTTAAATCTTTATTGGGGGGTGATAGGGGGCTACCCTGGACCTAACACTAACTGTCCTGACAGTTTTTACTGTCACAACTGACACTGAATGCATTGATCAGTAAAGAAATGATCAATGCAATCAGTGACACTGTGACTGGGGGGGGAGGGGGGGCGGGGGGGATTGGGGGGCGATCGGGGGGGGGATCGGGGGGGGGGTTTGTGTGCCTGTGTGTACCTACATGTCAGTGTAGTGTTGGTGCACACTTACTTTTACTCTTCTCCTCGTAGTCCGGTCAAAAAGACCGCCCCGAGGAGAATGACATCACTTCCTCCTTCCTGTGTAAACAATACACAGGGGAGGAAGCTTCTCATTGGCCAGGAGCGATCCAGAGGGGGTGGCCGAAAACCAACGGCCATCCCCTCATCACGGAGCGCTCCTGGACCGAATCGGACCGCCGTAACCAGCGGGAGGGGGTCCGATCGGACCCCCCACCCGCTGGAAGGCAATCACGTAGATGTACGTGATTGTGCCTGCCTGTGCCATTGTGCTGACGTACATTGGCAATACGGCGGTCCTGAAGTGGTTAAACTGTATCAGTTTTTTCTTTGTAAATGTAATTTTTGCTCTAGTACATGCTAAGACACATGCAGAGGTCTAATCACCTAATAATAGTTTGTAGATGCTATAACTTTCACACAAACCAATTTAGTATACTCCTATTGGGATTGTTATTACCAAAGACATGTAACAGAATACATTTTGGCCTAAATTAAGAAATTTGACTTAATAAATATGTTTAAAAAATAAAAAAAAGCTACATTTTAAAATGATGTTTTTTTTTTCAACATTTTTAGTCTTTTTTTTTCATTTATATAATAAAAACCCCAGTGGCCATCACATACCAACAAAAGAAAGCTCTATTTGTGTGAAACTAAATATTTATATTTCATTGGTGTACAGCATTGCACGACCTTGCAATTGTCAGTTAAAGTAACATAGTGCTGAATAGAAAAAATACATAAATGAATTAAAACATTCTGGAGCTCAAGTGGTTAAATAGCTTTGCTTCATATAGTTCCAGCCCCATCAGTCTGGAATCCTTGTGAATGCAAGGTTGCAATACATGAAATGTTAAATTCGCTTGTACCCTACAGCAGGCTTTGGCTGCAGGAAATGTTTAATTTCCTATAGTAGAAAAGCACACGCAATATACTAGAAAAACACACATTCGTTTTACTCACACACATTTCCATTTTATGTTATTCATATGATAACCCTATAAACAATAATAAAATTGTTCATTCTGACAAAAATGTTCAACTTGTTTATTAAGCCATCTTCCAATTGACTGCATGAAAATTGTCTGTTGCTGTGGCAAACAATTTTTAAAAATTGGTCTTTCAACATGAAATTTTTTTCGTGTTTCTTTTCAAATGTTTTTTTTTTACTGAAAATTAGGTCATGTGATAAACATGCATTCTATAGTCAAACACTATGTAGAATACATGGAAGCATTAGAAATCATAACATATCAAGGTTTACACTGTTTAAAACAAGAGCACTGATAGACCCCACTAGGCAAGCGGCTTATTAGAAAAAAAACTAAACTGCATGAAGACATACATATACAGTATATAAAATTATAGCGAATAAAACAGTAACACATTACAGAGAGATACCATTAGGGACCACCTTTAAGGAAGTCTAAGCTCGGGTCCTATCTAATCGTCTAGAAGGTTACGGGGTGAAGGCATCAACAACACCCAAAGACCAATTTTTCCCACAAATATGTGACAGGGGCATCATATTTTTTTTTTTTTACAGAAAGGCCAATTCTTGCTTTCATCAAGATTACCTTTAGAATGTTACGGAGTGAAGGCACCAACAACACCAAAACACCAATTTTTCCATAACTGTTTAACAGAGGCATCACATTTAAATTTTTTACAGCAAGTCTAAGCCCTTGTACACACGATCAGAGATTCCGACAGAATGTGTCCGATCGGAGCGTTTTGTCGGATATTCCAACTGTGTGTGGTCTGCATCGGACTGTTTCCGTCGGAATATCAAATTTTCCAACTTGCCAGAAATATTTTCTGACAAAATGCTCTGATCGGACATACTCCGATCATGTGTAGAGAATTCCAATCAGACAAAGTGCCACGCATGCTCATTTTAAATTCCTACATCAAAGCTATTGGCTACTAGCCTGAACGTAGTCCCGTCATAAAGAAATAACGTCATCACGTTCTGAACGATCGGATTTTCCAACAACTTCGTCCGACCGTGTGTATACAACAGTTTCGGACAAAATCTGACGGACAAAATCCAACAGATTTGGTTGTCAGAATCTCCGTCCATGTGTACAAGGGCTAATACTCGTTTTCATTAAGACTATCTTGAGAAGGATGCAGGCTGACAGTATCAACAACACCCAAAGACCAATTTTTCCTCAACTGTGTGACAGAGGCATCACATTAAATTTTCTTTATAGCGAGGCCAATTCTTGCTTTCATCAAGACTACCTCTAGAAGGTTTTGGGGAAGGCACCAACAACGGCGAAAGACCAATTTTTCCGCAACAGTTTGACAGGGGCATCAAATTTGGGCAGGTAAAAACTCTTCTTGTTTGGGTTTTTATTGGAGAAAAAAATGCTAAACACACTAAAATCACTTAAACATTTACAAAAAAATGCTCTATATGAGCATTTTTTTTCTGCCAAGGGAACTAGAGTTTTTTTTTAAGCCCAGTTTGCATGGAGTGTTAAAGGGATGAGAGGCATGTTGCGTAACATGAATGGATGGTGATCACAATAATGAAGGTGACTGATATATTGAGATAAAAAGTTATGTATGAAATAAGGTATAGACAAATGTATATCCTAAACCTTAAGAAAAATATGGGAAACTATTATGCACCCAAATTATTAATGTTAAATACCCTTATAAGTACATTAATCCTCCTCCCCTATAACATTGAATTCAAACAGACAATTGTTATAATTCTCCCAGAAGACTCACATCAGTTTGCTTGCAATCCATATTAAAAAGGTGACCTATATATCTAGGCAGCTGTGTGGATCAATTGGCAAAACAAATTGTAATATATGTGTATCTAAAACCAGATTTATATACAACTATATTATTGTGCACCAACATGACAAGACTACAGTATTTACACATGAGCCAATACACAAGGGAATATGTGGAGAATATATCTGTCTCACGACTCACCTTTTTATTTCCATCTATATGTAGTAGAACTGCTTGAGCCCTTGTCATTTTTCAAACAAATGCTGAAATCATGTAGCCACTAACATTTTTCACATAAGTGTCCTTTGTGAATGTAGCATGAAATCACTGATGTGACTTATCTTCACATGCAGTTCCGGAGTCTACACTTTGGGCATTATTTACTAAAGGAAAATCCACTTTGCACTGCAAGTGCACTTGTAAGTAAAGTCACTGTAGATCCGAGGGGAGCATGCAAGGAAAATAAAAAACAGCATTTTAGCTTGCACGTGATTGGATGATAAAATCAGCAGAGCTTCCCCTCATTTCAGATCTACCCCTTAGATTTAGAGCGACTGCACTTCCACATGCACTTTCAGTGCACTTTTAAGTGCACTTGAAGTGCAAAGTGGATTTGCCTGTCATAAATAACCCTCTCTTGTTACAACAAGCAATACTCTGTTTAAATGAAAACAGATACAGCTTTCCCCTCTACCACTTTGTTCCTCTTTATTTTGCTCCTCTCTTCCCTTTCCTCTTCTCTCTCTATTTCTGTCTTCTTTATGCTATTGATTAAACATTGTCTCATGTAGTAACCCATGAGTATTTCTCACTACTGTGGCCTCGTGGATCGGAGAACAGGCCATCTTCCCTACTCTCCAAGCTTCCCGACAGGGACCAGCTGTGGCCGATAGTCATTAGCCGGCCCCCCGTAAATGTACTCCTGTTACTGTTCCTGTTTGCATTTGCCTCATGATGGTTACTGTTTTATTGTTTTCACTTGAAATGTTTCAATAAAAATATTTTCAACACTAAATGAAAACAGATACAAGTGTATTACTAGAAAAGATTACTTTCTAAATGCTTTCAAACAGAAAGACAGCAAAAACTTGTGGAAAAAAGTAGAGGGAAGATCTTTCCATCTGGTCCCAGTCAAGAGAGAGAGATCAAGCAATGAACCCACTGAAATAATTCATACATGCTCTGTACATATCAAGGGTTGGCCATCCATCAGATAGTCGACCTCAGGAGCGGTTAGTTCATGTTATTTTATTTAATTGTGCAATTTCCTTATGGAATTATAGTGGATATTATATATTTTAACAAGGGGTACAAATAAATACTGAAATGTTTACATTTTTGGAGTCTTGAATGAATAGAATGACCTTAAAAGCCCCAGCCCCTTTTAGCATTTAAACTTGATTACCATTTTTAGGGGGGTGGTCCTGGATATATTTCTTTGACAGCACAACCTATACATATGTGGATGTCCTTTTTATCTCTGCCTTTTTTCCCACTTGAGCTGACATTCTTCATTTGTTATCATAGGAATCATGGTGATCATTGTGCATATTGCATTGAGCATATAAAATTCTCCCCAGCTGGAACATAAACAGTGGTAAAATATGGCAAGAGTTAAAAACTATCCCCACTAAATCTAAAACTAAAACAAAGAGCTTTAGCTGGAGTTGTACTGAAAACTATATCGTTTTTCAGGTGGCTTACCCTGGATTTGAGCTAAGCATTCACATGGATATGAGCTGTAAAATGAATGAAAATAGAAAAAAATACCACCAAAAATAACTTTGATGTAAACTTTAACCACAGGCGCGGACAAATGTTGGATGGCAGGTTTTAACATTTTCTGTGGACAAATATCTGTTGTCGGATTTTGCTGGTGATACTAATGGAGTTATTGCAAACAAATTTTCAAAGGCTTTTTTTTCTAGTAATATCAAGAATAATATTAATATGCTTTTTTTATTTTTTTTTTATTTTACCACAACTCCATTATCCAGTAGTTTTTAAGGTCAAAGATACAACTATGTTGGTGTCCCTTGTTAATTTTACATTATTTTTTTTAAATGTAACTGCCTACTCCCAAACTGTAATTTGCAGTAAAACACATAGCCAAGTAATATTATCCACAATTTTTATATTGTGTATTAAAATAAGAAAACAAATAAAATTAGACATGATATCTGCCAATAGAACCAAAAGGTGCATTCTATGCATCCAAACATATAGAAAATATAACAAATCAAATCATTATTATTCAACCAAAAAATAAAAAAAGCCTCATGCATGTGCCCTGTTTATTAATATAGGGGGTCAACAATGCCAAGAGTTGGTGAAATCAGGGGTCCGTCATCCAGAGATAATTCTGAAAAACTTCTGGATTATTCTCCTGGAGCTCTCACAGCAAAGGCATATGACATAATTGGTCACAATTCATAAAGCAACCAATTTTTGGTCCAAGAAATCCTCCTCCTCCCGTTCCTGGACTGGACTTGGGTCAAAGCAATAACTCCAAGGCCAGTAATAAATAACACGTTATCTCCTCCATTTCCGCAACATGTCTGGTTGACGAACAGTTCAACCAGTTCAGTTCAGAAACAAACTGAAAAGCACGAAATGAAAAGTGCAAACTGAAAAGCACTAAATGAAAAGCGTGAAATGAAAAGCGTGGAACCAAACTTCTACTAACACAAAATTAGCAAAAGGAGCCCAAATGGTGGTGCCAAAGAGCTGAAAAACCACGCAGTAGATTGTTAGCCAACAATTCCTTGCCGTTTGTATGCAAGACAAAATCCAGGCACATGCCTTCGGACAAAAGTCTGAGGTTTTGTCTGCGGAAAATCCGATCGCATGTACGTGGCTTTAGAATCACTAGGACACACTTAATCGCTTGTTCGCCCCCCTAGTGTTTAACCCTTCCTTGTCAGTGTCATTTACACAGTAATCAATGCATTTTTATAGCACTGATCATTGTATAAATGACAATGATCCCAAAAAAGTGTCAAAAGTGTCCGATGTGTGAGCCACAATGTCGCAGTCACGATAAAAATCACAGATTGCCGCCATTACTAATAGAAAAAATAATAATAAAAATGCCATAAACCTATCCTCTATTTTGTAGATGTGATAACTTTTGCGCGAACCAATCAGTATACACTTATTGCGATTTTTTTTTTTTTTTACCAAAAATATGTAGAACAATACATATTGGCCTAAACGGAGAAAGAAATTAGTTTTTTTTTTGATATTTTGAGGGGATATTTATTATAGCAAAAAGTTAAAAATAGTCTTATCAAAATTGACACTCTTTTTTCATTTATAGCGCAAAAAATAAAAATCGCAGAGGTGATCAAATGCCACCAAAAGAAAGCTCTATTTGTGGAAAAAAAAGGCGTCAGTTCTGTTTGGGTGAAACATTGCACAGCTGCGTAGTCGTCAGTTAAAGCGACACAGTGCCGTATCGCAAAAAGTACTCTGGTCAAGAAGGGGGTAAATCCTTCCGGGGCTGAAGTTGTTAATGACTCAAAATTTTAAATTTGCGCCACACTTTACCTAAGAATGAACTGTATCCTTTTTTTAAAAACAATTCTAAAATTTCAACTAACAACAATATAGATTGGTTAACTGCCAATGTACAATTATTGTCCATCTCTCTCCCAGTCTGTCCAATTTATATGAATAGTGAGAATTATGAAGCAAAGGAGAACAGACATGTATATTGCAGATGCAGATACATAATATCCTCTAACTTGTGACAGAAGGATGAAGAAAAACAAAAATTATCTGCAAGATGCAGTTGGAATTAGAGTTTGGGGTAAACAGACAAACAAGCATTGTGTCAGCCCCTGTGCAGAGTATAAATGTGAACAGATGTCACATTGAGAGCGACATCAGGCATAATGAACAGAATTGTCTTTGAACAAAATCCTGAAGAATAAAAATAGATTTATTTTTTTCAAGATTCCCAAGGGTTGTGTGCAGTTCAGAATCAATTTGCTCTAGTAATCTTCATCTTGACCAGTAAATAAGATACAGGTTTAGAAAAGATATATATATTTTTTTTAACAGTTTGTTTAATTATTGAATGGATAGCAGTACAGATTAGAAGTAGTGTGCAAGTAGTTGGCAAATAATAAATTATGCAAAATGTTCATAGGTTTTTATAAATCAATGTTATTGTGCTGAATTAATAAACACCCAAATGTTGGCAGATATTATGAAAGTGCAACATGTGTTTGTGTTTTAAAGATAACTTAACTTCACTTTTGCTGAAAAAAATATATAACTTGTTGAAATGGAAATTTGTAGGTTCTGTATATAATCGTATTCTATTTTATATGTATTGCACAGTGCCCTCACTGTGCACAGGGCACTAATAATGTTTTCAGTACATGTTTTGCATTCTTTCGAGTCCTGATTAGAATTAGCCTGCTATGTAACGCCCCTTGTTACCATAAACGTACAATTGTAATATTAATGTGATACCTACATAATCATGTGTATAAAAACCTTCAAATGCGTCATAATAAAGGAGAACAGTTATTTGGAAAGATGCTGAGTGTATCTTTTGTGTCTGTTCCCTACTGCAGTAGTTATTATTAATTTGGAACCACTAATCAATATGAGGATAGGAGTTGCCTATCTATAAAATATCTATGTCACTTGTATAGCTGCAACCATAGCCAACTCAATTCAACCTAATATTAAAAATAACTGCTCTATTTCTTATTCAATATTTTTAATGTTAGAAATTTACTTTTCATAGGGGCACACAGTCCAATGTCAATTATAAGTTATTGACAAATTGACAATATATAAACTTCACAATATATAAAATATATAAATAACATCAAATATGTATTATACTGTGGCCAGGAAAAACTGTTGGTTGTGTGTCCAGGATGGGACATAAACAGTATTTGTCCCAGATTCAAGCAGCATGCAGATACGCTAATGCCGCGTACACACGATCATATTGTCCAGCGGACCACAGTACGCCGGACAATTTGATCGTGTGTGGGCTCCAGCGGACTTTTTCATCGTAAAAGTCCGGCGGACTTAGAAAGTAGTTTGGATTCAAAAATTTACCACGTACATTTACTGTGGCAAGGTTGTCCGGGGTGTTCAAAATCACGTACTTGTATGTGATTTAGTGCATACAGTTTAGGGGGTGCACGTGCGTCGCCAAAACTCTGCTCCCACTGTGATTGCACAATGGGAGCCAATTAGCAGGACTGGTGGCCTCGATAGATACCACGACCCACTGAACGTTCACGGGAGAGATGGAGCAGTGGTGTGCTGATGTAAACAAACCCCACTGCTGCTCTGTCAGGGAGGAAAAGAGAGAGGTCATGTTTCAGCTAAGCTGAATCATGATCTCTCTTTTCCTCCAGTGAATCCACTTCCTAGGGAGCACATTTAACCCCTTGATCGCCCCCTGTAGTTAACCCCTTTCCTACCAGTGTCATTTATACGAGGATCAGTACATTTTTTTAGCACTAATCACTGTATTGATGTCACTGGTTCCCAAAAGTGTCACTTAGGGTCAGATTTTTCCGCTGTAATGTCGCAGTCCCACTAAAAATCGCAGATTGCCGCTATTACCAGTAAAATCAAGGCTCTAATTCAATCCCCTATTTTGTGGACGCTATAACACGCATATTCATTTTAAAAGGGAAGTTTCAGGAAAAAAACTTAAATTAAGCTTTTAAGCAAAATAAGGGTCAGTGCCCATCTGCAGCCTCACAAGTGCCATCAATGCAGCCTCATCAGTCCACATCAATGCAGCCTCAACATTGCCATCAATGCAGCAGCCACACCATTGCCATCAATGCAGCAGCCTCACCATTGCCATGAATTACTTTTCAATCAAGCTAACTCAATCATACTTTTTTGCTTCCCATTTTGGACTTCTTATCCCAAAGGGAATACCCTGTTCTAGGATGTTTAAAACAGCTTACCTATAAAATACATTTCCAGAGTCATAGTAGTTACTATGTGGGTTGTAGGCCACCTTCAGGTGATGGACACTTGGACGCCCTAAGACAAAAAGTGCACTCCTTATATAACCCCTCCCACTACTGAGAGTATCTCAGTTTTGTAGCAAAGCAATATACATGTATACCAAAGAAGGGAGATACCTCTGCGTCCTGTGATGAACTTCGAAGAAAATAATTTTACAGGTAAGCTGTTTTAAAAATCCTTTTTTCTTATTGTATATCACAGGACACAGAGCCATAGTAATTACTATGTGGGATGTCCCTTAGCAATGCCAACTGAAGGGAGGGAGACACAACAAAAGTAGGGCACTAAGAGACTAGAGGACTTATACTGCAGCCTGCAGTACACTGCGCCCAAAGGCGATATCCTCTGATATCCTCCAACCCCTGAATTCACACCAGGAGACATATGCCTTCCAGACTCTATAGTATATGACTCTGGGGGCCGGCTTCCTAGCATTAACCAAAGTAGAAATTACTGAAGCTGACAGCCTATGGTCCTTTAGAATGTGAGTCTCAATAGCCAGACCATTAAATTTAATGTTTGTAAAGTAGGATGGAATACCAGACCTTGTGAGAGAAGGTCTGGCCATAGTGGTAGAGTCCATGGGTCCCCTATTGCCATTTTTACGATCTCTGCAAACCAAGATCTCCTGGGCCACGCTGGGGCCACAAGAATCCCCTCCTTCCCTTCCTGCTTGATTCTGCAAAGAAGGTGAGATAGATATATTATAGATAGGCAACTCCTATCCTCATATTGATTAGTGGTTCCAAATTAATAATAACTACTGCAGTAGGGAACAGACTCAAAAGATACACTCAGCATATTTCCAAATAACCGCTCTCCTTTATTATGATGGATTTGAAGGTTTTTATACATATGATTACGTAGGTATCACATTAATATTACAATTGTACATTTATGGTAACAAGGGGCGTTACATAGGCAGGCTAATTCTAATCAGGACTCGAAAGAATGCAAAACATGTACTGAAAACATTATTAGTGCCATGTGCACAGTAAGGGCATTGTGCAATACATATAAAATAGAATACAATTATATACAGAACCTACAAATTTCCATTACAGTCTCCTCTCTTTTGATCAATATTTTGATCACTAACCATACCTGTTATCACCTTTAACCTGGAACCTCCACATGCTTAGGGGGAGGTAGTCCTGGCCAAAGAGGCAAAAACTCCATTGTGGAGAAAATAATAGCTGAGCAGCTTTTTCATTACAAAAAATGACTTTTCATTGTGAAAAGCAAATGATTGATAATTTACAGAGTACTGACTGTACACTGCTGTGGGCAGAATGGCCTTCTAGCTTAATTGTTGGTATGCTGACTCATCAGCATATGTAAACACAGACAATTCTACATACAATGGAAGAGGTACAAAAGACAAATATACCCTCTTGCCTCTAAACTACTTTATCTAACAGATGTACTACATATACCTGTGAGCATTCCCTTTCTTATCTATAACACTCAGATGGACAGTAGACAGTGACAACATCACATATAACCACCAATCAATACAGTTCGATCAAGAGGAGTAAAATAGGTACACGTTGTCCCAAAAATGCCTTACCGATCAAGGAAGTCTGATAACTCAAATGTAAGCAAAAGGCTTACCTCAGCCAGCTGATTATCAGAAATTCCCGGATCATCTCAAGCTCCTCGTTTTGGATACTCAGGGTCACCTGGAAACCCCTCCTCGGCAAAGCTTGCCAACTGAGATAGATATATTATAGATAGACAACTCCTATCCTCATATTGATTAGTGGTTCCAAATTAATAATAACTACTGCAGTAGGGAACAGACACAAAAAATACGCTCAGCATATTTCCAAATAACTGTTCTCCTTTATTATGATGCATTTGAAGGTTTTTATACACATGATTATGTAGGTATCACATTAATATTGCAATTGTACGTTTATGGTAACAAAAGGCGTTACATAGGCAGGCTAATTCTAATCAGGACTCGAAAGAATGCAAAACATGTACTGAAAACATTATTAGTGCCATGTGCACAGTGAGGGCATTGTGCAATACATATAAAATAGAATACAATTATATACAGATCTTACAAATTTCCATTACAAAGGCGTGGAAGCAGCAGAACAGGAGGGAATGCATAGAACAGTGAAAACTGATCCCACGGAAAAACAAAGGCATCTGTTCCACATGCCATAGGATCCCTTGTCATTGACACAAAGTTGTTGATCTTGTTGTTGAACCTGAACGCAAACAGATCCATGTCCAGAATGCCCCATCTTTGACATATTGACAGAAAGATATCGGGGTGAAGAGACCATTTCCCCGGGAACAACTGTTGGTGACTCAAGTAGTCCTGATATAAAAGGAAACAATCAGCACACACTAGATCCTAAAATACACACACAAATTGCAAGCTGAACACCATAAGGCAAATCACAAATCCTTAGAATTACGTAAAGAAATAGGAAAAAGTGCAGCGCAATAAATAAAAACAATACATTCACTTAATAAAATTCATAAACTATTATGGTGCCAAGAAAACACTATAAAAAGACACCCAATAGAGAGCAAGCAAAAAAATTGTCACACAATGAATACAGTCCATATAGTTCATAAGCTGATGACAAGCTGAATGCTGCTGTGAGAAAACACCCGATGCACGCCACACTTAGTATTGTAACATCTCTGTGGTAATTCCTCCACCAAGTAGATAGGGTACTCTTACCAAGTACGTAGGACCACTGCATGAACAAATGGTCATAAAAGCTTGTTTCCACTCATAAGTGAAGGTGATGCTCCAATCCAGGAAAGAAAAACGATCCCAAAATCAATCATACGAAGAAAAAGGGAAGAAATGATCTGTGTAGACTGTACCTATTGATTTATTGATAAAATAGCAGTAAACAAACGAACGGACAGCTGGGAGAGTAAAGTGCTTCCAATATTGCTCCTCGGGGGAAGAGCTACTGATCGTGGTCATCACCCGTGTACCATCTGGAGCTTTTGCACTTGTCACTTTGTTACCAATGCTTTTTAAAGTACTGTATGTATGTGGAGCAATATTGGAAGCACTTTACTCTCCCAGCTGTTCGTTCGTTTGTGAATTTTATTACGTGAATGTATTGCTTTTATTTATTGCGCTGCACTTTTTCCTATTTCTTGACTCAAGTAGTCTGCCTGCCAATTCTCTATCCCTGGAATGAAGATTGATGATAGACAAGGAATATCGTCTTCTGTCCAAAATAGGATATGATTCACCTCTCTTTGGGCTGCATGACTTTTCGTGCCCCCATGGTGATTGATATAGGCCACTGCTAGAGCATTGTCAGATTGGATTCTGACAGGACAATTCCTTAGTCTGATTGTCCAGGCCTTCAGGGCCAGGCATAATGCCCAAATCTCTATAATATCGATGGGCAAGGTCATTTCTGATTTGGACCTGGACAGAAACTTCTTCTAGGACTGCTCCCAAGACCAGAAGGCTGGCATCTATTGTTACCTTTTTGAAGATTCTTGGGTAACAACCACCAATTGCGGCTCTGACACACTTTAGGGGATAATTTTGGGAAGTCCAGAGCTTGGACCTTCTTGTTCCAAGTTGACAGGATAGTGTTTTGTAGTATTCTTGAATGAAACTGCGCATAAGGAACAACCTCGAAAGAAGCCACCATCTTTCCCAACAATTTCATGCAAAGTCGAATAGAAGGATTCTTCTTTGTGTTGGCCAACTGAATCAGTTTCCTTATGAAACTGATCCTTTCCTGGGGCAAAAACACCCTCTTCTGAACTGTATCTATGATCAGCCCCAAGCACTGCATTTTCTTGATGGTTTTAAGGAGGATTACTCTAGGTTGAGAATCCAACCTAGATATTTCAGGTAGCTGACTGCGGTGACCAAACTTTGGTTTAAGTTGGCTACCGCTTGATCTATGAAGAGTAGATCACACAAGTAGGCTAGTATTGTTATACCTTGAGCCCTTAATCTGGCTAAAGGAGGAGCCAGGACCTTTGTAAACACTTGAGGTGCAGTAGATACAGAAGTTTCCTGTATCAATACGCGATGGGGAGGGGACAGGACAGGCATTCAGCAGGTGGTCTGTCAGGAAAGAATCCCATATCGCATAGCCTTTAGAAGCACTTTTGAATTGAAAAAATTGGATGACACATATGCACATAGAAGCACGTTTTATTCATCTATATTGTTGTTTTAGTGGATTGAGTTCACTATATGATTTTATGAACACTATATGTTCTTATGAATAGTAATTATGATACAACCAATCACCATATGGATGCACGTCATAGCACGTCGTACTAGTGTGATTATTTATTTTCATTTATATGTTCACTTTTAAGTATTCATAACTATTTGTTGCACTATTGTCACATTTTACAGTCACTAGTTACTGGATGTATCACGGTGTATGATTCACATGCATATTTTCACTTTGGTTATCACATAACCAATGTAAAGAGTATATTTGAAAGTGCAACATATATATGTCTTTGGCCTTGAGAAAGGGGCCCAAATAATTGTAAGTAGATATGCAATTGTTTTTGCATTTTTTGTTTAAGGTTCAATATCTTGCAGGATCTCTAACCATACCTTAAAGAATAGTTTTTACTGAAACTTCTTGAATGGGAAGCAGGGGAAGGGTGAGTATTTACTGCTGGGGGGGGGGGGGGGCATTAAAGTGAATCCACTGTCTTGCCGTGCATAAGAAATGCATGTTTTTCCCTTAAAATATGATATATTTTTATTATTGATGACAGCATAAAGTGTCCAATATAATGCTGTTGGTATTATTTGTAAGCATATGTGATTTCCGCTGCAAAATCCTTTTTATGCCATTAAAGCAATGCAATGTGACAAAAGATCCATCAAAACACATGAGCAATACCTTTCCACGTCAAATGAAACAATTAGCCTGTGTATTAAGGGAGACACATCTTATATATTCAACTAAAATATTAGCATTTTTTAATTACATGTAAAATTATGAGTGATTGTCATTTCTCATCTTTAATTAACAGTTTGTCTTCATGTATATTTGGGTGGCATTTGAATGGTATGGAAATACGGTGCTTAATTGAATATGCAAGACAGATGTTATTATATTTCTGCACCTTTGAATGGCATTTTCATATTTACAAGAGCTGAATGTAATATTTCCATCAGAATTGCTGCATTAGTTATTTATATATTTTCACTCCATGTCGCAAGACCACAAAATTAAAATGCACTACTTGTGTCAAACATCACAAAATTACTGTTTGTTTATTTTTTAGGTGCTAATAAAAAAGATTAATGGTACTGCTGGATAATGAAACAATCTGTTGCACAGCATGCCAAAGAATACAGAATGGAACCAGATCAACATTTTTTCCTTTAACAAAAGCTTTATTTTCCTTGCAGAAATGATTATCTTGTGACCTTTTAGCACTGAAATAACATTAAGGTAAATTATAATCAACCGATTTCTAAATGTCATCGTTACTTTTCCTTCAACAAGAACACAATAGTATATTAGCCTGTCGTTTTGCAAATAGCTGATCAGAATTGTTTTCCTGATAAACAAAACCCATAGTAAATGATGCCTCGGTCATTATAATGTTAATGTAATAATTATTAAAGTAGATCTGTTGTAAAAAAAAAATGTAATTTTTGTTCCAGCAATAATTTTTATTGATTTTAAAATAGAAAACATTTCATTACACATTCGGACCATAGGTGTAAGAAGTAATTATTTTATAAACACTAATTTAGGGATGAAAGCACACACCTTTTACTCATTTATAACCTTTATCATTTTATATAGATTGGTTAATCTGTGACATACATCTGCCAATATTATTTTATTAGCTACACAAGGATGCATCTTCCCAGGGTTGCGATTTTTGCTGGGGGTTCATTTTGTTTGCGTCATTTCCAGAGACTGCTACGTGCACTGGGGCCCTCCCCACCTCTCTAGTTTCTTGGACTTGGGGGGATGGGAGGGCATTCACTGCGCATCAACACCCCACCCACACGCTGTACCTTTGACATCAATCTTGGCACCGCGGGCTGACATTGTCTATTCATCTGCATATGTTATGGAGCGTTTTTGTGGTGTCCAGTGCCAGGCGTCAATGGTCGCTCAAACATTGGCTCCAGCTTCCCATCAGCGTGCAGCGAGACATTCTACACCCCTATGGAGCACATACTCAGTCTGCTCCTTGTACCTTGATGACACTGTGCACATCTCTAGACTATGCTTTTCACTTTATATTAAGGGAACTATTTGGCTTTCTATCCAGCTATGGTTCTATCGTGTGCTATCTTTGATCTTATTACCCATTCTATGGTGAGGCACTCACCTGTTTTCACTTTACACTCAAGATCTGTTCTTTGTCTTTCTCCCCTTGTTAATGGTTTTCATATCTTCCCCAGTTATTTATTGTGTAGTCACTTTGCTGATACACTTTATTTACAGTTTTTCCACAGAAGCCCTATGGGACTTTACTGAGCACCTATTACAACCACAGTTATTTATTGAGGATTAAATCACTATTGATGCTCGCTTTTTGTTCTCTGCTCACTGTTGTGTTGCCGCAATTTTTACCACCTTAGTTTCTGGGGATGATGTTCCCATAGTCCCACCACCTACCAATACTACCCATGTTGTTGAATACTGTATCTTACTTATGAGTAAGAGTGCTGGGATTAAGATGTGGTTTCCCCTCTTCCTGTTATCATAGTTACCATACTATTTGGCATTTATATTTTATTACAGACATACCTATATCACATTTATTTCCCGATGAGTGGAAGTTATCCACAAAACATGCATAGAGATTTCTATCAATGTACTGTCACTGCTACTATGTATCTACTATGAGACTACCTTGAAGAATTTTGAATCAATTTTATAATATCAAATGTAAAATCAATTATGTCTATATGCAATTTTGGGCTATATTTAATATATTTTTAATATATACCATATACTATGTAAGAACACTTACGTGATATATATATTTATTGTCCCACATGCATCCATGCACACCATTAAATAATACATATTAATTGATTCATATGGTTCTGGTGGTGTGCTTCACACAAAATTCCAACATTCCCCCATCATCTATATAATCAAGGAGGTCTAGACAAATACAACTCATATCATAAGATCATTTCAGCAAAACTACAGGGAGTAAGACTTTAAGAACACATAAGTCCAACATAGGTGAACATAAAAATACTGTAAAGGAACTAATGACATCCTTCATGCTGAGCTTTCAGTTAAGATTGGAGTGTTTTTCGATCAGTCCAAATTTTCAATGCCTTTTCAATTGTAGGAAAAGAACTAGCTCTTTTGGCAAATGTGTGTTCATAAGTATAATGAAGATTAATCAGGACAATGAGCTCTAAGCCCTTGTACACACGGTCGGACATTCCGACAGAAAATGTCCGATCGGACCCTGTTGTCGTATAATCCGACTGTGTGTGGGCTCCATCGGACTGTTTCTGTCGGAGTATCCGACGGACCAAGTTTTCCAGCTGGGCTATAAAATTTTCCGACATCATGATCCGATCGGACTTTGTCCGATCATGTGTAGAGAATTCCGATCGGACAAAGTGCCACGCATGCTCAGATCAAATTCCTAGACCAAAGCTATTGGCTACTAACCTGAACGTAGTGCCGTCCTAACGAAATAACGTCATCACGTTAAGTACGATCGGATTTTCTGACAACTGTGTCCGACTGTGTGTATGCAACAGTTTCGGACAAAATCCGTCGGACAAAATCCAACGGATTTGGTTGTCAGAATGTCCGACCGTGTGTACAAGGGCTTACACATTGGGAGCAAGATTTTTCATCCACATTTTAGTAATTAGTGATTTTGCTGATAATAAAATATGGAGAACTATGGTGTGGTGGTAGGAGGGGAAACATTAAATGCCTATGTTAAGCAACGTTAAAGCTGGGTCAGGTGGAGTTAGTAAAGCAGTCATATCAGAGATTAGGTAGAATGTTTGTCTCCAAAGATTAGTAAGGGTTTTATATTGCCATAAAATATGAAGAAGTTTGCCTACTTGCCCACAATCTCTCTAAGACAAAGGAAATTGCTTGGGGAAAAAATGTGCTAATCTATAAGGGGGTTAGGTACCATCTAGAGATCATTTTTTTGGTTTAGCTCCCAGTGGTTGACACAGAGGGAAACATTATATGTATATTGTATGGCCTTCAGCCATTGGGTGTCAGAGAAAGTGGATTGTAAAACTATCTCCCAATGCTGCATGAGTAGGGTTTTAAGGAAGGTATCTTTGAGTTAGAATATGGAGTAGAATAGAGAAATGCCTTCAGATTTAGATGATGGATTAATGTAAAACCGCCTTGCATGGGGGTGGACAAATAACAATGGTTTAGGTGTTATTTTAAAAATGTGTGGGACACGTAGATACAAGAAATAGTCAGAGGGAAATGTGAGCTTGTTAGCTTCACACCAGAATGCCCACGGAGAACACAGGAGAGAGGAGGGGAGGGGGGGCCGAAGGGGGAGCAGATCAGCTGTGTGTTTTGTGTCCCGTACGAGAGAGGACGAGGGGGAGATTAAACGTCAATCCCGGTGTCTCTGTGCTGCTGTTACATGAGAGACACGCTCTCCACTCACAGCTGTGCTGACCCCTCTCCGGTGTGTGTATAGACTCAGGAAGATCCCGCCGCCCATGAACATCATAGAGCTGCTGATCCCTGCCTCCCCCCAGGTGGTGGGGGGGTACAGAGATCTGCTGGAGGCCAAGGTGCACAGCGGAGTCCAGCAAGGTACAGGGAAACCTCTGGAAGGGGGGGTGACTGTCTAGGGACCCTAAAGTAAGGGGGGCTCTCTGGGGACCCTAAAGTAAGGGGGGTATCTGGGGACCCTGAAATAAGGGGGCCCTATGGGAATGGTGGTTTGCGCGCTTGCGATGCCTGAAACCATTGATTCTGAGCATCTCTCTCCCACAGTAACTGGCCTATTCAACAGCCTACTAAACAGACCACCTCAAACACAGATTAACATGGAAAGAATCCACAGGGCTTTACGTCCCAAAGGCAGAGAAACAGATCTCCCTAGGGATATCATTTGCTGCATCATGGATTACAAACTCAAAGAAGAAATCCTAAGGCAAGCGAGAAGCAGGCCACAGCTACAACATGAAGGCACAAATATCCAGATCTGTCAGGACCTTTCCAGCATTACCCTACAACATCGTAGGGCCCTGAAACCGTTACTAGACATGCTACGATCGAAAGGGATTCAATACAGGTGGAAATTCCCCTTTTGGCCACCTACTAGGGCCGTACAGCTTTGCTAAAAGTCCCGGAAGATTTGAGTCCATTTTGTGATACCCTGGGTCTCCCCCTAGTGGAAGTCCCCAATTGGTATGCAGAGTTTCTTTACCCGACTACTAGAAGACATGCACCGCAAGACAAGCCCATGGACGCACAAGATTCAAGATTCCGCAGAAAAAGATCCCCATCGACCACTAGACATCACACCTCACACCATGGTGCACATTATGGCTCTACCTCTTCTGATTACCCACGTTCTTTGAGAGCCTGGAGCGATCACTGAAGGCACCACTATCATCAATCTTTCTCCTGTTTGTTTGGAGTCACGTTCCGGCAAGGTTACATGACTTAAATTTATCATACTGTTTCACTCGAGTTTTACTTGCCATCTATGGGACTGCCTGTATAGAAACTATTTTGGATAGATGAACTATAAATCTATGAACTATAGATCTGCCGCGACAGCCATGAACACTGTATGTACCCCCCCGCTGCTGCTGCACTTCTGTTTAAAATACATCTACTGGTTTCACATTAACTGTCCCAGTTCTAATGATGCCCTCCGGCACTCCCAAATGTACATTCCTAAAACACTAGGCATTTGAGTATTACCATCAACTAGACATTTCCACAGTGTCTCCTGATAAGACTGCCATACGCTCACCACAGGTAATGGGGTCTCCAACTAAAAAATCCTGAACTGTCTATTAACTCTGTGCTGTTTAGAGAAACCGGGGGGATCTAGGCCATGTAATAGAAAGGGTAATGTATGGTAGATTGTTACATCACATAATTTACACATGAGGTGCTCATACCTATAACAAATTGTGAAATCGTATATATTCATAGCAACAGGGTCCCTACAATTACCCATTGACATATAAGGAAAGACAGGCTAACAGCTACCATTTCTTACACCCAAACTTATCTTGTACTCATGTTTGTAACCCGTACAACCAGCACAACAGAGATAGCAACTGATAATAAGTGACCCAATCCATAGCATCCAAAGTAGAGGGATAGGGGGAATTGTATCTGTATCAGTCACGATGATTGCTGCAAGAACTGAGAGACTTCATCCCCTCTGATTGACTTCAGCCCCCAAGAACGAGATACTTCCATGGGAACAGCTAGCAGGGAATTAATACACTATATACTTAGATTAGAACCTCCTGATATTCCACACTGGCCACAGTCCTGCCTTGTTAGTACATGAACAGACAAGAGGCAGACCGTAAGCAGTGGAAGAGTGACATGACTGGCAGGAAGCTACCACCCTACATGCATTTTGTATACTGTACAATAGACTGTTTTAATTCTACAGTTCTAGGGCACTGTACAAAGCTTAATAGGTTACGCAGACACCCATTGAGATCATGGATTTACCAACACAAGATATGACGATTTATGATCGTACCCGCACATAATCTCTGAAGTACAATACTCAGGTGCTTCTATACTGTGCAGGTGGTACTTTAACATACATAATGCATACAAAAATTCAAACAAATCTTTGGGGGTGACAGCAGTGGAGGGGAGGCAGAAGGTTTAAAGGTGTCTAGGTGATACTGTTCACGACTAGCTTCAGGATATACACTCACGGATGCAGGGTTTGGCTAGTTTACAGTTTGCATATTTAAACGTTGTTTGATTATAATATAAGGTTTACTGTACGATTTGTTTATAGTTTACTATGTTTCAGTAATACAAGATCCCAGAGGGGCTAAGAGATCCTTAGCACACATATTGCCCCACACGCTACTTCCATTTCCGGACACGAGATGCCCACATTTCATTTTATACAGACTGTGGAGGTTATGACAGGGTCACACACATACTCACTATAATCCTGGATATACTCCTAACTTCACAGTTTCATTGACCGTCACGGTCAAACAATCCTACCAACTACTTTATCCGCTAAACAATAAATAATATACCTCTTGTAGTTTTTTACGTTTACCTCCATTCAAGGTCCTCCACTAATCTACCGAAAGGGCTGGTAACGGCAGGACAGACCGCTATTCGGTAGTATCCTCTGTGTTAGGTACTTGACAACCCCCACACAGTACAGTGGAACGGTTTTATTTTGAGTCAAGGCCAGACTCCACTGACGATACACTGTACTCATAAAACTTCTTCTCTGCGTAGAGAAGGTTAGTTACATATCTACAGACTGATACCCAATTGCTCTACTGCATTAGCCAAGGTACAAATTCCTCACCCATCCCCTTAATGGTGGGCATAGATGCCCATGGCACAAATGGAACAAGCTCACTTTACAAGTGAAATTTTACTCACTAAATATGTGTGACACTTAGTGCAGCTGGTAGCCCTCAGCTCCAATTCTTACAGACAACTCAGGTCCTCAGCAACAATTAGGATCCAGACAGGGTTTACTGAATAAAACAAACGCCTTCAGCCTAGGTTCACACTAAAGCGAATTCAGACATTGCATGTGATTCGCACCTGCATTGCTGTGCCGATCAAATGTGATGTCTGTGCAATGCAAATTCAGCCATACATATATATATATATATATATATATATATATATATATATATATATATATATATATATATATACACAGATACTCAATCTAAATTAAAAAATGCAATACTACAGGTGGAAGCAATAAAATACCACACGTAAAGATAACGTGTTTTCCTTTTTTTTCTGTGATTTTATTGTTGAAAATAACGGGTACATAACTGACTATTTTATGTATCCTAGAAGAACACTCATAACAATTCTGTCATGGAATTTAGTTTGATAAGTGGCTTATGATCATTCACTTTTTTTCAAAAAATCCATTGTAGAGCTTTGTACTAATGCTTAAGTATGTAATTATCGAGACTGGCGAATATTAAATGGCTTCATTATATGCTAAGGTGATAGGGTAAAAAAAATACTTCAAGAATGCAGAAAGAATAGTCTATTCATGGACAGCAATTAATACTTTGATGCAAAGGACGTCTTGAAAGCTGGGGCACTTGATTTATCTAGTTTTCATAGTTAACAAGGGATTTGGTATTTTCCTGCATTTTTGAGAGAAACTACATTGATCAGTAAAACAACTATTATTTATAGAAGAAAAACTTGAGATAAGGTGAGCTTGTTTTATCCATAGACATTAATTCACAGGAAAAGGAAATGTATGTTTCCTGTTTTTATGGACAGGGAAAATATATTATTGGAGTTTGAAATGTATTCACCAATCAGAATTTACCTGTGACTAATAAAAACGTGGTTAAAATAGACTTGATGGATTGATCTCAGTTTTAGACTTCATACCATCATTGTTTTTGCTAAATAAACCTGATAAATAAATTTTTCTAATTTACAAGTACAAAATATAAAATAATACACATTCATATACATATAATCTTTTACAATTGTGCCTGGTTATTATGTATTCAGGGCCGGTGCTAGCACTAGGCAAACTAGGCAGCAGCCTAGGCCACACTGCTACCTAGGGCGCCCGGCCACTGGTGTTCCTACTCTCTTCAGCAAGCAACTGAAGCCCCATACACACTATCAGTTTTTCTGCTGAGTTTTTCCATCAGATTTACCAAAACCATATAATATGAGGTCAAACCTTAGAAGTTTAAATTCGTATTCAATCAGACAGGCCCTTCTACTACATGGTTTTGGTAAACCTGAAGGAAAAACTCAGCAGAAAAACTGATAGTGTGTATGGGGCTTAAGTCTCAGCATCAGCAGGAAGCCGCTGCTCCATTCCCAAATAGTCTCAGAGGCTCACTGGTGGCGGAAGACTGTATTTGTTTCCCGACTCCTGAATGAATGGAAGCAAGCAAACATTCATTGATGGGCACTGGTGAGGCAGCATTTGATGGGTGCTTCATTAAAAAGCTGGGGTATACATGTACAGGGCAAAGGGGGTGGAGCCGGGGGGGGAGGAGGTGACAAAATGAGGTTTCGCCTAGGGTGTCAAAAATCCTTGCACCAGCCCTGTATGTATTTGTCATGTTTACTGATTGAAAATAAAAAGGACCTACAGTATAGCAGAAACCATAAAACTACTTAGAACAAACATTTCTTTATTTCACTTTAAAATAATAATAATAATAATAATAATAATAATAATAATAATAATATTTATTATTATTATTATATTATTAAGTCCTTAACCACTTAAAATTCAATACAGGGCACTTTCCCCCCTTCCTGTCCAAACCAATTTTCAGCTTTCAGCAGTGTCACACTTTGAATGAGAACTGCACCCACACAACATTTTTATAATTTTGTGCCAACACACTTTTGGTGGTATTTGATCACCACTGTGTTTTTTTGTTTTTTTTTGCTAAACACATAAAAAAGGATCGAAAATTTTGAAAAAAAAAATGTTTCTTTGTTTCTGTTATAAAATTTTGTAGCTAAGTTTTCTCCTTCACTGATGGGTGCTGATGAGACTGCACTGATGGGCACTGATAAAGCGGCACTGGTGAGGTGGCACTGATGAGGTGGCACTGGTGGGCACTGATGATGAGGCATGAATATGCAGCAATGACAGGCAGGCACTGATGGGCACTGATAGGTGGCACCTTTATGTACTCATAGGTGGCACTGATGGCCACCGATAGGTGGCACAGATGGGTGGCACTGATAGATGGCTTCAATAGGCAGCACTGATGAGGAGGCACTGGCAGGCATTACTATTGAGCACTGATTGGCACCTCTAATGGGCACTGATTTACATCCCTGGTGGTCACACCTAGTGTTCCTGGGTGGCATCCCTGGTGGCCCTGGGTGGGCATCCATGGTGGTCCTGGGTGGCTTCTCTGGTGGTCCTGGGTGGGCATCCTGCACTGATAATAAATCAGCGCAAACCAACCCTTCAGAAGAGCAGCCAATCGCACCCCCTCTACTAGCATCTGCCAGCGTGAGTGGAGGAAAAGCCGATACACAGCTCTTCCTGTTTACGCTGTGATCAGCTGTGAATGGGCACGGCTGATAACATGGTAAAGAGCCTATATCAGAGGCTTTTTACCGAGATCGGTGATGCAGTTTGTCAGACTGATACACCAACGATCGCAGCTTGCCCTGCTGGATGTCATATGACGTCTAGTCAGGATAATTTAACCACTTTGTGCACGTCATTCTGTTATACGGTGGGCAGAAAGTGGTTAATGTTAAGCATTTATTCACTAAACCTCAGCATTAAATTTATAACACAATGCTTCCACTGCATAGTGGCACTTACAGATCCACTATTTAACTTTTTAATAAACTGGAAAATGTTTTAAAAAGTAGTCTGAGACCACATCATCAACATTTATTAATGAAATGTGGTTATTACCATGAACCTGTCACCTGTATATACTGTAGATAGGAACGAGTGAAATAGGCAAAGATCAGTTGCTGGACATTCAAATACCCAGTGTGAAGTTTGCAAACACTGAACCGTATTAAGGTCTATGAGTGAACTAACTTTTGGGTCTTTTAGACCAATTGTAGATGTTACCAGTGTTTTGTTTGTCCAAAATCAAATCATACCCCTCTAATCCCCTAGGGTAGCCAGATACAGCTTTTTGTAAAACTGGTAGAGAGAGATATAAATGTCCTATGGGATAAGACACAGGAATAAGAGAAATAAACATTTTAATCTCACTTATCTTGAATGGAAAGCGCTGGTGAAATTAAATAATAATCAGGCGCTGATTATAAAAACAGCAGATAAGGGAGGGAATATTGTCCCCATGAAGGAACCCTTTTATTTAAGGATGTGTTATAATATTCTCAGCAATGAGGAAAATTATGAGATCCTAGAGAGACATCCCACCTGAAAGTATTTGCATGAATTGAAGCACATCCTTATGGAAGGAAAAGAAAGGGGTGTCCTATCAAAAGAGGAATTTGAATACATGGATTACCACCCTGTCAAAGGTGCATACAAAGCAGCTCTCACCCCCAGGTCACCAAATTGTCTCTGGAAATAACAACTTAATTTAAAAAGACAGCAGATATATAGATGTTGTCATGTGCCCATATGTATATGGCTTATCACCATATATCAAGGACACCTTAGATTTTGACAACAAATTAGAAGGAGTGACATTGACTGAAGGTATACTACTGGCAAGCCTAGATGTTGAGGCATAGTAACATCAATCACAATTGGTGTCTTGAGACGTGCAAATATTTCCTAAACACCAGGTAATGCATTCCAACAACATACACAATGTGTACTGAAGTTACTTCAGTTTGTGTTGGAACATAATTATTTTTCTTTTTAATGGTAAAATATACCAATAAAAGAGGAACACAGCTATGGGAACTGCATGTGCTCCCACCTACGCCAACTTATTTTTGGACTGGTGGGAGCAAACCATAGTGTTCCAAGAAGACATGTCACACGTTCTGATGTGGGCAAGATTTATAGATGATACATTCATCTTATGGCAAGGTCCCAAACCCACATTCACGGAATTTGTGATGCGTCTAAATAACAACATTGGGATGTTCTTCATTAGTGAAATCCATGAGGATCACCTTACTTTCCTGGATTTGGAAATAAGGAAAGGTATTAACGGTATGAAGAATACTCAGATATACTGTAAAACCACTGCAACAAACAGCTTACTTCATTGGACAAGTCATTAACCAGCCTCACTGAAGAGGGGCATACCGACAACCAGTTTATGCAGGCAAGAAGGAATTGCTCTTCAGTGGAGGCAGTTAGAACAGAGAGCATGCACCTTGTTGATCATTTCAGCAAGAGAGATTATAAGCTGCATGATTTAGAAAGAACCTATAAGAAAGTGAGAGACATTCCAAGAATATAATTGTTAAACCCAAAATGAAAGACTAGAGATGAGACAGGGAGCATGAGAATGATTGGCACCTATTGCAGACAAACTAACCAGATTTACAACATAATCAAAAGATATTGGCACATGCTATATGATAAGGATTTAGCACAAGCTTTACCAGTAAATCCTCAGATCACCTAAAAAGAAAGGGAGCAGCCTTAAGTATATGCTAGTTCACAGCTATTATGAGGAAAAAAGTCACAGACCACAAGCTTCCTTGATCTGGATACCAGAAAAACCTAAAGGAAGTTTTTAAATGTGGTCCCTGAAAAGTCTGTAAATATATACCAACAGTCAAAAACGTCATCAATCCAAAAAGCTGAGAAAAAATGTTATTACATCCTTCTATAACTGTAGCATTAAGAGTGTAATATATGCAGCCAAATGCCCCTGTCCCCTTGGTAAGACGATCCAACTACTGAGAAGCAGGGTTCTGGAACACATAAATGATGCAGTATTAGAATAGGACAGACCAGGGGGCAGAGTTTGGCTGTGATCTGACTTGGCCACTTAAGCCAAACTCCTGGCCAAACCAGGGAACACAGCAGCATCTAGGAGCTCACCCAGACACAGCAGAACACACTGCCCAACACCTCTATACCAGAAGAACCACAGGCATGTCGAGAAGGCAAAACAATCCACCTGAACCCTGCTGGCTGATGGATTTCTTCAGTAGGTAGCAGGCTTGCAAGTCTCAAGATGGCGCCAGCTATAAAAATATTACCAGATCAATCTCCTCCATCCAAATACAAGTAAATGATCTAGGAGACAGCACTGGTAAAATGGAAAGACAACTCATTGATTTCACCAATGCTTACAATGAACTGGTTGATGCCCACCGCAAACAGGCAAATGAGCTCCAACGCATTCAATCTAAGCTGGCAGATCTTGAGGACTGCTTGCACAGAAATAATTTAAAAATCCGGGGTATCCCTCAGTCGGTCCTCCCTCAGGAGCTGACGCTGTATCTTCAAAACCTCTTCAAAATTCTTGCATCCTCACTGTCTGAACAAGACCTACTCCTTGAGAGGGAGCATAAGATCTTTAAGCCAGCACACATTGCACTGGATAAGCCAAGAGATGTTCTAACCCACATACATTTCTACCAATCCAAGGAAAAAATATTTACAGATGATACTAAGCTAACCAGGGCAACAACTTCTCCGCAGAATGTGGATACCTTGCAAAAAAATCTGAATATTTGTTCACCTTGTTATATAATATCACTTCCTACCAGGTACATCTATACCAAGTTGGGTTCGTGTATGATTGCCAAACATCGGACGGTACTAGATTTATGAATTTAATACAGTGGGCTGAACACCAAAAAAAAACCCTTTATTCTCATTTCACTCTAAGCAGAAAAAGCCTTTGACTGGGTACACTGGTCCTATATGCAAGTGGTACTCTCAAAGTTTGACTTTTCAGGATGCATATTCTCAGACATATCCACACTGTACTCACAGCCGTCGGCCGAAGTCTGGACCTTGGGATTCATGTCATCTTCCTTCCCCATTACAAATGGAACACGACAGGGATGCCAGCTTTTCCCTATAATGTTCTCCTTAGTCACGGAACCTTGAGCAGAGTGCATCAGGTCTCATTCCTCAATCTCAGGTCTAACCATTGACATGGTCCAGCACAAAATTGGTCTATATGCGGATGACATCCTCATCCTCCTAACGGACCCAGAAAAATCACTTCCACTCCTTTGTGCTCTCCTAGAACATTTTGGATTAATATCTTTATATAAACTTAAACATTCAAAACCCCATATGCTAGGCATCAGCCTAACACCACAACTCAAACAAAACATTACAGGCGTTGCCCCCTTCTCATGGGCTCTTCTAGATAAGTTGGCATACTTAGGAATTCAGCTTGCATCTCCAGCCTATAAAATCCAAGCTCTAAATTTCACAGCCTTAACTAACACATTGACGAAAACACGCAGAACCCTCAGAACTGTAGTCACCTCATGGGCGGGACAAATCAGTATCGAAAATACCACATACTTTATACCTTTTTCAAACCTTCCCTCTCATATTTTCAAGTACAGCTAAAAAGGATCCAAATCATATTGCAAAACTTTATCTGGAACTCTAAAAAACTATGCCTCAGACAAGAGATGCTCTGTATGTCAACTAAAGTAGCAGGCATGGGGGCTCCCAACGTTACTGCTTAGTACAAAGCTACCATTCTCTCACAATCCAGGTCATGGTGGACTCCAATGCTACTTCTTCTCTGGGCCCAAATTTCATCTGCTCAAACTTAAAACATCTTTTAGGAGCCACCCGGCTTCAACAATCTCCTCCATTGCAATTTCTGGATACTGTTAATGCTACTGTCAAAGTATGAAACTCAGTGGGACCAAGCCGTAATACACACTACTGCACAGCTATTTGCCCACAATAACTTACTCACTTTTAAAGAGAAAGCTTACCAAGAAATACTCCTTGAAACCTTCCACTTTTTTAAATACCTTCAAATACGACATGCAGTCCAAAAGATTATGCTGAACCGCTAAACAGATTTCTCCAAAAAGTTCCTCTCCCTACTGGACACACCCCCCATTTCCGAATAGGAGTTTCTCCATGTCATAACCTTCTCATTTCTGGAACCACCAGGAAAAAATTCCCTGCAATGAACTACTGGCAAAGAGTCTTCCAGTTCTCAGCTGACCTCAATCAATGGAACACAGCCTCGCAGCTACCTCTGAAACATTCCAAATGCCTTTCTCACTGGGAATCGTCCCAGAAATGACTACATAATTGTTATCTGACTCCAGATAAGCTGTCTTCAATATACCGCAATCAACCCGCACAATGCTGGCGGGACTGTCAACATATGGACTCGCCTCCACACATCTGGTGGTTTTGCCCAAAAATAACAACTTACTGGACTTCCATTTTCACCTTAACCTCTTTCATCAAGTTTCACCTTAGCCTCTTCCATCACTAAATTACCACTTACACCAGACCCAAAATTGGCCCTGTTCAGATTAGAACTCGACTTCTGGCCTCAAAAATGTCAAACTCTCTTAATTCACATATTCATAGCAGCTAGACTTTCCTTTTCCAGGAGCTGGAAACAAGCAGCACCCCCTGCCATGACTACAACCATTCAAATCCTGAACAAGCACACACAACTTGAGTTTATGTTTGCTAAAGCAAGATTTCTTCTTGACAAATTTGACTTGCTACGGTCTGCATGGATCCATCTTGCAGGTTGCCCTCACTCTAAAAGTCTCTGAACAGCTATAGCAAACCTAAATAATCTACAAATGCATCATTACTCTGATTATGCACACAACATAAGCAATTATTAGCATGCTTATTAGCATGCCAATTAGCTTAATTAACTCAATGATGTTATCCGTCTCCCCCTCCATCTTCCACCCCTCCCTCCGCCTGACCTTCTCCCCACTCTATTCTTCATTATTTTATTTTATTTTTCCTTAATTTTTCTTATTCCTATACCAAGGTTCTTTAAATAATGGTACATACATGGACAAAACTTACTCAACATGCTTGTTTACCTTTGCTTACCTTGTTAAACCAATAAAGATATATTGAAACTAAAAAAAAAAAAAAAAAAGGCAGACCAATAGCAAGGCATATGGTACAAGAATATGATGGAAAAGCTGATGGTCTGTCCTTTTGGGTGGTCCAACAAATTAATTGAAAACCCATTAGATGGTGCTGTTGAGAAGTATCTATAAATAGAAATTGTAGAAAAGCTGTAGAGTCGCCATTTGCCATGTGGTGATTACAGCACTCTTCACTTTGAGCACGTACTTTATTTTTTACATCCCGGATAAAGCTATTTCTTATGCCACGTACACACGACTGGACTTTTCAACGGACTAGGTCCGACGGAAAGAATCCACCAGACAATTCGATCATGTGTGGGCTTCATCAGATCTTTGCTGTCTAAAAATCAGACAGACTTTAGATTTAAATGTGTTTTCAAATCTTTCCAATGGACTCGAGTCCAGTCGAAAAATCTGTTTGTCTGTATGCTAGTCCGACGGACGAAAACCGACACTAGTACAGCTATTGGCTACTGGCTACGAACTTCCTTATTCTAGTCTGGTTGTATGTCATCACGTTCAAATCTTTTGTACTTTGGTGTGCTTGTGTGTGGCAAAGTCTGTTTGTTCGTAAAGTCTGTTGGAACTCAGACGAAAGTCCATCGAGAACACCGTCAGACCTAGTCCGTCGAAAAGTCTGGTCGTGTGTACGTGGCATTAGAGTGAAACATGTAGGGTACTTTGATTTTCTTAGTGAGTTTGGGTGCACTATCACGTTTAGATATGGTATTTTGGTTGGTGGGGAGGGGTTTTATTTATAAGTTGCTCTCATATCTCTTAGTTATCAGTGGCCAGGAGTCAGTATTTTATTGCAGTCAGGAAGAATGGAAGTAATAGATTAAATTTAGCAGCATAGAGTAGGGTAATGTCAGAAACCATGAAACAGACTGAGACAGAAGTACAATCAAATCACACTTGTTTATTAATAAAAATAAAAAGGTAAATAGGAAAAAGGATAGTCAAGCATAGCCAGAGTCCTGTAGCCAGATCGGGTAGTCAGCCAGTCCAAAGTTCATTAACCAGATCGGGTAATCAGCCAGGCCGGAAGTCAGGGATCCAAGGAGAGCAACTGCAAGCAGGATAAGAAGCCAGGTGGGATGTAAGCCAGTCTGGAAACAAACAGCAGGAGATGGTTTCCTGTGATGTGACCAACGCAAAGGCAAATGAAAAAGTGAGCAGGAAGGCTTTAAATAGGCAGGTCAGATGAGCATCATCGGGAACAGCTGGTAACTGTGGAAAGAGAAGAGAGCTGGCAATTAGCCGACAGCTGAGCGGCCAGCCCAGAGGAGGAAGGGCTAAGCCAGCCCTGACAGGTAATTTCTATCAGTTGATTAGAACCCCTATGATTCCTTTTTGTACTTCTTTTAGTTGTTTACTGCAATATAGACAGAGCCACTAAGAGGAGATAGAGTTCAGTGGTAAATTGAGGTTGAGAGGTATCTCTCAGTTTATCCCTTCCTATAAGTAAAAAACACACATCAAACAAATCTATTTTGTTTGTAAACATTTCTAGGTGTCATCTCTAGGTTTCCTGGTGCGTGGGCAGGTGCACCCTGTGAGAGTTGAAGGTTCATATCTAAACATAGTGTCCCCTAATTGGAAGGTTTGCAGGGGGGTTTACAGAATATGGAACTCCCCTTTATAATAAGGAGGCCCAAGATATCTAATCCTCTAGTTAAAAGAGTACAGAGTACAGCTGTTATTCATTCTTTTAAATAAAATTAAAATCAAAAACATCCACACTGTGGCAAAGTTCTTTACTTAAAAAATAAAGTACCCAGGATCTCTATTTGGTTTGTTTACAATCACCAGCTTTTCAAAAACGACAGACTAGCATACTGACCAAATATGGCTAGTTTTTTTCATTTGCCAAACTGCGATCAGGCTTGGTTCAGGTTGAACTCATATCCAACCTCAACCTAAAATTCAGTCCTAACAATAGAGAGCATGTGCTTTAAATTTTGAAGCTGGACCAGATACAGTATGTGTTGAGATTTGCAACACTGTTCAAGGCTGGATGACTTTGCCCATGTGCATCATTACAGGCATCTACCTGTTTATGGCATTATCTTCACTAAAAATATGACTGCTTAACTTCCTTTGCAGTTGTTTGACAAAGCTACTGGTAGAATTACCTGACATTCTTTCCGAGAAGGAGACTTGTAAACATGGAGGTATAAAAAGTCTACCATTAATGACCTCCTTCTAAAAATCCTGGTTGCCTGACTGTCATTTTATTCCTGTCTGTGATTTAGGTAGTATTAAAACTGTCACATGAATGTGGCAGCAAGGCAATTAGTATATTCAGAACAGTTTGGCAATTCAAACTATATATTCCCTCTGTACAGGCTTACTTTCATTGGTTTATTTTTATAGTCTTGAAATTGTATCTCGTTAGTTGGTGTAATTGATTTTAATGAAATAATTCAACTTCTGAGTTATGTCCTGTCTCTAACCATTGAATCAAAGGAATGAAAATGTAAAACAATCAATTGAACACCATGTTCATGTTGCTTACACTAAGTATAAACAGATATTATTGGGGTTGTTCCTTGTGATGTTGTTCTGTTGTGTTTCAGATTGTTTCTGCTGGTTTTCAATGAGAACAAAACACATGTTTAATAATGTGCAAATTTAAACTGTTTTGATATAATAACATATGCCCTATAAAAGAATTACAAATGAGTCATGCTTCATGAAGGAAAGCATTACCCCATCATTTGTTAATGTCAGAATATGAGAAGTCATCGACAAACTGGAAATGTGTAATAATAATGTTGTATTATTGACAAAGCATAAATGTAATGCCAATAAACAAGCAACATGTTAAGTGCACAAAATACAATATTTGATATAATTCTAACCTTTTTTTTCCAGAGCTTTCTTGCCATATGGGAAACATTAGAATGAAGAGCAAATATGCTTACTTTCTTTAATCCAGAAGAATTTTACAGCACTTCACTTTCTAAACACTTTTGTCTAGACAGTAAATTTGCATTTTACCAAACTCATTACGAAATTCCCCTTGACCAAAAGAACTGTGAAATGCATGTAAAAAAAAAAAACATAATACAGGAGCACTAGATATTGCATATTTGTAAACTCATAAATCAATACATCATGGCTAGCAATGCTTGGACATGTCTTTGAAACAATGGGAACTGTGTGAGACATTTATTCTAGCTTGAAGTAAAAACAAAACCCCAAGCAACCAAAGCAGATTCAGAAAACTGTAATGCTAAACCAGAAAGGGACAGAATTACATTCTTGAATAGCAAAGGTTTGTGTATCAATTTCAATCCGGGGGGGGGGGGGATTGGGGTTGTACAAAAGGTATTAGCTGTATTAGCAGTGGGGAATGATCTGATGGAGGTGGAAGGCTGAAGTACAGTTTTAAGATGAATGTGGGGTAGGCTTTCCTGGATAGATGAGATTGCCTGAAGTCAGACAGGGTAGGAGATAACTGTCCAGATAGCAAGAATAACTTACCCCAAATTGTGGCAGCATTGACTTGTGAGTCTGGTAACTTGCTGCTCATTTTCACTGGCAAGTTGTACCCTTGCAGAGCAGTTGAAGCACAAGTTCTAGTTGACATTTTTCCAATTTGTAGCAAATTTGTGTGGCAAGTCTCTAGCAAGATCAAAGTTGCAGTAGTGAGTTTAAGGCAAGAGCTCTGCAAGTCAACAGCATGAAAATTCAGCCACAGTGACCCCTGTGATGGGATGACTATTGCATATGTAGTGCCAGTACTTCTACCAAGTACGCGCTATATGTTTATATTTAGTTTTTGCCCAAAACTGTAATGAGTTTTGGGACTAATTGTGCTAAATTGTACTTTGGCATCAGTTTGGCTGGGCTGTATAGACATTCTGCCTGGTCATAGGTGGGGTTGTACACCTGTGGGAGGCTATAGAACGTAATCTGGTTGGACGCATTGGGTACCAATCTCTATCTCGGAACCAATCACTGGGCGTATTTGTCTCACTGCCTAATCTGGGAAGGGGTACTTAAGGTGCCGAAGTCACGTGGTTTGGGGTTCTGGTCCAGAAGTTGTTGCTGACTCCATGTTCCTGGTCCTCCTGACCAGCCCCCATGGCCTGGGGTGCGGATCCATCCATTTCCGAGCCTCAGAACTGGCTAGTTCGAGGCACAGCAACTGGAAGGAGGTGTTCTGGTGCCATCTCAGTTTTGGAGAGGCCCAGCAACTCTACAAGCGACCAGGGGAGGACTCTTCAGTAGGGGAGCCACACACAAAGCTTGCTGCTTGGTAAGAGCCTGGAAGCTGAGCTGCCATGGACATTGATTGAATCCACAATTCTTACTGTATCGCCGGTCTAGCTGAAAGATTCTTTTACAGTAAGAAAAGTTCCTACTTCTACCCTTCCAGTTGTAACTAAGTTTCCAAGAGACTTTGAAAAGCTAGAATTACCTGTTGGCTGCTAAACCCAAAATTAAGGATTTATCCAACAGTTAAAGAGTCCAGCTGCAAGCGGCTGTTCCCTGGATTGTGTAAATAGAGAGAGACTTTTATTGAAGTCAGCAGTTCCAAGCACCTGAGCTAAACTCTACCCTGATACCCTCTATTCCCAACTTAGAGACTGAGTTTGTTCAACTGTTGTATGCAAAATAAAAATCCCGACAAGGAATTCAAGTGTCGGTCTCTACAGTTACTGGGTTATCAACCCTGGGAACCCCTAGACAAGGACAATGAGTGTGAGCTGAAGGAGGTAATCGGTAAGACCAGAAAAATTCAGCAGCTCCTTCGGGGGATAGTGCTACACATACACACCATAACTTAACCAGAACTTGTAGAAGACTTGCAAAATGTTTGCAAAGAAAGTTGATCTGGAGTCATGCAATGCAGACTTGCTGCGATTGTGCAACAGATTTATAAATCCTGGCAAGTCTAGCAATAGCTTAGGAAGTCATTTTCAAACTTGCAGCACAATTGCTTACTATCTGGGTGAACATACTGGGTAGGGAGTTCCAGAGGATGGGAGGAGGTAGTGAGAGAGCTAGAGAACAAGAGGTCTTGAGCAGAGAGGAACATTTGTTGAGATGAGGTTGGTAATATACTTGGGATGGCTGTATTGTGGATAGTTTTGTATATTTTGGTTAGAATTTTGAATTTCAAAACTGGCTAGTGGAAATCAGTGAAGGGGTTGGCAAAGATTGGCAGTAAGTAGCAATTGGTTACAAATAGAGATGTGCCTAACACCCCCCTTTTTGGTTCACACCAGAACTCCCAAACAGAGAAAAAGTTCTGACCTGAACCCCTATTAAAGTCTATGGGACCCAAGCTTGAAAATTCAAAAGTCCCCTATGGGACTACAAGTCCCTCCGAAGCTTTTGGAACTCCGTGTTCTCTCTTATATCCCAAGTTACAGGTATACTTACCTCCCACTCCCCACAATTAGCATTATTAAGCTTAATGATAGATCATTTTCCTTTACAATACAGAACCCTAATTTCACACATTCTTATAGCTGCTAGATTAACGGTGTTAAAAATATAAAAGATTTGCGCTGTCTAATATATGAAAAATAACAACTAAATATTGACCCAACACTGAATATATCAACGTGTAATTTTAACACCAAAATAATTAAAACCAAGTTCCGCAAATCAAGTGCCCATGTGTATTCATTCAAGATGTGTGTTCAAATCTTGTGCCAATAAAATATTTTATTGTGCACCGCTCCCAGTGACAAATTAACAAATCAACAGTCAATCCATTTACCAGATATAAAGACTAAATCTACCTCTTACCAGATCCTCTATATTATAGGAGATCATGATATGCCTGAGGTGAAAAAATATCAGATGTATAGCCCCATCCAGTGTGTATTCCGACCTCCGCGGATCAGTGTCTTAGTCCAGCACACTCTCATCCAAACTCACTCTACACTTTCCACTCAATCAATGTATAGGATTAAGAACAGAGGAAAGGCTCATCATGTAATAAACATGTGGGATTTATTGGGCTAAAATATGCTCTTACAGCAATGTGAAATAAAACAAGCAGTAGAAAAAGAATAATCCAACCTAGGGATCACCGACAGGCCTGGATAATTTTCACATCACAACTCGCATCTTATTCCAACACATTTCCCCATACCAGGCTACATCTGGGAATGGAGGATTAGCTATAACGAAAGCATGGAACACCTCGCATGCACCAAACCTCTCGGATGTGATCAATAGAGTTAATGCCCACTTCTTATATGAAAAATTCTTAGCCATCAATAACCATGGCCTCAAATCCTTCTACTCTACATGGGCTTACTGGGATTCACTTAACAAACTCCAATTATTACCTATAAAGTACAAAATACTGGTGCGAGCTGTATTTGTTTGTCTTTTCTCTAAATGACATCATATTCTAGAAAATTGCATTCCATTTTCTTTTACTTTTACTCACTAGCATGACACATGCTATTACCAGTCTCCCCATGTACCTGATAGCATTACAAAACCTTTATGTATATTTACTTGAGCACTTTTTATGTGGAAACTTTAGCTCAGAATTGTGTAAGTTGGTACTGTTTTTATATTTTTAAATGTGTTACTCTTTTTGAGGATTTGACTGCTCTTTAAATATGCTACTTGTAATTTGTACTCTTTAATAAAAAATATTTGAAAGAAATATCAAAAGTCCCCATTTTGAAGGCTTATATGCAAGTAATTGGGTATAAAAAGGATATGGGGGTCTGGGAATTGCTCTGGGGGACATGTATCAATGCAAAAAAAAAAAAGTTTTTTACAAGAGCAATGATTTTAATGATGCTTAAAGTACAAAAAAAATGAAACATTTCTTTAAATATAGAGCCTGGGAGGTCCCCGTAGTCTGCTTATAAAGTGGAGCACATGTAATGTGAATAGAACCTACTGCAGAAAAAAAAGAAATGAATGAAATGACATTTACATTTCTGGAAATAGAAAAATGTTTAAAAAAAATCAGGTCTGGTATGGATTTTAAGCAGAATCCCATGCCAAAAGTTAAAAAAATACCATTTGAGGTCCCCCCAAAATCCACAGCAGACCCTTATCTGAGCATAGAGCCTGGTAAGTCAGTAAAGGGGGAGGGCGAGTGAGCGCCACCCTCTGAACTATACAAAGCCACATGCCCTCAACATGGAAGGGTGGGTGCTTTGGGGTAGGGGGGCTCTGTCTCCTCCTCCTTAAAGCAGCTTGTCCTCATTTTGATGGTACAAGGGCCTCATCCCCATAACCCTGGGCTGTGATTGTAGGGGTCTGTGGGCAGGGGGAGTATCAGAATCTGGAAGTCCTCTTTAAAAGGGGGGCCCGCATATCCTGGCCACACCACTGTGAATGAGTAGGGGGTACATAGTACCCCTACCCATTCACCAAAAAAGTGTAAAAATAAATAAAAGCAGGAGACAGTTTTTCACAATTCCTTTATTAAAAATAAAAAAGCACCATTTTGTGATGTCACAAGGGGGGCAGTGCCACCAGGAAACATCGCCAGGTGGCTCTACCCCTTACCTATATAAGAATTGTCAAAGGGCAAGCTAGGCATTTGGTGGTTTGCCTAAGTTGAGAGCAGAGTTTTTTTTTCTTTTACGGGTCTTGCAATTGCGAAGATGTGATTGAAGATGGATCTACATTGGATCTACATTGGGGGACTTTGTTTTTTTTATTTTTTAATAAAGGAATTGTCAAAAACTGTCTGTGTTTTTATTACTTTTTCACACTTTTTTGGTGAATGGCTAGAGGTACTATGTACCTCATACTCATCCACATGGGGGGTGGGATCTGGGGGCCCACTTGTTAAAGGGGGCTTCTAGATTCTGATAAGCCCTCGGCCCGCAGACCCCCACTACCACAGCCCAGTTTTTTGGGGATGAAGCCCTTTTCCTCATCAACATGGGAAGAATGTGCTTTGGGGTGGGGGGCAGAGCTGCAAAAGCACCCACCCCACTAATTTTGAGGGCATATGGACTGGTATGGTTCTGGGGGGGGCACCTTCCTGGCCTGCCAGGCTGCATTCTGAGATAAGGATCTGGTATGGATTTTTATTTTAATTTTGGTGTGGGGTCCCCTTAAAATCCATACCAGACCCAAAGGGCCTGGTATGGTTTGGGAGGACCCCCTATGCCACTTTTTTTTTTACTTTATTGCTGGCAATACTTTTTTTTTATTCAGCTGTCAGCGGGGAAGCCCTTTGACAGCTGATGACTCATCAGTTGTTAAGGACACCGCGGTGGGGCTTCCCGGCCCCACTCCTTAACAGCCAGCTATTCACTATGCCCTAATTGGGCAAAGCTTTGCCCAATCAGGGCGTATAATGCACTGTGCAGTGCATCGTAGGGCATTAGGCAGGACAAACACCTGCCGAATGCCCTGCAAATTTGGGTTTTTGCCAAACAGGCGATGTCAAGGCCGAGCAAAAGTATGGCCTGTTCACCTGTTTGGTGAACCATTCGCCCAACTCTAGTTACAAAGGTGTATGAGTCTAGTATTAGCATTCATGATAGACTGTAGGTGGGATAACCTGTGCAAAAGTGGGCCAATGAGAAGGTAGTTGCAGTAGTCAAGGCAGGAGATAACTAGGGAGTGAATATGTTTTTTTATGCTGTCATTAGTTAAGAAGGATTCATTCTTGAAATGTTACAGAGTTTAACGTGACAAGCTTTATTGATGATTGTATGTGAGGCCCTAGGGAGAGGTCAGAGTTTAGGATTACACCTAGCATCCTGGCATGTGTGGAGGGACAAATAGCAATGTGCAATTGGTCACGAGTAGGGATTGGGGTAGGAGAATATTACAAGTTCAAATTTCTTCAGCTCGTTTTTGAGGAAGCATTGCACCATCCATACTGATATGCCACTCAGTAAATTTGTGATATGTGAAGAGATTGAGGGGAGTGAGCTGAGGGGTAGAGAGATAGATCTAGGTGTCGTTGGTGTAGAGATGGTATTGTAAGTCATGAGAGGTTATCAACTGGCCCAGGGAAGAGGTTCAATGAAAGAATAGAAAGGGTCCAAGGACAGAGCCTTGGAGTACCCCAAAAGAAAGAGGAAGAGAGGCAGAGGAGGTAGAGTTGTGGGCAACAATGAAGATGCAAGTAAGGTAGGAGAAGAACTAGGAGAAGAACTAGGAAAGAGCAAAGTCACATAGGCCAAGGGACTTCAAATCCCTGAATTCAGTCTCCTCTCAGTATCTTCCCTATACATTTACGCAAAAACCTCCTGATCTGTAACATAGTGGTAGCCTGGCGGGAGATCTGAGTGTTCTCTCATCTATCTCCCAATATATGCCTATCAATGATAACTCCGGTTCTTGTCGAGCTTGGAGCACAAATTTATTTTGTGTTAGAGCACGACACTACGGCCTTCCTTCACATGATGCAAATGTATATTATCAGTGTGGTGCGATGATAAATAAAATATCAAAAAAATGTGTCTGTTCCCTTTGTAAAAGGGAAATATACATCTCTAATCATAAAAGCAAACATAAAAGATGGCACTCACATATCTCATGTGTAAATCACAATAGTATCAAACCACCATAGTGAATAATGAGGTGTCTAACCCCTTGTTACAGAAAGGTCAAAAAACGCTTAGAAGCTCAAAGCTGGGATTCCTCTGCTGTAATCACTTCACTTGTTTCCTCCAATTAGTATGGGGTAAGGATAGGGGAAGTAACTCCACAGGAAACATAATTAAAAGGATCCATAGTGTAGTAAGTTTATTTAATGATGTTGAAAAGATAAAATAAGGTATTGCACTCACATGCCTTTCATCGGCACTGGTGTGTACAGCTGTGTGAATGGCTGGTCTATTCCGCTGACATGCAGTCCAAGCCTTGCTCTCACCACCAGCCCGGATATGATGTCACACAGATTCCAGAAGTTTTGAATCTCTGCTCTGAAGTACGTTTCACCATGATTGGTGTCATCAGGTAGTGACGAACAGCCATTTCTGGTTTACATTTATAATCATAGGTTGTTACTGATTGGTTGGTCTCCTCAAAAATGTAGGCTGGAGACACAGCAACAATCTCCTGACTATCCTTTGTTGTCATAGCCTGCTGCTTCCTCTCTACCTCCCTGTAGTCTGTAGTAGTTAGCTGGGAGGCTCTAGGGGTTGCGACCTGGAGACAGGCTGCAGCTAAATCCATCCCCACCACTAGGGGTCTCTGGTGAACACCCACTGGCTTAGATTCCATGCCCTGGGAAATCTCATGCTTTAGCTCCCAGTGTCATCCTTGTTGGTACACAGAGTACCTGCTCTCCTTTATCACCTAAAGCTCCGCCCGCAGAAGTCTGCCGTAGGGTCCACTAGTTTTCAGTACACTCCAGACCCCAATGGGGTTCATCTGTCACCTGGACTCACGTGAGCCTGCCAGCTCCATTCCATTTCCCTGGGGACTCAAAGACCTGTTTTCAGGAGAGGTCCCTAGAAAAAAGATGCCAGCACTCCCTGGGCCTAGCCAGTCTGAAATCTCCTCCCTTCATCCCATGGAGCATCTTCTGTCTGCTGAGCAACCTGTGCAGCTGGGCCGGGCCAGGATAAACCCCAAAGAATGCCCTAGGGGCAGAACTCTGCTGTTTAACCCCTTGATCGACCTGGATTTTGACTCTTTCCCAGCCAGTGTCATTAATGTATAGTATTATCACTGATCACTGTATTAATGTCACTGGTCAGTAGTGGATAGTCATTCCCCTCCCCCAGCATCACTCAGTGTCACACTATGGCAGTCCTATTATAAGTTCCTGATTGCCGCCATTAGTAGTATAATAAAAATAAAAAAATCCAGTATATATATATATATATATATATACCATAGTTTGTAGTCACTATAGCTTTTATGTAAACCAATGCATATACACTTATTGGGATTTTCTTTAATCAAAGACATGTACATTTTTTTTTAAGAAAATCAATTTTTTTTTATCAGACATGTTTTAACCACTTTCAGAGCGGACCAATTTGCTGGTCAAAGACCAGACCACTTTTTGCGATTCGGCACTCCGTCGCTTTAACTGACAATTGCACGGTCGTGCGACGTGGCTCCCAAACAAAATTTATGTCCTTTTTTTCCCATAAATAGAGCTTTCTTTTGGTGGTATTTGATCACCCCTGCGGTTTTTATTTTTTGCGCTATAAACAAAAATAGAGCGACGATTTTTAAAAAACGCATTATTTTTTACTTTTTGTTATAATAAATATCCCCCAAAAATATATAAAAAAAATTTTTTTCCCTCAGTTTAGGCCGATACGTATTCTTCTACATATTTTTGGTAAAAAAAATCGCAATAAGCGATTATTGATTGGTTTGCGCAAAAGTTATAGCGTTTACAAAATAGGGATAGTTTTATAGCATTTTTATTAATAATTTTTTATTATTTTTTTTTACTAGTAATGGCGGCGATCAGCGATTTTTATTGAGACTGCGACATTGTGGGGGACCCATTGGACATTTTTGACACATTTTTGGGACCATTGTCATTTATACAGTAATCACTGCTATATAAATAAAGAAAAAGAAGAGAACTGCGCAATCCCTAATACTTCTATTAGGATGTAAACCACTCTACCTTAAAGAAGTGTATCTTGTGATCTATTATTCTAACACACCAAACTAATGACTAAATAAACCATAAGGCATTACTTATAACTAAATACAGTAAACATATATATTGCCCCTCATAGGTTATGAACCAAAAGGAAAAAATGTACAATTCTAAGTCAGCGATTCAAAAACAAGAAACATATAAAGTAGAATCAAACAGTACTGAAAATGTATGTGATAACATAAAGTCCATTAAAAGTCCAACTGGAGAAACACCCTGTGTAGAAGGAATCTATTCAATCGTAAAACTTTTCAATCAACGTGAAGTAAAACCAGGTGCACCTCCACCAGACAAGTAATAATAGCCCCTTACCAGACATCCCGGTAGGGAGCGCTTAATCACAAAATGGGTCTGAAGATGGATCAAACTTGAGACCTCCAAATGGAACACTTTTACGTAGGGCAGGTTAGGAGATACGCCAGTCATAAACCATCCAGCAGGGGAAAACGCTGTTTGAAGCGGGACTCAGATGTGTAGCATTGTAGGATCAAGGAAGGTTCACCATAGGGAGGAAAAGATGCTCCAAATAGTGTAAAATCATTTATTAAAACAAAAATATAAAACAAGAGATGCACTTACAAACATGAAAGAACATCGGGCATATCATCAAACTGGGCAAGCGTCGGCCGATCGCGAACACCAATCGATATCCCTTCTGGTACCAGTTCACATGAGGCAAGTCAGCGTGTCACGCCACCCAACGCGTTTCGTGAAAAATTCACGTCGTCTGGGGTATGGGTGACACGCCATATTGCCTCCATTATATAGTGAATGTTGGAACAAGCCACCTCCTCCGTTGTGTGAGAGCCTGTTTCACGTCCGGGATCAAAGGACCAGGCCTCACTCTCATATCCAATAGAGTGAGAGCCTGTTTCACTTCCGGGATCAAAGGACCAGGCCTCACTCTCATATCCAATAGAGTGAGAGCCTGTTTCACTTCCGGGATCAAAGGACCAGGCCTCACTCTCATATCCAATAGAGTGCGAGCCTATTTCACTTCCGGGATCAAAGAACCAGGCCTCACTCTCATATCCAATAGAGTGCAAGGTCAGAGAGCCAAGGCGGCGGAAATGATCCATGCAATCACCCGCCCCTCCCTGTTTACGACTGTAAAACGACGCTCCTTACAACGGCGTGACAACACGCCGTACGTAACGAGCGGATGACGCCACATCGTACGTCACGAGCGGATGACAACACGTCGTACGTAGCGAGCGGATGGACGGCGCACATCACCCACTACAAGGAAGTATGTGCGCTCCATCTGATGCCAAGTCTCGCTTTCAATACAATGTACGTAACGAGCGGATGACAACACACCGTACGTAGCGGGCGGATGGGCGGCGCACATCACCCCCTGCAGGGAAGTGTGTGCGTTTCATCTGGTGCCATGTCTTGCTTTCAATACAGTGTAGTCGTGGCTCCAGACCTCCATAGCAAATAAATCTTCCTCCATATCACGAAGGAGGAAGAATAAAGAATTATATATATATATATACCTCAAATAAAATTAAATTAAAAAGGGAGGAGGGGACTAGTCCAACCACAAAATTAAAAATTATTAACTAACACTTAATAATCAAAAATGGATAAAACATACAAGGCACTTTGTAATACATGGCTAACTCAATATGTGGTTAAACACTTCATAATATTAGGATAGCGGTATTAACTAAGCTACAAAGTTCACCCACAGCAAAAAGTGAAAGGGGCATACACAACTGTATTATGTAGAACTCAATACATTATGAGAAAAAAGATGAGAAAAAAGATATTTCTCTCTCAAAATGGAAAGAATGGGAGCTTACAAGAAAAACCATCAAACGCTACATTGAGGTAGAAAAATCCACAAATATCCAGATCCCACAATGTCTGATGGAAAAAGTCATAAATGCTTTACGTCTGTGCCTAGAACACTGGCAGGAACAACACGTTAAGCGTTATTAATAAACGCATTAACGTCTGTATCTGTGTTCATACCGTAAGGGGTGTAAGTTTTTAGTCTATGGATCCACGACATCTCCAGCCGTGAGATCTCTCTGACCAGAGCTCCCCCCCTCCAGTGGGGTTTGTACTTATCAATCCCCATGTACAAGGTGTTAGACGGATCCCTTCCATGTTTCTCGTCATAATGTCTAGAAAGGGGATGTTTGTCAAAACCCCGTTTAATGTTGGCGATATGCTCATTCAATCTGACCTTGAGGGCTCTCTTAGTTCTCCCCACGTACTGAAGCCCACAAGGACACTGGATGAGATAAACCACTGCTTCTGACGAGCATGTGATGAACGGCTCCACTATATACCTTCTCTGGGTGCTGGTGGAGACGAATTCAAGGATTTTAGAATTTTTGTTCTTATTGTAGGAGCACACCTGACAATTCCTACACCTATAGAACCCTTTGAGGTTCTGAAAGAAGCATCTGTCCTTCACAGGGGGGTTCTGTACACTAGGAGCAATCATACTGCCTAGTGAAGAGACTCCTTTAAAAATTACTCTAGGGACTTCCGGTAGGATAGTTCCAAGAGTTTGGTCATTGGTCAAAATATGCCAGTGTCTACGGATCAGCTGTTTAACCTTCTGATGTTGCATCGAGAAGGTAGTAACGAAGGGTAATAAAGACTGATTGGCATCGGCCTCACTCTCCCTATCTGCCAGCAAGGTAGATCTGTCTCTCTCCCGTGCTTTTGTATAAGCCTCGGTCAACAGGTCTGCCGCGTAGCCTTTCTCCGAAAACCGCTGAGATAGTAACTTGGCTTGCTCATCAAACTTGTTGGTGTCAGAACAGTTTCTCCTTATGCGTAGGTACTGTCCCAAAGGGACCGACCTTAACCAGGAGTCCAAGTGACAGCTGCCCATAGGAATATAGGAATTCCTATCTGTGGATTTGAAGAAGGTGGAGGTAACAAAACTCTCACTATTAACCTTGATGTTTAAATCTAGAAAGTTCACACCTTCCTGGCTGGCTTCATAGCTAAATTTGATGCCTCTCGAGTTGTTATTTAGCCCTTCCATAAAGGCATGGAGTTCATGTTCGTCACCATCCCACAGGAGGAGGACGTCATCAATATAGCGTGCCCACAGCACTATCTCCGGTCGTCTGGGAGAATCGATGACATCCTCCTCCCATTTGGCCATAAATAAGTTAGCCAAACTGGGGGCATATTTGGCCCCCATGGCAACCCCTTTGTCTTGACGATAAAACTGGTTGTCGAACCAGAAATAATTGTGCTTGGCTGCAAAATCTAAAAGGGCCAAAATGAACTATATGAACTGCTATATAAATGCAGTGATTCCTGTGTAAATGACACTGGCAGTGAAGGGGTTAACCAGTGGGTGGCAGTGTAGGGGTTAAGTGTTCCTAGGGGTGTGTTACTAACTGTGGGGGGGTTGGGCTTTCATTTAGTGGACATTGATCTCTGCTCCAATCACATGAAGCAGAGATCAGCATCACTAGTTGCTAGGCAGAATGGAGAAATGCCGTTTGCAACGGCATTTCTTCATTTGGCCGCTCCGTGAGACGATCGCGGGTATGCCCATGGTGATCGAGTCCGCGGGTCCCGCGACCTGACTCATGGGGGGACTCACGGGGGTCCTGACCAGCATGGGAGCCTGCCCGTGCCATTCTGTCGACGTACATCGGCGTGCGCTGGTCGGCAAGTGGTTAAAGCAGATTTTTTTTTTCTGGTATTTTTCATTTATATCACAAAAAAATAGTAACCCAGCAGTGATCAAATACCACCAAAATAAAGCTGTATTATATCAATTTTGTTTGGGTACAGTGTTGCATGACCACACAATTACCAGGTAAATTAACGCAGTGCTGAAAAGCAAAAAATGGCCTGGTCATGAAGGGGGGTAAAATCTTCTGGAGATAAAATGTTTAAAAGAGACAGGGTCCATCTTCAGGTATCCACATCGCTACCTGAGTTATGTTGGCACTTCCCACTGGCTTTCCAACACTGTGGTTTTCTCAGGATCCAGAAGAGAGTTTTCAGGTAATGCAAGGAGGGGTCCATTAAAAACTAGCTGCATGGGCACATGACAGCATTAGTTTACCATTCCCCACACCTATAAATGACACTAGGAGAGACCTGAATGGTGGATTTAGGTGTGTATAAAATTATTAACAAGCTTAAAAAAAATCTGATGAATAGGTCGGTTTGGGTGGTGAAAGGGAGGGGTGGGAAGATAAACACAGACATGGACTTTAAGCCTAGGTTCACATTGGTGTGATTTGGCATGCGATTTGACATGTCAAATCGCACGCCAAATCATCGGGTATTGCCAGCAATGGCACCGTCCGAAATGGTGCAGCACCGATTTTACAGCAAAGTAGCTCCTGTACTACTTTTGGCAACTTTGGGGAACAATTTGTATAGACATCTGGGTAGGAACCTGCACAAATGTCTCTGAAATCGCCCCCAAAGTCATACTGTAATGCTGTAATGCGGGTGTGAAATCTAAATGCCGATTCTTATTTCAGCTTTGAATGTAAAGCTACAATGTGCCTTTTTGCTACTGATGCTACTTACCACACTCTTCCAGACCTTTTACATAAATGTGTGTGTTCATTTTATACTTTCTTCCATTATCTCTTAATATAACTTAATATAAATGTACAAGGATCATTTGTACTATTGTTCAGTTCAAGCAGTTTCCTGGTATTCTAACAAAACTTACTGAGTCATTGGATGTTAATAAAGGTTTTAATAACCCAATGGCTAGACTTGCTTTTCAAAAAGGAGCTGTGACCTTTAAATAAATTAAATACTCAGTTGTTTTATCTCTCACTCTCATAGTTCTCCATACTTTGCATATAAAGTGAAGGTTTTATTTTCAGAAATTATGTACACAGCTCCCGAACAAAGGACAGAGAAATAAAGAGTAGAAATTACAACTCGAGATAGGACTGAGATACTATCAGATATATTGTTATTCTTTATTGATGCAGATCATCCTGCTATTTCTCAGTAGCTTGAAACTAATAAAATAAAATTTATAGGCAAACATCATTTTAGTGCAAGTGGCCAAGATTTTGTGAGGTTTTTTTATTGTATTTATTTTAGAAAGTGAATTTTGCTTGATACACATGTAAAGTAAAAAGGAATTGTATGCAGTGCTGTGTAACTAATAGTCAATATTTTTATATTGTGATAGTAAAAGCACATGGGTAAAAAAGTAAAACAAAAAATTATAGGATTAAATAATGGTTAATTAGTTAAATATTCCAAAAGAAAAAAGGATTCCTAATTTTCAATCTTTAACTCAAAGGGTAAAGATTGTCCAGATAACCAGGTATCCATCAAGAATGACTGGAAGAAGCTTGTAAAATTCACCTGGGTGCAGGGTTAAGATGGCGACGGCTCTTGGATACATTTCAGCATGTAGCACCAAGACCTCAGCAACTGGCCCAGCACGCCACTTATTCCGCACATGCCACACAGTCACCTACCACAGCCAGGGATCAGAGCCTTGTCAGTGATAGCTCCCCCAGCCTCCATTCCACAAAGCATCAGGGCAGCAACAAACAGCCTAAGCAGGGTGAGTCCTTGCACACAAATTACAGGGCTTCCACACTAACCCCTGATGTACAGGGAACCTTAAACAGTGACCAGGAAGAGGATCAAGAAACTGACAGTGTACTAGGCTTGTGCAATTCGTTTCGTAACGAATCGAAATTCAGCCGAATTTTGCATCTTTCGGACATTCGGATGCATCCAAATGTCCGAAAAAAAAAATAACGAATAACAACGAATACGAAAGAAATATAACGAATGATTTCGAATGAATTCAACATGATTCGGTAATTCTTTAAAGATCTAATGAAACAAAAGGTCAGCTCAAAGTAAATCTTATAGTCCAATCAGCTAATTAATTTTGTGCCGGAGGTTGGATTACTGGCAAAGTGCATTCCTAAGAACTGAGTTAGAAGGGTGTTGTATTGTATTTGAGCCCAGGAGAAGAGATGTTGTCATTGTGTGTGTTAAAAGATTCAATAAACAAACGACTTTCCAAACTACGAATCATTATCACGAATGTCTATACATACATACATACATACATAAATATCGAATTTCAACAAATACGAACAAATGAATTCGACACTCTACGAATAATAACGAATTATCCGAAAACGTATTAACATCACATAATGAATATAACAGAACGAAATTATGCATTTTACGAATGACAACGAATCGAAACTAAACGAAATTTTCCATTGTGCACAAGTCTACAGTGTACAAGGGGACACAGAGTCCACTCCTAAAAATTGTATGAAAGCCATACACCAGTGCCATAAATGAAACAGATTCAATCAGAATAGATCTGTCATTCCTTAACCAACTTTACCAGGCACATTTTTAATTTATCGCTCCCAAAACACCCTGCCCATTGGAATGAATGGGCAGCGCTTCCGAAGCACCTGAAAAGAGTGCTTTGGAAGAGCTGCACCATGGGAGTTTTGAACCCTTTCTTTGGGGTTAAAAGCACCCCCGCTAGTGGCCAAAAAGTGCCGCTTAAACAGCGGTAAAGTGCTTTGCCTCAAAAACGGCCATGGCCCCAGTGTGAAAGGGGTCTTAATAACACGTTGCATATTAACCACTTTAATACTGGACACTTTCACCTCCTTCCTGCCCAGGCTAATTATCAGCTTTCAGCACTGTTGCATTTTGAATGACAATTGCATTTTTATCATTTTGTTCCCACAGATCTTTATTTGGGTGGTATTTGATCACCACTGGGTTTTTAATTTTTTGCTAAACAAATAAAAAAATTTGAAAAATTAAAATAAGTGAATAAGTTGATGAGCACTGATGAGGTCTACGTCAATAATAAAAGTGCTGATTATTACCGCAGACCCCCGTCAGGAAAGCCACTCGATCGACTCTCCTCTACTTGTCAGCATGAGTAAAGGAAAAGCTGATAAATGACATTTCCTGGTTACCATGTGATGAGCTGTGATTGGACACAGCATCATAGGCTCCTTACCAGGATCAGAGATGAGGTGTGTCAGAGTGACACACCGCACTACCAATCACCACGCTGCACTCCCTCGTGGAGGTGCATGAGTGGCTTATCTTGCTGGACATCATATGACGCTCACTCAGGATAATGTAACCACTTTGCAGCCATCATTCTACTATATGGCAGGCAGGAAGAGGTTAAACCCATATGTACGGTGTAACATGCAACATGTTACTATTAAGCACCCCCTCGACCCCCTCACAAGCCTGGACAGCAGACATGGGACCCTTTTTCCTCACCCGCTGTCACATTTAAAAAATGGCGAGGTTGTGCGACGCTTCACCCACACATCTGAAACATTCATTCACATAGATGACACCATGGCAGATTGACTTGTAATTTCAATGCTCTGATCAGCATGCTTATAGTTCAGTCTGTTTGCCTCTAGCTTTGGAAGAAGAAGAAGAAGAAGAAGAAGAAGAGGGGTCTGACACTGCAACAAAAATCTGCTGATTGCTTTGCAGGGCCCTTAAAAAAAAAAAAAAATATATATATATATATATATATATATATATATATATATATATATATACAATTTAAGGTCTATATATATATATATATATATATATATATATATATATATATATATATATATAGACCTTAAATTGTAAGCTCCTTGAGAGTAGGGACCAATGTGAATGCACAGTGTACAGTATATGTAAAGCACTATGTCAATTGATGACACTATATAAGTAGCTTAAATAATAATAATAATTAATGGTGCATAGTTGTATAGGAGTATGTGGATACCACCTAAATATAAGATATCAAGATTGAACACGCACAAATTAACCAGCAATATTTTTAGGGTATGGGATTTATTGCACAAACAGGTAAAGTGGGAATATAATTCACCTTTGATTTGACTAGAGGGGTCTATTTTTTTTTACAGAGAAATTAGACACTATTTGGAAAATTTGAGGCACAGTTAGAGGACATTATAAAAAAATGGAAAAATACAAGCTTTTCAGAAGTTAAAACACAAGAGGGATTTGTTGGATTTGAATGAATAGAGGTATTCGTAGTTAAAACATGTTGTGTCCTCTTTGCTGCAACCAATTAAGTTGGAGGAGAACCTAAATCCAATAGAAAGACTATATAATGCACAAACAAAAATAAAGCATGATATTTCACAAGTGTATAAAACATTGACAGGTAATGCCCCCATTCATTGAAAAATTTTAAAATTAGTTGGGGTCTCAACTAGATGAGCAACACAAATATAAAGAATTGGTATGTCCCAAAAAGCACAAAGCATCATTCTGGCAAAATTCTTTTTCATGAAATAAATCTTTTTCTACACACCTCAGGGTCTGTGGCCTTTAAAGTCCTATTTAAGGGGGAATATCCTTTTTGTTCTACATACTCAGGGATGTGTCCTATGCACTGACTTTTTGACATGGTGGAACCTCTTTTCTCTTGAGAGTTTTATTTGATCCATTCTACTCAATACCTGGGATCAAGGAACTGTGGATGAATGCCAATTAAACGCTATCATCCAGTGGATTGAGTTAAACAGTGTGTGTATTAGTCTAATATGCTGTGTGGGTACATTAGGTATAAGTGCAAACAATAAACACATCTTAGGGGTGAGGAGAATTGTTTTGCCCATAATATGTTCAATCTTAGCAGCTGCTCGTAGCCATATGTTTTTAAAAATTTTGCAGTTCCAGAATGTAATGTAAGATGGTACCTTGATCTGGACATCCTCTAAAACATGAGGAAGATACTGATGGATAAAATGAGTTTATTTTATATGGGGTTAGGTTGTTTCTCTTGCTAAAATTGAGTGAGTACATTTCAGTAGGGTTTGGATCATAGTGGTCCATTCTGGTAGTGTGAAAGATTGGTCCAAGTCAATTTCCCATTGAAGCATTCGTTTTGACTTTTCTGAAAGAGGAGATTCATTTAAACAGGGGAAAATACGAGGTATCAATCCCTTATCTCTTAGTGAGGAGATGAAGATTTGTTCAAATTGGGAATAAGGGGGTTGTAATGTTTGCAAAATTCTACCAAAAATACTTTTTTTCTATTTTAGTATAATGGGGTAATTCTGAAATTGGGATATTGTATAGTTCACAGCAATCTGAAAAAGGGTGAAATGTATTATTTAGGGATTGCGATTTCAAGGTAGTGAGGTTGTGTAGTTTCCATATATAGAAAGTGTTACTATTTCTAAAGGCTGGGGAGAAGCGGGGGTCTCCTATAAAAGATGCTGGGGGGGATAGAAATCAAGTCAAATTCATCTTTATATCAGTGCCACCGTTTGTTATGAATGAGCCACCACATAGATCTCTCTGGGTTGGATTGACTTGAACCATAGAATGCCTTGAAGATGGAATGGTATAATTGATTGTTATTCAAAATGTAACCCAAACACTTGATTTGAAGGAGTGAACCATTGAGCTAACTGTGAAAATCTTGCAGCTAGATAATAGCACCATAATAGCACCATAGGAAGACTTAAACCACCATTTGAATGAGATCTGTGGATGAGAGTATAACCAAACCTCGTTTTTTTTGTGGAGCAATATACATTTGTTAATTTCTCTTTGAAGGGGGTCTAAAGTACTTTTAGGGATTAGTGTGGGTAAAGCTCTAAAATAAAAAAGGAGATGTGATAATTAGACCATAATTTTAGTAGTGTTTTAATATTCGTGAATAGTGGTGGATAGTTGGTTTGAAAAATAGTTTTATAAGATGCGATAAAGGAGGGTGTCCAAATATTTAAAAACAGATTGTGAGGTCCAAGTAAAAGAAAATCTCTCCTGCAAAGATGCCACTAACGATGGTGGAATATTTATAGGCATTGCAGTACATTTGGATAAATTAACCCCTAGGCCAGTAAGATCTTGAAATATTGCTAATTCTTTGATAAAATGTTGGCGTATAGGCTCAGTTTGAAGTCTTTAAGGCCTTTGGAATGGCCTTTTATGTTAACATTATTTCAGATGCCACATGCGAGGGGTTCTATGGCCAGGGCAAAAATGATTGGGGAAAGGGGGTACCCCTGTCTAGTTCCTCTATCTAGTATAAAGAACTCTGAGTATACTCCTGTAAGTCTAATTCCAGTTTGTGGATTTTGATATAAATCTCTAAAACCATGCATGAATTCATTGAGGGTCCAAAATATGGGGACATTTTTTATAATATAAGGTAGAATACCCATCTGGACCAGGTGCTGTGGAGGTTTTTAGGGACTTAATAATCTCAGTTGTTTCTTTAGCAGTACATGGTGCATTCCGTTTCTCAATTTGCTGGGCAGACAGAGTGGGATGCAAAACGTCCCCAAGCCAATCCAAAGAAGACTGTCTTTGTGAAGATTGAGGAGCTGACAGTAAATTCTTGTAGAAGACATAGAAAATCTCCATAACTTCTTTAGGGTGAGAGACTAAATTACTGTTGGAATTGCGTAATTTATAAACATGTGGGGGGTTTTAGATTGTTTCAGCCAAACATGGTAGAGGAAGAGTTGCTATATAATAGGAATTTTACTTTGCACCATCTCAAGGCCTTTTCTGTGTCAGTAGACAACAGTGTGTCTAGGGCTCTGGTTTTATCTTGGATTTGCTTATATAAATTTGGAGATGGGGACTGGGAATATTTGTAATATATTTTGTCTAATGCTTTGGTTAGGGTAGTAATATCAATTAATTTTGTTTTATTTTTGGCTGAAGCAGTATTAATTAGATGACCTCTCATAACTGCCTTATGTGCTCCATAAAGTGGTAGAAGGCATGTCTGGAGTTATATTACAAGTAAAGTAATCTGCTAATTGTGTTGAAAGTTGTTGGGCAATAGTGGGGTTTGTTAATAGAGCGTCATTAATACACCATTTATATGGAGTAGGGGTCATGCCTATGTGAGATGTAGTGAAAGAAACAATGTGATGATCAGACCAAGGGTATATGTGGATGTCAGCTTTACATCAGTTAGCTAAAAGGATTGGGGTTCCAAAAATATAGTCTAATCTTGCATAGCTTTCATGTGGATGAGAATAAAATGTATAACCTCTTATGCCACCAATTATGAGCTCTCCAGGTATCTTTTAATGAAATGTTGTGTAGAGAGTGGGAAAGAGATTTAGGGAATGCCTTTGACAATAGGACAACTACTTCTATCAAATACAGAATTTTCTGCTGAATAAAAGTCTCCTCCTACTATTATATGGGGGAATGATATCTGTCGAAAGTATCAAAAACATTTAAAACTATTTAGATTGTGCTTCATTTGGGGCATACATTGAGGCAATAGTGAGTTGGCGACTTTTAAGGATGCCTTTCAAGATCAGGAATCTACTCTCTGTCTCCTTGTATATGTTGAGTATTTCTATCAATAGTGATCTCCTTATGAAGATGGCAGTACCACGAGTCTTGGAAATATAGTCTGTACAATAATGCTGGTTATAAAATTTGTCAAAACATTGCGGGTGATTATTTACTGGTGAAGTGAGTTTCTTGCAGTAAAATAATATCTTCACCTAATCTTTTATAGTTACGGAATGCTTTTTTGCATTTGCTGGGTGAGTTAAAACCTTGGACATTGTGTGATAATACTTTAACCTCCCTGGCGGTATGATTATTTCGGATTTTAGGTGCTAAAAGCGGTACAATTATTTTGCATGAAAATTTGGTGTTTTGTATTGTAGTCCTGTAATTCTTAGGAATAACTGACTTAAATCTGTCCAAACAAGAGTCTAGCAGACATCCCAGGTATGATAAAGTTTGAAAAATGAAATCATAAATTATAACATAATAAATAACTATAAATAATTATACCAAATAATAATATAACAATAATAAAAATCATTCAATAATGTAATCAAATCAAAAATACTGAACTTTGCTCAGTTGCAGAATTGTCACTGTCATTACTTTTCAATATTTGATGACGGATCTCCCCACAAATCGCTATCCCTCAATCCTGCGAGTGATTCTAATTTATTATCGCTGTTTTATAGCTGGTCTAAAAACATTTTTGATGTAAAGGGACAGTTTTGGTTGCTATGGACAATCTCCAATTTCCAAGCATAAACAGTTTTTATATTATAAAACTGCATGCAGGGCACTGGGCAGACCACTAGGGACAAAGGGGATTTTAAATAATTACATACAGCAATGTGATCTGTAAGATTACATTATACTGTATGCATACTGTGTGTTTCCCTTTTTGAATTTGGCACCGTTCTCCGTCCCCGTGCATTGCAACTCTCGCAGGGAACGGAGATCGGCTCCGTGATGAATCGAGCAGAGCACAGCTCGCTTGTACAGCGGGAGGACATCGCTGGATCCAGGGGAGAAGGTAAGTAAAACCTCCCTGCATTCAGCGATGTGGCCCCAAGTCTGGCTCGGGGTTACCGCTTATGGTATAAAATCTCCACCCCGAGCCAGACTCGGGAATACCGCCAGGGGGGTTAAGTCTCATTGTAGAACTCATAGGTAGAGATTGTTCTAATATGATAGTAAGCTATATTTACTATAGTAGGGGCTGCTAAAACTAGAATTATATAGCCAGTGTGTTTACTTATGTTATTCTTAAACTTACAAAAAATGGAGATTAGAATAACTATCCAGTAGAACAACAGTCAAGCTAACCTTAGAGAAAACTTTAACAATACATTGCATATGGTTAAGCATATATAACACCTCAAGGAAAAAAAAAAATTGTTAGACCTTTTCAAAAACGTGTAAAAATATACTATCTTGGTAAAACTCTGATGCCGTGTACATGCAACCGGACTTTTCAACGGACTAGGTCCAGTCTTCCTGAAGGAATTTTCGGTGGGGGTCTGATGGACTTTCTGAACGAATGGACTTGGCCACACATGACCAGACTAAGTCTGTTCGAAAGTCCGTTCATTTTGAACGTGATGACGTAAACGGGACTAAACAAGGATGTTCAATAGCCAGTAGCCAAGAGATGCCCTTGCGTTGTATCTGGTCCGCCAGACTAGCACACAGATGAACTGTTTTCCCGATTTTTCGTCCGTCAGACTTGAGTCCTTCTGATAGATTTGACACATGTTTTATTTATAGGTCCGTCTGACTTTTGGGGAAAAAAAGTCCACTGGAGCCCACACACGATTGAATTGGCCAACATATTCTGATCTGCTGGCCCAAGTCTGCCGGAAAGTCTGATCGTGTGTACGAGGCATTAGAAATAATGTATAAGTTGGGAGCCAGGGTGTAAGACACCACCTGACGAGAACAATTTTGATGAGGACAAAATGTCCAAAACTCACATAAGAAGTCCTATCTATTAAAACAATAGATAACATGATCAGTTGCATAAAAATCATTATGAACTGAACCATATTTTGGGATCCCATTGTGAGTAGGGGGACAAACTAACTGAGGTGGAGCAGATCAGCCCCAGCGAAGATTCTATAAGACAAAAAAGTATGTGTGTGCTGTATATCATATACTGAAAACGAGAAAAAGAAAAATATATAAATTCTTATAAAAGGTAATATAAAATACCAACTAGTGTCCTTTTAAAGGAGTAGATCATCTGTTTACTTTGAGCCATTTAAACTTGCAACCTTTCAAAACTTTAATAACTTTTCTTTGAGCTTGATGGAAAAAGTGGAAATCTTTGATCCTTGTTTCCTTTTAGTTCCTATCTTTTCCTCAATGTTGTATTTTTGAAGGCGGGAAACCATTTTAGACGAAAGAATGACACATCGTCTTCAAATATCCATATTTGTTGCCATCTTCTTTGATCCCAACGTGTGGCTGGGATAGCCAAAATCGGTGAAGTATGGGGATCAGTAGGAGGTCTTGCTTCTACAACTAGTAAAGTCCCAACTTTACTAGGAGATCCTTACTTTCTGAGTAATTAAAACAGTGTAGATAGTGGCACTGTTAATTTAAATGGAAATCCCCACCAGTATCTTATGTGAGCCGATTGTAACACCAAGGTTATTAACTTCATTTTGCGTCTTCTTTCTAGGGTAGCTTAGGAAATGTCAGGAAATATTTGAATTTTTGTTCCATCCAATTCAATGTTGTTTCTAGATGTTCTTAATATGATTTCTTTATGATGAAATCATTCAGGCACAGAATGATGTCTCGTGGAAGCTTGTCTGGAGGTGGTTTAGAACGCAAGGCCCTATGCATTCTGTCACAAGCAAATGAAGTAGGTGGTGACTCAGGAAGGAGATTGTGAAACAGTTTAGATACTGCAGGCATCAGGTCAGAAATTGTTTCTGGGATACCATACCACAAATCCTTAGGTTGTTCCTGCGGTTTTGATTATCTAAATCTTCCACCTGCGAGTGCAAATATGAGTAATTTTCAGGCTAGAAGTTCAAAGTCTTTTCTAAGATCATTATGTACAAGTGATAGATCATCATGCTTGGTTTCTAGAACGTCTGTGCATCCCTCAAAAGTTGCTATATTTTGTGTGAATGTGCTTGTTGTTTTTTGGAGCTCATATTGTAATTTTTCAGCAAGTTTTTCATAAATCTTAGTTAAGCTGGCATCTAAATCAGCTTTTGTAAGCTGAGAGGAGTACTCACTGTTATTTTGTGTGGAAAATAAACTCCTGCAGATGGTTGCCCTCTGTTATAGGAGACTGTACAGTCTGCGGAGAGCCGGCTCCTTTTTGAGCCATTTTCTTCTGCTCCTTGTTGCGCAGTAGATAAGTGGTCAAAGAATGTTGTTGTGAATGGTGACAGTGCACCTTCTTACCCGACAGCATGCACTGGAGTGTCCAGCAGGGGGGGTGATGGAAGTGGAGGTAATTTACTGTGGTTTCTCCCTGCAGTGTGCATTAAATCCCTGCTGATCCGACGGAGCTCCTACATAGAGATGCTCATCTGCATCTCGCCCCACATGTGCCCCCTTTTAACCAGATGCGTGGCCTTGGCTCATCTCGTCAACTCCATCTCAAGTTAAGATGTAGCCGTGCTGCATACTATTGTGTGGTAACAAACTGTCCGGTAAGATAGCTGTGGCGCCCTAATGGAGCTAGGGTAAGGCACAAGGAGTCAGGGAAGACAAAAAGAATCTGTTGTGGGGTAACAATATGGCTGCTTCTCACCAGATTATTACCAATGCTGGTAGTGGAATTCTTATTTCGTTATTTCCTTAACTATCATTATACAAATGTTATATAGATTCAATACATAGCACAAGCTTATCAATTTTATACAAATCCAGTCTTTAGTCTCTTCTTCATTTTATTCAAGTGATATATGCTAGTTAATGATCAGGACCTTTCTTTTTCTCTTCATCACTTGAGATCATATTATATGTACATGTTCTATCTGGGTTTTACTGTGTGATACTGAGCCTTACAAATGCATAAATAGTGCCATAAACAATGAAAATCAATATTGCTAAAAAATTTAACTATGAATAGCCTGCCCCTGTTGAAGACACTCTATGTCGAAACGCGTCGGGATCGCTTTTGGCACCCCACATTGCTTTTATTTTGTTCACTTGTGATCACCAGTCATAATTTTTATTCAATTATATGACCTTTTAATAAAACCTACGGTTAATATTTTTTGACCCGCACCATGTGGAGCTTTCTCTTTTCTTTTTTATTCTAAACTCTACAAACCCCTCACCCCTCGCTTGGGGTTGTAATTCCAATTGAACCACATCCGAATTGGGCATCCTGAGGAACATTCCGGAGAACCCCCTGTGAGACACCCCCTACGGTCTTCAGTCGTTTGGAGTCTTCTCAACATCTGGTTGGACCCCTACCAATTTACCATCTGGTCCTAGGTCTGGACCCCAAGCGTTTCCGACTCAACCATCGTAAGACCGTGTGAGTCCATCATATTCGGTAAGAGTATTTTACCCACTCTTTTTATATCTTTAGACAAGCTGACATATTGGGTTGCACTTGACTAGTGAAACGCCTATCTTTTCTGAAGAATCTTTATTACACTTTTTGTGCACCAGTCACACTACAGAGGACTTTATTTATTATTATTTGTGATTGTATATGGACTTTCCCCATGTGATTACCGATTTTCCCATGTGATTACTGATTAATTCGATTTTTTGTGATCATATTCGGATCTTCCTCATGGGACTACACATTCACTTAATAGAAGCGCTACACTATTTCCTGTTTTAAATTGTTTAACTTTGTTTGTTTGAAGTGTTGGCAGCTGCTTTTCCACTTGTTTTTTTGTTAGTTTGATACAGCGCGGTGTTTTCCCCTTTTTTCTATGAATATAAAAAAAAGAAATTGTGTAACAAACAAGTGCACAGTGAAAAAAATGTAGTATTATTCCTTAATATCAAATGTCCAAAAAAAAAAGAGATTTTTTTCTCCCAATTTACATCAATCCACAGAGACAAAAGTGCAAATTTGGCTATTATATGTATTAATCTTGAAAAGGAGACTCTAGTGATGATAATCCTGATCAGAAGAGGATGACTTCACACACATACCCCCCCGCCCCATGTGAATGCGCTCACCTCCAACAGTGTGACCGCACACTTACGTTTGGTGCACATAAGCGGTTGAACTGGCTCAGCGGGATCCCACAGGAAAATCCAGAGAAGTTGTCCTCAATTTAAAACAAGAAAGGCTGGATAGGGCATTATTGCTAGTTTAGAAATGTATTTAGAAAACATAACATCGGGGTACTCACATATTTTAGGTGCTTCCAGCGCACCAAACTATAAAAGCATTAAGCATAGGCTTCCTCTCCAAAAGACTTCCAAACTTGTATATGTCAGCAGCTTGTACAAACAAGCATGTATGCGAGCTCTGTCCTGGCCCCTCCCTACTTGTGACAACAGAGGGCTAATCACATGTCTTCCTCAGGGCAATCTGGCTCACAGCAGTTTAAAACCCCTTGCTAGCTTCAGTCTAGAGTGATATTTAGTTTGTTCTTATTTATACGCTCCATGACTCATTTACAATCTATGTTCTAGATTGTATAAGTGTGTCATGGTTACCATATAAATCAATGTGATTTTTGTACTGTTTATACTACTGTTGATGCTCTCAAAAGAAAAAAAAAAAAAAGTAGAACCCCCTGAATGCCTGTCACTGTTGCTACATGGCTCTCAGATTGCTTTTCGGATGGCAGTAAACAAAAGCCTATAAAAGGTACAAGTGTTGCCTGTTTGTTTTGGGGAACCCATTAAGGGGCATCCTGTTGCAGAAACTGACATGACTCTAGTTTGTGGCTCAGATGAGCAGCCTATAGCAAAATGATGGTTAGGCGGGAATCTTGTAGTTCTGAGTGGTCATATGATGTCCTCATGGGCCACACAGCCGATGACTGACCACTATACCAGCCTGCTGCCAGTACCATGTGACCAATCATAGCAGATCACATGACAATTGTAAACAATGGGTTACTTCCTTTCATGCCATCCATTGTATATAATTGTGTTGCTAGCTGTGATTGGTCACAAGGTACAGACAGGGAAAATCACAGCCCATCTGTACTATGTAATTAGCTTTGGCCAAGGCAATAAATGAATCAGTTTCATTCAGTAAAAAGGGTTGCTTATGCCAATGAAATTCACAGGTATAAACAATCAAGAAAAAAATCCTGATCACTTCCTCAGAGTAGTACAATGTTACTATGGTAACATTATATTGGTCTGATCACAGTGTGTTAAAAAAATCATAAAAAAAGAAGAAAATGTCACCAGTCAATGTCCCTGATCACTGCTACACCAGTTATATGATGATGTTGTACGTCACCAGTAATAGTATGTAAAAACAAAATGTGAAATACATTTTTTTTTCATTTGTTCATTTTCCCAAAAATTATGACACAAATTTACAAATTCAAACCATGTCTCTTAATAAATACCTTGGACTGTCTACTTTCCAAAAATTGGTAATTTGGGGGATATCTGTATTGTCCTGACATTTTTGGGCATCAAGAAATTAGGCTGTCAGTACATCAGGATTGATAGATTTTCAGATATATATCATAGTTTGCGGACTCTAACTTTTCTACAGACTAAATATACAGGTGCATCTCAAAAAATGTGAATATCATCAAAAGGTAATTTATTTCAGTAATTAACCACTTACCGACCGGCTCACGTCGATATATGTTGGCAAAGTGGCATGGGTGCACAAAACAACATACCTGTATGTTGCTGCATCATCCGCGGCTAGCTGGCGCATGCCTGCAGGTCCCACGGACTTGATGTTCACCGGTGGCCCGTGATCGTGGGATAAGTCATGATCATGACAAAGAGGTAGAACGGGGCAGATGCCTATGTAAACAAAGCATTTCCCTGTTCTGCCTAGCACCATGACAGGGATCTACTGCTCCCAGTGATTGGGAGCAGGGATCTCTGTCAAGTTCTAGTGAGCCCACCCCCCTACAATAGAAACAGAAAATACTGATGGAACAAAGTTAACCCCTTGATTGCCCCCAAGTGTTTAACCCCTTCCCTGTCAGTGACAATAACAATAGCAAATTGCTGCCATTACTAATAATAAAAAAAAAAATGCCATAAATCTATCCTCTATTTTGTATATGCAATAACTTTTGCGCAAACCAATCAATATATGCTTATTGCAATTTTTTTTTACCAAAAATATGTAGAAGAATGCATATTGGCCTAAACTGTGGAAGAATTTTTTTTATATATAGTATTTGGGGATATTTATTATAGCAAAAAGTAAAAAACATTGCTTTTTTTTCAAAATTGTCACACTTTTTTGTTTATAGCGCAAAAAAGAAAAAGCCACAGAGATGATCAAATACCACCAAAAGAAAGCTCTATTTGTGAGAAAAAATGATGTCAATTTTGTTTGGGTACAAAATTGCATGACCGTGCAATTGTCAGCTGTATCGCAAAACATTGGCTTGGTCAGGAAGGGGGTAAGTCCTTTCCAGGCTGAAACTCTCATCTTTTTCTTGTCAATACCCAACAGATTTTCTATGGGGTTTAGGTCAGGCGAGTTTTCTGGCTAATCAAGCACAGTGATACCATGATCATTAAAGCAAGTATTGATACTTTGGCAGGGTACCAAGTCCTGCTGGAAAATGAAATCAGCATCTCCATAAAGCTGGTCAGCAGAGGGAAGCATGAAGTGCTCTAGAATTTCCTGGTAGAGGGCTACGCTGACTTTGGACTTGATAAAACACAGTGGATTAACACCAGCACATGACATGGCTCATCACGAATTGTGGAAAATGTTGCATTTGATTTGGAAATCAAGGTCCCAGAATCTGGAGGAAGAGTGAAGAGGCACATAATCCAAGTTGCACAAAGTCCAGTGTGAAGTTTCTACAGTCAGTGATGATTTAGGCAGCCATGTCATCTGCTGGAGTTGGTCCACTGTGTTTTATTAAGTCCAAAGTCAGCGCAACTCTCTTCCAGGAAATTCTAGAGCACTTCATGCTTCCCTCTACAGACCAGCTTTATGGACATGCTGATTTCATTTTTCAGCAGGACTTGGCACTTGCCCACACTGCCAAAAGTACCAATATCTGGTTTGATGATCATGGTATCACTGTGCTTTATTGGCCAACACACGCGCCTGACCTAAACCCCATAGAGAATATGTGGGGTATTGACAAGAAGAAGATGAGAGACACCAGACCCAACAATGCAGATGAGCTGAAGACCACGATCAAAGCAACCTGGGCTTTCTATAACACCTCAGCAGTTTGCCTCCATGACACACCACATTGATGCAGTAATTTGTGGAAGAGGAGCCCCAACCAAGTATTGAGTGCATACTATACTGCACATGGTCATACTTTTCAGTAAGACAACATTTCTGTAATAAAAATCCTTTTTTTTATTGGTCCTATGTAATTTTCAAATTTTCGGAAATACAGAATTTTGGATTTTCACTAGCTGTAAGCCATAATCATCAAAATAAAAAATAAATAAAAAATGCTTTAAATATATCACTCTGTGTGTAACGCATCTATATAAAATATATGAGTTTCAATTTTTGAATTAAATCACTGAAATAAGTTAACCTTTTAATGATATTCAATATTTTTTAGATGTACCTACCGGTATATAAAAATACACAAAAATGATACAAAATAATATACCAGTGATGGCGAACCTTGGAACCCCAGATGTTTTGGAACTACATTTCCCATGATGCTCAACTACACTGCAGTGTAGTTGAGCATCATGGGAAATGTAGTTCCAAAACATCTGGGGTGCCAAGGTTTGCCATCACTGTAATATACACTCATTTGGATTATTTTCACCAAAGGAATGTAGCAGAATACATGTTGGCCTAAATTTATGAAGAATAATTATGAATGGGGTGGTGAAGTGGGGGTGATTTTATTTCGTTTGATTTTGTTATTTCGGTAGTTGGCTTATCCTCTGATGAAGCAATAAGCGAAACATGTCGGGATAAATCAATCACAACTACCTCAACCATACCTCTTGTTGGACCACAAAGTTGTATACAATATTTTAGTATGATTATATAGATTGCCTCTTTGTTTTTATGGGATTTGTATAATAAAATATTTATAGAAAAAACTTTTACCTATATATAAAAAAAAAATTTCTTCTTGAGTATTGCACCATTAATGTCCCATTTCCCTGGTTTGGTCTCTCCAAAAAAATTATTGATACACTGCAGTGTAGTTGAGCATCATGGGAAATGTAGTTCCAAAACATCTGGGGTGCCAAGGTTTGCCATCACTGTAATATACACTCATTTGGATTATTTTCACCAAAGGAATGTAGCAGAATACATGTTGGCCTAAATTTATGAAGAATAATTATGAATGGGGTGGTGAAGTGGGGGTGATTTTATTTCGTTTGATTTTGTTATTTCGGTAGTTGGCTTATCCTCTGATGAAGCAATAAGCGAAACATGTCGGGATAAATCAATCACAACTACCTCAACCATACCTCTTGTTGGACCACAAAGTTGTATACAATATTTTAGTATGATTATATAGATTGCCTCTTTGTTTTTATGGGATTTGTATAATAAAATATTTATAGAAAAAACTTTTACCTATATATAAAAAAAAAATTTCTTCTTGAGTATTGCACCATTAATGTCCCATTTCCCTGGTTTGGTCTCTCCAAAAAAATTATTGATACACTGCAGTGTAGTTGAGCATCATGGGAAATGTAGTTCCAAAACATCTGGGGTGCCAAGGTTTGCCATCACTGTAATATACACTCATTTGGATTATTTTCACCAAAGGAATGTAGCAGAATACATGTTGGCCTAAATTTATGAAGAATAATTATTTACACAATTTTAAACATGGCAATCAGAACATTTTCTGAACATTACCTTTTGCATTTGTCTTTACTGTACAACAAAAAGTTTTACTTTTTCTGTTCAGAGATATACCTTTCTATAGTCCTGATAACTCTTTTTATCAAGGGACCATGGTGCTAATTATACATTTTATGTCCTTGGAGAATAATGCATTTAATTTATAGGTAGGGCTCTAATATGATCATAAGCTGACTCCAGTGACCTTATAATTAAACACACTTTTTTCATAATGCAGAATATTACTGTTGAAAAAAAAAACAACCAGATTTACTAAACAGCTGTAAAAATTGATTAAAGAATAATGGTACACTATTGATGTGCAATTGGGGGATGCATAAATGGACAACTACCTGTGAAATTGTGATTTTCCTTGTTAATTGGCCATAATTTTCATCATTAGGGATGTGAATTTTGTTTTGTATCAAAGCAGATGGAATGTTTTCAAGCTAATGTTTACAGCTGGCCTTTAATATTCTTACAAGCTGCTAACCTTTAGACAAAACTTCATACAAACAGCTAAATGCTCAGTTGAAACACATACCGGTATATGTTTATTTTTTTTACCTGCCAGAGGGGTTTGCAGTCTTGTTCAATCACTCTTGAAATTATACACCTGTGCTGCAATGCACACTAGGGAAATCTCTCTTCCTAGTTTACTATTACTGCTTCTTGGATCACCTCTAGGCTAGGTTCACACATGTCCAGGATCCAGTACAATTTTGTGCACCAGTTCAGGTGCAAAATTTTAACTAGATTTGCACCTAAACTGGGCACAAAAAACTCACACAGGACCCTTTTCAGAAATGGACGGTAGCCGCCCCAGACATCTGTAAACTGCCTCCATTTTACGTCGGTCCGATGCACATATTATGCAAATTGGATTTGGTTAAACATGCATCCTATTCGCATATATGAACCAAGGCCTAACAGAGGTAACCATACCAATGTTTAGTGGCCAGGATGGAGGCGGAAAATAGGAATGAGCTGTGGCTTTGGCTTTAGACCAAAATTTGGCTGTTCACAGGTTGGGCAAAGGAACAGGTCAAACCTCTGGCTGCAGCAGCAAGTGAAACATTAAGATGAGTGTAAAAATATTTGCAGGGATGATGTAACAAATGGAATGCCCCCTAAAGTTTATACCAGGTGCTTCAGACCTGTTATAGATGTTATAGGTACCTCACAAAAAACAATAAAGAAGAAATACCATGGAGTCTTCCAAATTCCATACCAGGCTATTTGTGTCTGATACGAATATTAAGGGAGAATTCCACAAAAAAAAAAGTGAGTTCCCCTAAAGTCCATAACAGACCCTTATCCAAGCATAAAACATGTCAGGCCAAGAAAGGGGGTACACGTGCACCCCCACCCCCTTCTGAACCATACTAGGCCACACATTGTCCCTATTTTCATGAGGACAAGTGTCTCTTTCTCACAACCCTGGCTTGTGGGGGTCTGCAGGTGGAAGGGGTTATTGAAATCTAGAAGCCCCCTTTAAAAAAAAAAGTCACACAATGTAAATTCCTCATCAATTGCATGGTCTAGTGAAGCAGATCTACATCAATTATGGTGATTTACACTCAAAAACCCACCAATCACCCTTGACAACTGCTTGCCATGAATGGCATCCCCCATCCCCACTGCAGAATGTAAATAAAGGTTTTCTAGGTTTTCTTGGTGATTTAATTAACCAAATATGAACATGATTACTCAATAAGGGCTGTGGGAAAGGGTATTTTGTGTTCCGTCAACATGGGAACAAGATGCCTTGGCAAGGGAAGGAGAAGTGCAAACTTGTCCTTCCCCTTTCCTGGCCAGCCAGGGTCTGGTATTTATTTTGGGGATCAGATCGCATGCTGTTTATGTTTTTCTTGCTCAGGTTCCTCAACGATATCCTTACCAGACAAGTGTCAAGGACAAGTGTCTGGTATGTATTTTCGGGGAAACCCCATGCCATTTCTTTCATGAAGGGCCCCCTGTTAACATTTATACCAAACTCTCCTCTACGATTAGGGTCTTGCATAGATGAGGCGAATCCTATACTGCTTTGTTTGCAAATAGAGCAAAGCAGCCCAAAACTGTTATTTACCAGAAATTGAAACAGCATGCTTTTCATTGTGCAGTAAACATCAGTTTTGCTATGGCAAATTAAAAATGAATGGTCACACTACGCTTACAAAACTGACACTAAAGTAAAAATGAATAGTCAAACTACACTCACACTGAACTAACATTAGATTCACACTAAACTGATATTCTACACTGACAATAGAAGCAAAATAGCACACTATAATGGAAAATTGTTATTAATACTCACCGTAATTTTCCTTTCTTGGTCTGTCCTCACATCAGCACACTATGGGTTAACTGTTCCTCAATAACCCTCGGGACCACCTTCTTCCAGCATTATAAATCCCTGTCCTCCCCTCCCCCTCATGTTCTTGTAGTGGTGACAGGCCACTTAGGAAGGGAACAAAGTTGTACTAATGTCCGGACGGACCAGGAAAGAAAAATTACAGTGAGTATTAATAACACTTTTCCATTTTCCTGGTTGTCCTCCCGTCAGCACACTATGGGATATACCCAAGACAATATAGGGTGGAAAGAAATGAGAAAGACTCACCCAATTCCATGCTTCACCACACTTTAATGAATTAATTGGCCAAAAGAGTCGACACTACCACCACTCCAAACATCGAACAACTAGCAACCACATCCAGTTTGTAGTGCCAAGCAAAAGTCTCACAGGAAATCCAGCTAGCGGTCCTGCATATGTCTTCCACCGGGATCTTTGCCACAGACACCCACAAAGCTGCTATCCCTCTTGTAGAATGAGCCTGTATAGTCTTTGCCCTGTTGCTTGTCTACCAAGGAGATAGTTCTTGTGATCCCCATGGACAAGACCCTTGATGGTGCTGCATCCCATTTCTTCTCGAAGGGAAGATTAACAGATTATTCGATTTGCGTATCTGTTGTGCCCTTTGAAGATATGTTGATATTAAGCCAACCATATCCAGAGGTCTCAAATCTAACTAGTTCTCCTGATCCAGAGGCTGTAAGGTAACACTGCCTCCCAGTTTACATGAAACCTTGACACCACCTTAGAGGCCAAGGCTGAAGCGAGTCTCAGGATCACTCTGTCCAGATAAATAATGCAGAATGATTCTTCACAGGATCAATAAAACCCAGTGCATATGATTCAGTCAGACTGCAACAGTGCATTTAGGACCATGCCCAAGTCCCAAGTTGGGAAAAGGTTCCTCCTTGGTGGCCGCACTCTTATTGTGGCTCTGAGGAATTGCTTTATCAAAGACTTATTAGCCCGTCTATGTCCAGTGAAGCAGGACGGGGCTGACACTTGAACTTTAACTGAGCTGTATGCCAAGCCTGCAGTTAGTGCTGTTCGTAGAAATTCCAAAATATTTATATTGATACCTGGAATTAATGGGGAGAAACTATGCTGTAAAGCGAAGTTCACTAATTTTCTCCAAATCCTGGAATGTGGCGCTTATTGTAGTCTTCCTTGCCAACAGTAACATAGTGATTACCTACCTGGGCCCTGTGCATGCAGTCAGGCCAATTCAACAGCCAGGCCATCAGCCGCAGTCCCTGGGTTACGGTGCACCCACTGTTCCGCTGTAACAGGTCCCTCCTGAGAGGCAAGAGCAGAGGAAACCATGGCCTCATGGGCCAGAACAGTAAAATTATAATGGCATGCACCTCCTCCTTCGCGATCTTCAGCAAGGTCCTCATGTTTAATGGGATTAGAAGAAACAAGTACACTAGGGGAAACCGCCATAAGATCGAGAAGACGTCCTGGGCTATCGCCTTGCAGCAAACTCTGGTACCTGCTCATTCCCTGGTGTGGCCACCAGGTCTAAATTGGGTGTCCCCCATCTAGCAAAAATCGGTTGAATATAGTGACTGATTTCCCATTCTCCATGGCTGGGAAACCTCTGGCTCAGACGGTCTGCTATCTGGTTTTGGCTGCCTGGAATGTACACTGCTGTTAAATCCTCCACATGAGTCTCGGCCCAATGGAAAATTTTGGTTACTAATTGGAGTAACGCCATACTCTTGGTTCCTCCCTGTCTGGTGATATATGATACTGCTGTCTGGTTGTCCAATCGAAGTTTGACTTGAGCTCCCTGAATCATTCCCTTGAATGTCATCAGGGCCATGCATGCTGCCTGTAGCTCCAGTAGATTGGAGTGTCTGGTTTCCATCATGCTCTACCTGCCTTGAACCTGCCTGCTGAGGCAGTGAGCCCCCCAGCCCTGGAGGCTGGCATCTGAGGTTATTAGAATCTAGTCTCCTGGGCTGAAAGGCATGCCCCGCGACAGTGTTTCTGGCAAGGTTCACCAGCTTAGCCTCTGTCGGATTCGTCCTGGTATCCAGATCTTCTGGTCCAATGACCAACCATCCCATTGTTCCAGGAAGGTCATCTGGAAGTCTCTCATATGGAACCTTGCCCAAGGTATTGCCAGGATAGCTGCGGTGAACATCCCCAACATTGTCATATAAAGGGGTGGGTCCTGCGCAAATCGTGCCACTCAAATAAAATACACAAATTCAAAATAATATAAATATGTGCATAAATACAATGGCGTGAAAAAAAATATAGTCCAAAAAACAGCACGCATAAAAATATATAAAAAATATATAAAAAAATGGAAAAAAGGTTTAATGATAGAACAATAATAAAATGTCCGCTACTCAAGGCTCCCAGAACTCTCACCTTTAAACGAAGTGAATAAGCAAATCAAACAAACTCCAGGATTCTCTTATTTCATTCATAAATAATAAATAATAGCCATCAAGCAATCCAAAGGAGGGATGCAATGATACAATTCCGCCACTAGAGGGCCAGTCCCAGCTTCCAGAATAGCTGAAATGGATCTTCACTTCTATTTCACAGTGTATGGCTCAAAATAAGAGAGAGGAGGGGGAGAGAGAGAAACAGGAGACTTCCATAGTGTAGTAGTTTAAAAAACGGCAGGTAAATTTATTAAAAAGCAGTAAAGACTCTCACATTTTAATTGCAAAAACAAGCACAATCAGGAAGAGGGTATAATGACAACTTCCTCCCGCCTTACTCTACTTCCGGTTCGTCCTCTGGCCAATCCCTACGCGTTACGTCATGTGACTTCTTCATGGGGATGCTGATAGGACCTTGCTGGAAGCTGGGACTGGCCCTCTAGTGGCGGAATTGTATCATTGCATCCCTCCTTTGGATAGCTTGATGGCTATTATTTATTATTTATGAATGAAATAAGAGAATCCTGGAGTTTGTTTGATTTGCTTATTCACTTCGTTTAAAGGTAAGAGTTCTGGGAGCCTTGAGTAGCGGACATTTTATTATTGTTCTATCATTAAACCTTTTTTCCATTTTTTTATATATTTTTTATATATTTTTATGCGTGCTGTTTTTTGGACTATATTTTTTTTCACGGCATTGTATTTATGCACATATTTATATTATTTTGAATTTGTGTATTTTATTTGAGTGGCACGATTTGCGCAGGACCCACCCCTTTATATTCATTATTTGATAGTTTGTGCTCACTATTTTGTCCTGCTGCATTTTTTAGTTAGCATTTGCACTTTATATCACTCAGGCTCTTTTTCACAGCATCTGTGTTTCATTATATCTGATTTTGGATTTTGTTCCACTTTAGTCACTTATTACCACTTAGCGGCGCGAAGGCTGACCACTTTTATCCCCAACATTGTCATGCAATCTTTTTCCGACAGCGCCGAGGCCTCCATTACCCTGTAGACACAGGCTTTCAGTTCGGCCACCTTGCGATATGGCAGAAGAATCCACCCTGATTGGGTGTCGAACACCATGCCTAAATACTCCATACATTGGGCAGGAATGAGGTTGCTCTCTTGACTGTTTATTAGGCAGTTTGGACAGGATCGCTATCACATTGTCGTGCTGTAGTGCCAGCTGTTTTTTTGAATGTGCTATGACAAGAATGTTGTCTAAATAATGAAAAATATTTATTCCCTGCAATTGGATAAATGGTATGGTCGCCAACAGGATCTTGGAGAAAACCCTGGGAGCTGTGTTGATGCCAAACTGCAGACATTTGAACTGATAATGTCTTTCGTCAATTGTGAATCTGAGGTACTTTTGATGACGTTTGTAAATTGGGATGTGTAAATAGGCATCTGCCAAATGGATTGAGATTAACCAATCTCCTCCTTGAACCACCGATGCTATTGTATATATTGACTCCCTGATTCTGAATCTTTTGGGAATGATGAAAAGATTTAGGGACATCAGGTCCAACACCGGTCTTGAGCTCTCCAGGTGCTTTGAGTACTAGAAATATCAGAGAATATACTCCATTCCCCTAGCACCCCTGTGGCAATGATGTAATGCTTGTTTCTGAGATAATTCGCAATGTATTCCTGCAAACACTTGCGTTTCTTCTGATCCCGTGGGTAATGTGTTTGGACAAAGATATTCAGAGGTTTCTTTTTTAAATCTTATCTTGTATCCATGCTTTACAGTCTGTCGAATCCAGCAGTCCTTCACATTCATTGTCCACTCCCTCCAGTATCTTGCCAACCTGGCTCCAACCTGGAGGGTTCGGATGTATTGACCGTCAAAAAGACTTCTCAGTCTTTTTTTCCGCCTGCCCTGTGGTTAATTTCACCTTGCGCAGGAAGGAGCTCTGTGTACCCCTCCATTGAGGTCTTTTGTATTCTGGGCCTGGCCTATATGATCTGGCCTCGCGGCCCCTTCTGTAATCAAACTGGCCTGACAGGAAGGGTTGCTGCTGTTCCTAGAGGTCTGAGGTAATAGGCCCAATTTTCCACCTGTGACCCACTTGATTGCCTACTCCAGGGCTGAACAGGATATTTCCGTTATATGAAATGTTGCATAACACCTGTTTAGATGCCACATCTGAGGTCCAATGTTCGAGCCATAACTCCCTTTTTGTGGACACTGCCTTTGCCATTAACCTAGCCAGTAATCTTACTAGATCTATGGAAGACTCAGCCAAAAAAGCTGCTGTCAGGTTGAGTTTTTCCAGTGCATTAATGACTTTAGCTGAAAGAAGAAAGAGAAATAGCAGTGATTGTATCGCTGTGCCAACATCCAAATAGACAAATACCAAGAGAGGTGTTCACCTTGGGGTAGCTCTTTAGCGGCACTCAAATAGTAGTCAGAAAATTATATAAAGATAGTCATATATTTATTTAGAAAATACAAAGATAAAAACGTAAATCATGGAGTGTACATATCACTCATAACTGATATTGCAAGTAATCGAAATTAATGACAATGAGTTGAATCCTTCACCAACACGTTTCGGAGTCTACAAGAGGTGCTCCTTCCTCAGGGGTATACAGGATATAGAGACTCTGTAAGGTAAGTACAATCAAATGCCTATACATATCATTAGTATATACTGTTGTATTTCAAAAATCTATTGAATATCCAACTTACAATTGCAACCTTTAGATGCCTATAGCACACTCCATAAGTCTAAAAGCAACATCAACAATATCACAATGGGACCACCATTGCCCTTAGATACCCAAGGTAGAAAAATATATATTATGCAGCCAAAAACCATCGAGGCAGGGGCTCACTACTTGTGGGACACAAGAGAAGGACCAACTGAGGCCCATGAAAAAGATTCTAAAATGAAAGAAAGGGAGAGATATAACAATGTAGAGAAACACAAAGTATATGCAAAGTATATTGGGTAACTGTATTGCCTAAATATATAATAAGATTGGGGCTTCATATGCATACCTGGATATGTGCTCAAGGGCAGAAGTGGAAGACAGATGTCCATCTTCCAGTTATAATATAGGGGAGATACTGTAGGAATAGAGTATATAATATATTTGTGTTACTATTACTACTGTACTGTTTGTGTTGATGGTTGGTGTGATGATGATGAATACATCACACAATATTTGGAGCATAAAACCAAAAAATAGGTAATTGATAATTCAATATAGTTGGAACAAATGTTACTCCCTAATAAGTATCCTATAATCTGGGGTCAGTGGACAAAAAGTACCAACCACATGAAATCCAAATGTGCCACAGAATTAAATAACCAACGCAAAGAGATAACAAGCCATCTCAGAAATCAACTTCCAAAATAAAATCTAGCCCAAGCAAGAGCAGAAACAAACAGGCTTAGTAAAATACCATAACAGCTGAAAAACTCTGGCTTGTGTCTCTTCATCTGGTCTCATGCTTCCTTTTTGCAATCATTGACCTTATTTAAATAGTGTCCAAAGATGTGCACGCGAGCCGCATGCGTGACAGAGCGGGGGCCCGTGCGCACCCCCCGCTGACATGGCCAGATCATCCTCCAGCATGAAGAACATGAGAACATGAAGGGGGAGACCAGAGACGGACGGAGATGGCAGATGGCTGGTAAATTACCAGTCAATCCGTCTGTCGCAAAAGTGCCACAGGAACCTGAGCATTGGCCGTGTCGTGCGGCCCAATCAACGTAGAACCCACATACATCATGGGAAGTGTAGTAATAAATGTAGTAAACCTAGTGTCAGCAATACTGACATCAAGTGGATGGATATCATATAACACCCTATAAACTAAAAGGGAAAGAGAACAGATATAGAAGTATTGAATGATATAAACAAAAATTAACTGGCTCTCGGGGCAGAATGTCAGGTCCCAGGGCCAATTCTGCTAAGATGCATAATACATAGTCCAGAAATACAAATGAACACATCAATTCATTGGAGGGTAAATGAGAATGTCAATCACAGCAAACAATTTTTACAGCTTGGGAATTATAAATAATGGGAATCTATAAATATACAGAAACCAAAGAACAACAAATGAACAAAGGATCATACAGTAGGCCCAAAAAGGAGGAAAAAAATACAAAAAAATATAAAAAATTGTTATATATATGTATATATATAAATACATACCAACATATATACGTACACAAAAAGTCAAGAAAGCAGAAAAAGGGGCATGTAAGGCAAAAAGAGGCAGGAGGGAAAGCAGGAGGAACCTCCAAGCTAGATGGAAACCTACTATCTTTCCATGCTGCCTGAGGCAAAACCCTCCAAGAAGGGTCTATAACAGACATCCTCATTTACACCTGGTGGTTTATTTGCCCTAAGGGCATATATCTAGCTAAGTTCAAGTTGTAGGAGGGACTTATTCCAGTCCCCTCCTCTAGACGGGGTGTGAACCCTGTCCAGGATAAGGAATTTGATTTTTGGGAAATAGCCATCATGGACAATGCTCATATGTCGACCTAATGGTAGCCCAGGATTACATGCCTGAATACTCCTAATATGTCTGTATTCCCTCTGCCAGAACTGGAGCTTCGTCTTTCCAACATAGAAGCATCTGCAGTCACTGAGAAGCATATAATTTACTCCGGGCATTTTGCAGTTAGCGAAATGATAAGGCCTAAAGATATCCCCATTGGGTAAGGTGATCCCTCTGGCCATGTACATATATTTGCAGTACCTGCATGACCCACACATAAATGTGCCTTTATATTTACAGTTCTCTTTTTTTAATGTATCTCTAAATTCACTTTCACATGGTTGTCTCGAATGGAGATAGCTCTTCTAAAAGTAAACATGGGAGTATTCGGGACTAAATGTCCTATAATTGGATCCATTGCCAAGATATGCCAATATTTATTGACAATCTGTCTGATTTCAGTATGCTGATTAGAGAATTTAGTGACAATCCTCAAGGAATTTTCTTGTTTTTTTCAAGTGCAGAAAGGTATGCCTGTGACGTAAATTGGCCTGCTTAAATGCCTTTTTCAAGCATGTGTGGGACTATTCCCTCTGCAGCAGCCTGTCACGGAGCTTGTCTGCCCCCAGCTTGAACACCATATCATCAGGACAGTTGTGTCGTGCTCTAAGATATTGACTGAATGATACTGAATTCGTAGTTCACTTCCCCATCATTATTGTTAGTTTGGAGCACATGTCTAATAGCAGAAAGTCCTCGGTTATGGGGAATCGAGCTATAGAGTGCCTCCACATCAATAGTAACAAAGTGAGCCATATCTGGAAAATTGAGATTGTCTATAATGTGGAGGAAGTGGATGGTATCTCTCACACATGATTTCAGGCATGCTACATTGGTCTTAGGAATTCTAAATATTCTTCTTGCATTTTCGCTAATAGCACCACTTTCGGAAATAATGGGCCTTCCTGGGGGATTTTTAAGGTCCTTATGGATCTACGGAAGGGCATAAAAAGTGGGGACAGTGGGAAAACTGGTTCTTATAAAGGCTCAGGTAGTTTTAGTAATTGCCCCGTTTGAAAAAGATTGATCTACCAAGGCGTAAAACTCATTGTTATATTTTTCCACTATATTTATCCTGATGTGACGATACCAGTCTTGATTTTTTTAAGATTCGGTTGCACATAGCAACTTATTGCCCATTGTCCAAGGGGACAACGTTGCCCCCTTTGTCCGCTGGCTTGATGGCAATAGCTTTATTGCTGGACAGTTGTTTGAGGGCATGTGATTCGGCATTGTTCAAATTCACATTTAATGGTGATCGTATGCGTATACCACATAGATCATTATTAACCAATTTCAAAAAGACAGCGACATTCGTGTTCAAGCTGGGAGCTGGGAATGTTTCAGATTTTTGTTTAGAGTTTGTTTAGATCAATTCAATCAATGAGATCGGATTGGTCCCTTTACTCCAATAGTGATACAAGTTGATCTAATGCTACTGCTTCATTAGGAGAGGAGTCAGTGTCTACTCTTTGCTTAAGGTAGAAACTTGTAAGGATTATTTTACGACCAAATAATTGGAAGTCCTTCCTAAATTCAAATTTGTCCAAGTCTTCATTTGGGCAAAAACTAAGGCCCTTCTTGAACTTACATTTCATCTAAGCTCAGTTGATATGAAGAAAGGTTTACAATATTTATATCAATGTTATTCACAGTCTCATCAGGGACTGTGACTTGTGATGATTGAGTTTCTATGTACTTGTGTTTTGAGTTTGTCCAGCCTTGAAGGTCGCCAGAAGAGCTTCTAAAAAAGATGAATCAGTGTTGCCCATATTGTTGATCACGTGTGTGTACAAAATAACACCGTGTGAAGAAGAAGAAGATAGATGACTTTAGCTGTCTCAACTCCAACTCACAGTGCGATCTCCACATTCGTAATCCAGAACTTTAGGGCTCTTGAGATCGATGTTAGGGCTATGGATGGGCGACAGGCTGCTCCTGCAACAGCATATATCTTTTTAAGATCAGCATTTGTCTTTCTATCCATCGGATCCCTAAATGTGATGGGGTACTCCAGTGGGAAGGAGACATGCCTTGGAGGGTGCTGTAGGGCTGCATCTAGCCCTGGCGCCAACTCTCAGAAAGCAGCATTTGATGGATTGAAGGGATAGAGTTTAGTAAAGCGATTTTGGATTCTCGTTTTTTATCTCCGGCTTCTCAAACTCAAACTTTGGCTGTTTGCCCGTTCGCCGAATAGCGAACAATTTGGGCAATACTCGGTAATACCCAGCCATACTCAGCGATACCCAGCCGTACCCAGCTGTACTCAGCCATGCTCAGCCGTACCCAGCCATACTCAGCCAATATTACAGTGGGGGAGATGACGTGGATATTACAGTGGGGAGATTGTGGATATTACAGTGGGGACTATATGGTGGTGGAATTTTCACAGGTTTTTGCAAATTCAATAATTATCTGCTGATCCGAAAAATGATCCGATCCATGACTTGGATCTGAGGAACGATCTGATCCGTGAGTTAGGGGGGGGACAGATGTACAGAGGGGAAACATATATGTTTGTGGGGGGGGGGGTGACAGACATGTAGAACAGATATATGTGTGGGGGGGACAGATGTGCAGGGGGGTACAGAGGGTAAATAGACATTCAGGGGGGTACAGAGGGGAAATAGACGTGCAGGGGGGAACGCGCCCCTTGCTTACAGTAATACTAGATCCGCCTCTTAGAATATAAAAAAAGTCACAGTTACTTTGCTGAGTAACTAATTACTTTTCCAATGTAGTAACTGAGTTACTAACACAATTACTTTTTGGGAGATGTAATTTGTAACTTAACTAAATACTTTTTTAAAGTAAGATGACCAACACTGGCCACTTGTGCTCAGCAAACGCAGCCATTGTGCCCATCAAATGCAGCCACTTGTGCCCATCAAATGCAGCCACTTGTGCCCATTATATGCAGCCACCTGTGCCCATCAAATGTAGCCACCTGTGCCCAAATGCAGCCACTTGTGCCCATCAAATGCAGCCACTTGCCCATCAAATGCAGCCACTTATGGCCATCAAACGCAGCCACTTGTGCCCATAAAATGCAGCCATTTTTGCCATCATATGCAGCCACCTTTGCCCATCAAGCGCAGCCACCTGTGCCTATCAAATGCAGCTACCCGTGCCCATCAAACGCAGCCACTTGTGCTCATCAAACACAGCCTTTGTGCCCATCAAATGCATCCATCATGCCCGATAAATTTTGTCAGAACAAGATCATTGAGTTACATACATCCAACTTGAAAACAATTCCTACTTGGAAATGGAAGGAGACAAGAGGAAGTGAGAGGAAATCTACCCCTAGAAGAGTAAATTTACCCCTCTAAGCCCTTGTACACATGGTCGGACATTCCGACAACAAAATCCGGATTTTGTCTGAAACTTTTGTTGCATACACACGGTCGGACAAAGTTGTCGGAAAATCCGATCGTACGTAACGTGATGACGTTATTTCGTTACGACGGGACTACGTTCAGGCTAGTAGCCAATAGCTTTGGTCTAGGAATTTGATCTGAGCATGCGTGGCACTTTGTCCGATCGGAATTCTCTACACACAATCGGACAAAGTCCGATCGGATCATGTTGTTGGAAAATTTTATAGCCCAGCTCTAAAACTTTGTCCATCGGATATTCCAAAGGAAACAGTCCGATGGAGCCCACACACAGTTGGATTATCTGACAACTGACTGATTTTGTTGTCGGAATGTCCGACCGTGTGTACAAGGGCTAACACATTTGTAATCCTACTCAGTAGGGTGGATCCCACTCAATTTGAGAATCCTTGGTATAATAGATGGGAAACTGATATAAAACTGACCCCAAACCATTAAAGTTTCCCCCCTTACTCAAAACAGATCATTTAAAATGTTAAAGATATTTTTTACTAAAATATATATATTTTTTAAATACCCAAAATATTAAGTGAGACTGTAAAAGAGAGAATACTGCCATTACTATTCTCTGCCTTTACCAGACTGTCATGCTGACAATTTGATTTCAATGCTGAGTCCTGGAACAAGTAGAGGCAGTCCCTGGGTTACAAACAAGATGTGTTCTGTAGGTTTGTTCTTCAATTTGTATGTGAGTTGGAACAGGTCATTTTTTTTATGTACTACAGCCAAAAAAAAAATGTCTACGTTTTTTTGGATAGCACAGGGAAGGGTTAAACCCCCTGTAACATTTGTTTTGCTATCTGTTCCCCTGTTCAGAAGATTTTACCTCACTTTGAGGGTTGTCGTGGGAACAAGGATTGGTGTTAAAGCTTCAATGGAGACACCTTTTTCCCATGAAAACTCTTAGCCCTTGTACACACGGTTGGACAATCCGACGGAAAATGTCTGATCAGACTGTGTTGTCGGATAATCCAACTGTGTGTGGGCTCCATGGAACTGTTTCCGTATGAATATCCGACAGACAAAGCTGGGCTTTAAAACTTTCCGACAACATGATCCGATCGGACTTTGTCCGATTGTGTGTAGAGAATTCCGATCGGACAAAGTGCCACGCATGCTCAGATAAAATTCCTAGACCAAAGCTATTGGCTACTAGCCTGGACGTAGTCCCGTCATAACGAAATAACGTCATCATGTTACGTACGATTGGATTTTCCGAAAACTTTGTCCAACCGTGCGTATGCAACAAAAGTTTCGGACAAAATCCGGATTTTGTTGTCGGAATGTCCGACCATGTGTACAAGGGCTTACAGGGGTAAATTTACTCTTCTAGGGGTAGATTTCCTCTCACTTCCTCTTGTCTCCTTCCATTTCCAAGTAGGAATTGTTTTCAAGTTGGATGTATGTAACTCAATGATCTTGTTCTGTGGCTCAAAATTACTGTAAGACAAAGTCAAACATCAACATTTTCAGAAAGCAGCCTCTATTAGCAGCTTCCTTACTTCTCTCATTTAAACACACAATGGTATCTTTGACAGCACATACAAAACGCTGCATTACTTCCATTAAAAGTAATCATTGATTGACCATAAATCCTTTTTAATATTAAATAAAAGCTAATCATTTTGTAAAAGAATGCTACCAGATGCACCATCTATCAGTTAAGCAATGCTACTGTAACGTACACTTAATCTGAAAGAAGCTATAAATACAAATAAAATATAACAAAATCAGTTTCACCCCTCCTCTTTCCGTTGTTAATAAGTTATTATAAAAGTATAATCAATCAAGTAAATCCATTACAAAAAGTCTGTCTTTGCAACTTTATTAAGTTATTTTCCATAACATCTGTCAAATATATCGCAGTCATTAATAATGCACAAGAAAAGAAAATATTAAAAATTCATAAGTGTAGAGAGTTTAGTTGCCACACTGAAAACTAAAACTCAAAAATTCTGCACTCAAATTATGTGACGTATGAAATCGCATAAAGCTATACCAAACTCCCAAATATTCTAAAAAGAAATTGCAGTGCTATATTATAATAATCACACTAAATTCAATACAATATATAATAACAAAAAACAAATATTGTGCAACCAATACATATAAAAAAAATATTGTTAGCCTATACATAAACCATAAAACATCCATACAAAGTGCAAAATTATCAATCCATGCATTATGGTGTGTAGGGTGACGCCTGATATGTCTTCATCCCACATTGCAGCCGTTGGCCAGAAGACTGGATCACTATTGTACTGCAGTTTTTTAGTGCCTGTGGTACCAAGTAGGCATGAGCCGAACACCCCCTGGTTTGGTTTGCACCAGAACATACCGAACAGGCAAAAAATTTGGAAGGACACATAAACACTTTTAACCACTTTCAGACCAGACCATTTCATTTTGATGGCTTAAGACCAGACCACTTTTTGCGATTAGGCACAGCATCGCTCTAACTGACAATTGCACGGTCATGCAACGTGGCTTCCAAACAAAATTGAAGTCCTTTTTTTCCCACAAATAGAGCTTTCTTTTGGTGGTATTTGATCACCTCTGCGGTTTTTATTTTTTGCGCTATAAACAAAAGTAGAGCGTCAATTTTGAAAAAAACACATTATTTTTTACTTTTTGCTATAATAAATATCCCCCAAAAATATATAAAAAAAAGCATTTTTTTCCTTAGTTTAGGCTGATAAGTATTCTTCTACATATTTTTCGCAATAAGCGTTTATTGATAGGTTTGTGCAAAATTTATAGCGTTTACAAAATAGGAGATAGTTTTATGGCATTTTTATTAATAATTTTTTTTACTAGTAATGGCGGTGATCAGGGATTTTTATTGTGACTGCGACATTATGGCGGACACGTTGGACATTTTTGACACATTTTTGGGACCATTGTCCGCATACAAATGCACTGATTCCTGTGTAAATGACACTGGCAGTGAAGAGGTTAACCAGGGGGTGGCAGTGTAGGGGTTAAGTGTGTCCTAGGGGCGTGTTACTAACTGTGGGGGGCTGGGCTGTGTGTTAGTGAACACTGATCTCTGCTCCAGTCACATGGAGCAGAGATCAGTGTCACTTGTTGCTAGGCAGAATGGGGGGATGCTGTTTACATTGGCATCTCCCCGTTCAGCCTCCCATGAGATGATCGCAGGTATCGCCGTGGCGATCGAGTCTGCGGGACCCGTGCCCGGACTCACGGGGGTCCCGATCGGCATGCGCGTGTGCCGCCGCCGGCGCGCACGTGATGGCAAGGCGGCAAATACAAATCGACATACCTGTATGCCAATTTGCCTGCCCATGCCATTCTGTTGACGTACATTGTCGTGCGCCGCTCGTGAAGTTGTTAAAGTCTATGGGACATGAACATGAAAAATCAAAAGTGCTTATTTTAAAGGCTTATATGCAAGTTATTTTCATAAAACGTGTTTGGGGACCTGGGTCCTGCCCCAGGGGACATGTATCATTGAAAACTGATTGCGGCTTTAATGAATTGTTGGGTCTCGGAAATATAGATAAAACTCATTGAAAAAAAAGCATGAGGTCCCCCCCCAGTACATTGCTGGGACCTTTGGATCTGGTATGAATATTAAGGTGAAGCCCAGACCAAAAACAAATTGCGTGGGGGTCCCCCTAAAATTTTTACCAGATCCTTCAGTTCTGATATGGAAGTTAAGGGGAACCCTGCTCCAAATTAAAAAAAAAAGGCATAAGGGTCCCCCAAAAATCCATACCAGACCCTTCAGGTCTGGTAAGGATTTTAAGGGAACCCTGCACCAAAATTTTAAAAAATAATGGCATGGGGGACCCCCTCAAAATCCATATCAGACCCTTATCCAATGAACGCAACCTGGCAGGCCGCAGGAAAAAAAGGGGAGGCAAGAGCACCCCCCTCCTGAACCATACCAGGCCAAATGCCCTCAACATGGGGAGGGTGCTTTGGGGTAGCCCCCTAAAGCACCTTGTCCCAATGTTGATGGGGACAAAGGCTTCATCCCCAAAACCCTTGAACAGTGGTTGTGGGGATATGAGGGCAGGGGGGCTTATTGGAATCTGAAAGCCCCCGTTGATGTAAATGGGTGACCCTGCCCCTCTCTGATGCCACGGGAAAGCCCCGTTTATGTCACTGGGTGGCCCCGCCCTCAGCTATATAAGAACTGTCACCCAGAAGAAGCATCATTCTTCGAGAGGCTCCCATGGAGGCAGAACGTTTGCGGCTTTTTTTTCTCTTTTTTGTCCATTGGGCAGCGTGAATTTACATTGCAGGACTTTTTTTTAATAAAGGATTTGTCCAAAGCTGTCTCTTGTCTTTTTTACCATTTTTTACACTTTTTTTGTGAAATGATAGGGGTACAATGTACCCATTACCAATTCACATGGGGGGAGCATGGGATCAGGGGTCCCCTTGTTAAAGGGGGCTTCCAGATTCCGATAAGCCCCCTGCCTGATACCCTCACAACCACCGTGCAGGGGTTGTGGGGATGAGGCTCTTGTTAACCTTTCCTGTGGCCTGCCAGGTTGTGTGCTTGGATGCTTGGATAAGGGTCAGGTATGGATTTTGGGGGGACCCCTACGCTATTTTATTTTAAATTTGGTGCAGGGTTCCCCTTAATTTCCATACCAGACCTGAAAGGCCAGGTATTGATTTTGGGGGACACCCACGCAATTTTTTTTAAACATTTTGCCCTTTTTTTCAATGAGTTTTATCTATATTGCCGAGACCCAACAGTTCATTACATCCGCGATCAATTTTAAATGACAATTTCTCCTTTAGAAATGTCATTTTCCTGTGGTACTGTTCTAAACATGGGAAAAATGTGCCACTTTACAGGGATAAAATAAAAGATAGGATGGTGTTGCACTTCCAGGAAAGTGGAGCCTTAAAAAGAGGGGGGGGGGTCCCCAGAGGACTGATTCCTTCAAATGGGAGTATATTCTAATGGTGTATAATCACCCCAAACACATTAAACTAAAAATGTAAATTAATTAATAGAAAGCCTCTATACACAATGTAAGGATTAATCTGTCACCAAATCAGGCTGTTCATATAAATGGGGCTGTGTATATATAATACCGTATATACTCGAGTATAAGCCGAGATTTTCAGCCTCTTTTTTGAGGCTGAAAGTGCCCCCCTCGGCTTATACTCGAGTCATCGCCGTCTGACTGCTCGATCAGCGTATCGAGCAGACAGACGGCGGACATACTACAATTTGAAAGCCGCGCCTCCGCCTCCGCCTCCGCCTGTGATAGGCGGAACACTGAATTTCCCAGCAGCCTGTGTTCCGCCTATCACGGACATCGTCTCATCCTCGTCCGTAGTACGAGGATGAGACGATGTCCGTGATAGGCGGAACACAGGCTGCTGGGAAATTCAGTGTTCCGCCTATCACAGGCGGAGGCGGAGGCGGAGGCGCGGCTTTCGAATTGTAGTATGGCCGCCGAGGTGCCGACGAAGAGCGGCGATCCTGGCAAGGCACGGGACGGGACGGAGGCAAGGCACGGCACGGGACGGGACGGAGGCAAGGCACGACACGGGACGGAGGCAAGGAGGCAAGGCACGGCACGGGACGGAGGCAAGGAGGCAAGGCACGGGACGGAGGCTCAGAACACAGGTAGGCTGGACACACACACACACACACACACACACACACACACACACACACACACACACACACACACACACACACAGGGATGGATGGATGGAGACACACACAGGGATGGATGGATGGATGGAGACACACACACACAGGGATGGATGGATGGAGACACACACACACAGGGATGGATGGATGGATGGAGACACACACACACAGGGATGGATGGATGGATGGACACACACACACACAGGGATGGATGGATGGATGGACACACACACACACACAGGGATGGATGGATGGATGGACACACACACACACAGGGATGGACGGACACACAGGGATGGACGGACACACAGGGACGGACACACACACAGGGATGGACGGACACACAGGGACGGACACACACACAGGGATGGACAGGCATGTCTCACCCTCGGCTTATACACGAGTCAATAAGTTTGCCAGTTTTTTTGGGGGTAAATTGGGGGCCTCGGCTTATATTCGGGTCGGCCTATACTCGAGTATATACGGTAATTGAATATCCAAGTGCCACGTGCAAGTTAAAACTCTGTGATATGGAAAAAGGTGCTGAGTGCAATAGTAAACATAAGAATATTAAAACACACACAATAATCAAACAAAGTGCTGAGTGCGTATAGTAAACAAAAAAACTGGAATATACATAACATGTAACTGGGTGAACCCAGTCCAGTGGCAATATCAGATATGCATATAAAGTAACTGGGATCCCAGTTGAAGTCACCGGAAGTGATGTAACGCGTAGGATACGGAGACCGGAAGTGACACTCGTACCAGAGCGGTCTGTTTGAATTGTCTTGCTGAGAATACTGCCTGACTTACCCCATTTGTTTGTGAGTAATTTGAATCTTAAATAGAAGAGTGACTTTTTTAAAAACTTGCTACACTATGGTTGCCCTTATATCTGTCCTTTGAGCTATATTGGAGTACCTTGATGGAGTTTACATGGATAGAGATCTGAGAGTGATTCCCTGAGGCTCCCTTCCTTCCTTTCTTCTCCCTGGTGCATCTGTAAGGAGGCTGCATATACGCTATATTTTATATAGCGGGGAGGTAATTACCTAGTGTGTACACTTACACGTGGAATCACTTGCGTGGAGGAAGATACATTTTTTGATGCACTTTAGAAGCACGGAATCACTTTATATGCATATCTGATATTGCCACTGGACTGTGTTCACCCAGTTATATGTTATGTATATTCCAGTTTTTTTGTTTACTATATTCACTCAGCACTTTGTTTGATTATTGTGTGTGTTTTAATATTCTTATGTTTACTATTGCACTCAGCACCTTTTTCCATATCACAGAGTTTTAAGTTGCACGTGGGACTTGGATATTCAATTATTATATATACACAGCCCCATTTATATGAACAGCCTGATTTGGTGACAGATTAATCCTTATATTGTGTATAGAGGCTTTCTGTTAATTATTTTATATTTTTAGTTTAATGTGTTTGGGGTGATTATACACCATTAGATTATACTCCCATTTGAAGGAATCAGTCCTCTGGCCCCCCCCACCCTTTTTTAAGGCTCCACTTTCCTGGAAGCGCAACACTATCCTATCTTTTATTTTGTCCAAATATACGAGTTAGTGTCTCGTGAAAGTGTTTGCGGCATCCAGTGAATGAGAACAGTTCACTCTAACTCTATATAAAGGGCAGGAGCCCATTTAATATTTACAGGGATACTATAGACACCCCCAGGCACAATATTTAAAGGAATATTTCATTTTTATTGTTTCACTTTAAGAATTAGAAAAATCATTGCTCCCCACATCCACTTTAAGTACTGTCTATGCCAGAAAGATGAAAACAGTAGCCACCTTGGGAACAAAGTTGCTCGAGGGGCATAGGCCCCAACTTGTCTGTAATTAATAAGATATAGGACTCTGTAGCTCCAAGTGCTTCCAGATTCGTTACTCTGCCCCTTGAAGTTATTGCCTGAAGTTATCGCGGGATACTGCCTCTCAAGTGATGTCCCACTGAGGACTGCTCTCTGATGATGCAGAGTCCTGGCAAGGAAATTCAGTACCAGAATAAAAACTTACTGAGGAACGTAATTCCACCTCAGGGCATAGTCTCGGGACCAACCTTGTGAAGCATTCTCCTGGCAGCTCACAGGCCCATGTTTTCTGGTGAAAGCTGAAATGGCTGAAATGTAAACCCTAATGGAACTAGGCTGAGCGCCATATCCAGATCCATGTGAAGAAATGATAGCAACTCAGCAACCTCTGGGTTGTGAGGATCAAAATTCTGTTCAGGCTGCAAAGGCTGTGAACCCGTTTCAGCATCCGGAGTAAATATCATTTGCTGACGTCCTTTCTGGAACCTTGCCAGAGTTGAACCACTTCCAGAAGATGGCCCAAGTCCCCAATCCTTCCCCCTCAATTTTCAGTCAATCGTGGGAAAGATGTTGTGGAAACACTGGTAGCTGAAGTGCTTGGTCCTGACTAGGTTTCATAAACCCATGGCCTCTGGGCCAATTGGCATGCTTGCTATAACAGTGAGACCCTCAGACAACAGTCTCCCCTGGAGCTTCATGACCAAAGGCAATAGAGGAAAGGCCTCTGCTAGGTGACTAATCGTTGGGTGAGTGAGGGCTTTCACTTTCTTCACCAACGGGTGAGGGTAGAAAGCGAGGCACTTCGTGAATGGACGGTGATGCAAATAGACTCAGGTGAGGGTGGTCCCATACTTCAGTGATGTGGGAAAGATCTTCAGATTAAAGACCTATTCTTTGGGAACCAAGTACTGGCATCAGTGGCTACCAATGGTCTCAGATAATGAAGCTACAGGATAAAGTGAGGGTCCCCTGACATGCCCATCACCAGAAACTCCTGGGCATGTAAGGAGAAGCACATCTGCGTTGGAAAAAAGGAAATTCTTTGGAACTTCCAGAGAATCCAGTGTGCACAGGGTAGCATAGGGATGCAAGACATCATCATTTCAAGGGGACCCCTGCCTTGGGAAGCTGACAACTGCTTGGCCCATTCAAAAAAAGAGGAGAAAAGTGCTCATTGAGCAATGAACTGGGCCTCTGTATCGATTACTAGCCAGGTCTAGACATGTGCAATATGTTTTGTTTCAAATGAATTTTTTAACAAATTTTGACAAATTCAGAAATATCCGCATTAACGAAAACCCCTTTAACAAATTTTTCCGAATATTCGTAATTTCGATATTCTAAAATCCCGAATTTACAAAACTCGAAAATCCGGAAATTAGAAAATCCAGAAATTAGAAAATTGGGAATATTGGAAATTCCACATTCAAAATAATAACTAACTAATAATAACTTAACTATTACTAACTATTAAATTATAGGTATTGGAATTTCCTTTCAAATTTGGCTGTAAGTGAAAGTAACAAATACTAATTTCCCCAAAGTTACGAATTTTCCAAAATAATGAATGCTGTATCTAAACGAATGTAATGTAATGAATAAATAATAATAAATAACAATAATAATAATAATAAAAACTTTTCATCATTATTAATTTGTTCTGTTCCATTTGTTTAGATGCGACATTCGTTATTTTCAGATAATTTGTAACTTCAGATAAATTTGTATTTGTTACGTTCACTGAAAGGAAATTCCAATACCTATAATTTAATAGTTATTATTATTTAGTTAGTTAGTTATTATTTAGAATTTCCGCATTTTGGGTGTTAAGATTTTCGAATTTCCAAATTTACAGATTTTCGGTTTTTCAAATTTTCGGATTTTTTAATTTATGAATTTACAAATTTTTGCATTTACGAATTTCCATCATAATGAATGACCCAAAAAAACGAAAAAAAAAAAACAACGAATGAAATGAAAACAATTTTTGCGGTAGTGCTCATGTCTAGCCAGGTCTGCACCAACTGTCTTGACACCTCCTATCCAGCCAAAACGTTTCAGGCTAACCGGAAGAATTACCTTTTGAGCTAGCAGGTCATCTGGATTCTGAGCCAACAGTAGAATACCATCCAAGTAATGATGGATTTGAAGCATCCCTGTTTCCTCAGAGGGGCTACACAGAGATTAGGACTTCCATAAAGGTCATCAGTGAGGTGGAGAGCCCTGAAAGAAAGACACATGAACTGAAAATGTCCATCTCCCACTGAGACTCAGTTTCTTTAAATTCAACACTGGTCTTCTTTGGACAGGACACAGAGGAAAATAAAAGCCTACAAGTCTCTCTAAGGGAGGACTTTGAATCATTCCCTATTGCAGTCATATAATATTGCTGTAATCAGAGAGGGCTTCCACCTTCTGAGTGGAATGTGCTATTCTGGTCAGAATGGAAAAATGTAAAGGAGGGTGATGTCTGCAGCACCAAAATTAGAGTTTTACTGTAGAATACACCCATGAGTCCCAAAAATTGTACGTTACTATCTGTGCTCACAATCGGCCACCCTGGTTCTCACCACACTAGCCGGGGAGGGGGGGGGGGTCTCCCTTCAACCAGACTTCTACAGGGGATGAAGGGATTGAAGAGGAGCATGGCTGTGCGTCCTTCAGAAAGGTGCATTTGCACATCCTTCCATTCGCTCTTGAAGTTTTCCTGGCAAAGTGATATTGAGTGGACCAAACTAGCAGAGAGAACTCACCAGAGCCTCGACTTCCTATGAGCAGGAAGGCCAGACTAACTACACATTGCTCCTGGAATAGTGATTAGTGTTGGGATGTACATATGGCTTTTAATCCTGACCTAAACGAGTGTTCGACATTCCAACACTTCATGTTCCTGATATGTGCCTGCTGTACCATGTACTTGTATGAGAAAATATCCAGTTCTCTTTGTATTGCTTCTTTTATGTAAAATCCCTGCTGTACCATGTACTTGTATGAGAAAGTATCCAGTTCTCTTTGTATTGCTTCTTTTATGTGAAATCCCTCTTGTACCATGTACTTGTATGAGAAAGTATCCAGTTCTCTTTGTATTGCTTCTTTTATGTGAAATCCCTCTTGTTCCTGCTAGTCCGCAGCATGCTTTCCTATTAAAAACTGACCACACTAAGCTGGAGAGCACATCATGGTCAGTTATCTAGCGATGCTAGAAACTCTGTGTACTCTCCTCCAATGATCAGACTTGTCCTGTCAACCCCCCACTGCACAGCCATTAATTGTGTGCTGCTGCTCAGTGTGCTGCTGCTTCTCCTACCCCCAGCTCTTATGCAGCTGAAAACAGAGGGAATGAGATCATTTATAATCGTTTTATATTGTGTGTTCCAGTATCAAAACCAGGCTTGCACCAGAGTCTCAAAGATTTGCACATGCTACATATGAAAGGCACTGATGTAAACTACCATCAACATGGTAATCATATAAATGTACTAAACCAAGGCCAAGATGCCAAGAGCGGTCACTATTGCGACTCGGCACAGACCACCCCTGAAGGTGGCACAGAGGGTGGTTGCACCAAGAGGCACAAGCTACCAGTAGGACAGCCACTTGCTAGTAGATCAGCAGGTAGCATGAAAGGTGATGTCCCGTGGGAAGGTCCAGAAGCAATGGTAGCAAGTCCGTAAGGTAAAGGCAGAATCCAGGAGGCAGGCCAGGGGTCAAACACAGTCCAGATCAGAAGACAACAAGTACCAGGAACGCTGAGACAGAAGGGTAATCCAAAGACAAGCCAGGGGTCAAACTCACGAGATAGCAGGAAAGTCCAGATTCAGACTGAGGGTCAAACACGTTCAGAAAGCGGGAGTCCAAGGTCAAGCCAGAGGTCGGGTCAGGAGAAGATCAGCGAGGTCGATGAGGCAATCTGGGTCACAATGGGTAATACAGATCACAAGAGCAGACGTGGGAATCACAGGAAGCTGAAGACGAACCAGCAGTGTGTTTGGATGACCTCACTTTCTTTATAGGTCAGCGAGGGGTCACACCCTGTGTGTGTGCGCGCGTGTGCTTTAGCGCATTTGTATTGCGCACAACTATGCGCCAGAGCGCTTTACCCGTGTGCATCTTATGACAGTAAATCTGAGGTTGTGATTTAACTTGTATACTGCACTTAAATCAGAAACTGACTGCTGTTATTTGAGGATTCTCATGTAGGTGTTGCCTTTGGGACAGATTACCTATATACACCCTTCAACTTTATAATCGCACACTATATAGTTTCCATATAGAAAAAAAAAGCAGTGCATGCAGTTTTTTTTTTCTTTTTTATTGTTCCTTAGACTTAGATATTAATATTATATTCTGATTCACAGTTAAAACACATACAACAGTGCTCAGGAAAAAATAAGAATACAGCAATTTGTGAGTGCGGGATATAGTTGGTTGCAGGAACCACAGGAAGCAAGAGAGAGAATCTTGGCTTTACTTACAAAATAGTATAATTAAAGACATTACCTAAGAGGAGATAGTATATATTTTTTGTCAGTTGTGACAGGATTTATTTATTTGTTAGCACTATGCTGCACAATTTCTTTGCTAAATCATTTGCAGTCTAAGTTCCAAAAAGGATTTATTTTCAGTTCCTGTCTCACAAAAGCCCCTTGACTGTTGCATAAAGAGCAGACTGATTAAAATGTATTTAAAATGTCATACTTATGTTTCATTGTAGCTGACCAAAACATTTTAAAGCAGAAGTTATATCCACTCTTCTTTTGCACCTGCTTTTGTGTTTACAGATTTAAAGGCAGCCAAATTATTGCTGGAAAGCGGACAATAAAGAATACATAAGGGAAGAAGATAGCCGCACACCACAGCAAAGTAGAGGCTTCTAAACATCTTTATTGTCACCGTGTGGCTTCTTCTTTTGTGTATCTGCTATTGTCGGTAGTGAGCTGGGCGAGCACCTGCAGATGCCAATTTCCCTGAGCATTGTGTAAATCTTGTTTGGACCAAGGGGAAAATAAAACAATCTACTGACAGAAAAATCTATTTTTTTTCTCAGAACATGAGTGTGAATTACTCCATGGTGACTGCAGTTAGAGAGGTCAGTGAGGACCTATTTTAAAACCTATTTTAAAACCACTTGCCAACTTAAAATGATGTCATTACTTTACAGTTAAATACCGGGGTTATGGCTGCAGCTAGCTGCCTTAACCCCGATATCTTTTTTTCTACAGGCGGTTTCCTTTAAGATAAAAGCGATCCCAGTGGTGGTTTCACTTTTATAGGTGGCAGGAGATGTGCCTCCCCCCCCCACCCCGTGATCACCCCCCGTCGCCAGTGTCGCTAAGGCTGGGTTCACATTGCAGCGGTTTATGAGAACGGATGTGATTCGCACCGCACTGCAGTGCAAATCACATCCGATCTCTGTGCGATTCGAGTTCAGCCATACAGATAGTATGGCTGAATTCGTGTCGCACCCGCCGCACCCGCCGCAAACTCGCACGGGACCCTTTTTTTGGTCCGCAGCAGAATCGGATCGCATGGGTGTTCACACCATGCGATCCGAGTTTGCAGATCGCACTGCGATATGCAAACTGATCTGGGGGTGTCATTAACATTTCACTGACACTCCCAGCAGTTCGCATAGGGCAGTGTGAACTGCCGCCGGGAGGCATGTGATGCGGGAACCCGCCGCGGATTCGTGGCATTCCCGCATCGCTCCAGTGTGAACCCAGCCTAATAAGCGATCGTTTTTCTGATCACTGTATTAGTGTCACAGGTGACGCTAGTTAGGCAGGTAGGTATTTAGGTTCGCCGCAGCTTTTTATAGCACCAGGGACCCCCATATACTACCGCATAAAGCCCCCTGATTGCCCCCTAGTTAACCCTTTCACCAGTGACGGGATGCCAAAAGAATTTTCAACAACCCTTCTGGCACAACAGAGCCTGTAGTTGAAGATTCTTTGCCCTGGGGGGAGGTTCCTCAAATAATATGAGCCCCTAGAGCAAGGCCTCATCTGCAACAAAACCAAAATTGAGGCCCTCAACATTGTCCTGAGCAGGTGGCAAATTTAAGGTGCCATTCTAGAGCTGATGGCAAAACTCCATCTGCATGATGACACCTCCATCTGAGTTGCGGCCGTTCTTCTCAACATCTAAAAAAGGAAACTCATACATTGCAGAAACAACAGCTAGCAGCACTATGCTGCAAAAGCCTTTGTAATTGTAGTAACATGAGCCCGAGTTGGGTGGTGGGACAATCCTCACATCAATAGCACCACCACAGTTGGGAAAATCCCACTGATGCTGAAATTGGCCTGCAAAATCCTGCCATTGCTGGGGGGTGAAAGGAAACTAGAATCAAAAATGAAAGAGGAAATTACTACTTCTACACATAACATCGCAAGCAGATTTGTCAAAAACATTCTTGGCCAACATAAGTATAAAATTGAAATGAGTATTTAACCACTTGCCGACCGCCGCACGACGATGTACGTCGACAGAATGGCACGGGCAGGCATAAGGGCTTACATGTACGTCCTTGCCTGCCCGCCGGTCGGGGGCCCGATCGGGCCCCCGCCCGGTGCCTGCGGCGGTCGGTATTCGTTCGGGAGCGATCCCGGACGAGGGGATGGCCATTCATTCATGGCCACCCCCTCGCGATCGCTCCCGACGAATGAAAATGTCCCGTGACATCATTTCCTCTCCTGTAATGTTAACACAGGAGAGGAAGTGATGTATTCTCTCCTCTGTGTCGGTATTTTTCGTTCTGGCACCGAGGAGAGAGGTTCGGTGAGTTGCACCAACACACCACACATACAGTAGAACATGCCAGGCACACTCACACCCCCCCTTTACCCCCCGATCACCCCCCAATTACCCCTGCCCCCCCAGTCACAGTGACACCAATTGCTTTTTTTTTTTTTTTGCATTGGTGTCATTTGTGACTGTAATAACTGTTAGGGCAGTTAGGGTTAGCCCCCTTTAGTTCTAATGTGCCCCCCTAACCCCCCCAATAAAGGTTTAACCCCGTGATCACCCCCCGTCGCCAGTGTCACTAAGGCTGGGTTCACATTGCAGAGGTTTATGAGAACGAATGTGATTCGCACCGCACTGCAGTGTAAATCACATCCGATCTCTGTGCGATTCGAGTTCAGCCATACAGATAGTATGGCTGAATTCGTGTCGCACCCGCCGCACCCGCCGCACCCGCCGCAAATTCGCACGGGACCCTTTTTTTGGCCCGCAGCAGAATCGGATCGCATGGGTGTTCACACCATGCGATCCGAGTTTGCAGATCGCACTGCGATATGCGAACTGATCTGGGGGTGTCATTAACATTTCACTGACACTCCCAGCAGTTCGCATAGGGCAGTGTGAACTGCCGCCGGGAGGCATGCGATGCGGGAACCCGCCGCGGATTCATGGCGTTCCCGCATCGCTCCAGTGTGAACCCAGCCTAATAAGCGATAGTTTTTCTGATCGCTGTATTAGTGTCACAGGTGACGCTAGTTAGGCAGGTAGGTATTTAGGTTCGCCGCAGCTTTTTATAGTGCCAGGGACCCCCATATACTACCGCATAATGCCCCCTGATTGCCCCCTAGTTAACCCTTTCACCAGTGATCACCATATAACTGTTACAGGTGACGCTGGTTGGTTAGTTATTTTTTTATAGTTTCAGGGCACCCGCCATTTATTACCTAATAAAGGTTTAACCCCCTGATCACCCGGCGGGTGTCATTTGTGACTGTAATAACTGTTAGGGCAGTTAGGGTTAGCCCCCTTTAGTTCTAAGGTACCCCCCTAACCCCCCAATAAAGGTTTAACCCCGTGATCACCCCCCGTCGCCAGTGTCGCTAAGGCTGGGTTCACATTGCAGCGGTTTATGAGAACGGATGTGATTCGCACCGCACTGCAGTGCAAATCACATCCGATCTCTGTGCGATTCGAGTTCAGCCATACAGATAGTATGGCTGAATTCGTGTCGCACCCGCCGCACCCGCCGCAAACTCGCACGGGACCCTTTTTTTGGTCCGCAGCAGAATCGGATCGCATGGGTGTTCACACCATGCGATCCGAGTTTGCAGATCGCACTGCGATATGCGAACTGATCTGGGGGTGTCATTAACATTTCACTGACACTCCCAGCAGTTCGCATAGGGCAGTGTGAACTGCCGCCGGGAGGCATGTGATGCGGGAACCCGCCGCGGATTCGTGGCGTTCCCGCATCGCTCCAGTGTGAACCCAGCCTAATAAGCGATCGTTTTTCTGATCACTGTATTAGTGTCACAGGTGACGCTAGTTAGGCAGGTAGGTATTTAGGTTCGCCGCAGCTTTTTATAGCGCCAGGGACCCCCATATACTACCGCATAAAGCCCCCTGATTGCCCCCTAGTTAACCCTTTCACCAGTGATCACCATATAACTGTTACAGGTGACGCTGGTTGGTTAGTTATTTTTTTTATAGTTTCAGGGCACCCGCCATTTATTACCTAGTCTCACTAGTGTACCCCTAAATTTAGGGGTGTCTACTTTCCAAAATGGGGTCATTTGGGGGGGGTTTGTGCCATCTTGCCATTTTATGGCCTTCAAAACTGTAACGCCCTTAGAAAGCCTGAAGGCGGTGCTTGGTTTTCGGGGCCCCGTACGCGGCTAGGCTCCCAAAAAGTCCCACATATGTGGTATCCCCGTACTCAGGAGAAGCAGCAGAATTTATTTTGGGGTGTCATTTCACATATGCCCATGGCATGCGTGAGCAATATATCATTTAGTGACAACTTTGTGAAAAAAAAAAAAAAGTTTGTAATTTTCCCGCAACTTGTGGCAAAATATAAAATATTCCATGGACTCAACATGCCTCTCAGCAAATAGCTTGGGGTGTCTACTTTCTAAAATAGGGTCATTTGTGGGGGTTTTGTGCCATCTTGGCTTTTTTTGGCCTTCAAAACTGTAATAGGTAGTGAGGAGTGAAGTCAAATATTTACGCCCTTAGAAAACCTGAAGGCGGTTCTTGGTTTTCGGGGCCCCGTACGCGGCTAGGCTCCCAAAAAGTCCCACATATGTGGTATCCCCGTACTCAGGAGAAGCAGCAGAATTTATTTTGGGGTGTCATTTCACATATGCCCATAGCATGTGTGAGCAATATATCATTTAGTGACAACTTTGTGAAAAAAAAATTAAAAAAAATTAAAGTTTGTAATTTTCCCGCAACTTGTGGCAAAATATAAAATATTCCATGGACTCAAAATGCCTCTCAGCAAATAGCTTGGGGTGTCTACTTTCTAAAATGGGGCCATTTGTGGGGGTTTTGTGCCATCTTGGCATTTTATGGCCTTCAAAACTGTAATAGGTAGTGAGAAGTGAAATCAAAAATTTACGCCCTTAGAAAGCCTGAAGGCGGTGCTTGGTTTTCGGGGCCCCGTACGCGGCTAGGCTCCCAAAAAGTCCCACATATGTGGTATCCCCGTACTCAGGAGAAGCAGCAGAATTTATTTTGGGGTGCCATTTCACATATGCCCATAGCATGTGTGAGCAATATATCATTTAGTGACAACTTTGTGTAAAAAAAAAAAAATAATTTTTTTTTTGTCATTATTCAATCGCTTGAGGCAAAAAAATAAAATATTCAATGGGCTCAACATGCCACTTATCAATTTCCTTAGGGTGTCTACTTTCCAAAATGGGGTCATTTGGGGGGGTTTTGTACTGCCCTGCCATTTTAGCACCTCAAGAAATGAGATAGGCAGTCGTAAACTGCGTAAATTCCAGAAAACGTACCTTAGTTTGTAGATGTGACAACTTTTGCGCAAACCAATAAATATACAATTATTGACTTTTTTTTTACCAAAGACATGTGGCTGAATACATTTTGGCCTAAATGTATGACTAAAATTGAGTTTATTGGATTTTTCTAATAACAAAAAGTAGAAAATATCATTTTTTTTCAAAATTTGCGGTCTTTTTACGTTTATATCGCAAAAAATAAAAATCGCAGAGGCAATCAAATACCATCAAAAGAAAGCTCTATTTGTGGGAAGAAAAGGACGCAAATTTTGTTTGGGTACAACATTGCATGACCGCGCAATTACCAGTTAAAGCAGCGCAGTGCCAAATTGTAAAAAGACCTCTGGTCATTTACCAGCAAAATGGTCCGGTCTGAAGGTGGTTAAAGACAAAAGTGTAAGGTAAATGTATCAGATTCATCACCCCCTCTGGTGGCGCATTAGAAAAATGTTATGGTGAGGGGGTAATAGGTAGATGTTTTGTACAGTTAACTCTCTCCACTTCCATGAGAGCTGAATGCATAAATAATTTGTAATATTTTGGCCAGCCCCTCCTTACTTACACTATTGGCAGCCCAGTGGGACAGGTAAGAAGTGTCATAATCTAAAAATATGGATACACACTGTCCAAATTGAAGCACATTTTACCATTCATAAATCAAAATAATATGAGACAAAAATTTACTACGTTACAATTTGATGGTAATCAGGCAGACCCTTGCACAACATGCTTTGGTGAATTCACCCAGAAATAGGACCACAAACGAGGTATAGTGTGTGTGGGTTTTGCAAAGTCAGCAGATAGAGTATAGGTATCAGTTGACTTAGCATTTTTGGGGGGTTACAAATGAGTTTGTGCCCCAAAAAAATGGCCTCTTGCATTCTTCCTGAATTTGATGACAACAATAAAATTTTAGGGGTGTTTAGGGTAAACACAAAAATTTAGCTGACAAAATACATTGTTAAGTTACTAGGCTAGGTGTGTATGGGCCCAGGATAGCATGCTGAGGGGGTCAGTGAAAGAAAATATGCATGAAGAACAAAAAAGGAGCATTAAAAGCTTACAGCATGCATGAGGACAAAGAGGACATTCACAGCATATTACAATAATGGTAATTATGGAATCAAGAAATTAATACAATGCATTAGCAAACATTAAATACATAGAATGTGATGTTAAATAACTTGAATAATGGCAGAACAGGTCTTTGGAATAATGAGTCCCAGAGCCTGGGGGGAGATCCCACTTGTAAACTTCAGGTCCTGGAGACTTCTCCCCATCACTAAATACCGCAAGTTGGCTATGAGACTTTGCTCATGAGTAATGGCTAGTCGCATGCATGTGTCCTGCTTCTTAATATAGGGGGTCAGCAATGCCAAGAGAGGGTGAAAGCAGGGGTCCATCATCTGGAGATAATTCCTAAAATCATCAGGATTATTCCCCTGAAGCTCCCACAGCAAAGGCATATGAGAGATTTGGTCATGATTAAGCAACTAATTCTTGGTCCAAGAACTCCTCCTCCTTCTGTTCCTGGACTGGACTTGGGTCAAAGCAATAACTCCAAGCCAATGATAGCACGATCTCTCCGACGAGAATGCAATATAGCTAGTTGACAAACGGCTGTTCAGAATCTAACTGACAAACACGAACTGAAAAGCGTGAATCGACACTCAGTGAACCTCTACTAACACAAAATTGGCCATGATAGTCTGACCCTCGGAAAAGTTAATACCCTTTAACATTTAGCAATGTTGCCAATTGTGAATAATGAATGTGTTTTGCAAACGTGTACTGAGTATGCTAACAGCAATGTTATAAATGTAGCAGGTGTTATCAAAATTATATATTGTTTCTCAGTAAATAGATGTTGGTGCATGTTGGCAAAACTGACTGGTGATTATGTTCTTTGAATATGGTTGGCTTGCAAATGTTATAACTGATTTTGTTTGTTTTTAGATTTTACTAGACATGAATTTGAGTACTCTCTGGCTATCATACCTTCAATACTTTGTCAATGTTTTACAAACATTGGGCAAGGTGGAGTTACTGTATCGCCCTAACAAGCTTAGAGGATACACCTACAGTGAAGTTTGTTTTATATATTAATTTTTGTAAAAAGCAACATCATGTTTATTTATGCACTTAATCTGCACATGATTAGGTATTCACAGGGAACATACTTAAATGTATTGTATGAATAATGTGTAACTTTAGTTACAAACATTTAGTAAGTTGGCCTCATTGTTTCAGAGATAATTGTCCAATTTCAATGGTTTAATTTACTGCTTTAATTTTTTTGCCACTTTATTAATCTAAAGTGCCACCATTTTTTTCTGATCATAATTCAGTTTAATCATAAATGAATCCAAATATACACAAAGGTTGATTTACTAAAGGCAAATAGGCTGTACACTTTGCATATGCAGTTGCACTCTGCAAGTGCAGTCATGCCAAAGCTTAGTAAATTAGGGGAAGCTCTGCTGACTTCCGTCATCCCATCATGTGAAAGAAAAAATGCTATTTTTTTTATAATTTACATGTAATTCGGTATTCTTTGCAAAGTGAAGCTTTATTTCATTTACTAAGCTCTGGAGCAACTGCTAATACAGAATGCAACTGCACTTGCACTGAACTTGGAAGTGCACAGTGTATTTGCCTTTTTTAAATAAACTCCACAGTATTCTATCCATTTACTGTGAGTGTTCTAGAGGTTATCAAGATGTTTTTTTATACATAAAGCTTTTTTTAATCACAAAAGCAATTTTTTATTTTTTATCCAACACAGTTCACTGTTTCCCAAATGTAGGCTCCAAATTGTTTACATTATATTCTGCAATGTTATGCTTAAGGAAATTTCACAAAGCATTGGCATAAATATATAAGAGTAATTAATTAAGGATATTTAACTACATAGCAAAAGGGTATAATGTATTCAATTTACTTGTATTATTAAAATAATTATTCAGTCAAGGTTGAAAATCAGAGACTAAATTAATCTTTTAACTATGATTGAAAATCAGCATACCTGCTACACTAGATCAAATTAGTTTTCTCAAAGGACATAAAGGCAACACAAGTTTTATAAACTTAGAACTACATTGCCTTTAGCAATTTCCTAATAGGAGTTAAGGAATACTACAAAGTTATGTGAAAATCAAAGATGGACATTTTTCCTTTTATTCTTTGTTCTTTAGGTGTCAATTAATTCCTCACTTTATTATGGATAATTAAAAAAGACAATTAATGCTAAATGTTGCATTTTCCGATGCAACTTTACCACTTGAGTTCCAGAAGATTTACCCTCTTTCATGACCAGGCCATTTTTGCAATGCGGCACTTTGTTACTTTAACCAAATAAAATGTATGTCCTTTTTTTCCCCATAAATACATATTTGTTTTGGTAGTATTTGATCACCTCTACATTTTTTATTTTTTTTCCGCTATAAACCAGAAAAGCAATAACCAACAATTTTGAAATTTTTGAAACATGTCCAATAGAAAAATGTAAAAAAAAAAATCTAATTTCTTCATCAATTTAGGCCAAAATGTATTCTGCTACATATTTTGGTTAAAAAAAATTCCAATAAGTGAATATTAATTGGTTTTCACAAAAGTTATAGCATCTACAAACTATGAGATATATTTATGGAATTTTTATTCCATAAATATATCCGTGCCCGCTACCCAGAAGTGCAGGATCATGTATATAAGCTCTAACGAGCAGGGCCCTCTAGTCCCTCCTGTATTGATTTGTATTGTAAGTGTACTGTCTGCCCTCATGTTGTAAAGTGCTGCGCAAACTGTTGGCGCTATATAAATCCATAATAATAATAATACTAATATATATATATATGTGATCCTGTGCACAGTGGCCAACCTGTGGCAATATATCTGCTATAGGGTGGTCAGCAAATAGTTAACTTTACATTTCAGCCAAATAAGATTTTGAAAGTATGTTTATTAATGAAACTATAACTCATAATGCATGTAGTGCAACTATACTTGCCACAGACAAATCCATCATGGATTCAACTATATTTTTATATTTTGATATTTTTAGCATCCTCAGCAGCCCTTCAGAGATATCATACCAACCATTAGAGATAACTGAACTTGACAATACAAATGTAAAATAACAGTTTTATTTTCTGTCTACATGGGTCTGCGTCTAAATGCAACTGAATAAATGGTCCAACGGACAAACTATTACACTTGTGAAGCCCCATACACACTATCAGATTGTCTGCTGATTTTTCCTTCAGATTTACCAAAATCATATAATATAAGGTCAATCATTAGGAGTTTCAATGTGTATGCAATAAGGCAGGCCCTAGCACTACATGGTTTTGGTAAATACGAATGAAAAACTCAGCAGAAAATCTGATAGTGTGTATAGGGCATAACACTTGTGCAGACAGTGCCTACGTTTAACCAAGATAAGTTTTAACATTATCCAGCTGATGCAGTAAATAATTTACAACCAACAGAAAAGGATATAGTTACTTATTACAAAATTATTTTACTTTTTAGTGACTGATTTTTCAAATGATACAGAATTTAGGAAGGCTCATGTCATGCCTTCAGCACCATTAAATTTGTGCTTATCTATTGTGATCACTTATCTTTGCTTGAGCTCCTTTGACTAGCCTATATGCACCATTATACAATAATTCCTATACAGTTTGAGCAGTATTTTGACCCTGTACCACTCCTTCTTATCATATCCAACTAGGGTTGCCATCTGTCTGGGATTCACCAGGGCAGTCTGGGTTTTGAATCATGTGCTGGGATTTCAGGTGGACTGAACCCCAGACACATTATTCAGACCGGGCTGTGGCTTCCCAAGTAACCAAGATAGTCACACACAAATCTGTTGCCATCCGGAAGTTGCGGGAAGCTGTCTGAGGGCAGCTTCAGCATCACTGAGGGGCAGGGAGACAATGGGAGCAAGAGCAATTTGGGCACGCCCAATGTTTGCTGCAGCACACTATGCGCACTGCATTACTACTCTCCTTGGTGCACCCAAAAGGTGTCCTAGGCTGATAAAATTTTTAAGTTTGGCTTGAAGAAAAGGTGGAAACCCCATATCTAACCCTTATTGGGTGGAGTAAAAACAGAAAATCTTGGGAAGTAGCTTTTGCACTGGGGTAGTTTACATTCACCAGAAACAAAGACACACATTAAAACTCCTGGATTTCTTTGTCAGCATTCATTAGCACTGTTTATGTTCACGCAGCCTAGCAAGAAACATTTACTGCACCTAACATCAGATATATTTGTTCATGCTAAATGCACACATGATAAACAATGTGTAATCCCTGCGCCTATTTATTACCTCTCACAGAGATCACAGTACTCCTCCTGCCAATGCTTTAATCTGCTTTTCTCTTCAGAAGAGCAAACGTGTCTTTTCTCAGACATAACTACAAAGTTGCATTGCTGAGCACCCTGGATAGAGGAGATTGAGAAAATGCTTTATCCAGCCCACGGTAAGCTGTTGACATATTCTCCTTTTAGGCAAAGTCAGTGGTTGCAGATAAAGGATTGTTTTAACCACTCCTGCTGTATGCAGAATGACGGCCGCAGGGTGGCTTCATTATCCTGACTGGGTGTCATATGATGTCGAAACAGGATAAGCCGATCACGCAGTGCTGTGAGGTGTGTCTGACACATTGCATCTCCGATCTAGGTAAAGAGCCTGTGACATAGGCTCTTTACCATGTGATTAGCTGTGTCCAAATACAGCTGATCACATCATCACACCAGAAAGTGCTGTTTATTGGCTTTTCCTCTATTCGCACTGACAAGGCACTAGTAGAAGAGAGCTGATTAGCGACTCTCCTGAGAAGGGGGGGGGTCTGCGTTGATAATCAGTGCATTGATTATCAGTGCAGACCCATCAAGGATGCCCAATAGAGCCCACCAGGGATGCCAACCCATGCCCACCAGGGATGCCAATCAGTGCCCATGAGGGATGTCAGTCAGTGCCCATCAGTAATTCCTGTCAGTGCCTGCTCATCAGTGCTGCCTATCAGTGCCCATCAGTGCCCCCTGTAGGTGCCCATCAGTGCAGCCTATCAGTGCCTATCAGTGCCTATAAGTCACTATCAGTGGCCATCAGTGCCACCTGAGTGTCCCTCAGTTCTGCCTATTAGTGCCCATCAGATCTGCATATCAGTGCCCCCTATCAGTGCCCATCAGTGCTTCATATCAGTGCCCATCAGTGCTGCATATTAGTGCCTCGTCATCAGTGCCCATTTATCAGTGCCCATCAGTGCCACCCATCAGTGCTGCCTATCAGTGCCCATCAGTGCCACTTGTAGGTGCCCATCAGTGCAGCCTATCAGTGCCTATCAGTGCCTATAAGTGCCTATCAGTGCCCATCAGTGCCACCTATGAGTGCCCCTCAGTGCTGCCTAACAATGCCCATCAGGTCTGCATATCAGTACAACCAATCAGTGCCCATCAGTTCTGCATATTAGTGCCTCATCATCAGTGCCACATCATCAGTGCCCATTAGTGCCATCTCATGAGTGCCTGTCAGTAAAGCCTTGTCAGTGCAAAATGTTATAATAGAAACAAAGTATAACAATTTCAGTCTTTTTTTATTTGCTTACAAACAAATAAAAAACCCAGTGGTGATAAAATACCACCAAAAGAAAGCTATTTTTGTAGGAAAAAAATAAAAATATATATAAAAATTTTATGTGGGTACAGTGTTGCATCACCACGCATCACCACGCAATTGTCATTCAAAATGCGACAGCATTGAAAGATGAAAATTGGCCTGGGAAGAAAGGGGGTGAAAGTGTTCTGTACATATATATATATATATATATATATATATATATATATATATATATATATATATAAGAATATTAGAGGATAGGAGCGTTTAGCTGGATGTCAAGTGGCACACAAATAAGATACAGTATAAGGTGCAGAAATATCCTTTTTGCAAGTTATTAAAAACATTTTGACATTCCTTGTGTTCAAATTGTACTACAGATAATCAGGGAAAGTAGTTTTTGAATGCATTAAGACTTCTCACATTTTAGTTTAGTCCTGTCTGTGAGGTAAGCATAATTTTATTACTAGCAATAGCATCCTGAACTAGCAGGGCAATAGCTGGCAAATTATACTTTGCATCAGGCTTATGAACCTTTTAATATAAACCACTATTCATAGCATAACCCAGCACATTTAAATCTTCAGCTGCTCTGACCTTATATAATGGGAGAAATTTCACACTCCAGTTGCTTTTTAAATTGCAGAATGTTTTTTACATTTCATAATATTTATATGTCAATGCTATGGAGCTCTGAAACTAAGCTAAAGTTTTAAAGGGTTCCTAAATGAGTCTGCTGCTGGGTTTGATTAGGTAAATCACAGAACATACCTGTGCAAAATTAAAATACAATGGAATAAAGCTATTTGCTTAAATGGTAAAAAAAAAATAGAAATGTACATCGCCTAGACCGTATCTTAAGTTGTGCAAACAGTTTCTATTAAATCAAAATACATTTCAAACAGATTGTTTTTTTAAGAGATGTACTGCTTTTAAATAAATGCAAATACTTGGAATTTTTTGTGATATAATAATTCGAAAATTGAATGTTATAACTGTTTTCAATGTAAACACAAAGGTTCTATTTTATTAAATTAACTAAATAACAAGGACTGAATAAGAGCTGGGCTGTGAAAAAATATAAAAATCCCATAGTACACATACAAAACTGATCAAATAAATTCAGTGGTAACAGATATGAATAAGAGATGTTTTGCTCATAAAAGTGTAACTTTTGTCAGAGGAAACCTGATACACAATTTAGAAAGCGAGAATACCATCTAATGCTTATTTGATCCTTTTATATTATATATTGCTATGTGAAGGTATTTTGTGTGGCAGAGAAACCAACCTTATTCCCTTACAACCTCCTGTTTTTTTTTGTTTTTTTTTGAAGAACTGAGTTCTTGGCAACTGTTATTCTTATAGTGATAATCCTTCTTTAGACCTGGTGATGAGTTCAATATAAATTGGTAACAACATTGCAGGCATCTGCATGCCTGTTGTCTACCAACTTCCAACCTCAGCAATGCATGCATGGTGTATTTGGCTGGCATCTTTAGAGTAAAAACTGGAAAAAGAAAAGAAAAAAAATGAGAAAAATACATGAGAACCTGGAAGTTGGAATTTATTAGCATAGGCTATGTAATTTGACAGCAGAGTGACTATTAGCTTTTCAATTATCAAATAGCACTTTTCCCCATATTTCCATGTGGGATTCAAGTTGATCATGCAACGTTAACAGCTTGTCCAGGAAAGGCATGGGTTTATGATCCCATTTATTGGGATTTAGTGTGTCAGTAGCAGAATGATCATTTTTTTTGCAAGGAGTCGTGAGCATTGTTCATCATAACTGACTAAGACATCACAGAACTACAACATGACTGATGTTGAATTTATATCATGAACCATTTTTTTAAGAAAGGATTTGTCAAAGTGTGTGGGATCCTTATTCAGTTGTGTAGGGGGGGGGGGGGGGGGTATTTAGAAGCCATCTATCTTTAAAGGGAAATTTAAGATTCCAATAAACCCCTTATCCACAGACCCAAACAACTACAAGGGCAAAAAATTTGGAGGGAAATACTGCGCTAAAAAATTACAAAAAACAAATCCAAATACCTAAAAGCTGCGATTAATACGATGTGATACACACCTATAAATCATATAAATCAAGAATTTTAACCGCACTCTCACATATAGTAAATCATAATACAAAAAGTTAACACCCAAAAATTATAAGAAAAACATATAAACAGAAATACTGTGTATACACCATAAATAATCAAAATCTAGTGACAAAATACAAATAAGTGAATATACTCAGTAATTTTAAATTCATGCAATAATAAAGTGCAACAAAATTTGTATAAATAATCACAAATACTGTAAATAAAGTGCTCAGAAAATATGTATAAACGACAGTTCCTCATAAAGATGTAATCATGAGTATAACAGTCCAGTAAACGGAAATGTTTCTTCCAAAGAGATCCTGTGCAGGCGCAATAAAAAAGGTTTCCTTCACCAACACTGTGCTTATAAATAGTAAGAATGCGCGCTTACCAAATCCCAAATCAAAAAGGCATTTGTTATCAGAAATCTTAAGGGGTCATCACACCGGAGCACCAACTCGTTTGGCATCGTCTGGCATTCCCCAGACGAAGCCACATATGGTGGGTGGTCTTGACGTAGGGTGGTCTTGACGTGCTTGACGCAAATCACGTGACATTTGGGCGTTCGCTTTGCGCTTTAACGCTGATTTGACCTTTATGTTTGTGAGTATGTTTTTTATTATTGAATAAAAGATTTTGTTTACGGATTTACGCTATGGGAGTTTCTACTTGCCTTTTATGAATGGTTCAATCGTGTGGAAAACGAGTTGGTGCTCCGGTGTGATGACCCCTTAAGATTTCCGATAACAAATGCCTTTTTGATTTGGGATTTGGTAAGCGCACATTCTTACTATTTATCAGCACAGTGTTGGTGAAGGAAACCTTTTTTATTGCACCTGCACAGGATCTCTTTGGAAGAAACATTTCCGTTTATTGATTGGTTGGTTTGTTGGTTATACTCATAAATACATCTTTATGAGGAACTGTCGTTCATACACATTTTCTCAGCACTTTATTTACAATATTTGTGATTATTTATACAAATTTTGTTGCACTTTATTATTGCATGAATTTAAAATTACTGAGTATATTCACTTATTTGTATTTTGTCACTAGATTTTGATTATTTATGGTGTATACACAGTATTTCTGTTTATATGTTTTTCTTATAATTTTTGGGTGTTAACTTTTTGTATTATGATTTACTATATGTGAGAGCGCGGTTAAAAACTACAAGGCCAAGATTGTGGGGAAATTTTATTTAAAAAATCTCATACCAAACGCTACATAATCCCATAGAATTCAATGTGCACATAAAAAAAAAATTGAAAAATAGGATCATAGTGCTAATGCTGACACAGTATAGAAATAGTCCAACAGTGCACATAGGTATTCAGAAGAACGTGATAGATAAAGTGCAATAAATAAAGTGCTGTGCTCCAAGTGACAATCTGTGCAGATACAGTCTTTCAGTGAATAAGTGAAGTGAATCCTATTCAGTGTATAAACACCTCATTGTGTAATGGCACCTTACCTTATCTTACCACTGTAAGGTAACAGTGTGATGAGTGAATCTGGGATCTTGCAGTGGCTATTGCCTAGTATTTTTCATGTACAATGGTGTCCAGGGAAACATTGATGAGGTTGGTGTCCTAATGTGCCTTAATAACCTGATATACAGTACAATCCTCATATACAGTGCTATATTGCCTCTGTGTACCTCAGTAGCAGTGGGCAGCCTCCCAAATCTGTGTGCATGAAGTAAAAAGGAAAGGGGGACCCAAATGATGAAGTACGGTATGTAAACACTGGTTAATTTATTGGGGTTACAGCCTTAAGGTGCTCACATAACAAACAGGTTAAAAAGGAACAGCAAGCTCATGGCCTGACGTCACTTACGGGTGTCCGTATAATCCAATCCAACACATATCGTCATGGTCCCGTGACTTCTTCAGGTAATGAGAACTAGCACCAGGAAGTGTCCTTAAATAGGTTTATCATTATATATAACAAGCTGCCATTTTCTTGTAGTCTTATGTAGAAAAACATATAGCAGCCATTTTCTAGTAGATACTCTGAACATTCTATAGCTGCGGCCATTTTCTTGTAGTCTATCATTATGTATTATGTATAACAAGCGACCATGTTCTTCTAGTCTTATGTATAAAAACATATAGTGGTCATTTTCTAGTAGATATTCTGAACATTCTATAGACTACAAGAAAATGGCTGTGGTTTTTCAGTCGTCTTAGGCCACCATAACTTAACTTTGAACTTAGATCACTGCATGATAGTAATAGTTAAAGTGTTTGTTAACCCTATCATTTAAGTCTATTCCAGCCCCTCTATTATAGCATGGAATAGCACACTGTACATGTCTTTTATAAAAATGAGCCATGTAACTATCTGTTTAGAGCTGTCTTCAGTCTGGTCACATGACTTGCAGACACTGCACAGCTCCAATGGATGGCTTCTGCAGGAGGGGCCGAGATCTCCCTCTGACATCAGCTGGGAAGATCACATGGCCACTCAGCCCCTCCTGCAGTAACCCTGGAAACCAGCTGAGAGTCACGTGACTGGCCTGAAGATTGTGCTAAACATGTATTTACATGCCTCATTTTTATAAAAGAATAACACAGTGTGCTATGCCTGCCTATAATATAGGGCTGGAGGTGATCTTTAAATTTTTTTTATTTTACAAATATCGGTAGGGGGTGGAGACAGAGACACACAACAAGGAACTGACAGGCAGAGAGATGGGGTTGAGGGGGAGAGAGGAGAGTAGAGAGGAGAGCTGCGTGTGATGGAGGGACGTACTCAACGGTGGTCAGGGCTCAGCAGCCTGGGTTATCATGGTCAGTACAGAGAGGTGGATACAGGAAGTGACAGGTTCAGGGAGTTTTTTTTTACAGTTTAGAGGGGGGCAGATTACAGAGCACAAACACTTTTTTCTTTTTTCTTCATTTAATCTGCTTTAAGGGACCAGAATCTGTATTTTATTTTTATTTTTTTTGGGGGGGGGGGTTAACAAATACTTTAAGTACCCCTATGCTTGTTGTGGATTTAGATCTGTAGAAGATGGTATTTCTAAATCAGGATTTTTTTAACCTATTTAACCACTTGACCACTGGGCCCTTAAACACCCTTAATAACCAGACCAATTTTCAGCTTTCGGTGCTCTCACATTTTGAATGACAATTACTCAGTCATGCAACACTGTACCCATATGAAATTTTTGTCCTTTTTTCACACAAATAGCGCTTTCTTTTGGTGGTATTTAATCACTGCTGGGTTTTTTATTTTTTGTGCTATAAAAGAAAAAAGACAGAAAATTCTGTAAAAAAATGAATTTTTCTTTGTTTCTGTTTAAAATTTAGCAGATTAGTAATTTTTCTTCATAAATTTTGGCCAAAATTTATACTACTACATATCTTTGGTAACAATAAGTACAAATTGGTGGATATTATTTGGTTTTTGTGAAAGTTATAGAGTCCACAAGCTATGGTGCCAATATCTGAAAATTTATCACCCCTTTTTGGAAAGAAGACATTCCAAGGTATTTACTAAGAGGCATGATGAGTTTTTTGAAGTTGTAATTTTTTCCTGCAATTCTTTGCAATATCAAGATTTTTTTTCACAAAATTGTCATATTATCAGGTTATTTCTCACACACAGCATATGCATACCACAAATTACACCCCAAAACACATTATGCTATTACTCCCGAGTATGGCAATACCATATGTGTGAGACTTTTACACAGCGTGGCCACATACAGAGGCCCAACATGCAGGGAGCACCATCAGGCATTCTGGAGCACCCAGGACAATTCTGACATTTCTCTCCTACATGTAAAAATTATCAATTATTTGCTAAAAAATTACATAGAACCCCAAAACTTTATATAGGTTTTTTTAGCAAAGACCCTAGAGAATACAATGGTGGTCGTTGCAACTTTTTATCATGCACAGTATTTGCGCAGCAATTTTCCGAACGCGTTTAAAAAAAAAAATAGTTTTGTGCTTTAAAAAAAACAAAACAGTAAAGTTAGCCCAATGTTTTTGCATAATGTGAAAGATGAAGTTGCGCTGAGTAAATAGATACCTAACATGTCACCCTTCAAAATTGTACACGCTCGTGGAATGGCGCCAAACGTCGCTACTTAAAAATCCCCATAGGCGATACCTCACATGTTTGGTTTGAACACCGTTTTCATATGTGGGCGGGACTTACATTTGGGTTCGCTTCTGCATGCGAGCACATGGGGACAGGGGCGCTTTCATTTATTTTTTATTTTTTATTGTTAATTTTCCTTTTTTATTTTAGTTTGACATTTTTTTCCCCCCAAAATTTTTTTTGATCACTTTTATTCCTATTACAAGGAATGTAAACATCCCTTGTAATAGCAATAGGCATGACAGGTCCTCTTTACAGTGAGATGTGGGGTCAATAAGACCCCACATCTCACCTCTAGGCTGGGAAGCCTGCAATAAATAAAAAAATGGCAGAGTATTGCAGAGTATTGGCAGGGTATTGGGTATTGCAAAGTATTGGCAGGGTATTGGCAGGGTATGGCAGAGTATTGGCAGGGTATTGCAGAGTATTGGCAGGGTATTGGCAGGGTATGGCAGAGTATTGGCAGGGTATTGCAGAGTATTGGCAGGGTATTGGCAGGGTATGGCAGAGTATTGGCAGGGTATTGCAGAGTATTGGCAGGGTATGGCAGAGTATTGGCAGGGTATTGCAGAGTATTGGCAGGGTATTGGCAGGATATGGCAGAGTATTGCAGAGTATTGGCAGGGTATGGCAGAGTATTGTCAGGGTATTGCAGAGTATTGGCAGGTAATGGCAGAGTATTGGCAGGGTATTGGGTATTGCAGAGTATTGGCGGGTATTGCAGAGTATTGGCAGGGTATTGGGTATTACAGAGTATTGGCGTGTATTGCAGAGTATTGGCAGGGTATTACAGAGTATTGGGCATTGCAGAGTATTGGCAGGGTATTGCAGATTATTGCCAGGGTATGGCAGAGTATTGCAGCGTATTGGCAGGGTATTGGCAGGGTATTGCAGAGTATTGGCAGGGTACTGGGTATTGCAGAGTATTGGCAGGTTATTGCAGAGTATTGGCAGGGTATTGGGTATTGCAGAGTATTGGTTTGTTTAGAAGTGATCGCTCCGTCATTTGACGGAGCGATCATGTGGTAAACGGCCACGATGAGCAGCCATTTATCGTGATCCATGATGCGCCGGGTCCTGTGGACCGGGCAGTCATGGATGCTCTCGAGTGCGCGCCCCAGGAGGCACACGAGAGCGGAATTCTGGGAGGCCGTTAATTAACGGCCTCTCGGAGTTAAACAACTGCCCTGTAGCCGTTAATCGGCTATGGGCCGGTTGTTAAGTGGTTAATATACTGGATAAGCAGCTTTTGTAGATAAAACAATGTCAGGGGAAATGGCAGAGTTTAGTGGTAGTATAAAATAGTTGATAATATTGTAATTTTGATAACTGAAGATCTACCCATATATGAGAATTTGGTAAGATCATGTGTTTGTTGGCATAGAGCTTGTAGTAGAGCTTCAAAAGTAGTCTAGGGGTAGGTACCTTACTTCCCAAATATTTATTAACTTAATTTGGAGCCCATGAGAACCCATATATTGCCAAGATATGACCTGTAGTGCTGTTAGCACAATGTGAAGCATATAGGAATTAGAAATATTTAGTTTATATAATGAATTTTGACCAAAGTCATATAGAAGTTTCATAACTGTTGGTAGGGAGATTGTAGAGCTAGTCCAGGATAAAATAACATTGTCTGCATTAAATCCTATTATGTGTTCCTCCATCACTATTTTTATAACTGATATCTTAGCATGTGCTCTAATGGATTGTACAAGGGGCAAAATACCCAGGGCAAAAATTATGGGGGTTAGTGATCAACCTTGCCGAATACCATTTTTAATATCAAATGGCATTGAGAGAATATCAGAATTAACGACTCTTGCACCGGGGGCAGAGTATAGTGCTCTGATAGCCATATTAATAAAACCTGTTAGGCCAAAGACATGCAATAGCTCTTGAAGGTATAGCCAATGTACCCAATTGAAAGCCTTTTCTGTATCCAATGAAAGAAGCAGAGAAGGCATTCAATGAAGCTCTGCCAGCCTGAGCTCATTTGGCTGGACTCTTCCTATAGGTCACAGGAGTGCACTCCTGTGGCAAGTTTTCAGCAGATGGAGGTCTGAAGTCTGCTCTCTGTTGGTATCACTGGAATCAGTCTAGGCACTGCGTCATAATGAGAATAACATCTGGATCCGCCAGGTGCCTGGACTGATTCCCATCTTAGCCTCTCAGCGAGCCCCTCTGTGCCTGAGACAGTTGATCCCTGTCCCTCCACAGCTCAGCGCCAGTGACTGACAGGCATCAGATCTCTGCTCGGGAAGCTGAGAGAACCAAGCCATTGGCGATGTTCGATCGCTTCTCAGTGCAGAGGCAGCAGGGAAAGGTGCAGCAACAAACCGATGCTGCATCCACCTAGGTAAGTATCAAGAGGGAAAGAAAAAAAAATACTTCTCTTTTAACAAAACCCATTTGATTGGGGTATACTAATTGTCGCATAATGTTTTCTAGACTGGAAGCAATGATTTTGGCATACATTTTTATGTCAGTGTTAAGTAGTGATTTGGGGGAGACCTATTTTAATAAGTAACTAGAAGCAAATCCCAGAGATCTTTTTTTAATCTAAATTTGTCTCCTGTATAAAAATAATATCATCCCTGGATTGCCTGAACTCTCTAAGCATTAGTGTCACTGATAGGCGGAAATTTAGACCAATAACAGTTAAAGATAAATTCTTAACCATTATTGTATATAAAACTTGTAGGAGTGGTACTTAGCTGGAATGTTGTGGTAGGGCAATTGCCATCATGCCACCATGTAATGAGAGAGCTATCTGAGAGCTGTTCTTCCAAGGAGCAATGGAGAGTGGAGAGAAGTCAGACCAAAGACAGAAAAGGTAGATCTATAAACAAACAGTAAAAGATACATAAACCATGAGTTTAACTAAATACTTAATCAACAATAGGTGGTTTTTAGCCATAAACGTTCAAAAATACCCCCTTTATAAAACTGCAAAGATCGGGGGCATGCATGTATTTCTGGAGTAAAGAATCTGAAATTACAGAAATTAGGGAGGGGGGTTTATAGAGTTTGAAGGTAGATGCCATCCATTGCTCTCAGTAGCATACGAGGGACCAGGGGAAAGGGGAAAATACCTTTAGGCAGTCTACTAGTAAAGCAATATCCTAAAGGAACACTTGATGGTATTGGGCTATATCTTTCCAAAAAAAGTCTCCAGTGCAAGGAATGACAGTAAACATAAAACTAACCAAACTAACAGGGGCCAGGGAACAACCACAGGTTTCATTTCAGCTGGAGTAGTGAAGGGTGGAAGGCAGGGATGAGCCTACATAAGTTTTGACTCGAACATCGGGTGTTCGCCTGTTCGCCGAATAGCGAACAATTTGGGGTGTTTAAGGCAAATTCGAGAGCCACAAAACACCCTTTAAAAGTCTATGGGAGAAATCAAAAGTGATAATTTTAAAGGCTTATATGCATGGTATTTTTATAAAAACGCTACAGGGAAGCCATAGGGATGTCTCTGTGTGTCAGAAGGGGGGCGAGGTCACCCAGCGACATCACCATGTGGCCCCACCCTCAGTTATAAAAGAGCTGTCACCTGATTACGGCGGGTGCCTTCCATGGAGGCGGATCAGTGGCGATGTGCAGGTTTTTTTTCTTTTTCAGTCGGTTGGCGGAGCAAGAGAAGAAGAAGAAGACTTTGTGGGACAGTTTTATTTTTTAATAAAGGACTTGTACCCAAGGTGTGTCATATAATTTTTTCCATTTTCACACTTTTTTTGTGAAATGGTATTTGTATCCCATTACCTTTTCACGAGGGGGGAGGCCCGGGATCTGGGAGTCCCCTTGTTAAAGGGGGCTTCCAGATTCCCATAAGCCCCCCACCCGCAGACCCCCACAACCACCGTGTAAGGGTTGTGGGGATGAGGCTCTTGTCCCCATCAACATGGAGACACAGTGCTTTGAGGTATCCAAAGGCACCCTCCCCATGTTGAGGGCATGTGGCCTGGTACGGTTCGGGGGGGGGCGCTCTCTTGTCCTCCCTCTTTTCTTGCAGTCTGCCAGGTTGCGTGCTCAGATAAGGGTCTGGTACGGATTTTGAGGGGGACCCCCACACCATTCTTTTTTAATTTTGTCACGGGGTTCCCCTTAATATCCATATCAGACCTGAAGGGCCTAGTATGTAATTTGGGGGGACCCCCACGCAATTTTTTTTTCTTCATTTTGGTTTGGGGTTCCCCTTAATATTCATATCAGACCCAAAGGGCCTGGTGAGGGACTGTGGGGGAATCCCATGCCGTTTTTTTCAATGACTTTTATGTGTATTGCTGGGACCGACAATTCATTATAGCCGCGAGTACTTTTAAATGACTTTTTTTTCCTTTTGAAATGTAATTTTGTGCAAGGACAGTTGTAGACACCCCCCCCCCCCCCCCCAGGTATGGCATTTAAAGGAATGTTTCACTTTTATTGTTTCAGTTTAAGCATTATTAAAATCACTGCTCCTGAAAAAACGTCTGTTTTTAAAACTTTTTTTGCATTGATACATGTCCCCTGGAGCAGGACCATGGTCCCCAAACACTTTTTATGACAATACCATGTATATAAACCTTTAAGATTAGCACTTTTGATTTTTCATGTTCGTGTCCCATAGACTTTAACGGTGTTCGCGTGTTTGAACAAATTGTTTGCCTGTTCGCATGTTCTGGTGCGAACCAAACGGGGGGAGTGTTCGGATCATCCCTAGTGGAAGGGCAACAATCTCCCAAAACCCTAGTTGATGAGAAACTCCCAGATGGGAGATGATCCAAACCATCCCCTTGTGCCAAGGTGGACAACATACCTTTCATACATCATGTAGTATAACCATAGAAAAAGTAAACATTTGAAACATTATACGAAACCTCTGAAAAGTGGTTGTAATAGGTAACAAGAAAGCATAGGTTCCACTGGACCAGGAGACTGTGTTACACATTGAATGAATAGTTCAGGCAGGCTTTTGCCATGAAACTTCATGAGGGGAGTCAGAAGCTCAAAGACGCTTTTCTGTCAGAAGTGGAGGTGTGAGAAGTGTAGGGCGAATTTTCCAGCCTGGTAGCTTTGGCATTGGTATGTTTGGGGTCTCACAGAAGATTGAGAGGTCTTCATGCACTTGGTAGACAGCTGTTTTGCCATTAACTATTGCTGAGAGACTGAAGGGGAAGCCTTATGTAAAGGACATATTATTTTCCTGAAGAATGGGTAGGAGTGGTTGAAGCAGTCTGCATTTTTAGTGAGTCATCCAGGATAGGTCTGGATATAATTGAAGGGGGGTCCATTCGTAGAGCACAGGGTGCACCAAGCAGGCTTTGCACATGATATCCTCTTTGAGCAGTTAAGAGTGGATTCTACATTTGTAATCTCTTGGCTTAGATGGAGAACCTCTTGGTCATAGAGCTATGTGGACTCTTTCCATTTCTATATGGTTAGATGCAGGTTCACGCAAGAGGTTATTAAAAAGTGTTTTGAGAGTTTCATTCAGATTTTCGTCAGTGGGTTCAGGGGGCCTTGAAGTCCAATATGCCCATTCTCATGCCCTATTGTCAAGATCTTTCAAATGTCTCTTCATTAGGCTTGTGCAATTCGTTTCGTAACGAATCGAAATTCGGACGAATTTTGCAACTATATATAAATAAAAAAATAACAAATTACAACGAATACAAAAGAAATATAACTAATGAATTTGAATGAATTCGACATGATTCGGTAACTCTTTAAAGCTCTAATGAAACAAAAGGTCAGCTTAAAGTAAATCATATAGTCCAATCAGCTAATTAATTTTGTGCCGGAGTATGGATTACTGGCAAAGTGCATTCCTGAGAACTGAGTTAGAAGGTTGTTGTATTGTATTTGAGCCGAGGAGAAGAGACGTTGTCATTGTGTGTGTTAAAAGATTCAATAAACAAACGACTTTCCAAACAACGAATCATTATCACCAATGTCTATACATACATAAATAGCGAATTTCAAGGAATAAGAACAAATGAATTCGACACTCTACGAATAATAACGAATTATCCGAAAACGTATTAACGTAACATAATGAATATAACAGAACGAAATGATGTATTTTACGAATGACAACGAACCGAAACTAAACAAAATTTTCTGTTGTGCACAAGTCTACTCTTCATGTTTCTAATGACAAGATGTTGATTGGAAGTCTGATTATAGATCTGTGAAGTTTGGTTGACTGGAGTTCTTCCTCCCTAAATCATCCTAGTTAGCAAGATGCTGAAAGTCAGTTTGTAAAACTTTGATTTCTGTGTGACAATTCTCCTTGAGGTCTTGAATTTCATTGGCAGAAGTCCTCCTTGGTAGGTTTGGATTAGAGAAATTTGCTTCAGAAGGGGAAAATCCTCAATCATAGAGACAGAAGGGGACAGGGAGGGCAAAGGAGTACATTGTTGAATGGATATAAAATCAATTCCACAGGGATGGTGAAGATAAAATAAATTTCAGGGTTATTCTTGCTCCTGCTTCAAAAGCAATACCATCCACAAAAGATTCTTAGATAGCAGACCTGTACATTAGTGGATTTCTTTATGTACCTTAGCTTCAGAGAGTTTACCTCACAAACCTGTTTTCAGTAATTACACATATGTATTTTCTCGGTCACGTCCATATGTGAGCATTATCCACTCTAGATGTCTAAAGTATGTTTTATTGATACTCTTAGCCCTTGTACACACAGTCAGACATTCCGACAACAAAATCCGTTGGATTTTGTCCGACGGATTTTGTCCGAAACTGGTGTTGCATACACACGGTCAAAGTTGTCGGAAAATCAGATCGTTCAGAACGTGATGACGTTATTTCGTTACGACGGGACTACGTTCAGGCTAGTAGCCAATAGCTTTGGTCTAGGAATTTGATCTGAGCATGCGTGGCACTTTGTCCGTTCGGAATTCTCTACAAACGATAGGACAAAGTCCGATCGGACCATGTTGTCGGAAAACTTTGTCGGTCGGATATTCCAACGGAAACAGTCCGATGGAGCCCATACACAGTCGGATTATCCGACAACATGGTCCGATCGGACATTTTCCGTCAGAATATCCGACCATGTGTACAAGGGATTAGAGATGTCCCTATCTTATTTTGTGTTTGCAATATCTTCTCACCTATGTGTAGGACTGGCGTTGTGGCTGCCTTCGAGATCATAATTCAAGGACTGAATTACAATGACCCCCCCCCCCCCCATGTCAGGGGTTTAAAAATGTATGAACAATTTTGACAATTGTGTATGACATATAATTATATTCACAGCTTGTGTGTACTAAACATGTTAATGTGTGTCATTTTTGCAACAAACTAAAGGGTTAGTTTACTAAAACTGAAGAGTACAAACTCTGGTGCGGCTCGACATAGAAATCAAATTAGCTTCCAGTTTTGTTTTTTGTTTTTTATCAAAGCTTAGTTATGAAGTTAGAAGCAGATTAGCTACCATGCACATCTGCACCTGATTTTGCACTCTCCGGTTTTAGTAAATTGAACCCCATAATAAATTTCATTAAAAAAATCGTCTGAAAGCGTTTAGCAGTAATTGAAGCTGTTTGTTTTTATAAGGAAAAATCTGATCATATCAATAAAACCAGAAATCCATTTCTAATGATACTTGGAATGAAAAAAAAATAATATCAGTTGGTCATTTGTAACGAATTTTAAAAAGGAATTAAATATCATTACTATAGTGTTGAATTAATGAAAGGACAGTGTAGTTGTTATAGGACTACCAGTTAGTGATGGCCGAACGGTTCGCCCGGCGGTCGTTTCGCGGCGAATTTCCGACTTTCGCCGTCCGCGGGTTCGAACGCCTTTTTCCGTCGTTCGCCCCGGCGGACTTACGTGTTTAATGTATACAAGAACTTTAACCTTTCGTGACACGTTTATCATGTGTTACAGGACAACCAATTGAGACATGACAGCTCATGGACACTTGGACATTCCCCCTAACCTATAAATACACCCGATCCGGTGGCCATTTTACATTCTTTCTTCTGTCACTGTAGGGAAAGGATCCTGTGTGGAGTAGGGACAGAGAAAACGCTAGCTATTTGGTACACAAAAGTTCTTTTCAGGACTGGTATAGGTGTTAGGTCAGCAGCCTGAGTTTCTTTTGTCAGTTTAGATAAAGGGACAGAGCGCTGTATGCTGCTATTTTAGGGACAGCTCAGCCAGATTAGTCTTTCTTCATCATCATCATCATCATCATCATTAGCTGTTACTATCAGGTCCACAAAAGAGCTGTTCCAGCTAATCGTTCCAGCCTACTCTTTTTTGCCAATTTGTATAGGGACAGGCAGGAAGCAGTGTGTCAGGCAGTGAGGATAATTTTAAAGACTTGCTGTTACTATTAGTTCCACAAAGGTTCTTTTCAGGACTGGTATCAGTGGTACGGTAATAGGCTTGTACACGTATAATATTCTTTCTTCCAAATATAGAAAGAATATTATACTTGACTGCTGCCCTTCTGCTGCAGTCTGCTAATCATTCACAACTCACTTGTTCCACAAAGCTCTTTATCAGGACTGGTAACTTGGTCTGTCTAGGGTGCTACGGTACATAGGCTTGGGTGCGGTACAGTCTGCTGTTCTGTAAGGACCGCTATCGGTCCACAATAGATAGGGTTGCCGTGCACTACTGCTGACCGCTGCCCTATACTGCAGCAGTCCTTCAGCGGTATAGGGACTGACGCACAGTCTGCTAAACACTAATACACAACCTGCTTGGTCCACAAAAGTTCTTATAAGGACTGGTAACTTGGTATAGGGTGCTACGGTACATAGGCCTGAGTGCGTTACAGTCTGCTGTTCTGTAAGGACCGCTATCGGTCCACAATACATAGGGTTGACGTGCACTACTGCTGACCGCTGCCCTATACTGCAGCAGTCCTTCAGCGGTATAGGGACTGACGCACAGTCTGCTAAACACTAACACACAACCTGCTTGGTCCACAAAAGTTCTTATAAGGACTGGTAACTTGGTATAGGGTGCTACGGTACATAGGCCTGAGTGCAGTACAGTCTGCTGTTCTGTAAGGACTGCTATCGGTCCACAATACATAGGGTTGCCGTGCACTACTGCTGACCGCTGCCCTATACTGCAGCAGTCCTTCAGCGGTATAGGGACTGACGCACAGTCTGCTAAACACTAATACACAACCTGCTTGGTCCACAAAAGTTCTTATAAGGACTGGTAACTTGGTATAGGGTGCTACGGTACATAGGCCTGAGTGCGTTACAGTCTGCTGTTCTGTAAGGACCGCTATCGGTCCACAATACATAGGGTTGCCGTGCACTACTGCTGACCGCTGCCCTATACTGCAGCAGTCCTTCATTGGTATAGGGACTGACGTACAGTCTGCTAATCACTAACACACAACCTGCTTGGTCCACAAAAGTTCTTATAAGGACTGGTAACTTGGTATAGGGTGCTACGGTACATAGGCCTGAGTGCGTTACAGTCTGCTGTTCTGTAAGGACCGCTATCGGTCCACAATACATAGGGTTGCCGTGCACTACTGCTGACCGCTGCCCTATACTGCAGCAGTCCTTCATTGGTATAGGGACTGACGTACAGTCTGCTAATCACTAACACACAACCTGCTTGGTCCACAAAAGTTCTTATAAGGACTGGTAACTTGGTATAGGGTGCTACGGTACATAGGCCTGAGTGCGTTACAGTCTGCTGTTCTGTAAGGACCGCTATCGGTCCACAATACATAGGGTTGCCGTGCACTACTGCTGACCGCTGCCCTATACTGCAGCAGTCCTTCAGCGGTATAGGGACTGACGCACAGTCTGCTAAACACTAACACACAACCTGCTTGGTCCACAAAAGTTCTTATAAGGACTGGTAACTTGGTATAGGGTGCTACGGTACATAGGCCTGAGTGCAGTACAGTCTGCTGTTCTGTAAGGACCGCTATCGGTCCACAATACATAGGGTTGCCGTGCACTACTGCTGACCGCTGCCCTATACTGCAGCAGTCCTTCATTGGTATAGGGACTGACGTACAGTCTGCTAATCACTAACACACAACCTGCTTGGTCCACAAAAGTTCTTATAAGGACTGGTAACTTGGTATAGGGTGCTACGGTACATAGGCCTGAGTGCGTTACAGTCTGCTGTTCTGTAAGGACCGCTATCGGTCCACAATACATAGGGTTGCCGTGCACTACTGCTGACCGCTGCCCTATACTGCAGCAGTTCTTCATTGGTATAGGGACTGACGTACAGTCTGCTAATCACTAACACACAACCTGCTTGGTCCACAAAAGTTCTTATAAGGACTGGTAACTTGGTATAGGGTGCTACGGTACATAGGCCTGAGTGCGTTACAGTCTGCTGTTCTGTAAGGACCGCTATCGGTCCACAATACATAGGGTTGCCGTGCACTACTGCTGACCGCTGCCCTATACTGCAGCAGTCCTTCAGCGGTATAGGGACTGACGCACAGTCTGCTAAACACTAACACACAACCTGCTTGGTCCACAAAAGTTCTTATAAGGACTGGTAACTTGGTATAGGGTGCTACGGTACATAGGCCTGAGTGCAGTACAGTCTGCTGTTCTGTAAGGACCGCTATCGGTCCACAATACATAGGGTTGCCGTGCACTACTGCTGACCGCTGCCCTATACTGCAGCAGTCCTTCAGCGGTATAGGGACTGACGCACAGTCTGCTAAACACTAACACACAACCTGCTTGGTCCACAAAAGTTCTTATAAGGACTGGTAACTTGGTATAGGGTGCTACGGTACATAGGCCTGAGTGCGTTACAGTCTGCTGTTCTGTAAGGACCGCTATCGGTCCACAATACATAGGGTTGCCGTGCACTACTGCTGACCGCTGCCCTATACTGCAGCAGTCCTTCATTGGTATAGGGACTGACGTACAGTCTGCTAATCACTAACACACAACCTGCTTGGTCCACAAAAGTTCTTATAAGGACTGGTAACTTGGTATAGGGTGCTACGGTACATAGGCCTGAGTGCGTTACAGTCTGCTGTTCTGTAAGGACCGCTATCGGTCCACAATACATAGGGTTGCCGTGCACTACTGCTGACCGCTGCCCTATACTGCAGCAGTCCTTCATTGGTATAGGGACTGACGTACAGTCTGCTAATCACTAACACACAACCTGCTTGGTCCACAAAAGTTCTTATAAGGACTGGTAACTTGGTATAGGGTGCTACGGTACATAGGCCTGAGTGCGTTACAGTCTGCTGTTCTGTAAGGACCGCTATCGGTCCACAATACATAGGGTTGCCGTGCACTACTGCTGACCGCTGCCCTATACTGCAGCAGTCCTTCAGTGGTATAGGGACTAAGAGTTTTGTCACAGGGTGATTTAAAAAATGACAGGCAGAGGAAGAGGCAGGCCCTTCCGCAGGGGTGGTAGGGGTAGGGCAGGAGCAACAGCCTTGAGCCAAAGTGGGAAGTTGCAGAAGGTGCGTTCAATTACTTTAAAGGACGCACCAGACTTGGTTGAGTGGCTCACTCAGCCTTATTCTTCTGCACCCTCCTCATCCTCTCGATCTGCACCCTCTTCTTCACTCTCTGCTATGTGCACCCCCAAAGACACTACCACCAACAACACCACCACCACCACATACCTTCCGCTTGAGTGCAAATGGGGGCCTTCATGCTCCAGTGTTTTAATAGGGACCCCCGTATAAAAAGCATGAGGGTCAAGGACCAGTACTGGGTGGCAACGTACTTAGATCCCCGGTACAAACACAAAATGGCGGAAATGTTACCGCCGTCGCAGAGGGCTGTCAGAATGCAGCACTTCCAGGCCTTGCTTCGAGAAATGCTGCATTCTGCTTTTGCGTGCGCTGGCAGAGGAGCAATTCCCACTCCCAGAGAAGGATTTGCGGGTACCAATCCAACAGCGCCTGCAAGAAGAGGCCGGTTTGAAGATGTGTTGGTGACTTCGGATATGAGGTCATTCTTTCAGCCGACCCATCGACAGGTGTCATCCGGATCCAGCATCAGGGAACGCCTAGACCGTCAGGTGTCCGACTACATTGGGTTAACGGCCGATGTGGACGCTCTGAGGAGTGATGAACCCCTAGACTACTGGGTGGGCAGGCTTGACCTCTGGCCAGAGCTTGCCCAATTTGCAATCGAACTGTTGGCTTGCCCCTCATCCAGTGTCCTGTCCGAAAGGACGTTCAGCGCAGCAGGGGGGATTGTGACCGATAAGCGTACTCGCCTAGCTCACGACAGTGTTAACTACCTCACATTTCTAAAAATGAATGAGGCATGGATCTCGGAGGAATTCAACACATGTGATCAGTAGACCATGTATATGTCTATAAACAATTTTTGGAATCAAGCACACAGACCTTCTTAATTCATTTGGCTCACTTCCCTGACCCAAAAAAGCACACCGTACTATATGCCCCTACCCTCCTCTTTGAAGAGGTTGAGCGGTGTCATATTTCTACTGGGGCTGCTTATTATGAGGGGTTCCCACCATCCCTGTGCTGTGCTGACTTCCTCCTGGGTGTTCTTATTATGAGGGGCTCCCACCATCCCTGTGCTGTGCTGACTTCCTCCTGGGGGTTCTTATTATGAGGGGCTCCCACCATCCCTGTGCTGTGCTGACTTCCTCCTGGGGGTTCTTATTATGAGGGGATCACACCATCCCTGTGCTGTGCTGACTTCCTCCTGGGGCTGCTTACGGTGCTGCTGTCAGCGCTGTATGTCACGGAGCTGCTGTCAGCGCTGTATGTCACGGAGCTGCTGTCAGCGCTGTATGTCACGGAGCTGCTGTCAGCGCTGTATGTCACGGAGCTGCTGTCAGCGCTGTATGTCACGGAGCTGCTGTCAGCGCTGTATGTCACGGAGCTGCTGTCAGCGCTGTATGTCACGGAGCTGCTGTCAGCGCTGTATGTCACGGAGCTGCTGTCAGCGCTGTATGTCACGGTGCTGCTGTCAGCGCTGTATGTCACGGAGCTGCTGTCAGCGCTGTATGTCACGGTGCTGCTGTCAGCGCTGTATGTCACGGAGCTGCTGTCAGCGCTGTATGTCACGGAGCTGCTGTCAGTGCTGTATGTCACGGAGCTGCTGTCAGCGCTGTATGTCACGGAGCTGCTGTCAGCGCTGTATGTCACGGAGCTGCTGTCAGCGCTGTATGTCACGGTGCTGCTGTCAGCGCTGTATGTCACGGAGCTGCTGTCAGCGCTGTATGTCACGGAGCTGCTGTCAGCGCTGTATGTCACGGAGCTGCTGTCAGCGCTGTATGTCACGGAGCTGCTGTCAGCGCTGTATGTCACGGAGCTGCTGTCAGCGCTGTATGTCACGGTGCTGATGTCAGTGCTCTGTATTACGGTGCTGCTGTCAGTGCTCTGTATCTCCTGCACCCTCTTGTTTGCCTACCCTGGTCCCTGACCTTCCCTCTCCTCCATTGCCTTCATTAGCTCCATAGTCCTGAATTGTCAGAACAATTTCCCAAATAAAAAAAAAATGCTTGTAGTTATCGATCCCAAATTCACCTCATACATGTATTATGCTATTGTCCAGGTGGTGGGACTACGTGCTACCCCCTAATAATTACCCCGTGGCCGCAAATTCGACCTAAAGGTTTGCGAAATTCGCCTCCCATTGAAGTCAATGGAGCCCGCGGCGAACGGTCGTTTTCGCGAACGTTTGTGCCCGTTCGCGTTTCGCGTTCGCGAAACGTCCCGTCGGAAGTTCGTCCATCACTACTACCAGTGTGTCATGTCAGTGTATGTGAAACTAATGCAAGCATTGGAAAGTGTTCTCCACCTTTGGGAATTGCTTGCTTGTATTACAAATATTGATTTTCAGATGTCATTGTGTTCCTGGAAGGAAAACTGATTTTAAAAGGGGGTATTTCCAGGAATGGGATTAAAATTTACCAGAAAATACTTACGAAATGACTGACAATTCTGAAAAAATTAGTAAGCAATGAGACATCAGTAAAATGAATAGAGCAGTAAGGACGTGATTGTTCCCTAATTGGTCTACTCATGGCAGAGTTATTCAGGGCAAAGTGCAAGTCAAAAACTTGATTTATGATACTAAGCTTTACTTTAAATTCTCTCTCATACCAGTTCACAGCTCAACTAAATTTTCTGTCTGTATGAAACACTATGTGCTGCAGCACTTTGTTATACGTGCATCTGCACTCACAGTTTTCTCTTAGTTCTACTGCAAAGTCCCACAAATACTTGTTGAGCCTACCAGTGAAGTTCACCTAATACAGTTTCCTGTGATCTTGTGACAATGATGCCACACTGCTCCTATATTCAGAGCAGATTTACCACTCTCGTCTCATGTAGGCTATGCTTTCTTGCTCCACAGTGGGTTGAAAACATTGCCACTGCTGATTCAAAAACCTTTCAATCAGCACCTTGCCACATCCAGTTCAGACCACTTATTTCTGGATTTTCAAAATTGCCTCTGTTTCTAAGGGGGCGTGGCGACCGAGCTCCAAGATGGACGTCTGAGCTGAGAGCTCCGCTCGGCCGCCGGAGAGAATAACCCTTTCGCAACTCCATCTGTGACATACACCTGCATAATTTTATCTGAAGCATAGCGCAGACACCGACGCATCCACTGAGCATGCCCAAAAATAAGAAGAACCCACAGACGCCGCAGAAACTTCCGAACTTCTTCGGAGTGCGCGGGTCTGTACAAAATGGCGCCAGATCACGTGAGACTGAGCACCCGGAGAAGGCCTCACAACAACATCTCCGGGCTACTTCCCTAAGCGGATCCTCCTCGGGGACTGCTAGCCCGATGACAAGAAGCCCGGCCAAGCAAAGGCAAAGGATCTCTTCTCCAGACGTAAACCGAGCGGATCGCGACATAGAGGTAAGCGGATCCGCTCCTATAGGCCTTACTCCACAACCACCGTCCTCCAACCCGATTGCGGCCTACCCCACCTCCGACCGACCGGTCTCAGATACGGTCCTTAAGGAGATGTTGCTATCCCTCAAAGCCTCCATACAAGCTGACCTCACTGTGGAAGTCACTAACTGCCACAGAGAAGTTTTGGCTCTGGGCAACCGAGTGGATCAAGTGGAACGCAGCATAGGGGAATACACTACCTCCTTCAATGCTTTAGTGGAGGCCCACAGGTCCCATGGTGAGGAAATAGCATGGCTGAAAAGTAAGGTAGCAGACCTCGAGGACCGCTCTAGGAGGTGCAACATTAAGATTAGAGGTGTCCCTGAGGCCATACCTCCAAACCAATTGCTGCAGTATGTACACACGCTATTCTCCACCATTATCCCTGCGTTATGCCCTCAAGACCTGACCATTGATAGGATTCATAGGATCCCCAAGCCAGCATTCCTTCCTGAAGGCGCTCCTTGGGATGTCTTGCTTAAGATGCATTACTATCATATCAAAGAACAAATTATGGCTGCGTTTCGTAAACAAGACAACAACCTCTCTCAATATGCAGAAATAATCCTCCTCCCGGACCTGTCGAGGCATACCCTTCAACTGCGCCAAAACCTGGCAACCATCACAAAGGCCTTGCGCAATCACAATGTGCCTCACAAATGGCGTTACCCAGCAAAGTTGTCCATTTCACACGATGGTACCACGCACACAATCTCCACTCTAGCTGAAGGTATTGCACTTTTGCGACAATGTGGCATAATACCACAGCAAAGCCCTCTGGAACCACCCGCCACACAACTCCGCTCAATTCCAGATGAGTGGCAAGTGGTATCACGCAGACGGGTCCCCAAAAATGCCACCGATGGAACTACATGATCATACACCGTTAACCATTCAGTTCTCTCCTCGGACACAAGGGCTCTTCATCTTTCCCTTGTTCTTACCCCTGACATCTGTCATATATGCAGCTCTGTCTGCATCTGGATCGCTTTCAAGATTCTATTTTTATCATTATGTTTGTTTTTGTTTACTTTTGTGGTTACACCTTATGTTTTCTTAGCACCAGACCTGCACATTATGGAAAATCACTTCTTGCCCTGCTGCATATCAGGCTACCCTGGCAGTACGTTATGTGCCGACCTCATGGAGTTAAGTTGACCCTGGCAATCCTCAGAAGACACAGTGAGTACACTTACAAGCCTTCTACTACCTGAAAATGACTATTACATGTGTTTCCATTAATGCCAGAGGTCTAAACCACCCTGTTAAATGTCACTCGTTGTGGTCCGAAGCCCAGAAACTCAGGGCAGATATCCTATGTGTGCAGGAAACCCATTTCCAAAAAGACAATCATCCTAAATGCACACATAGGAATTACTCACATGTGTTCATAGCACCTGTCTCCTTCCACCTCAAAAACTCCATCATAGCCGACAATGGTCGTTACATCATTGTGCAAGGTGATATCAACTCTAAACCATACACCATTGTATCCATATATGCCCCTAACACCCGACAGGTCAGATTTCTGAACAGACTGCTCCGTAAATTGCAATCTATCCAATATGGTAGTCTCATTATCGGTGGCGATTTCAACCTAATTGTTGATCCACAACTGGACACTTCTAATGTCACCCGCAGTAGCAAAATATACTTTAACAAGATCCTCCAAACAGAGGGATTGTACGACGCGTGGAGATGTACGCATGGCAACGAGAGAGACTTTACCTTCTTCTCCCATAGGCATGGTTCTTACTCAAGAATAGATTTATTTTTAACAGATAAATGGACTCTACAAAATATATCATCCTCTAAGATTTATGACATTACGTGGTCGGACCACTCTGCCATATCACTCTCCATTAATGAGAAGGGTGTCTCCCCCTCTTCACCCATCTGGTGCTGCAATGTTAGACTTCTACAAGACCCCGATACTAGGGAATTGATCTCTCAAAACCTACAAACGTACTTTCAACAAAATGAACACTCAGTAGAGAGTCCTTTTACGCTCTGGAATGCTCATAAAGCATTTATCAGAGGTATCCTTATCCAGCTGGGCGCTAGAGCAAAAAGGAGATATACAGCGACCATAGACTCCATAACATCTGACATCCACAACCTAGAAGCCCTCAATAAGTCATCACCCTCACACCAGCTGACCAATCCACCCTCTGCACCTAAGGAAAAATTGCGAGACCACCTGGCACAGAATTATGATATTTACCTTCGTCGTTTGCAGCTGCGTACTTACGCCAATGCAAACAGGGCAGGCAAATACCTTGCCAACAGGATCAGAGCGATACGCACTAAAACTAGGATTTCCCATTTAATACATCCCACATCTCACCACAAAATTATTAATCCTCAGGATATCGCGAACCAATTTGCACAATACTACAGTGAGCTCTATAACCTTAATACCGACCCCCACACTACTCAACCCACTATTCCTAAGATACAGCATTTCCTCAACGATTTAGATCTCCCTATGCTCTCTGAATCACAACTTGAATTGTTGAACTCACCCTTCACGATTCCTGAGATAGCATCCATTATCACCTCACTTCCTCATGGGAAATCCCCCGGCCCTGATGGACTAAATAACGAGTATTTCAAAACGTTCTCCACTATCCTCTCCCCATATCTCCAAAAAATTTTCACACAAGCAGCAGACTCAACATAATTTCCTCAGGAGATGTTAAAAGCCTACGTGACCACCATACCCAAACCTGGTAAGGACCCCACTACTCCTAGTAATTTTAGACCTATTTCCATCCTGAACACGGATATAAAGATTTATGCCAAACTAATTGCCCTTAGACTAGCAGAGTTTATACCATCCTTAATCAAGAGCGACCAGATGGGCTTCATAAGGGGGGGACAAACTTCTGATGCAACAAGACGCATTGTCAATATTGTTCATTATGCCAATATGTCTAAAACGCCTTCTCTGCTGCTTTCTATAGACGCAGAGAAGGCGTTTGATAGAGTGGAATGGTGCTACATGAAAGAAGTCCTCCAGAGATTTGGCTTCCGCGGTCTTATCTCCAACGCAATGTTGGCTTTGTATTCCAGTCCATCTGCCCAAGTCTTGACCGCTGGTATGCTCTCCACACCTTTTTCTATCTCTAATGGCACCCGCCAGGGTTGTCCGTTATCCCCAACTATTTTTAATCCTATGATTGAACCCCTGGCGGAGGCCATTAGATCCCAGGTCAATGTCTCTGGACACACGTTAGGATCCCGTAGTCACGTTATCAATTTATTCGCAGATGAGGTTGTCCTGATGCTAACAAATCCATCCCAGTCTCTTCCCTTAGTTCATGAAACCTTGAAAAACTTTGGAGAGATCTCGTACTACAAAGTTAATTTCGCTAAATCCTTGATTTTAGACTTAGGAATTGACAAGCGTACCAGACTCCAGCTTCAAAATGCCCTCCCATACAAATGGAAGGATGATGGCATACCCTACTTAGGTATTATAATCACCAAATCCACGAAAACTCTGGTCTCTACTAACATTAAACCACTGCTCCTAAAGATTGACGAAACACTCAAATGCATAGCCAAGACTGAATTGTCATGGATGAGTAGATTGGCAGCGTGTAAGATGTTGGTTCTCCCTCTCATACTGTATGTGTTTAGATCCATACCTTTACCTATCCTGACCCATTTCCTTAAGACTTTGTCTACCACTCTGTGGAGATTTTTGTGGAACGGGAAAAAAGCTTGTTGCTCTCCTAACAACCTGACTCCTCACAGCCGCGTAGGTGGAGCGGGACTAATTGACGTTTCTGATTATCTATGGTCGACTAGACTGGACCAACTCCAACACTTGTTTAGAACTGTAGATGTACCGCTTTGGGTTGAGTTAGAAAAACACATAGCCCCGATACTGGATCTAGTAGCGCTACTCGTGAGTGATGTCTGGAAGCCTTGGGCTCTCCACTCTGCCGCCCCTACCATACAAGCTTCCTTACAGGCATGGAGGTTCTTCTTACATCATGCCCATAAACTTACCAACACCGTAGACTACAAATTTACAGTGGCTGTTGCAACTGCCTGAAAGGGACGTAAAAGGATGTGTTATCCACTAAATGATCAGACAAAGGATAACTGTAACTTACAAAAAATCAATAATATAAAAGTGGGTCAGAATGGCAAAGAACATGCGTGGACTGAAGAATAATGAAAACAGATAATGAAACCTGCACAAACATGGACTCTCCACAGCAATGTCTGTGTGGTCAAGGTAACATGTGGCTACATAGCACGGTCTCTTTAAGACTGTATAGCAAAAGAGAGCCAGCTGAGAGTCCCTTCTTCAGTAAAACAACATAGAACACAGCTACTTGTGATTGTTCTCATGAACAGAATGTATCGAAATGAAGTCCAGCGTAGCACAGATGAACATCTGGAAAGGTACAAGGCTTTAGGACAATGAACCACCCCACTGGAACTGCAGCAATCTGGTAGAAACCAGGGAGGTATCTTCCACAGGACAATCTGTGTGCTTTTAGACTCTGGCTCAACTGCCCACACACCAATTCTGACAGTTAAGGGCTTTCCACTTGGCTGTCAATCACTTGCTCAGCTACCTCTGCCTCATCAGGTGTAGTTTGTCTGAGCTGATGAGGGAAGGAAGCAGAGAGATGTATCTTAGTGTGTCCAGGAAACCCCGGGAGGTGTGGGAAAGTTAAAGTGCCAGTAAGGGTAAGGGTGAGTAAATGTGTATTCAACTACAGGGAATACACGTTCTTAGGAGAGATTTCTTCTCACTTATTGTTGCATTTCCAGGACAGAAAAAGAAGGCAAATCTACAAAGACATGGGTTTTAGCTCCCCTTTAGAAAAATTTCAGCAACCACTCAGACAATTTCCATGTGCATGCTTTTAAATGAGAGTAATTGATTTACCCTAGAGAATGTTTGGTGAAAGTCCAATTTACTGATTTATAGGTTTTCCAAAAGTTTAAGCAAATTGGTATCCAGATACAATATCAACAATAATTCTGGTGCCATATAGAACAGTAGCAGCCCCCTCTTGCTCCCTCTGAGCTAGCTTCATAAATCACTATATAAAGCCGTTTTTCAGTCGCTCCACACCCGGCCATCCCTGTCACCTGCTGGAGCTTCAGTATGGGTCAGTCCCTGGAGAAAACCAGGTTCCACCCTCTCTCTATTCCCCACCAGTCAGCTTTCACAGAAGCGGTCTCAGGTCTCAGCTACAGAGCCCAGTGTTTCCTTCTTCCAGCCTCCTGCTTTGCTAAGAAACCTGGCTGATCCTTCTCATAAAAAAAATAGCTCAGGCTGTAGCCTCTTTGCTTTCCCCTATGATAACAGCAGCAGTGGAAAGTGCAATCCACAATGCGATTGAGCTGTTAAAGTGCATGTGAACCCAATGTCATCCTTTCTAAACTACTGGCATAGGGGTTATCTATAAGGATATGCATGCCTCCTGCATGTATCTTTACCTGTCAAATGTCTCCCCTCTGTCTGCTATGAGACCCGAAAACTGCATATTCTGTGGGTGGATCTGTTGTCTGGAGATCGGTGGGTGGATTTGTGATGTCAGTAGACTCCCCGCCCCCCACTGCACTCCCCTTGTCAATATGCATATTGTCCTGTGTATTTCTTACATTGAACTTCTGCTACGATCTCTAACATCCAGTGAAAAGACAGGAAAGTAACCACATCACTTCAGCATGCCAAATCATGCTGAGGTGGGGAACATCCAATCCTTGCAGAGCAGCAGAAGAAAGGAGTGGGAACGAATTAAAAAAATAATTCATATCTCTTAGGCTAGTGCACAAGATATGTAAATCACTTGTCACTCACGGCAAGGGGGAGGATTTGACAAAGTTTTTCTCTGTTTGTCAAAAATGATCTGACTGAACAATAAAAGATGATTGCTCAGAGATGGATTAACTCTTTGTGGCAAGACTGGGCTCAAATGATAGGAAATCGTATATTCTACATTATGACATAAAAAAAAGGGAGCTGGGGGAACACGCTCATTGGCTTTCTGTGAAGGAGCAGAGTATTTAATTTCTGGAGGATGAGCTGCAGCAGGCATTTACCATTCAACATTCTTCAAGGTCTTATCAATCTCTATTAGCAAAAGTGGAGGATTTGGACAATCGATCAAGAAGAAATAAAACAAAGAGTACTTCTGTGCTACTATGTGTGATAGTGTGTGAGGCATAAAATAACTTTTTTTTTTTATATGAATAAAACCAGAGGTTGCTGCTCCACACCAACTCTGTACCCACAGACAATAATTAACTAAGTTCCAAAGGGAAGTGCTACCTCACAGGTGAAAAACCCCTAACTAAAAGTACCTCAGTAATATAATGCAGTGATAATAATGACCACTACTGGAGTCTATATAATCTAAACAAATGACGTGCTAAAAAACATGAATAATCAAACTAAGTGTCCACAAAAATTCATAATCAAGCAAAAAACTTAATATCATAATTCATCCAGTCCATTTAAAATGTGCATTCATCTATAAATTTGTGCAATCCTTAATGTGTCCAATTGTGGATAATCAATACTAGTGGTGAACTTATATGTGCACCGAGTGTGCCCTCCACCAGTCACATTATGCGCTCACCTTCTGGAATGACCCTCATGGGGTCTGGTGGCACCTTCCCCTTAGGGGTATAAATCCAGTGGTCTTTAAGGGCCAATGGATGGACTCCTGTTCTCTTATGCGCTATCCCTCAAAGCAATGGTAAAATAAGACTAAAGAGGAAACTGACATAGTGTATTACTGTAAACTCTATTTTTATATAAAATATAAAAATTCCACTCACATTTATAAATGCATTAACCCTGGTGCATGCAGGTGATTAATTTTGTACAATGGGGATTGGGCTCCTAGGATCAGTTAAACATCTGCAAGTCCTCGTCCCTGCTTTCCTTGTGGGTAACTGTATACTTCCTAGTGGTACGCAATGATGTCACAAGCTCCGTTCCTCATAGGGGCAGAGCTTGTGACGTTATCACATACTAATAAGAAGTATGCAACTAGACCCATGAGGGTCATCCTGGGAGATGAGCGCATAGTGTGACTGGTGGAGGGCACACTTGGTGCACATACAAGTCTAGTATGTGCACTAGTATTGATTATTTATCATTGGACATGTTAAGGATTGCACAATTTTACAGATGAATGCACATTTTAAGTGGACTGGATGAATTATGATATTACATTTTTTGCTTGATTGTGAATTTTTGTGGACACTATTAATTTGATCACTCATGTTTTTAGCACGTCATTTATCTATATTATATAGACTCCAGTAGGGGTCATTATTATCACTGCCTTATATTCCTGAAGTACTTTTAGTTTGGGGTTCTTCAATTGTGAGGTAGCGCTTCACTTTTAGAACTTAGTCAAGAAAGAATAACCTTTGGGTCATTGGCCTCCCAGAATCCTATAGCGTGTTCTCCCTGGATCTTTGCACCAATCACATACCTGCAGCTCTGGGCCTCTGAAAGAGCTCACCATTTAGGCCCCCCATCAGATGAGTGCATGTCACTTCACCTTGTTATTTTGAAATTTCTGAATTACGCCGACAAACAGGTGACCCTACAATGTTGCCGGAATGCACGCTTATTGTCGATAGATGGTCATACGCTCCTGCTTTTTCAGATTATTCATTAGAAGTTACCCACAGTTGCAAAGCTTTTCAATCCATTTGCTCTACTTTGTTTCAATACTATATTAAGTTTACCTTAGCATCCATGTCCATCCTACACCTTTTGCTGGCCCAATGGAGAATAACTTGCCTTTAAATCTCTCTCCCAGGTAACCAATCCTCTCAAAACATTGGCATACCTAGCCCCAAGGATCAAGTCCATGTAAAAACCCTCCTAAACAGCAGAGTCTGTTCCCATAGTGGACTCTCCAAATCATGCTGAATAATCTCTCTTCTCTACACTGTTATCCTCACTCCCAGGGACTGACTTTCCTCAATGGGCAATAAGTATCCTATTGTATGTTGTCTTATGTCTGCAATTATGTTTGTTAGAGTTCTGTTATACCTGATGATTTAGCTTATTTGTGCACAGAGAAATCAAAGCCAGGATGAGGTGCACAGATAAAGGAGAGACCCAGTTCCCAATTTGCGGAAAATTTCTATGCAAAAAGCAAATGCCCATAGTAGTCACACCTAGATGAAGTAAGAACAGTTCAAACATATATAACAAAGAATTTTACATCTTTATTTTTCACATTTCATATATGACATTAAAAAGCACAGAGTAGAAAATATTAAAAAATATATTAACCGGTTACCGACCAGCGTACGCCGATGTACGTCAGCAGAATAGCACGGGCAGGCATATTAGCGTACAGGTACGTCCAATCTTTAATGCCGCCCTGCCATCGCGAGTGTGCCGGCGGCGGCGCGCTCGCGTGCTGGTCGGGACCCCCGTGAGTCCGGTCCATGTGATTGGAGCAGAGATCAGTGTTCACTAAATGAAAGCCCAGGCCCCCCACAGTTAGTTATACACCCCTAGGAACACTTAACCCCTACACTGCCACCCACTGGTTAACCCTTTCATTGCCAGTGTTATTTACACAGGAATCACTGCATTTGTATAGCAGTGATTGCTGTATAAATGACAATTGTCCCAAAAATGTGTCAAAAATGTCCGATGTGTCCGCCATAATGTCGCAGTCACAATAAAAATCGCTGATCGCCGCCATTACTAGTAAAAAAAATTTATAAAAATGCCATAAAACTATCCCCTATTTTGTAAACGCTATAACTTTTGCGCAAACCAATCAATAATCGCTTACTGCGATTTTTTTTACCAAAAATATGTAGTTTTTTTTCAAAATTGGCGCTCTATTTTTGTTTATAGCGCAAAAAATAAAAACCGCAGGGGTGATCAAATACCACCAAAAGAAAGCTCTATTTGTGGGAAAAAAAGGACGTCAATTTTGGTTGGGAGCCATGTCGCATGACCGTGCAATTGTCACTTAAAACTACGCAGTGTTGAAAAAGTGGTCTGGTCTTTGGCCAGCAAAATGGTCCGGGGCTGAAGTGGTTAATATGTATATTACATTAAAATTGACATAACAGCAGAAATGTATGACATAAATCAGACATACATCTCTTCTCAATGTGTTTTGTGAAGCAAAAATTCACTTCTTCGGGAAAAAGAGTACATTCTTGATATGCCTTTAATATGCCCTCGAAAAAAGGGGGGTGAGAAAATGTACTGGGCTCAAATAGAGAGAGCTCACTTACCAAAAAGGAAAATAAGATATCATACTTACACGTTGTTTTGCTTGCGTCTATCTAGCAAGGTTACTCTGTGGTATAACAAGGAAGCTGAGACTTCTGCAGTGTGTAAATATGCTTTTACTATACAAAGATGCTGTACATACAAAACTATTACAATCTTAGGAATACAAAACAAGACTGACAGATATCTATAATCTATATCTGTATGTGTCCCAGTCTCTACCCTCCCTTTTTATTTGTACACGTTTGTTGACCAAAGTTAATGGTTACAAACTTGTTTCCATAACAACCAACAGTCATTCTTTCAGTTTTAGAGACCCTCTCTTACTTGTTTACTGTAGCTATAGAGACAATAGCCATCTTGAAACTGTCAATTTGAATACAGCAATGTTATCTATGCACCCATTGTATGAAATAGCATTTGTTTGAGAAATCTACTCAAGCCAAAAACCTGACAGTATCTCTATGACCAACCACTATTGTTTAATGTTATGTCTGATTAATTAAAAAAAAACATATTTTAACAAAAGCAACACACACATCAAACACAGATGTGACTCTTCAAAAGTTCCATGGGCATTTGCTTCTTGCAAAGAAAATTATTATTATTAATATCATTAGTATTATAATTATTATAATACAGGATTTATATAGTGCCAACAATTTAGGCAGCACTTTACAACATAAAAGGGAGACAATACAGTTATAATACAATAAAATACAAGATGATTAAGAGGGCCCTGCTCAGAAGAGCTTACAATGTAATGGGGTGGGGCAGGTGGTACAAAAGGCTGTACCGTATTTATCGGCGTATAACACGCACTTTTTCCCCCTTAAAATCGGGGGAAAGTCGTGGGTGCGTGTTATACGCCGATCCTCACTGTCTGCAAGTCAAAAATACCGAGCACGGCCAAAAAATACAGAGCGCGGCCGAAAAATACCGAGCGCCACCGAAAAATACCGAGCCGATTGCTCGGCTCCGCTCGTAGTCCTGCCTCCCTGCTGTTTCTCTAGCGAGCGCTGCTGAAAAAGACCGAGCCGACTGTACTGTGTACTCGGCTCGGCTCGGCTTGCAGTCCTGCCCATACTGGGCGGGGCTGCGAGCGGAGCCCAGCCGAATACACAGTACAGACGGCTCAGTCTTTTTCGGCAGCGCTCGCTAGAGAAACAGCAGGGAGGAGGGACTACGAGCGGAGCCGAGCAAGTCGGCTCGGTCTTTTTCGGTGGCGCTCGCTCGGTCTATCTAGGCGGCGGGAAATTTAAACATGGGAAAGGCTTCAAACGGAGCTGGCCAAGCTGCAAATGACACTGCAAAGCTGCAAATGACACTGCAAAGCTGCAAACAGCATGGGGCAAGCTGCAAATGACACTGATCATTCTGCAATGATGGACAAGGCTGCAGATGCACACTGATAAGGCTGCATTGACTGGCATTTAAATGTAAGGGTTTTTTTTCCTTAAACTTCCCTCCTAAAACTTTTTTCCTTAAAATGCCCTCCTAAACTTGGGGTGCGTGTTCTACGCCAGTGCGTGTTATACCCCCGATAAATACGGTAATTGTGGGGAATGAGCTGATGGAAGTGGTAAAAGATTAGTTAGAGACATGATAGGCTTTCCTGAAGAGATGCGTTTTCAGGGATCACCTGAAGGTAGCAAGAGGAGGGGATAGCCAAATAGGTGGAGGTAGTGAGTTCCAGAGGATGGGAGAGGCTCTGGAGAAATCCTGGAGATGAGCATGAGAGGAGGAGATAAGAGAGCTTGAGAGTAGGAGGTCTTGAGAAGAGCAAAGAAGACGATTTGGATGACATTTGGAGACAAGTTTGGTGATGTACCTCAGGGCAGAGTTGTGAATGGCTTTGTATGTTTGGTTAGTATTTAATAATAATAAAATTAGTTTATTTGTGCTGTACGCTAGACTATTATTTTGGATAGCTGTGGTGCTAATTTGTTCTTTTGTAGGGGTGGCCTCTTAATTTAACATAATAGCTCTGCAGGGACTTGTTTCCCTTTCGGGACGGCTGAATATTTAGGCACCTACAAATAGCCAAAGAGACTTTATCCACTTTGAGATTCCATACAGAAAAAAGTGAGGCTAATTATTGTCCACAGTTGTGTTTGATGACCTAGGCTATAAGAGGATGGCCAAGACCCTGAAACTGAGCTGCAGCATGGTGGCCAAGACTATAGAGCGGTTTACACAGTCAAGCGTGGTGGTGAGAGTGTCATGGTCTGGGGCTGCATGAGTGCTGCCAGCACTGGGGAGCTATAGTTCATTGAGGGAACCATGAATGCCAACATATACTGTGACATACTGAAGCCAAGCATGATCCAATCACTTCAGAGATTAGGCCGCAGCACAGTATTCCAACATTATAATGACCCCAAACAAACCTCCAAGATGACCACTTCCTTGATAAAGAAACTGAGGGTAAAGGTGATGAACTGGCCAAGCAGGTCTCCAGACCTAAACCCTTTTGAGCATCTGTGGAGCATCCTCAAACAGAAGGTGGAGGAGCGCAAGGTCTCTAACATCAACCAGCTCTCTGATATCATCATGGAGGAGTAATAGAGGACTCCAATGGCAACCTGTGAAGCTCTGGTGAACTCCATGCCCAAGAGGGTTAAGGTTGTACTGGAAAATAATGGTGGCCATCCAAAATATTGACACTTTGGGCCCAATTTGGATATTTTCATTTAGGGGTGTACTCACTTTTGTTGCCAGCAGTTTGGACATTAGTGGCTGTGTGTTGAGTTATTTTGAGGGAAGAGCAAATTCACACTGTTATACAAGCTGTACACTCACTACTATACATTGTAGCAAAGTGCAATTTATTCAGTGTTGTCACATGAAAAGATCGAATAAAATATTTACAAAAATGTGAGGGATGTACTCACTTTTATGAGATACGGTATGTACAATACCATATAATAGCAAGAAGAACAGTGAATGAATACAACCTGCAAATTCAAATGTAGCCCTCCTAAACAATATAGCTAGGAGTTGTAATAATCTAGCAAGGTCAAAAGAAATGAGTTTTCTTGCATATAGCTGGAGGAGAAAACTAACTGAAGGCTTGGATGACAATGACATGTCAAATCTAAAATCTGGTTGCTGCAAAATATAAAATAAAATGACATGGCAAGACATATATAATCATTTAGGGCCATATACATATACATATCCTTGAAAGTGTTGAGAAATAATAATTCACTAATACAGTGTTTCTCAACCCCAGTCCTCAAGGCGCCCCAACAGGTCATGTTTTCAGGAATTGCCTCAGATGAAACAACTGTGGTAATTTTACTAAGGCAATGAAACTGATCAAATCACCTGTGCAAAACAATGAAAAGCTTCAAAACATGACCTGTTGGGGTGCCTTGAGGACTGGAGTTGAGAAACACTGCACTAATAAGACAAAACAAAACATGTGTGACTTATCCTAATTGAGAGCACAGGTCTAGGGAAATGGAGTATAAACAGAAAGGGTATTAGAGCCGCTTAATGCTGGAGATAGTACATTTACTGGAAGGAAACCATTAGTGAAGCTATTTCAGAAGAGTAAACTTAATAAACAATCTCCATCTGGTAAAGAAATGTTTGGTGGGAGTATAATTTAGCATTTTGACATCAAAATTTTCTCTGTAGAGGAGCGTTGTGAAGTCATGTTTAACTTTGGTAATGGATGGTGGTGAAGAGACTGTCCATGCCTTTAGAATGGATTTGCGGGCCGACCATAGAAAAGGTTGTATTCTTTGAGGGGTAAAGGTTTTACATTTGTTGTCATCCTGAAGCAGCGCTCCTGACTGATCATAGCTGAATAGCACCAGAAGGGGGTCTTTAGGCAAATGTTGTTCCATGATGTTGAAGGTGACATCAACAATTTTATCCCAGAACTTGGAGATTGGGGGGCAATGCCAGAAGCGATGCACGAGTGAAGGTTTCTCAGATCCACATTGTGGACATGTAGAAAGTTGCAATATAGATTTTTAAGGATGAAATGGGATATAGGCCTTGTAGCATCGGGACAACCAGATTCGACATAGGTTACCACCTGATGGTAATAAAAAAGATGCTGCACAGGAGGTTTGAACTCCAACTGTAGGTTCTGAAAGGTTTTAGATAGTTGGGAGTCTAGATTAAATATGGATGTCATTCGTGTCCATCCTTTGGTTTGCCATAAACTGGAAAATCTTATGTTCTATGATCTGGGGAAACATGGGGTTCTCGTGTATAGGTAGATGTCTAGAAATTTAGCTGGATAATTTAAGCTTTTTCTGAATTTCCCACCTTGCAACAATAGTGTCTCCGGTGAGGCAACCACGCTGTAATATGGCTATATAACACTAGAGCTCTGCACTGGGGAATCAAAGATGATCCCAGAGGCCAGGCACATCGACTCCACATCCCTGAAGGCTCTCCCAGCTCTCCAAACCCAGCAGCACCTCCAAAGGTTCAGAAATTTTCTTCTTTTTCCCGGGCATGAATTGTGAGTTTCGTCAAATGGCAATGGGAGGCCATCCTGCCACCAACTGTAGAGCCTCTAGTGTCTCCTCCAGCAACATACATAGACACAGCTCGGAGAGACAGAGACACAGCCACCCTCCCCTGCCCTCTACACAAAGCCCAGTTAAATCCAGGCCACAAAGGGACTTGAAGCACACTGACAAAGCTTCCTTATCATGGAGGTGAGTGATCCATGCACACAACTCACCCCCTCTCCACAGCCCATCCTGATCCTATAGCCTGATTCCCAACTTTGGCTCTATCTCCGATGTAACCATAAAATAAATGCTCATGTCTCTGACATCTTCTATGCAATCAGATATGGTTTCCATGTATACAACAATGCAGAGCAGAGGTACAAGAACTGGGAGGGAGATAACATAAGGTGGAAATTAAAATAAATGAATTTCTTTTTTTAACACTCTGGTGAATTCACATACGTCACAGCAGGAGATTATTGCCAGATTGCAATTAAAAGTGGCCAACCTGGAGGACCGCTCACGTTGGAAAAACCTGAAAATACGTGGCGTTCCAGAATCTGTTCTCTCACAAGAACTCCCTTGCTATGTCCGCAAGCCTTTTAAATCAGTGATAGATAGTGACAGTACCTGTCATTGTACTCAAGACCCCTACAATAGTGGTGGTTTATACTGCCTTGTCCACATTGGAAATTCTTTTCTTAAACACTGTGTTTGTTGACACCAGCATTAATGTTTTCTGTTCTTTGTAGTTTGGGACATTCTCATCCCATGTTTTACACTTTGAATCCCCTTTTTCCTTCTTTATGTCAGACTTGCAAGTACAAACATGACATATTGAGATTCTTCCTTTTGAACTACCTACTAAATCATTTAATGGGCTCCTTTGCTCCCTTGGACCACATACTACTATACTCAGACACAAACCAAACCCCTATCAACTCAGATTTGGATTACTACAAGCAACTCCCCTTAGTGGTGCTCCACATTATTCAAGGCTGCTATCATAGGATTTAACCACTTCAGCCCAAAGAAAGGATTTCCCCCCTTAATGACAAGGCAATTTTAGCTGACAATTGCACGATTGTGCGATATTATACCCAAATAAAATTGTTGTCCTTTTTTTCAGACAAATAGAGCTTTCTTTTTGTGGTATTTGATCACCTCTGCGTTTTTTATTTTTTGCGCTATAAAAAAAAGACCAACAATTCTGAAAAAAAAACAATATTTTTTTTTTTCTGCTATAAAACACACCCAATTAAAAAAAATCACATTCTTCATCAATTTAGGCCAATTTGTATTCTGCTACATATTTTTGGTAAAAAAAAAATCCCAAAAAGTGTTTATTGATTGGTTTGCGCAAAAGTTATAATGTCTACAAAATAGGGGATAGATTTATGGCATTTTTATTTTTTTATTTTTTTACTAGTAATGGCGGTGATTAGCGATTTTTAGCAGGACTGCTACATTGCAGCGGATAGATCAGACACCTAACTGACATTTTTAACACTTTTTTGGGAACCAGTGTTATTATTACAGTGATCAGTGCTAAAAATATGTATTGACATTGTACTAATGGCACTGGCAAGGAAAGGGTTAACATTAGGGGCAATCACTGGGTTAACTGTGTTCCCTCAGTCTGTTTATAACTGTGTGTGGGGGGATGGGCTGTCTAGGACAACACACAGATCCATCTTCCTACATAGCAGAAAGACAGGATCTCTGTGTGAACCCCTGTCAGAGCAGAGATCTGCCTTGTTTACTATGGCAGATCCCTGTTCTGTCACTATAGGGAATGATTTTGGGAGGCCGACACCCACAGACCACCCTGTATGAGCCGACGTACAGCTGCGCCAATTCGGGTAGCCAACCTGCCGCAGTACAACTGCGGTGACTTGTCAGCAAGTGGTTAAGCTCCTATTCATAAATGCGAGGGGTCTCAATCACCCAACAAAATGCAGATCTATCTGGCAAGAAACACAGAACCATAATACAGACATCTTAGGTGTGCAGGAAACGCACCTCCACATAAAACGCAACACCTCATTGCTCCCACAGGAACTGTACCCACATATTTACAATGTCTGCCCTAGAATATAAGAGGAGAGTGCAACAGAACATTCAAGCAGGCAAAAATGTTGTGTGAACATACAAACCCTATTAAGGTCTATGGGACACAAAGATGAAAAATCTAAAATGCTAATTTTAAAGGCTTATATGCAAGTTATTGACATAAAAAGGATTGTAAAGTCTAGGCCATACCTGAGAAAACATGCTAAATTGTAAACCCTAAGGTTGGGTAAGCTGGCACTGCCTTTGTTCTTTGGAAGATGATATTTGCATAAAGCAATGCGGGTCTTCATATTACACCATAAAAATGACGCAATCATCTTATTGAGCATTTGAATATCCTTGTGTTTTAACAGGACATGGATAGTTTGTAGACGGTACAGGAGGTGAGGAAAGGTCACCATTTTAAGTACAGTAAATGGCTTCGTTCAAAAAATGACAGGGGTAAGTTCATCTAAGCCTCCAATTCCTTCACAATTTTAGTTATCAAAGAAGGAGGGTTTAGTGATCAAAGAAGGAGTGGTACAAAGAGGACAGTTCCCTACCTATTTTAATACCCAGATAGGTGATATGATGAGGCGCTAAGGAGAATGAAGAAGACTTATCCCACCCCAACAAGGTTGAGCGTGTAAGTAGCAGTGCCTCCCTTTATCATAATTAATATGTAGAACTGAACAGGTGAGAAACAAATCTAGTGTGGATTGTAAGGTACATTCTGTATATCTGCGGAAGGAGCAGCTGAGAAGATCAGCTGGTGACACTAATGGGGACACTGCTGGGATGCTAGGGACTCACTGATGGGAATACTGCTGGGGAACTTTATGCTGGGGACACTGCAGGGGAACCTGATGATGGGGACACTGCTGGGAAACTTGATGCTGGGGACACTGGTGGGAAACTTGATGCTGGGGAAACTGGTGGGGAACTTGATGCTGGGGACACTGCTGGGGGACTTGATGATGGGGACACTGCTGGGAAACTTGATGCTGGGGACACTGGTGGGAAACTTTATGCTGGGGACCCTGGTGGGGAACTTGATGCTGGGGACACTGATGGGGAACTTGATGCTGGGCACACACTGATGGGGACATTGATGTTGTGGACTCTGCTGGGGACACTGATGGGGAACTTGATGCTGGGGACACTGATGAAGAGCTTGATGCTGGGGACTCTGCTGGGGAACTTGATGCTGGGGAACTTGATGCTGGTGACACTAATGGGGACACTGCTGGGATGCTAGGGACACACTGATGGGGATACTGCTGGGGAACTTGATGCTGGGGACACTGCTGGGGAACTTGATGATGGGGACACTGCTGGGAAACTTGATGATGGGGAAAATGCTGAGGAAGTTGATGATGGGGACACTGGTGGGGAACTTGATGCTGGGGACACTGATGGGGAACTTGATGCTGGGGACTCTGCTGGGGATACTGATGGGAACATTGATGCTGCTCACATGCTGATGGGGACATCGATGCTGGGGACTCTGCTGGGGAACTTGATGGTGGCATTGATGCTGGGGACACTCTGATGGGGACATTGATGCTGGGGACACTCTGATGGGGACATTGATGCTAGGGACTCTGCTAGGGAACTTGATGATGGGGACACTGCTGGGGAACTTGATGCTGGGAGACAGCGATGGGGAAATGGATGCTGGGAAACACTGCGGGCGCCCAGCGTATTTTCTTCTGCAGTAATGGAACGGAGCAATTTCTTTATGGCCTGCACTTGGCTTTGCACTTTACAGTCCATTCATGTATAAGGGATCAGATCCAGCTTCCTTGGTTTGCCCTTGAATAGAGCTGACCGGTCATGTGACTGCACATCATGTGGAAGGACTAGAGACGCTCTTCACCGAGTGTAATGGCTGGTCTGGGCTATACCTATGGAAAGTTATGAGAACTGCTCTGGAACAGCTCCACGCCATACAGCAAGACAGCAGTGAGTCTGAAGACCTGCAGTGATTGGAGTGGTGAGAGCGCAGTAGGGCAGCCCTTTCACTTGTTGCTTACTCACCGTTTCTTTGTGCGGCTGTTCTATTTGATCTGTGATAAGTATAACTGACATTCAGCAGTGAAGTCATTCAGTATTACAGCAGTTCAGGTCAGATTATATGGTGTGCTCTGGGTCTGATTTCAGTAACTTTATATCTCTTAAAGAATGTGATGCTGTGAAGCCTGCCATTGCACTGGATACATTTCACAACAGGAATGCAACTGTTTGAAATCTAACTAGATGATTTAAAGCTGTATCCAGTGTAGTGAGATCTACTGAGGGTCTGTTTGATAATAATGCTTGCCTGATTCCTCTGGATAAGGACATATTTTTGTCACTCTACAGCACGGTCTCTGTGTGCCTGACTATTCTACAAGCTTACATGTGGATATGAGTATATGTGAGTCTAGATCACAAATCAATTTATTATGGACTGTAATCTGCCACTACCCTCCTCTGGTTGATATAGGAATATTATACGCTTCTCTGCCTGCATGAGCGCTCTGCACTTTTTAACTTATTAATGCTGCAGCATATTTTTATGTACCGGTTGTATTTAGTGAGGTATATATTGTTAATTAGGATGTATATTTTTCCTTGACATATACTTAAATTACAATGTATTTTGCCCCCCCCCCCCCACGTTTCAATAAAGTCTTTTTAGTAATGTGTATCATAAGCCGTGGTTGATTCCTCCCTTTTTTTGCTTTCTTGGGACTATTTTGTCCCTACTTTTTGCTTTTTCACACTGATAGGGAACTTGATGCTGGGGACACTGATAGGGAACTTGATGCTGGGAAGTTGATGCTGGGGACACTGATGGGGAACTTGATGTTGGGGTCACTGATGAGGAACTTGATGCTGGAGACACTGATGGGAAGTTGATGTTGGGGATGCTGATGAGGACACTGCTCTGAAACGTGATGCTGGGGACACTGCAGGGGAACTTGATGATGGGGACACTGATGGGGAACTTGATGATGGGGACACTGATGGGGAACTTGATGCTGGGAGACACCGATGGGGAACTTGATGCTGGGAGACACTGATGGGGAACATAATGCTAGGAGACACTGATGGCGAACTTGATGCTGGAGAACTTAATGCTGGGGACACTGATAGGGAACTTGATGCTGGGGACACTGATAAGAAACTTGCTCCTGGGGACACTGATGGGGACACTGATGGGGAACTTGATTCTGGGGACACTGATGGGGGCACACTGATGGGGGGACACTGATGGGGGACACTGCTGGGAACACTCTGATGGAGATGATGGGGACACTGATGATTGTGAGACTCTGATGAAGGGCACAGAGGTGCGGAACAGCTCCGATGGAGAAACAGATGTGTAGAAAGGCTCTGATGGAGACGCAATGTGCAAGGAGACTCTGACAGGGACACAGACATGCAGAAAGACTCTGACAGGGACACAGATGTGCACAAAGGCTATGATGAGATTATTTAAATTGTATTAATTTATTTATAATGAACCATTTTTTTCTGCCCATTAATATTTGTAAAATCTACAATGTGGCCCTCAGGCTAAAAAAGTTTAAAGACCCCTGTCCTAGTGTTTCCCTCAAAGTGAGCAACATGCAGCCTTTTCTCTGTGGAAGCGCAATGGCCTCTCTCAGGTTGTACACTTATTTTAATGGGACTCTGGTAACCCAAAGTTCTTCCTGGCTACTATCTATGGGATATTGAGTCACCAACATTTTGCCGCCAAGATAAGGCTAAACAGTTTAAGCTTTTGTCAATTGACTGCCTACTACATTAACAATACTATTCGATATCCAGCATATAACAACCACTAAATCAACACTTTCTGAAGCCTCTAGCATCTTCCTCCATTTACAATTAGAGCAAGGACTTTCCAGGTGATGCACTAGCTGACAAGCTGATTGCTGGCTACAACAAGGTGCAAGGACAATTCACACTGCCTCATTGAGCCTTCATTCCATTTCTGTTGATTAAAGATGATCCAAAGCAGTCAGCCTGCCTGTTGTGAAGCTCTTCCAAGCCTTCTTTATCTCACTGCTTCTGCGAGTGCTCTCAGACCTCAGTCTTCTGGGTCCAGGTGATCGTCTTTATTTTCAGAGTCACAGGCTGGTCTATTCCACAGAATCTTTTGCTACTGCTATTTGGATCTGACCCAAAACCAGGAGGACATGCCAAGCAGTTTAATGGAGAGTGTTCTTCTCAATATCTACAATGGATCTATATTTGCCTCCTGGTCACCCAGAGGGCATTACTGAAGAAGTGCACTTCTCCTGTAGGGAGAACAATCTCCGATGTATACAATGAACTGAAGCTGCTATTATATTGTACAGGTAAAAGCTAGATTTGGAGATGCAGAATTATTTCCAGCTCAAGCGATTTCCATCTAGATGGCAGGCTTTTATGGTTTCATCTTTATCAGGCTCCAAAAGGAATTGTTTTGTCATCCTCTTTTCATTTTGCTGGTTGGCGTGCATACACCTTTCCTGAAGAGCAATAAAGCTTTGCCCTCGTGCTTCCCTTTTAGGGACTCCGTCCCTAGGCAAGAGTCCTCAGAAATGTTTTTTTTCTTGAGCACTCCAGTGGGATAATAGTCTCTGGACTTCTAGATACTTTCTTGTAAATATAGCATTTTCTTTTCTACCCCACCCCACCCCCACCTCCCTTCCCTCTTTTTCCTCCAAGGGCTTTCAATGCTGTTGAAATGTATATAAGTTTTGAATTATTGGTCCTGACCCTGGTGATTCGGAGTACTTCCTGTGATGAAACAATCCATGCCCCACTTCTTGTTTGGTTTTGAATTTTTAGTTCTGACCCTGGTGTTAGGGTGTACTTTCCACAATGACTCAATCCATGCCTTGCTACCTCATTTTGTTACAGTTAGAGCCGGTTCACACAGGGGTGACTCAGATCCGACTTCAGGTCGCTCCTAGTCGCCTCAGGTCGGACAACATTTAAAAATCAATGTAAGTGAATGAGAGCCATCTTAATGCACGCTACTGAAGTCACTCCGACTTCAGAAGAGGTTCCTGTACTACTTCAATCCGACTTGTAGGCGACTGGTACCCACTGATTTCAATGGAGGTCCCCTCCAAGTCGGATCTCTGTCTATACGGAGGCGACTCTGACAGAATTATTAGCTCTGAAGGGGGAACTCCACGCCAAATTTATGAAAAAAATTTGGCATGGGTTCCCCCTCCGAGAGCATACCAGGCCCTTAGGTCTGGTATGGATTCTAAGGGGAACCCCCTACGCCGAAAAAACGGCACGGGGGTCCCCCCAAATCCATACCAGACTCTTATCCGAGCATGCTACCCGGCCGGCCAGGAAAGGGGGTGGGGACGAGCGAGCGCCCCCCCTCCTGAGCCGTACCAGGCCGCGTTCCCTCAACATGGGGGGGTGCCTTGGGGAAGGGGGGGTCATGCGGCCCCCCCACCCCAAAGCACCTTGTCCTCATGTTGATGAGGACAAGGGCCTCTTCCCGACAACCCTGGCCGTTGGTTGTTGGGGTCTGCGGGCGGGGGGCTTATCGGAATCCGAGAGCCCCCTTTAATAAGGGGGCCCCCGGATACCGGCCCCCCACCCTATGTGAATGAGTATGGGGTACAATGTACCCCTACCCATTCACCTGTAAAATAAAGTACAAAAAAAACACAACACACAAGATAAAATAGTTTATTGCACAGCTCCGGGGGTCTTCCGTCTTCGGGGGTCTTCTCGCCGGACTCCTCCGCTATCTTCTTCTAGCTCTTTTACTAGCGGAGGAGCCCGGCTTTCTTCCTCGCCGCGGCCTCTTCTTCCGACTTCGAGGGTCTTGCACCCCTCTTCGGTTCTTCTGCCGGGCCACCGCGCCTTCTTATAGCTCTTTTACAGGTGGTGGCCCGGTCTTCTGTAGCCACTGTTGTCGTCGCCTTCTGTTCTTCTGTTCTCCTCTTCTTCTCTTCAGATGTTGCCTCGTCGCTCCCTCCGCTCACAATGACGGGGACCGGGCGCGCAGCGACTTATATAGGGACATCACCAGATGATGTCCCCGCCTATTATGATGTCACAGTCCCAGCATCCTCTGGGACTGTGACACCATAATGGGCGGGGACATCATCCGGTGATGTCCCTATATAAGTCGCCGCGCGTCGCGTCAGAGCCATTGTGAGCGGTGGATCCGACGAGGCAACATCTGAAGAGAAGAACAGAAGAACAGAAGATGGCGACGACGACAGCCATGACAGCAGTGACAGAAGACCGGGCCACCGCCTGTAAAAGAGCTATAAGAAGGCGCGGAAGCCCGGCAGAAGAACCGAAGAGGGGTGCAAGACCCTCGAAGTTGGAAGAGGAGGCCGCGGCGAGGAAGAAAGCCGGGCTCCTCCGCTAGTAAAAGAGCTAGAAGAAAATAGCGGAGGAGTCCGGCGAGAAGACCCCCGAAGACGGAAGACCCCTGGAGCTGTGCAATAAACTATTTTATCTTGTGTGTTGTGTTTTTTTGTACTTTATTTTACAGGTGAATGGGTAGGGGTACATTGTACCCCATACTCATTCACATAGGGTGGGGGGGCCGGTATCCGGGGGCCCCCTTATTAAAGGGGGCTCTCGGATTCCGATAAGCCCCCCGCCCACAGACCCCGACAACCAACGGCCAGGGTTGTCGGGAAGAGGCCCTTGTGCTCATCAACATGGGGACAAGGTGCTTTGGGGTTGGCCCCCTCATGTTGAGGGCACGTGGCCTGGTACGGCTCAGGAGGGGGGGCACTCGCTCTTCCCCACCCCCTTTCCTGGCTGGCCGGGTAGCGTGCTCGGATAAGGGTCTGGTATGGATCTGGGGGGGACCCCCACGCTGTTTTTTCGGCGTAGGGGGTTCCCCTTAGAATCCATACCAGACCTAAGGGCCTGGTATGCTCTCGGAGGGGAACCCACGCCAATTTTTTTTCATAAATTTGGCGTGGAGTTCCCCCTTCAGAGCTCATTCTCTGATTGGCCACAGCAAAAGTCGCCTGGCCTGGGGAGACTTAAAGTCGTGTTGTAAGTCGCCCCAGGTCATGTCTAAGTCGTGTTCAAGTCGTCTCCAAGTTGCCTCACAAAGTCGTCCTGGAAGTCGTGTCGCCCCTGTGTGAACCGGCTCTTATTTGATCTTTTTGACCTGACTGATTTATAAACGTCATTCTGTACCTTTATATTTTCTGCACACTACCTTGATCTTGGTTACTTGCTGTTGAGCAAAACCAATAAAATGATCTTAAAAAAAATTAAACTTTTTAGCACTCTTGATATGAAAAAGATGGTAAGAGTTTACCTAGTGCACCATAATACTTCTCATGCCGCTTACACGCGATCGAATTGTCCTGCGTACTTAGTCTGGCAAACAATCCGGCGGATAGTCCGGCGGACTTTCTACCGAACAGACTTGGCGACACAAGGACACACGGAAAGTCCAGCGATTGCTAGCGCGATGACGTACAGCAAGTACGACGGGACTAGAAAAAGGAAGTTCAATAGCCAGTAGCCAATAGCTTCCTTTTCGTACTTGTTTCTGAGCATACGTCATTCTTAGGCCGCGTACACACGCGGGGACTGTTCGCCCAACTTTGTCCGCTGAACAGTGTTTCGGCGGACAGTCCGCCCGTGTGTGGGCTTTCAGCGGACAGTTTCAGCGAACAGTCTGCTGAACAAAGTTTTTCGGAAATTCCGAAAAACTGTCCGCTGAAACTTGGTTTCAGCGAACAGTCCCCTCGTGTGTAGGCTTGTTCGTCAAACTAAGTTCCGCGCATGCTCAGAAAGGATTTACACGCCGAAAGTTGTAATGCAGTGTATAGGACGTCGTATTTTCCGTCCCGTCGTACGTGCCATTCACGTCATCGCGCACGGTTTCAGCAAACTGTTCGTTCGTCGTGTGTGGGCAAGTCCGTCCATGCTAATTTTGAGCGGACTGTTCGCTGAAACTGTTTGACGGACAAAGTTGAGCGAACAGTCCCCGCGTGTGTACGCGGCCTTAGTCCGCCGGACTAGCATACTCACGAACGTATTGTCCGCTGAAACCCAAGTCCAGCGGAAAGTTTGGGCTGCAAAACTACTTTCTAAGCCTGCCGGACTTTACGCTGAAAAAGTCAGCTGAAGCCCACACACGATCGGATTGTCCGGTGAAATGCGGTCCGGCGGACTAAGTACACCGGACAATTTGATCGTGTGTACGCGGTATTAGTTTGCTTTCACTTTTTAAAACTCTGTTATGTTGCCCCAATAAAGTTCATCCTAATTTTATACCAGGAAATTTGCCAAAATACAGTATTGTTTAGCTAAAAGCCACATGAAATCTCAATGTATAGTAATAGGTCTTGCAGAATATTGAGCTTCTTGCAACTGCATGTATGCTCTGATCAAGTATAGCTAAAATATGCTGTGCTGGGTCTTTAAAGTGAATTGTCTATAAAATTGTGCTTTAATTTTGATTACCTAAATAAATGTCATAACAACCAATGATCTTCATAATGTTTTAATTCTTTTGGAGTGCAATGTTTCTCTAGTTATTAGTTTAGTACATTAGTAATACAATTTGCAATACTGCCTTAAGGAATAATTGAACTTTTCCCACTCCGTGCTCCACAGTTTTAGATTCCTAACTGCCTTAACTGTTAAAATTAGGATTACAATGTTATTACCTCTGTACTCATTTTAAATGCCTGTCATTGAAAATATATTTCTTGCCATACTACATATTTAGGAATTTTTCAATTCTGTTAACAAAAATTCACTAGTGTACATGGTCCTATGATATTTTATTTTGAAAGATTAAATGATATGAACGGCAAAAGTTTCAAAAAGACTGACTAGTGTTTCTCCTAAAGGTTTTGCTCACATAAGATAGGTTTGTCAAGCAACAAATGAACCAGTCAGTTTTATGAGGATTACACTGAAACAGATCACAGAACACAGAAGAAGAGTTTTTCTTCCCATAAATCAAAGCTTTTAAGAGAATTTTTATTGGCCGATATTACTCACTCAGAAAGAACTGGTGTTAGGACACTGATTTAAAAACAGTAAATGTAAAACCTCTAAATCATTCCTGTTAGTACTATTTTAAAGATAAAAGCCACAACTAAACCTTTAGCATTCATCCATAAAAAATGTAATATAGCTTTTGGTCTTTAGGATCATGCTACACCTGTATTCATGCCCGTTTAGTTAATTTTAGTTAACCCTCACCTGGAAGCTGTTGGGCTCTGCAGGTCAGGAGCTTATAATGATCTGGCAATTCCTTTGATGATAGGGGGGGCCCCTAGATACTGCCCCCCCATATGAATGGGCAAAGGGGATTCCCAGCCATGTAAAGAATGGGGCCAAATTGCATCACTGGTTGTTAAAGTGGTTGTAAACCCTTACAACACACTTTGACAGCTGTCTACAGCACATGCGCCGCAGACAGCGGCGCGGAGGCGCACTGAGCGCGTTGCCATCAACGGCGATATGCCGCACGTGGCGGCTCCCATGCGCATGCGCGGGAGTGACGTCATTGCGGCTTCGCCGAATGACAGCGGCGGAGCGGCAAAACCCACCGAGAAGATAGAGGCGCCGGACTACAGGGGCAGCGGTAACTTCGCTGGCTCCTGTGTCAGGTAAGTGACACATAATGGACTACTATGCGATGCATAGTAGTCCATTATGCTTTACCTTTGCAGGGAATGAAAGAGGAAGTAAACTCATCAGGGTTTACTTCCTCTTTAAGGACCTGTCAGTAACTGCACCCTCCAGTGTTCTTACCTATTGACAGTGGGAAGCTGTCATGTATAATAGCAAAAGTATCACCGTTATTGTATTTTCGGCGTGAACAGCCAAAAATGGATCTGAACTTGTTTTTGGACAAAACCTTAAGCTCATCTCTTTTAACCACCATAGAGAAATTTACCAACATTATGGAAATCCTTTGTGGTTGCATTTTTAGTCATTCCTCTCCTCATTAGCAATCATATAAAAAGGAAAATAATTTACTGTTTCAGATGTTAAGAACTTTGTGCAACGATGAGCAACTCGCCCACAAAAATTGCCAATCTGTGGCAAGATTTAGTTCATTTTAGAGCACAAATTATTATTTTAGATACATTTATTTAGTGAGTATTGAAAACGTTCAGACATTTAGCATCAGCAAATAACAGACATTATAAAATTAATTAATTAATAGTTGCAGATTTTCTAATTAGAACACAAAGCTAATAATAATAATGAACCAGACTCTCCCATTCAGTATCAGTATGCATAGGATATAGAGCAGATAGCTTTTTCAGAGAAAAGAAAAGTAGAACTATTACAGTTTGATTTACTAAAATTGTAGCATGATAAATCTGGTGTAGCTCTGCATAGAAACCATTCCGTTTCCATTTTTTTTGTCAAAGCTTAATTAACCACTTGCCTACTGGGCACATTTCCCCCCTTCCTGCCGAGGCCAATTTTCAGCTTTCAGCACTGTCACACTTTGAATGACAAGTGGGCGGTCATGCACCACTGTACCAAAACAAAACTTTTATCTTTTTTTTTTCACACAAATAGAGCTTTATTTTAGTGGCATTTAATCACCACAGTTTTTTTTATTCTTTGCTAAATAAATGAAAAAAGACTGATAATGATGTGCACTGATGAGGCTGCACTGATGGGCATTGATGGGCACTGGTAGGCTGCACTGATGGACACTGATGAGGCAGCACTGGTGGGCACTGATGAGGAGGCACTGATCAGGCTGTACTGATAGGTGACACTGGTCAACACTGATAAGGGGCACTGATAGGCAGCACTGATGGGCACTGATATGTGCCACTTATGGGCACTGATAGGTGGCACTGATGGGCACTGGTAAGCAGCACTGATGGTCACTGGTAGGTGGAACAGATAGGTGACACTGATGAGGAGGAACTGATTGGCACTACTGATGGGCACTGATTGGCATCACTGGTGGGCACAGATTTGCAGCACTGGTGGAACTGTTGGGACTGCAATAATAATCAGGACACTGATAATTAGTGCCCTGATTATCAGTGTGCATGTCCCTTTTGCAGAAGCCTGTTATTGGCTCTCTTCACTCTTCCTCACGCTGTCAGCGTGAATAAAGGAATGCCGATAACCGGCTTCTGTTTACATTGTAATAAGCTGTGATTGGACACAGCTGGTCACATAGAAAAGAGCAGCTGATTGGCTCTTCACCTCAATCTGTGATCAGCAGTGTCCAAAGAATACTGCGATCACAGAGCATGCTGCCTATGTGCCGCAGCAGGCGTGCGTTGGGCGCAGTGACTGGAGGATGTCATATGATGGCCTCACAGAACTGGCCGAACATGCTGTAGCCATCATTCAGCTATAGTGCAATCGACAAGTGATTAAACAAGCTGAAGTTAGAAGCTGGTTGGCTACCATGCACAGCTGCACCAGATTTTGCACTCTCCAGTTTTAGTAAATCAAACCCCATAATACCAATAAAGGAGACATTTTTCCTGTTAAAAGATTTGTATATTTATCGATCTGGTTCTGAGATTTAAAACAAAAATAACATATGCTGCGCTAGATAGGTCCTATACCTAATAATCCGTGCCCTGATCTATAATTATAGATGCACAGGTGAGTAATAAAGTGCATACATAACACACAGCTGGTATAAAGAGCAGGTGCAATCTGTGGCAAGCAAATAATGCACAAATGTAAACACACAACTGGATAAAAAGTGCACAAGTGCAAATAGTGCTAGATCCACACTCAATAAATTTGATTAAAATATATAAACCTAACCATTACGTGGTGCCACCATATACATATAATAAAAATTAAAATAAAAACAGAAAGTGCAAGTGCATACACCATATGATTGTCCCTTAAACAGTCATTTGTAGCAGCCTGTGTTAGGCTGTGATGAGAAACAAAGTACTGTTGGTGGTGAGATAGATGCAAAATGATGTGATCTCCAGTGATCAAATTAACAACATGCTTCTACATCCAGACATGATTCTTAATCATGCATAGGTGAAATCCAGAGACCCCTTATGGTAATGAGCTCACCTTGGAGCGTGTGACTAGCTTTTACACTAAGTCAAATCACGCATATGAACCACTATGGGTTTCTCAGCTGTTTCCCTGGATCAGAAGTTTCCTCCATGCAGTATTCAAAAAGTGCATGAAAAAGGAAAAAAGCTGATTTACACAGCTTTGCCATTCAGCACAGTCCTGTTTTATTGTTTCTCTGCTGCGGATAAGTGACTCTTATGCTGCGTACACACGACCGGATTTTCTGGCAGATTAGGTCCGACGGAATCAGTCCATCAGACAATCCAATCATGTGTGGGCTAATCCGATTGTTTTTCGTAAAAAAAAAATCAGACGGACCTAGAAATAGAATATGTTTCAAATCTGTCCGACTGACTCAATTCCTATCGTGAAAACTGTCTGTACGCTGGTCCGACGGACCAAATACGACGCAAGGGAAGCTATTGGCTACTGGCTATTGAACTTCCTTTTTTAGTCCCGTCTTACATCATCACGTTCAAAACGAAGCCAAAGCCTTAAATATTCTTTCATGGATGGAAAACGGACAAGACACCTAAAGTAATAATTTCAATGGACACTGAAAAGGCATTTGACAGGGTGAACTGGGGTTTTATGACTGAAGTCTTGGAACTAATGAGGGTGGGGGAGCATATGATGGGCTGGATATTGGCATTGCATGCAGCACCAAGAGCCAGAGTCAAAGTAAATGGTACCTTGTCAAAACACTTTTAGATACATAATGGAACGAGACAGGGGTGTCCCCTGTCCCCACTATTGTTTGATATAATATTAGAACCTTTCTTATGTAAAATAAGAAAGAATTTAGACATATGAGGGACATTTATAGGGACACAAGAGCATAAGGTATCGGCATATGCGGACGACTTATTGTTTTATCTGTCCTCACCACAGAAATCTTTAACAGCATTAATGGTAGAAGTGACTACGTTTGGAGCATTATCTAATTTTAAAGTGGAGGGCCACCCTGAAAAAAAAAAAAGACATTAAAAATTAGAAAAAAATCTGAAAAAAATGATTTTTTTTTTAACTTACCAGAAATGCCTGTTGCTAGGCATATCATCCTAATCTGCCTCTTCCTCCTCTGCAGAGATCTTCTTTCTTCTCTCCTCCGTGCGGCGTCTTCTGGGTAATGGGGCGCTGCGTGTTCTGGGAACTGTGTGTCCCAGAACACAGCGTGCCCCATTCACAAAGTGCTGCGCGACTCGCGCATGCGCAGTAGGAAACGGGCAGTGAAGCCGCAAGGATCCACTGCCTGTTTCCCTTACATAGAATGGCGGCACCAGGACCCGAGAGTGGAGGGATGGATCGGCCTTGGGCGGCCGACATCACGGGCGCGCTGGACAGGTAAGTGCTTATTAAAAGTCAGCAGCTACAGTGTTTGCAGCTGCTGACTTTTAATTTTTTTTTTTAAACCGCCCCTCTTCTTTAAGATTAATTTTGAAAAGTCTGTAATCCTGCCAAGTTGTGTGCCTTTGGACATGGTCAGGACTTTGCAAAATTCCTACCCTTTTGTATGGAACAAAAAGTCTTTGATGTATTGGGAATACATATCTGAGCAGATCTTAAGCTTTTGTATGATCTGAACTACAATACTTTAATGGAAGGGGTAATAGAGGAATTAAACAGATGGAAGGGACAGTTTCTAACTTGGTTTGGAGGGGTGAACACAATAAAAATGAATATACTTCCCAAAATAATCTATACTTTATATACAGTACCAATTCAACTCCCACATAGTTTTTTCAAAAATATAAGGAGGGCCTTTGTTTCCTTTGTATGGAATAATAAACGACCAAGACTTGCATACAAAATTATATGCAAAGGGAGGTCGGAAGGTGGTATGGGACTACCTGATATCAGGTCATACTACTGGGCAATGGCTCTAGTTCGTATTTTAAATGGGCATCATGATCAACCTAATAAACCTTGAATAACATTAGAACAAAAAATGGCAGGAAAGAAATTGACAGGACTACCCTGGATTCAAAAGCTAAATCGAAGGGCTCTCAAAATGGACATCACCATTAACTCAAAATACATTCAAATTTTGGGATAAACTTAATCAATTAGGAGAATATGCCCCTTGGGTATCCCCCTTGGCCCCGTTGGAACGGTTCCCTTGGTTTATGCCAGGGGAAGGTGAGGGATCAATGGGCCCATGGGGGAAAGATGGAGATACATCATGGGGCAAATTTGCCCCATATGGAAGATTATTGCCATTAGAAGTACTAGTACAGAAGCTAGGATCAAGACCAATGGCTGAATGGAGGTATTATCAATTGGTATGTTTCTATAATAAAATTAAAGCCATGATAAGGCCTACGAACACGCTGACTATATTTGAATCTAGATGTGTGAAGATAGTCAGGGCCGGCCATCTATTATCACAAATGCATACACTAGTTCTTGGGACCAAAACATAAAATTATACTATATTAGATAATGGGAAAATGAATTAAATTGTTTCAATCCAAGCCAAGTTAGAAATCTTATAGAATTCCCATATAAGACATCTATAAGTTCATAAATCCATCTATAAGTTCACAAATCCAGGAAATGTCATATAAATTTCTGACCAGGTGGTATCGAACTCCAGTAAGAATGGCACAGATTTATCCAACAGTGGACGCTAACTGCTGGAGAGGGTGTGGTCAGAAGGGCACCCCTCTCCATATATGGTGGCTATGCCCTTTGATTAAGGGCTTCTGGCAGGAAATTGCCCCGTTAGTAGAGAAGGTATCCCCTGGAAGAATTGAACTAATGCCTTTAAACTTTCTATTCCATGGGACAATAACTTCAGCTAGAATATACAAAGAGAGTATAAGACCACACTTATTAAATGCGGCAAAACTACTAATACCTAGATTATGGAGACAGACTATACGGCCAACTTTGATAGAATGGAAGAAAGAAGTGGATAGGATAATGGAGGCTGAAAGATGGAGATATATGGTACAAAATAGAAAGGAGGAATGCATGGAAAAGATTGATTAAAGTGAGTCTCTTTCTCTTACTTTGGAGAGGGGGTAGAGGAGGGTGGACAGGGGAGTGACGGGAAAGGAGGAGAGGAACATTTTTTATAATTTTTTTTTTCCTTTCTTTCTTTTTTCTTTTTTTTGGGGAAGACAAGATATGGTACATGTAAATGAGAAGTTGGAAATGATATACTGTTCTAAATTGCCTTGTTTATTATAAAAATCAATAAAAAGCTGGATTATAAAAAAACAAAACAAAGCCAAGCCCGTTCATTCAGAAAGTCCATCGCAACTCCGCCGAAAGTCCATCGGGAAGACCGTCAGACCTAGTCTGTTGGAAAGTCCGGTCGTGTGTACACGGCTTTATGGGTCCTTTCCTTCCCCCAACCTGTAACTAGACATTGAAACAAGAATCAGCAGGCTCATGTGCTCATCTCTCTATCATTCTGCGCTCTCTTTTCAGCATGCCTCTTGTTAGCACATACAATGTAAAGCTCTGCTGTAAAATGACTGCTGGAGATCAAGTCAAATGAAGGTACTAATACCCCTTATATTTTAAAAAATACATGTAATAATACAATATACTAATGAATATAGAGCTACAGTACATTAACTGGTGTATACCTGGAGATCAGCTTTAAAATATAACAAAAAATGTTTAACGTAGCATTAAAGGTTCATTTAAAAAAAAAATAACAAACATGTTATACTTACCTGCTCTGCACAATGGTTTTGCATGAAGTCCTTTCTTATTCTCTTCTTCTCTGGTCCCACTCCTGGCTCCTCCCTATTGACCAGTGCTCCCAATAGCAAGCCGCTTTCTATGGGACAAATAATGTGGTTGGTATCATCATAAATGTTATAATTCATTTTGTATTTTATGCGCTGAAAAGTGAGAAGGGGAGGTCATAACACTGAAATAGTGGAGACTGGGTAGCGATTAGGGGTTGAAGTCTTTTTTAACTCGGTTGGTCTGCCACAGCTCTTAGGGACTCTGCAGTATTCGTCCGTTGTAATGAAATGCAACCAACAAGACCATATCTGAGTGAATTTAGAGGGCGTGTCCTTCGTCTTGGGAGATCAGTTACTCCATTTCTGTGGTTTTGTTAATACAGCGGAACCAGTCCTCCAGGGATGGGGGTTCTGGGGAGTGCCATTTGTGTGGGATACACATATTGGCTGCAGTTATCATGTGCATTGCTAAAGAGCATATGTATGTACGCTTTGGCCAGGATGGGTGGTGTAACAAGAATTGTGCTGGAGTGTATTCCAGCGAGTAGGTAGTTATCTGGTGGATGAGTCTGTGTACTTCCTTCCAAAAAGGTTGGAGTTTAGAGCACGACCACCATATGTGTAATAATGATCCAATCTCTGTTCTACATCTCCAACAATGCAAAGAAATTGCCGGGTAGATGTGATGAAGTTTTATGGGTGTTCTATACCACCTTGAGAGTAATTTGAATGCATTTTCTTGTGTGTTAATATTCAATGATCCCTTATGGATATTTGTGTAAATGGTTTCCCAATCATTACCCAAGAGGTTTATGGAGAGATCGTTTTCTTTTTCTTTTTCATGTGCCTTGGTTATGCAAAAATGTCTGATTTGTACATATGTCCAATAGGGGAGTACACCCATTTTCAATTTAGCTATTAAGTTGGTATAGGAGAGGGGGAGGCCTTTCTCAAGAAGTATTTAGCTTTAACGTTTGCGTGTGGCCATATCTCTTTCAAAAAGGTTGTCTGCATTCCCGGGGGAAAAGTCAGGGTTGAGCCTAAGTGGGGTCATTGGGCCTATGATCGAAGAGATTTTATGTTTGGTGCAGGTGTGACAAAAGGCGGTAAGCATAGGTTGAATTAGCGGGAGGGAAGTATATATCGACAGGACGTGTTTAGAAGCCAACCACGGGGTTTGAGCCAGTGGGATAGAAGATAAGGAGCTTTCCAATTGGACCCAATCTTTAGTATTGGAGTGTATACTTCAGTCAATGATTCTAGTTAAGTGGCAAGCTTGCTGGTATTTTCTGATATCTGGTAGGCCTAAGCCTCCCTTGAGTTTAGGGATGGTGAGTCTTGCGTAACTCAGTCTGGTTCGCAGTGTACCCCAAATAAAATCTGTACATGCTTTACGATAAGCTGTGAAGAAGGCAGGTGGGAGTTTGATCGTGACTGTCTGGAATAGATATAGTACCCTAGGTAGGATGTTCATATTTACTATGGCAGCTCTACCAAACCAGGTAAAAAGTCCTACAGACCATTTCTTTAAGTCCTGAATTATATTCTGTAATAAGGACAGATAGTTCACAGAGTATAGATCAACCAGGGAGGAGGTTAGTTGAATGCCTAAGTATGTAAGTTTGCGGTTATTCCATTTAAACAGGTAATTATTTAGTTATTAAAGTTTAAAGTGGTCAAGATTTTTAAGAAGGTTTGGGATAGTTGTCAGAGGTTCTGAAAGGAAGAGGAGTATGTCATCTGCAAAAACAGCTAGTTTATATGTGCGCCTATTTACCTCTATTCCTTCAATGTCTGGATTTGCTCTAATGCATCTGGTTCCAGCATAAGAACAAAAATTAGAGGGGGTAAGGGGCAACCCTGGCGAGTTCCATTCGAGAAGGCATCCGATAGGTGGCTGTTGACGCGCACTCTCGCAGTGGGAGTGGAGTATAACATGAGGATATGATTAGGCATTCGGGCAGGAAGGCCAATGGTCTTTAGAGTTTCTGTCATGTACTCCCAGGGCACTCTATCGAATGCCTTCTCCGCATCTAGGGATAAGAAAACCCCCCGATGTTGGTTAGATGTGAGCTAATGGTAAATATTAATTGCTTTGAGAGTATTATCCCTCGCCTCTCTACCAGGGATAAATCTCACCTGGTCACAGTAGATAAGGTCAGGAAGCAGGGGGAGAAGTCGATTAGCCAATATTTTGGCGTACCACTTAAGGTCCACGTTTAATAATGACATAGGTCTGTAATTTGCTACTAATGAGGAGCCTTTTCCTGGCTTGGGAATAACTGTTATGTGGGTCGTTAATAAATCACTTAGGGGTGTGATGGGTAATGCACAAGCGTCAAAAGCCAATATAAAATTAGGGGTCAATATGTTTGCATAGGTTTTATAATATCCTACAGTCAGTCCATCAGGTCCAGGGCTTTTACCAGTCTTTAGTAGTTTCAATGCTAGCTCCGCTCCTTCCTTAGTCAGGGGTTTGTCTAAATTGTGATAAGAGGATTCTGAAATGGGAGTAGGGCTGTATTGGTTTAGGAAGTCAGAGGTCATTTGTTTCCTCTCTGTTTTATCTTGAGTTGGGTCCGAAGTGGGTATTTACACATGTATTTAATTATTTATTTCCTTCTGTGAATTGAGTTTAATACCTGTTTATGTGGTATTTATTGAGAGTTTTTCAGTGCTTAGTGCTAAATACTGCAAAATGGTACAGTTATTTGATAGTTTCAGAAATGCATGCGATATTTAGGCAAAATGTGTCTGGACACCTAAATACTGCATGCGTGATGCTTTTGTGAGCCCATTGTGTTTTAAAATATTGTTTACTTGACTATAAAAACAAAACAGTATTCACTGCTAGGACTCATCAAACTATATTTAGTTTGTAAGTAAATGCTTTAAAAAAGTATTGTCAGTCCCTTTAAGCAATCAAGTTGCTTTGTGTAGCTGGAATATCAAAGCTGAATAATTGAGTATTCAATGTGTGGGGAGTTTTAATAGATTAGTTGGGCCACTTGGTATAGTCATCATTTCTAAATTCTCTTTTTCAGCTTAAACAACATGTACTTAAAAACTGAGAACACAGGCTTGATGAATAACATGTATTACACTGACAGGTCAATAAGCAAGTGTTTCTGTTACTAACAATCAGCACCAAGTTAATGAATCCTTCCAGTGACTTTGTTTTATCAAGTTGGATTTAGATGCAGCAGATATAAAGACTTTGTTTTCTATGTTACTATTCTTCTATAAATAATGGTTTGCAACCAAACAATATTGAAACTAAATGGATTCTGTGGTGAAGTGGGACTATTACGTCTTAATAATATTTGTTTATACTATGGAGGGTTTGCCTATTGATTCTTTGTCAGCATGCAGTTTGACTGATAGTTTAATAATGGGTTTTAGTGTTTTTCCAAATTAGTTCTGTGGCTTGACCTTGAAAGAATATTAATAGGTTGTCTGCTGGTTCATTCTAATTACTATTGTTCCTTATGGACTGTACCAACCAGACCTGCAGTTCATCGAGTCCATTTGTCTGTGAACCAGTTTAATTAAACATATCAAAGGTAATTTCATTTTTAACTTTTAGTTCTTTTGATTATGGATTCCGTATTTTCATTTAAATAGTATAAGATGATTGAAATTCTGTAGCAACAAATCATATCTTAGCTTTTGAATAAAACTATTTACATCTAGAATCTGATAAATGTCTACAAAATAAAAATAAAATTACATTGTTCATATTAATATATATTAATATATTCTTTGCATTATAATATTTATTGATATAACTTATCACTTATATTTTTATAGAATATTGATAGAACATAAATTAATAAAGAACAATGTGAAAGGGTTGACAGTACATGGTTGTTTCATTTCTGGTCTGACATTTCAGTCAATGAAGAGGATGATGACCCTGGATGATGTCTGCACAAAGATGGTACGTTTTTTTTGGAAATAAAGCATTGCCTTGCATTACAGTGCATAGACACAAAGGCATTGTAAGCAATTTAATGTTTTTGTTTTTTTAATTAGGTAGCACTGTATACTGCATTATATATAGTATTACTGTATTATATCCCCGGTGTTGTTTTTTGCCTTACTTTGTAATGATGGGCTCACATGTTGTGGCTGCAGTTTCTAGTGTCATGTCTGATTGATCCCTCTATGTCCAAGAATTCATTCACTTAGCTTGTCCCTATTTGCTAAAGGGACAGGCAACTTCTTATTCTGGGTAAGTCAGAGGGATATTTACTGAAACTGCTGCACACAGAATCTGGTGCAGATGTGCATAGTAACCAATTAGCTTCTTCAGTGTCCAATCCATGCCTTGCCATTTCCTCTGTGCTGTAACCCATTCATAGCAGTTGAAAACGTTGCTGTGCTTACAATGATATTCATTGTAACAGTAAACTAACTTTAAAAAATGTAATTAAAATTTTTTAATTTTATTTAGGATACTTTCACTAGTCAGTGTCCCTGATCACCACCATTAGTCATATCATGACGCTGTACTGCACTGTTGACAGTATGTAAAACAATTTGTATATTTTGAAATTTTCAAAACAATTGTGACAAAAAATTACAACTTCAAAAAAATGCCATGCCTCTTACTTAAATGCCTCAGAGTGTCTACTTTCCAAAAAGGGGTCATTGGGGGGGGGGGGGGGGGGTACTGTTCTAGCATTTTAGGGCCTTTAAGAAATGCGACCATCAGTGAATTGATAATTTTTCAAATATACTGCAAAACCAATCAATATACACTTATTTTGTTTTTATTTTTTCAACACATATATTGCAGAATACATTTTGGCCTAAATTTATGACACAATTAGATTTTATTGGATATTTTTTACAAAAGAGAGTAAAAAACAATGTTTTTTCCCACATTTTTCAGTCTTTTTTTGTTTATTTAGAAATAAAATAAAAAACCTAGTGGTGATTAAATACCTCCAAAAGAAAGCTCTTTTTGTGCAAAAAAAAAATGTTAAACATGTTATTTGTGTACATTATTGCATGGCTGCGAAATTGGCAGTTAAAGCAGGGCAATGCTAAATAGCAAAAAATGCTTTGGTCACGAAGGAGTTAGTAAAATCTGCCAGAGCTCAAGTGGATAAAAAGTTTTGTTTGTTGTCTGATACAATTTATTTTTATTTTTATAGGGTGTGTGCAGTGCTACGGTAGAGAAGCAGTGGTGGAGGGAGAGGACAATTGTGTTATAATTAATGTTAAGGGAAAGAGATTTAGGAAACATTTTGGTGAAGGGATAATGTATGAAATTTAATTTTCATTCACATAATTTTTACTATTTGACTTAACGTTTTTCATGTTTTTTGGACATTTTTTGACATGTAATTAATATTGGAGTTAAGGATTTGTGGAATTTATTTTAGATGTATTTTAAGATATTTTTAAATAAACAAAAAAATTGTACCTAATACAACATGAACTCGAGACCCCGATTATGGTGACTCCAGAAAGTCATAGCCCAGATCAACCCATGGAAGGCTCTGGGATCTGATGGTTTCTCTTTGGCCTATTCTACAACCTTTCTGGCTAGGTTAGCACCTACCTTTTTGTCAGCCTAAATCTCCTTGGTTAGAGAGGATTCCATGCCTAAATATTTTTTGAGAGTGTACATCTCTCTTATACAGAAAGACAGCAAGGACTCATTGTAATGTGGGGATTACAGGCCCCATTACATTACTATACCCTGTTCTTATTATGCAAATTATATTTCAATAGCACAAAGATTAAATATTTTGTTTTTCAGTTTAACTCATGGATGGCATTGTGTCTCAGGGCTTTTTTGATCACTGAAAACAATCTTGGACACGTGTGATAATTAGATTGCCAGGTGAGCCCAATTAAAGGAAAAACTACTAAAGGCGGGCATTCCACATTATTAAGCAGATTACCATTTTCAAGCAATATGGGGAAGAAAAATTATCTCTTCTCTCTGATGCCAAAAAGAGTGAAATAGTTCCACACCTTGGACAAGGTATGAAAATATTAGATATTTCAAGAAAACTTAAGGGTGATCATCACACTATTAAGAGATTTGACGCTGATTCAGAGCACAGATGGGTTTCGTGCAGATAAAGGCACATTGAGGAAGATTTCTGCCAGATCCATGCATCAGATCAAGAGAGCAGCTACTAAAACAACATTACATAGCAGCAAACAGATATTTGAAGCTGCTGGTGCCTCTGGAGTCTGACAGACATCAAGGTGTAGAGTCCTCCAGAGTCTTGCAACTGTGCATAAACCTTCCATTCAGCCAACAATAACCAATGCTCACAAGCAGAAACGGCAGCATTGGGCAGAAAAATACATGAAGGCTAATTTTCAAACAGTCCTGTTCACTGATGAGTAGGAATGAGCTTCGAGTTCGAGTTGAACTCATGTTTGACTCAAACATTGCCTGTTCGCCTGATCACCGAACAGCAAACAATTTGGGGTGTTCACGGCAAATTTGAAAAGCCGTGGAACACCTGTACAAGTCTATGGGAGAAATCTAAAGCTCATCCTTACTGGTGATGAGTGTCGTGCAACCTGAATGGTCCAGATGGATGGAGTAGTGGATGGTTGGTGGATGGCCACCCTCTTCCAACAAGGCTGCGACGTCAGCAAGGTGGTGGTGGAGTCATGTTTTGGGCTTGAATCATTGGAAGAGAGCTGGTCGGCCCCTTTAAGGTTAAAATGTAACGTGACCTGTTAAAATGTTTAAAAAGTTAAAATGTTGTTCAAATTTTGATTGAAATAGCTTTTGATTTCAGTAAATATGCTGCATATTAGCCTTTAAAATTTGGTCACAGCTTGCGCTCCAGCGACTTTAGTGTGCACAGGAGCGGAAGCAATATATGGGGCAGCCAGAAGTTGCGGGTGGAACGCATTTCCACCCGCTCTTCCTGTTTATGAGGCTGCGTGCGTTCCAGCAAGCAAATCGAGCCATCCAGCGAATCCAGCCTATGGATGGCGCTCTACTATTAATAATCCTGATGTGTGGGCTCGATTAGATTCTGTTAGTAAAAGTACTTCTGAAATTCGTACTCAGTGTAAGTCCCTGGCTACTACACCATTACTATTTTCATTATATTATTTTACTAGTATTATGGGCAGATGTGAGCCACTGAAAGGATTGATAATTGAGTGATCTGGAGATGTTATTATTCTTATGATTCATCCATTCTTTCAGTATGTATAGATATATAGGTTTATAAAAATTGAATTAAATTAAATCATTTTTAATTTTAATTTTTTTTATTTATTTTATTTATTTATTTTCTCTTTCAGGGAGTGGCCCATGGGGGTGGTTTGGGTGGAGCTTTGTGGTAGTTTGGCCACATGCACTTAGAGACCCACACGCACACATTCATATATATATTACGTCACCCTCTAGCGCGAAACCATTGCCCGTTTAGGCTCTGAGGAAAGGGGTTCTTCCCTGAAACACGTCAGCCATTGTGTTGGGGTATTGGTCGATCTACTTGACATCTGGTCTGGTTAGAATAAAGCTCTGTCTATGTTAATGCACTAGGTCAGTGTGCCCTCCTTTTCTGTTTTGTTTTCTCCAGCTTTTGAATACCCATTATTCTGAGAAGGGCTGCAAGACTTTTAGACACTACCTTGTGAAGCTGCCTGTATCACATATTGAGGATCCCGACACCAGAGCGCAGGAGAAGTTGTTCTTTTCTTGTATTCTAAAATCAATGACATCCTCCACATGGAGGATCTGGTGGCTACCTGTCAGGAAAACCTTTCCCACAGACATCCGAGTGGTGTGAGGATCAGAAGAATACCTGTGCGCAGGAAAAGCAATAATGCGATCGGTGGTGCGCACGTGCACGCGCAAACGCGCGGGAGCGCGTGCGTGGACGGTTTGACGGAAATTGGCGCCAATGACGCTATTTTAAGGGGATCTTTGCCTTGCTGTCTTGCTGCCCGATCAACAGCGTTCCTGTGTACTCTGCTACCCTGTATCTGAATCTACCTGATCCGTATTGAACGTGGCCTGTTTCTGACTTCTCTGCTTGCTGCCTGCCCCCGACCTTGGCTTCTGAACCTGACTATTCTCTTGGACTTCGTTTTGGTACCTGATCTGCTCGCCTGTGTTTGACCCGGACTGTTTAGCTACTCTTCTACCTGCCTACTGTTGCTGGACTACAGAACACCTCCCTGTTCTTCACCGTATCCGGCTGGTGCCTTCTGCTGTGTTCTGCTATCATCTGAATCCTGCTGCTGGACTACAGGACTCCTTCCCATTGTCCGCTGTATCCTGCTGTCACCTGCATCCCGCTGCTGGACTACAGAACTCCTCCCTGTTGTCAGCTGCATTCTGCCCACAGTCTGCATCCCGCCACTGGGCTACAAGACACATCCCTGCTGTCCGTTGCTTCCGGTTGGAACTGCCTGCTGCGTCCTGCTATCATCTGCATCTTGTGGCTGGATTACAGGACACCTCCCAACTACCAACGGTCTCCTGCCTTCTACACCGGCCATCCAGTCTGGCGCTTGTGCTCCTTTGTGCTCCCGAGCCCTTGTCATCTCTTTTAGGGCCTCCCGAGTCAGAGGTTTACGAGAGGCCGCTCCCTGCACTGTGGTCCTCATGCACATGAGACGCAGGTGAAAACTCTGCTCAAAAAAAGCTGAAACGCGCGTTTAGAAATGCGCGTTTGGCCACGTTTACATGCCGCGTTTAGACACATTTAGCCGCGTTTGCGTTTATAAGCGTTTATAAAGATAACATCATGTAGACCCTTCCCAAGCTCTCAAAGCATGTTTTTTTAACTATTTCTGCTATTTTGATCAGAGTGAGCAGCAGCAGCATAGAGAGCAGTTGTACACTTGCATTTGCCTCTCTTTCTGTGGTATATATTTTGAAATGGATCCCATATTGAATATATGTCAGGAAATGCTCCTGATGTTGCTCTTGATGAGACAGCAACGTCGTCGCAAATTTCGTGAGAGGTCCAGAGTCAGAGCTCATCGATATTGGACCCATCCGTTGATGGGACAGCGAATGTCCGTTGGATATTTCACAAACATGTATGTGCAGCTGCGTACCTACCCCGACAAGTTTTTTAATTTTAGTCGGATGTCCATTGTCACATTTGATCTGCTCTTAGAAAAAGTACGACCTGGTCTGACATTCGTGGACACCAATATGAGAAACAGTGTGTCACCAGAGGAACGTCTCTTGGTAACGATCAGGTATGTGTATATATTTAAAAAATATATTTATCTATAGATGTACAGATGATTTTTTTTCTCTGTCCTTTATTTTAAAAAAAAATAATGTCTATTTATAGCAAATTATCCAATTTTTTTAAATATCTAAAAATTTCTTGTGGCAATTTTTCACATGTTTTCATTATTTCTAATATAAAACAATATTAAAATAGTTAATTATTTATTTTTTAATCTTAATATATGTTTTTATTCATTTTTTCTAGTTTCAAATTGTTTTATTTAAAAGCAAATCTATGTTAATTAGATTTTTTTATAATTGTTTTAAATTTATTTGGCCATTTTTTTTAATATATTTTTAACATGTTAAAAATTGCCACAAGAAAATTTTAGATATTTTAAAAAATTGGATAATTTGCTATAAATAGACATTATTTTTTTAAAAATAAAGGACAGAGAAAAAAAATGAATCTGTACATCTATAGATAAATATATTTTATAAATATATACACATACCTGATCGTTACCAAGAGACGTTCCTCTGGTGACACACTGTTTCTCATATTGGTGTCCACGAATGTCAGACCAGGTCGTACTTTTTCTAAGAGCAGATCAAATGTGACAATGGACATCCGGCTAAAATTAAAAAACTTGTCGGGGTAGGTACGCAGCTGTACATACATGTTTTATATTTTTATCGTGAAATATGTATTGATTAATATATTTTAATTCTTTGCTGCTGTATATGGTAGTATAATATTTTTTAATGCCTTATTAAAATATCCAGAATCCTAACCCTAACCATTCATCCTAACACTAACCACTAACCCTAACCCCTAACTCTAACCTACCCCTAACAGCTAACCCTATCCCTTACACTAACCCTAAACAACCCTAATCCAACCCTTAATCCTAAACAATAACCCTAACCCTAATGGATAACCACTTACCATAACACCCCACCCTAATGACCAAATTACATTGCTGCAGATGGTCACAGTTGACTTTTAGGCCATGTATCTCTGATGCAGAAAAGTGCATGACATGACATTGGGGTTCCTGGCAATAATTGGCCCCAAGATATGGGCCCCCAAAGTCGGGTCGCAAAATGTCATTCTCTGATGCAGAAAAGTGCATGACATTTTGCGACCTGACTTTGGGGCCCCCTATCTCGGGGTCACTTGGTGATAGGAACCCCAAATTTGGATATGTTGTAGTGCTGGATCCAAGGTGTCAGCATACCAAATTTGGGGTTCCTGGCCGGGTCATAAAATGTCATTCTCAGATCATATTTCTGAGTTTTCAGGTAAAAAAAATTGGGTTCCTTTAAAAACGCATATAAACGCAAACGTTTTGCCGCGTTTTTGCGTCTGAAACGTGGAAATTTTTGCGTCTGAACCCATTTTTTTGCTTCTGGAAAAACGAGGTTAAACGCAACTGCATAAAAATGGCAAAAAACGACACTGTGTGCATGGCATACATAGGATAACATTGAATGAGTTCAGGGGCAGTTGAAAAAAGTGTCCAACTGCATCTGAACACGCGTTTAACTGCGTCTCGTGTGCATGAGGCCTTAAGGTACGTGACACCACCCTTCACAACACTGATGAAAAATGTGGAAAGAAATGGAGACCCTGGAGATACTTTACCTGCTCAGATAGTTACTTACAGGTGGTGTCTGGTACAAAGTAAGATGCCCCTGGGGAGTGACCATTTTTCCTATCCATTTTAATTTCACTGTATGTACCTTTTATAAAAATAGTTCATTTGTTTTTCCTTCACAGACCCAGCTGGAGTCATTGTCTTAGTGTCCAATGGTAATGATTGTCTGGGATCTTCCTCCATAGCGTTTTTCGGTTAGCACTAATCAAGTTAATCCTTAATACCTAAGTTCATTCATTTCTTTTTTGTGAATAAATTCCTTCTGACTTAGGACCTTCTTGTCACCCTGTACTATATATACTGTCTATCTATCTATCTATCTATCTATCTATCTATCTATCTATCTATCTATCTATCTATCTATCTATCTATCTATCTATATATCTATCTATCTATCTATCTATATATCTATATATATATATATATATATATATATATATATATATATATATATATATATATATATATATATATATTAAACATTTTAGGATTACTTAGAGGAGTAATCCTAAAATGTGTAATAAACCTATATATCTTTCAAATCAATATCCAATGAATATATAAATTCTAGCTGGATACATAATCACTTTATTTTAAAGTGGAAAATGTTGGTATTCACGATTGTTCTTCATATGATGTTTATTACTCATTTGTGATTTTAAAAGAATGTTAGAAGTTTGAGAAACCAGCTACAGATGTACAGTTAGAAGTATGATAAGAAAATTGCATTTCTTCTGTTCTTTTCATTTTGGGTTCTCCTGAAGACGTACAAATAATAGTTTAAAAGGATTTTCACTTTTTTTTATTCACATTGCTGTATGAATTCAGATTATGGTAGGCAGAAATATAATTATGCAATGCTTAAAATCCCTGCAATATTTATCCTGAATGCTAATTATTCACATTTTAATAGCATTTCTCGAATTCAATGTCTTTAACTGCGGCACAATTAGATGATGACATATTATCATGGATGCTCCCATTAGTAAATCCTTGAACTCCGTAATAGGGTACCTTCATATTGTTTTTAATTTTTAATGAATATTTATTAGAATTGCTTGCTTTTGTTCATTTTTCCATAATACAATTTACTGATTGTTTTGCTATTATTTGTATTGTTGTATAATGGATCAATATTATGTATATGAAGCAACTGACTACACATATATACATAGATGTATATGCAATAAAAATACATAATGTGCATACACTGCATATGGCCCCAGGTGCACATAATTTTATAGCAATGAATGCAGTTTTTTTATGTATAGACAGAAAGTTACATAACATAACATAACACAACATAAGGAATTTTCACAGGACATACTGTGGGAATATTTAGAACTTTTCAGATATTCAGCAGTAGTACGGCAGTAACATATTATGATTACCACAATTCATTTTATTTTAAGTACTGTCTGTAGCCCATATAGTTCCTGTGACAACAACCAGCAGACTATCTATTATTTCACTGTTAAGGAAACTGTAGATGAAGAGAGACAACCCAAGGATCAATTTGAGAACTGATAAACAGTAAGAAACAATAATTAAAAGTATTTGGAAACAAATAAAAATACAAATAAATAAACAAAAGCATGCATGTGGGACAAGCATGGAAGAAATGTGAGAATTAAAATGAGAAAATTTTGCCAAAACGGCCCAAAGTTGACAAATGATTTATCTTCTAAAAAATACTTAAAAGAAACACCAAAAATGTGCCCACATTTGACATTTTTCAGGGATCTTCTATATGTGGAGAGGTTGGGGGCTGATCAGACATACTGGGACAGGGAGTTTCAGAGGATGGGAGAGGCTTGGAGGCAAAGTAGGAAATACTGGAGGGTTGCACATTTTTTACTGTTCATTTTTCTGCATTTTTCGCTTGCTTTTTTTTTTCTTTCATGTGGCAAAATGTGTGTTTGTTTCCGCATTTGGTTTGTCATTAACAATTAATGGCACTGAAAGGGCAACTAGTTCATTTTAGGTGTATAAAGGTGATCATACGCTATACAATCTGATTGTACAATCTCTGCACAATTTCCTTTAGATTTACCAAAACTATAGAATATGAGGACCCATTTACAGTTGTGCTCCTAAGTTTACATACCCCGGCAGAATTAATGATTTCTTAACCATTTTTCAGAGAATATGATTGATAACACAAAAAGATCTTTCATCCATGGTTAGTGTTTGGCCGAAGCCATTTATTATCAATAAACTGTATTTACTCTTTTTAAATTATAATCACAACAGAAACTACCCAAATGACACTGATCAAAAGTTTACATACCCTGGTGATTTTGGCTTGATAACATACACACAAGTCGACACAAATGGGGTTGAATCTATTAAAGGTAACCATCTTCACCTGTGATCTGTTTGCTTTTAATTAGTGTGTGTGTATAAAAGATCAATACGTTTCTGCACTCTTGACAGACCCTTGCATCTTTCATCCAGTGCTGCACTGACGTTTCTGGATTCTAAATCATGGGGAAAGCAAAGGAATTGTCAAAGGATCTGCGGGAAAAGGTAGTTGAACTGTATAAAAAAGGAAAGAGATATAAAAAGATATCCAAGGAATTGAGAATGACAATCAGCAGTGTTTAAACTCTAATTAAAAAGAGGAAAATGAAGGGTTCTGTTGAAACCAAACCACGGTCAGGTAGACCAACTAAAATTTCAGCCACAACTGTCAAGAAAATTGTTTGGGATTATTATTATTATTATTATACAGGTTTTATATAGCGCCAACAATTTGCTCAGCGCTTTACAACATAAGGGCAGACATTACATTTACATTACAATTTGGTACAAGAGGAATCAGAGGGCCCTGCTCGTTAGAGCTTACAATCTAAAAAGGAAGGGGCAATTGATACAAAAGGTAATAGCTGTGGGGGATGAGCTGATGGAGGAAATAAAACAGTGTTAGTTAGAAGCAGGATAGGCTTCTTTGAAGAGAAGGGTTTTCAGGGATCGTCTAAAGATGGATAGATTAGGGGACAGTCGGACAGATTGGGGTAGGGAGTTCCAAAGGATGGGAGAAGCTCTGGAGAAATCCTGAAGGCGAGCATGGGAGGAGGTGACAAGGGAGCTAGAGAGCAGGAGGTCTTGGGATGACCGTAGAGGGCAGTTTGGTTGGTATTTTGGGACTAGGTCAGTGATGTAGCTGGGGGCAAAGTTATGGATGGCTTTGTAAATTATTGTTAGTACTTTGAATTTTATTTGTTGCAAAGAAAACCCACAAATAACTTCAGGTGAAGTACAGGACAACATGAAAACATGCGGTGTGGCTGTTTCAAGATGAACAATAAGGAGGCACTTGAAAAAAAATGGGCCGCATGGTTGAGTCGCTGGAAGAAAGCTACTACTATGCAAATGCCACAAAGTATCCCACTTACAATACACCAAACAGCACAGAGACAAGTTTCAAACCTTCTAGCACAAAGTCTATTGGAGTGATAGCACCAAAATTGAGATTTTTGTCCACAACCATAAGTGTTACATTTGGAGAGGAATCAACAAAGCATATGATGAATGGTACACCATTTCTACTGTGAAACACAGAGGTGGATTGCTGATGTTTTGGGGATGTGTGAGCTACAAAGGCACAGGAAATGTGGTCAAAATTGATGGCAAGATGAATGTAGTATCTTATCAAAAAATACTGGAGGAATATTTGTATGCATCAGCCAGGAAGCTGCTCATGGGTGTACTTGGACATTCCAACATGACAATGGTCCATCACACAAGGCCAAGTTGACCTGTCATTGGCTACAGCCCAATAATTTACAGGAACTGGAGGCTTTTTGCCAAGAGGAATCGTCAGCTTTACCTTTATCTAAGAAGATAAAGAGCCTCATCCACAAATACCACAAAAGACGTCAAGCTGTCATTGATGTTAAAGGGGGGCAATACATGGTATTAAAGCGGGAGTTCCGCCGTTTTTTTTTTTTTAAAGCCAGCAGCTACAAATACTGCAGCTGCTGACTTTAAAAATAATGGCACTTACCCGCCCAGCGCGCCCTCGATGTCGGCACCCGAAGCCAATCTCTCGATCGTCTCTCGGGTGCTGCCGCCGCCATCTTGGGTATGGGAATCAGGAAGTGGAGCCTTTCGGCTTTATTTCCCGGTTCCCTACTGTGCACGCGCGAGTCGCGCTGCGCAATAAGGATGGTCCCCGCTGTCTCTGGGATCCGTGTGTTTCCCAGCAGGCAGCGGGGGACTTTCGGAAAGGGGCGTAGATTCTGCGGAAAGGGGCGTACCTTCTGCAGAATCTACGCCGGAAGTGGGTGCAGATACCTGTACTGTACAGGTACCTGCACCCCCCTGAAAGGTGCCAATTGTGGCGCCGGAGGGGGGGAGGATTCCAATGAGCGGAAGGTCCACTTTAGGGTGGACCTCCGCTTTAAGAACTGGGGTATATAAACTTTTGATCAGGGTCATTTGGGTAGTTTCTGTCATTATGATTTAAAAAGAGTAAACACATTTGATTGATAATAAATGGCTTCAGCCAAACACCAACCATAAGTGGAAGAAAAGTTTTTGTGTTATCATTCATAATCTCTAAAAAATGACCAAGAAATCATAAATTCTGCCAGGGTATGTAAACTTATGACCACAACTGTATCTATTCATTTACTCTGTATTCAATCAGGTGGGACCTTGCACTACATCAGGGGTGTCCAACCTGTGTCTCCAGAAAGTTTAGCATGTGACCTGTCTGGAAGGGCACTGGGGATGCCGTGCAAACATAGCAGCTGTGGCAGATTACATTGACTGGCCAGGCAAATGTACACATGGAGGGATGCTGGGATGCCATACAAACCTAGTTTATGGATGCACGGTTTGTGCTAATGAGGTCAGCTGGTAAATTTCTTTCTGAACAGAAAGTCTCTGAAGCTTTCAGTGGAACACAGCAAGGGTTAAAGTAAGGCCTTGTTCTGAAAATCAAAGAAAGCTTTTATTTTTCTGCAACCAAGGTACATTATTGTTATCTTAATACATAGGGGAGCTGGATTTTAGTGAACTTTAGTGAAAAAGTGAACTTAACCTTAAAGGTGGACTCAGAGTCTTTCTTCTTTTCAGAGAGATCTTTCAGAGGTTTGGGAATTGAGTCAGCAATACTTTCTGTTTCCTTGGCAGTCCTCACTGATGACAAAGGGCACTATGACCTGGCCACTGCATCCAGGGAAGTCTCAGTGCTCACGGGGAATAGCAATTTCTAGGTTAGGGATCCCAAGGGTTGTCTGGCAAAAGGACTGCAGCTTACACTGTGGCCGATTTTCTACGTGGCAGTGGCTGAATCTGCCATCTTGGATAGTGCAGAGCTCCTTCAGTAGACTCCTACTTGTTCCTTACCAGGCTGGGTTCCTTGTTCATTGCCCTCTTCCCTTGTTACCCCTTCTCTTATGCTGACACCCATTGTTAATAATCTTTATCATCCATTGATATCTTTAGATACTTATATTGCCTCTGCTCCTGATGAGTGGAGGTATTCCACAAAACACATCAAGCTATCTGATACTACCTACATGTTTACATCCTAGGAACAATTTTCAACTTTATACTGTACTATGCTGTTACCATTGTATATGTTTTATTTTTATACTATTCAAATGGATCAAAAGAGTCTGGCATTACCTTGTATTACTATGTTATTATGTTATGATGCTTGTATGGATTAAAACATTTTATTTTTTATATAAAATGGTTCCTTGTTTATATTGCGCCATGTTATAGCAGTTTCTATACCACTATGAGTTAACTGCCAGACATAAGTGTAACCCATTTACACCGCATACGTCACACAAAGTCCCAACTTTCTCCTCCTCTAGTCTTTTTGTTTGCTGCCACACTGTTTATACGTTAGCCAATTTCTACCAACACATAGCTGAAGTCTATGTTTTAAATATTTTGGGAACAAATAGAGGGGGATTTTGGGGAATGTGAGATTGTGATTTGAAGTTGTATTAAACCAAACTGATATGTTGCTGATGTTGTATTCAAGTAATAATGTAAAAGTAAAACATCTAGTACATGAAAAGTATGTAATGCCAGAATATTGGATAGCCCATGGTATCCCAACAGTGTGGTACTTGCTCTTTTGAGAGACTTACAGTATCACGTTTCATATCTCTCTGAGAATACAGTCGAGCAGGCACCCAGTCAGTTGCCAGACCCTAGTGGTGGGTGTACGCAGCCAGTTGCCAGTCCCCAGTGATGGGACAACTAGCCTGTTATGCAATCTTGAAGGCAGGGCATCTTGCTGGTTACTAGAATTAAAAAAAGTAAGGAATATGGACTATTTTCTGAGAACTTTTTCTCTTTGGACCACTTTAAGCCCCCTGGCAGTATTCCCAAGTCTGGCTCGGGGTGAAAATGCAGTACCATTAGCAGTAACCCCGAGCCAGATTAAGGATCGCATTGCTGGATCCAGGATGAGTATGCTTACCTTGTCCCCTGGATCCAGCGATGTCCCCCCGCTGTGAGAGCGGCTAGTCCTCCGCTCGATTCATTACGGAGCCGATCTCCATTCCCTGAATGTAATTATTTCACATCCCTTTTGTCCCTAGTGGTCTGCCCAGTGCCCTGCATGTAGTTTTATATTATAAAATAAATTATGTTCTTTCTGCTTGGAAACTGGAGATTGTCCATAGCAACCAAAACTGTCCCTTTACATCAAAAGTGGTTTTAGACCAGCTAGAAATCAGCGATAATAAATTAGAATCACTCACAGAATTGAGAGATAATGATTTGTGGGGAGATCCGTCATCAAATAATGAAAAATAATGACATTGACAATTCTGCAACTGAGCAAGTTTCGGTGTTTTGGATTTGATTTCATTATTGAATAATTTTTATTATTATTATATTATTATTTGGTATAATTATTTATAGTTATTTATTATATTTTAATTAATAATTTTGTTTTTCAAATTTTACCATACCCGGGATGTCTACTAGACTCTGGATTGGACAGATTTAACTGAGTTATTCCTAAGAATTACAGAACTACAATATAAAATGCCAAATTTCCATGCAAAATAATTGTACCGCTTTCAGCACCAAAAATCTGAAATAATCGTACCACCAGGGAGGTTAACCTACAGGGAAGCCTAGATTAAGGCTTACCTATAGGTGCAAGCAATAGCTCCCAAACCTAAAAGGTGTAGGAGATATTTGCAGAAATGGCAGCACCGATGTCTATGGCGCATGCGCCATAGACAAAGGAGCGCAGGCGCACTGAGCATGCCATTGCTAACGGCAATCATGCCTTTAGTGGCGGCACCAGCGCGCATGTGCAGGGGTGACATCATCATGGCTCCAGACAGTCACATCGCCGGAGCCGCGATACCCGAAGTCAATCCAGGATAGATGGCGGTGTCGGAGGAGACAAGCGCGGGGCTTCGGGGGCTTTGATCTCAGGTAAGTAATTCATAATGAGCTAGTATGCTATGTATACTAGCTCATTATGCCTTTGTCTTGCAGGGGTTATTTTTTATTTTTATTTATGAGGCTTTACTTCCTCTTTAAGGAAGTTGCTACCTAGTCTCTGCTATTTCTACCTTTCTACACATCTGTATAATTATACAAGAAAATTTTAACCACAAGGCTCAGAAGCCATTTCTGAATATAGATTACCTACTTTAGCATCATTCAGTCAAGAGGCCAAAATGTCTTTGAAATGTAGTGGACACACTGCTGGATTATTTTCTGCATATTGTATCTCTTTGGAAGGGAAATAGATAAGGTAATAATGATAAAATGTTAATTAATCAATTTAAGTAAAATATCAGCAGAGTTACAATAATTTTTGCCGAGTGATTTTAAGAATGATGCACCTTATGAATTATTATGTGTGATAAATAATTTTTCGCCAGTATTAATCATACTCATTGGAAAATGAAAATGTCATATTGTGATGAAGTATTAAAGAAACAGCAGCATAGTCCCACCAGTATATACTGTATAGAATTAAATGAAGAAATAATTGTTTTTGTTGCTGTATTTAACAAAGATCGATCTGAAGTTTGGCAAACAAATGTCTTTATCATGCTTTTAAACACACAAGTAACAATATTTTTTCAGTTAGCGCACTTACATTGAGAGAAGACTTTTGACATTACACAGCTGAAAAATAGAGATTGTTGCTTTTTGCACAGGGATACTCTTTATTTAAAAGAGGCAAACAGTATGGAGTATGTTTTATAAATAAGTGAATCTAAAGGCCCATACACACGATCGGACTTTTTGACAACAAACATGCAAATTAGCTGTTTTGGAGAAACATCCGACCGTGTGTACGCTCCATCGGACAAACTTTTTTGGTTTTCATCGGGCTTTTGTTGTCTGTGCGAACGGACAAACTTTCTGGCAACAAAAGTCCGATGGAGCAAAGTCTGATCGTGTGTACAGAAAACCATAGGACTTTTGTACAAAGTACAAATACGCATGCTCAGAACTAATGCAAAAGATCAAACAACAATACAGAAGTTGACCAAAGGTGGCGGTAAAGAGCAGAAAAAACACGTCATTTGGTGAAAGTTGGCTGAAAAAGTCCTGCCGTGTGTATGCAATGCAAGTTCAGGGCCGACGCCCTTTGTACAAAAATCCACAGGAAAGTTTGTACAAAGTCTGATCGTGTATATGAGCAGGGGCGTAACTATAGGGGGTGCAGCAGTCGCGACCGCAACTGGGCCCTGTGCTGCAGGGGGCCCATGCAGCCCCCTCTACATATGGCCGGCAGCAGCATAGGCAGCTAGGGGTACCAGTGCACCATGCACACGGGTGGCTGGAGGTGGAGGGTGACTAGCAGAGCTCCATGCTCGACTATAACACTGGCTGCTCTTTAGTTGTGCATTCCCCACATGACCTGTGTCCTCGGCCGGCTCCTCAGAGTACCCCTCTCCTGCTCCATGCATTGCCGCTCAGTCCGATGTCTGTTCTCCCCAGCCAGAGTTGAGAGCTGCCCTGGAGAAAAGGACCTCATCTCTTCTGGGGACGGGGACTCCATCCTGCCTAGGGGCAGTCCCCCATTGGGGCACCTAAAAAAAAAAAAAAAAAAACTACTGATGCCAGTGGTGGAACTACAGGGCTCACAAAGGTCATACCTGTGACCACGCCCCGGAGTTCCAGCGCCGGACTGGGAGGGAAGGGCCCTGGCTGGGGTTCAGGGGGGCCCTTCATGGTTTCTTGCATCGGGGCCCTGAAGGTTCTAGTTACGCCACTGTATATGAGACTTTACATTCACTCTGTCATTTAAAACACATGCACTGGGAAGGGTCACCTGTAGTAAATAAAGTGATTGACTCACAATCAGGGAATGTTTGGCTACATTATGCACCCAAATTTCAATTATAAAAAATGTGTGAATCTTAGGTGAAAGCTGTGTGATTCTATTTCAATGCACATGTAAATAGTTGTCAATGCTGCCACACCACAAAATAAACTTGAATACAAGATGTAGGTCCAGTTTTCCTTCCATTGTCATATGTTGGTACCCCATTTAAAATGAATGGATTCTCTTAGTGTAATGCACATTAAAGTGTGAAATACTGCAAACTAATGTGCATGCAATAACGAGCCTCAACAGAGTATAAGTGTGACATAAGGCTCTAAATATAGCTGCATTTTAAAGTAATCTTTGATGACCCAACAATAATACAATTTTCTTTTCAACCATTCATGTGATTTATTTATTTTAGGGTGGTTATCATTGTTTTAAAAAAAAAAAAAGTAGCTGCAAAGAAAGTGATTTGTAAACTAGTTAAAAAAATAACTTCAACCAATGTCTAGAGAGCAGGTGTTGGTACACCAAGGGCAAACTGGCCCGAAAGAACCTGATGTCATATCCGGTCTCAGTGCAGTTTGGCTTGGTGTCCTGACACCTGCTCTCCAGAGGGATTTACTCAGATTTTGACATTACTCTGGTATGGTCCCAGAGATATTGTGAAAAGGTGTGTATTGTGTGTTTACTGCGAAGCATTTCCAGTCCTCCTGCCCTGCTGCCATGCCGTACTTCCTATTTACTGGCAATCCTCAGCTCTTAAAATAAAATACAGGATTTGCTGTCTAAGTGCAGCAGCTCTAGCAGATGCCACTATCAAAAAAAGTCAGTCTGATTCAGTATTTTTACTGTTCAGAAGGGAAATAGAGAAATACTAAGCTACACTGTTACTTTTGCAAATACTCTGCTTCAGTCATCTGCTGATTTAAAAAAGGGATGATCTGCAGATTATGCCAGTTAAAGCAATCTGATAAGTAAAAAAATAAAATAAAATGTGTCTCTCTCTTTAACACCTTATTGGTCCTTAGTTAACCCTAATTAGCCTTAAATAACCCATTTATCACCATTATTTTTCACGCGTTTTTTTTCCTATTTTTATTTTAATGATCATTAATGTTTAAAACTTTTCTTTTTGTGTGTTTTGTTCATAATTTTGTGTAATATTCCAAAATACCAATATTAAAAAAACTTTACTTCATTTGTAAATAACTTTTCAATGCTTTGTACCAGAATCTTAATTTTTTTAAACTTTCTAAACAGGGCAAATTACTCTAGTAAAAAAGTAGCAAAAGATGATTTCATAAGCTATTTTTTTAAATCATTATACACTCATCAGTAATTATTTTAAACTAGCTGTTACCCAAATCATATATATATAGATAGATAGATACACACACACATATATATAGATAGATAGATAGATAGATAGATAGATAGATAGATAGATAGATAGATAGATAGATAGATAGATAGATAGATAGATAGATAGATAGATAGATAGATAGATAGATAGATAGATAGATAGATAGATAGATAGATAGATAGATAGATAGATAGAAAGATAGATAGATAGATAGATAGATAGATAGATAGATAGATAGATAGATAGATAGATATAGTCTTGTGGGCCACCTCAACCTAACTGGTTAAAACATTTGTTAACCTTGTAGCTAGTATACACTTGCTTCAAAACAAGGCTTCAGACAGGTTTGAATGCCAGTCAAAGCTCCTGTCCCTAAATAAAATGGTTAGCTTACAGTCCTGTTCACACCTTGCATTTTCTTTGCTTTGCTTCAGCTTCACTTTAAAAATCATACCCTGAGTAACTTTAGTGGTGCTTCAAAGCATCTTCAAAGCCCCCATGGAAGTCTATGATAAAGCTCGCTTGAAGCACCTAAAGCTTTTGAGATGCTTTAATTCAGCTTTAGCTTCGCTTTGTTTTGGAGAAATTGCAGGTATGAGATTGCCACACACACACACAGTGCACCTGCCAAGCTTCAACAAAGCTTTAAAAGAGCATCAAAAAGCATCACTGAAGCTTCACCGAAGCAACATTGAAACCTCACCGTAGAATCACTAAAGCTTCATCGATGGACTACCGAAGCATCAAAAACACATCATAAAAGCATGTTGAAGTGGTATGTGCTTTAATGTGTCCTATGGTGTGGATAGAATGCACCTAGTATGGGGGGGGGGGTGGTCTAGATGGCGGTGGAGTGAGGACACAGATTATGGGAGCTCCTGACACCCTCCGGCAGACCAGCGTGTAGATGTCTATAATATAGCATACAGTGGCCAGCTATACAGCAGCAGTTTTTCCAGTTTTTCCCGGTATGATTACCACCAAAGCGGGGAAAGAGAAAGGAAAGGAGAAACTGACAGTAGCGGCATTCCAACCTGAGTTACAGCGCTATTTCCCAGGCGCACGGGACAGTTGTCTTGCGGAGCCGAAAAATAGATACACAGAGCGTCTCTTATCTGGAGCCAGTAATGACAGCCTCATCAGCTTCAGCCTGCGTGCTGACGGTGGAACGGTCCGGTGCGCCCCCTTGTGTCTCCCCTCCACAGCAGAGTACACAGAGCACACAGCAGAATGCACTACCTCGGACTGGGGGAAGTGGACATTAGAGTAGTGATGGCCGAACGGTTCGCCCGGCGGTCGTTTCGCGGCGAATTTCCGACATTCGCGGTCCGCACGTTCGAACGCCTTTTTCCGTCGTTCGCCGCGGCGGACTTACGTGTTTAATGTATACAAGAACTTTAACCTTTGGTGACACGTTTATCATGTGATACAGGACAGCCAATTGAGACATGACAGCACATGGACACTTGTACATTCCCCCTAACCTATAAATACACCCGATCCGGTGGCCATTTTACATTCTTTCTTCTGTTAAGATAGGGACAGGTTCCTGTGTGGAGTAGGGAGAGATAAACCACTAGCTATTTGGTACACAAAAGTTCTTTTCAGGACTGGTATAGGTGTTAGGTGTTGATAGGTTTGCTGTGCTGCTGATTCTTGCAGCAGCCTGAGTGTCTTTTGTTAGTTTAGAGAAAGGGAAAGGACGGTGTATGCTACAGGGACAGCCAGATTAGTCTTTCATCATCATCATCATCATCATCATCATTAGCTGTTACTATCAAGGTCCACAAAAGAGCTGTTCCAGTAACCACTAATCGTTCTCTTTTTTTGCCAATTTGTATAGGGACAGGAAGGAAGCAGTGTTGTCAGGCAGTGAGGGTAATTTTAAAGACTTGCTGTTATTATTAGTTCCACAAAGGTTCTTTTCAGGACTGGTATCAGTGGTACAGTAATAGGCTTGTACATGTATAATATTCTTTCTTCCAAATATAGAAAGGATATTATACTTGACTGCTGCCCTTCTGCTGCAGTCTGCTAAACATTCACAACTCACTTGTTCCACAAAAGTTCTTATAAGGACTGGTAACTTGGTATAGGGTGCTACGGTACATAGGCTTGAGTGCGGTACAGTCTGCTGTTCTGTAAGGACCGCTATCGGTCCACAATAGATAGGGTTGACGTGCACCACTGCTGACCGCTGCCCTATACTGCAGCAGTCCTTCAGCGGTATAGGGACTGACGTACAGTCTGCTAATCACTAACACACAACCTGCTTGTTCCACAAAAGTTCTTATAAGGACTGGTAACTTGGTATAGGGTGCTACGGTACATAGGCTTGAGTGCGGTACAGTCTGCTGTTCTGTAAGGACCGCTATCGGTCCACAATAGATAGGGTTGACGTGCACCACTGCTGACCGCTGCCCTATACTGCAGCAGTCCTTCAGCGGTATAGGGACTGACGTACAGTCTGCTAAACACTAATACACAACCTGCTTGGTCCACAAAAGTTCTTATAAGGACTGGTAACTTGGTATAGGGTGCTACGGTACATAGGCTTGAGTGCGGTACAGTCTGCTGTTCTGTAAGGACCGCTATCGGTCCACAATAGATAGGGTTGACGTGCACCACTGCTGACCGCTGCCCTATACTGCAGCAGTCCTTCAGCGGTATAGGGACTGACGTACAGTCTGCTAAACACTAATACACAACCTGCTTGGTCCACAAAAGTTCTTATAAGGACTGGTAACTTGGTATAGGGTGCTACGGTACATAGGCTTGAGTGCGGTACAGTCTGCTGTTCTGTAAGGACCGCTATCGGTCCACAATAGATAGGGTTGACGTGCACCACTGCTGACCGCTCACCTATACTGCAGCAGTCCTTCAGCGGTATAGGGACTGACGTACAGTCTGCTAATCACTAACACACAACCTGCTTGTTCCACAAAAGTTCTTATAAGGACTGGTAACTTGGTATAGGGTGCTACGGTACATAGGCTTGAGTGCGGTACAGTCTGCTGTTCTGTAAGGACCGCTATCGGTCCACAATAGATAGGGTTGACGTGCACCACTGCTGACCGCTGCCCTATACTGCAGCAGTCCTTCAGCGGTATAGGGACTGACGTACAGTCTGCTAATCACTAACACACAACCTGCTTGTTCCACAAAAGTTCTTATAAGGACTGGTAACTTGGTATAGGGTGCTACGGTACATAGGCTTGAGTGCGGTACAGTCTGCTGTTCTGTAAGGACCGCTATCGGTCCACAATAGATAGGGTTGACGTGCACCACTGCTGACCGCTGCCCTATACTGCAGCAGTCCTTCAGCGGTATAGGGACTGACGTACAGTCTGCTAAACACTAATACACAACCTGCTTGGTCCACAAAAGTTCTTATAAGGACTGGTAACTTGGTATAGGGTGCTACGGTACATAGGCTTGAGTGCGGTACAGTCTGCTGTTCTGTAAGGACCGCTATCGGTCCACAATAGATAGGGTTGACGTGCACCACTGCTGACCGCTGCCCTATACTGCAGCAGTCCTTCAGCGGTATAGGGACTGACGTACAGTCTGCTAAACACTAATACACAACCTGCTTGGTCCACAAAAGTTCTTATAAGGACTGGTAACTTGGTATAGGGTGCTACGGTACATAGGCTTGAGTGCGGTACAGTCTGCTGTTCTGTAAGGACCGCTATCGGTCCACAATAGATAGGGTTGACGTGCACCACTGCTGACCGCTCACCTATACTGCAGCAGTCCTTCAGCGGTATAGGGACTGACGTACAGTCTGCTAATCACTAACACACAACCTGCTTGTTCCACAAAAGTTCTTATAAGGACTGGTAACTTGGTATAGGGTGCTACGGTACATAGGCTTGAGTGCGGTACAGTCTGCTGTTCTGTAAGGACCGCTATCGGTCCACAATAGATAGGGTTGACGTGCACCACTGCTGACCGCTGCCCTATACTGCAGCAGTCCTTCAGCGGTATAGGGACTGACGTACAGTCTGCTAATCACTAACACACAACCTGCTTGTTCCACAAAAGTTCTTATAAGGACTGGTAACTTGGTATAGGGTGCTACGGTACATAGGCTTGAGTGCGGTACAGTCTGCTGTTCTGTAAGGACCGCTATCGGTCCACAATAGATAGGGTTGACGTGCACCACTGCTGACCGCTGCCCTATACTGCAGCAGTCCTTCAGCGGTATAGGGACTGACGTACAGTCTGCTAAACACTAATACACAACCTGCTTGGTCCACAAAAGTTCTTATAAGGACTGGTAACTTGGTATAGGGTGCTACGGTACATAGGCTTGAGTGCGGTACAGTCTGCTGTTCTGTAAGGACCGCTATCGGTCCACAATAGATAGGGTTGACGTGCACCACTGCTGACCGCTCACCTATACTGCAGCAGTCCTTCAGCGGTATAGGGACTGACGTACAGTCTGCTAATCACTAACACACAACCTGCTTGTTCCACAAAAGTTCTTATAAGGACTGGTAACTTGGTATAGGGTGCTACGGTACATAGGCTTGAGTGCGGTACAGTCTGCTGTTCTGTAAGGACCGCTATCGGTCCACAATAGATAGGGTTGACGTGCACCACTGCTGACCGCTGCCCTATACTGCAGCAGTCCTTCAGCGGTATAGGGACTGACGTACAGTCTGCTAAACACTAATACACAACCTGCTTGGTCCACAAAAGTTCTTATAAGGACTGGTAACTTGGTATAGGGTGCTACGGTACATAGGCTTGAGTGCGATACAGTCTGCTGTTCTGTAAGGACCGCTATCGGTCCACAATAGATAGGGTTGACGTGCACCACTGCTGACCGCTGCCCTATACTGCAGCAGTCCTTCAGCGGTATAGGGACTGACGTACAGTCTGCTAAACACTAATACACAACCTGCTTGGTCCACAAAAGTTCTTATAAGGACTGGTAACTTGGTATAGGGTGCTACGGTACATAGGCTTGAGTGCGGTACAGTCTGCTGTTCTGTAAGGACCGCTATCGGTCCACAATAGATAGGGTTGACGTGCACCACTGCTGACCGCTGCCCTATACTGCAGCAGTCCTTCAGCGGTATAGGGACTGACGTACAGTCTGCTAAACACTAATACACAACCTGCTTGGTCCACAAAAGTTCTTATAAGGACTGGTAACTTGGTATAGGGTGCTACGGTACATAGGCTTGAGTGCGGTACAGTCTGCTGTTCTGTAAGGACCGCTATCGGTCCACAATAGATAGGGTTGACGTGCACCACTGCTGACCGCTCACCTATACTGCAGCAGTCCTTCAGCGGTATAGGGACTGACGTACAGTCTGCTAATCACTAACACACAACCTGCTTGTTCCACAAAAGTTCTTATAAGGACTGGTAACTTGGTATAGGGTGCTACGGTACATAGGCTTGAGTGCGGTACAGTCTGCTGTTCTGTAAGGACCGCTATCGGTCCACAATAGATAGGGTTGACGTGCACCACTGCTGACCGCTGCCCTATACTGCAGCAGTCCTTCAGCGGTATAGGGACTGACGTACAGTCTGCTAAACACTAATACACAACCTGCTTGGTCCACAAAAGTTCTTATAAGGACTGGTAACTTGGTATAGGGTGCTACGGTACATAGGCTTGAGTGCGATACAGTCTGCTGTTCTGTAAGGACCGCTATCGGTCCACAATAGATAGGGTTGACGTGCACCACTGCTGACCGCTGCCCTATACTGCAGCAGTCCTTCAGCGGTATAGGGACTGACGTACAGTCTGCTAAACACTAATACACAACCTGCTTGGTCCACAAAAGTTCTTATAAGGACTGGTAACTTGGTATAGGGTGCTACGGTACATAGGCTTGAGTGCGGTACAGTCTGCTGTTCTGTAAGGACCGCTATCGGTCCACAATAGATAGGGTTGACGTGCACCACTGCTGACCGCTGCCCTATACTGCAGCAGTCCTTCAGCGGTATAGGGACTGACGTACAGTCTGCTAAACACTAATACACAACCTGCTTGGTCCACAAAAGTTCTTATAAGGACTGGTAACTTGGTATAGGGTGCTACGGTACATAGGCTTGAGTGCGGTACAGTCTGCTGTTCTGTAAGGACCGCTATAGGTCCACAATAGATAGGGTTGACGTGCACCACTGCTGACCGCTCACCTATACTGCAGCAGTCCTTCAGCGGTATAGGGACTAAGAGTTTTGTCACAGGGTCATTTAAAAAATGACATGCAGAGGAAGAGGCAGGCCCTTCCGCAGGGGTGGTAGGGGTAGGGCAGGAGCAACAGGCTTGAGCCAAAGTGGGAAGTTGCAGAAGGTGCGTTCAATTACTTTAAAGGATGCACCAGACTTGGTTGAGTGGCTCGCTCAGCCTTACTCTTCTGCACCCTCCTCATCCTCTCGATCTGCACCCTCTTCTTCACTCTCTGCTATGTGCACCCCCAAAGACACTACCACCAACAACACGACCACCACCACCACCACCACATACCTTCCGCTTGAGTCACTGGAATTATTTTCCGATCCATATCAAGAGGACATTTCTGATGCGCAGCCACTCTTGGTATTGGATCAGGAAGAGGAGGTAGCAACAAGCGCTACTCAGCAGTCTGACGCCAGTACCCAGATCAGCCCAAGGAGGAGGTTGGTCCCCGGTGTTGCTGCCTACTCTACTTATAGCGGTGGGGAAGGTGACGTTGATGATGACGTGTCTAGTGATGTCACGTGGGTGCCCACAAGAGAGGAAGAGGAGGGGAGTTCAGAGGGAGATATGGACCAGCAGATAGGGAGGAGAAGCAGCAATGACTTACATTGCACAGCAGGGACAAAGCAGACTGCAAATGTATCAGGAGCGAGTCATCGACCATGTACGGTCACATCTGGCGCTCCCAGGACACCGGCACATGGCTCCGCAGTGTGGGCTTTTTTTAACGTGTCCGCTGCTGACAATAGCGTTGCCATCTGCAATCTTTGCAGTCAACGCGTTAGTCGCGGTAAGCCCAATACTCACCTAGGGACGACCGCCTTAAGAAGGCACATGAGCAGCCATCACCGAGCCCAGTGGGAGCAACGGAACACACAAAGCCACACTGCAGGCTCTCACCGTCCAGCCTCGTCTTCTACTTCTCCTTCTCCTCTCTCCTCACAATTGTCCTCCACTCCACCTTCCATCACGCCAAGCTCACATTTTTCTGCAAAAAGGCAGGCTTCCGTGGGCCTAATGTTTGAGCGTAAAAAAATGATGACGCCGGATAACCCTCTTGCCCAACGGTTGGCGGCTGGCTTGTCAGAACTCATAGCCCGCCAACTACTGCCATATAAACTGGTGGACTCGGAGGCCTTTCGCAAATTTGTGGCCATTGGAACACCACAATGGAAGGTCCCAGGAAGGAAGTATTTCTCAGAGAAGGGCATCCCAGAGCTATATGGCCATGTTCAGCGGCAAGTGAATGTATCTCTGGCACACAGTGTCGGTGCCAAGATACATCTGACCACAGACACGTGGTCTAGCAAACACGGGCAGGGAAGGTATATCAGTTTTACTGCCCACTGGGTGAACCTTCTGACGGCCGTCAAGCATGTAACCCGTGGCACCCGTGTAGATTTGGTTTTACCGCCACGGATTGCATGCAGGCCTGACTCTTCTTCTCCTCCTCCTACTCCATCCTCCTCCCTCTCCTCCTCAGCTGCCTCCTCCTTTTCCGCTGCTAGCGTCTCTTCCACTGCACCGCCCAAGCTCCCCAGAACCTATTCCACATGCCAGGTGAGACGTTGCCATGCCGTGCTGCGTCTGTTGTGCCTGGAAGCAAAGAGCCACACTGGCCCGGCACTCCTTTCAGCTTTGCGTTCACAGGCAGATGAGTGGCTAACACCGCTCAATTTGACAGTTGGTAAAGTGGTGTGTGACAACGGTGCCAATCTGCTTAGCGCATTGAAACAGGGCAAAATCACGCACGTGCCGTGCATGGCACACGTCTTAAACTTGGTCGTGCAGCGATTCCTTGTCAAATACCCTGGGGTCCAGGACATCTTGCGGCAGGCAAGGAAAATCTCGGCCCATTTCAGAAGATCTTACACGGCCATGGCTCGCCTTGCTGACATTCAGCGGCGACACCATCTGCCGGTCAGACGTCTTATTTGCGATTGCCCGACGCGATGGAACTCAACCTTCTATATGCTTGATAGGCTGCTCCAGCAGAAACGTGCAGTTAACGTCTACCTGTATGAACTCTGCGAAAGAAACGGTTCTGGGGAGCTGGGTTTTTTTTCACCGCGCCAGTGGCTGCTCATGCGCGACACATGCAGACTTCTGCGGCCATTTGAGGAGATCACCAAACTGGTCAGTCGCAGCCATGGCGCCATCAGTGACATGGTACCTTATGCCTTCTTTCTGGAGCGTGCATTGCGTCGTGTCATTGATCAGGCTGTGGAGGAGCAGGAGCGGGAAGATGAGGAAGTCGCAATGCTGGATGAATTCCCAGGGGGGGCTACTCTATCTGAGACAAGTCAACAACAGGAGTCTGATGAGGAGTCAGAGGAGGATGGTGCCGGGGCGGATGAGCAGGAGCAAGAAGAGCATGCTTTAAACCTTTCTGGGATCCCTGTTGTGCGAGGATGGGGAGAGGAGAATGAAGAGGACGACATTATCCTGGATGATGAGCAGGAGCCAGGCCACCACACCGCTTCCACTTTAGTGCAAATGGGGGCCTTCATGCTCCAGTGTTTTAATAGGGACCCCCGTATAAAAAGCATGAGGGTCAAGGACCAGTACTGGGTGGCAACGTACTTAGACCCCCGGTACAAACACAAAATGGCGGAAATGTTACCGCCGTCGCAGAGGGCTGTCAGAATGCAGCACTTCCAGGCCTTGCTTCGAGAAATGCTGCATTCTGCTTTTGCGTGCGCTGGCAGAGGAGCAATTCCCACTCCCAGAGAAGGATTTGCGGGTACCAATCCAACAGCGCCTGCAAGAAGAGGCCGGTTTGAAGATGTGTTGGTGACTTCGGATATGAGGTCATTCTTTCAGCCGACCCATCGACAGGTGTCATCCGGATCCAGCATCAGGGAACGCCTAGACCGTCAGGTGTCCGACTACATTGGGTTAACGGCCGATGTGGACGCTCTGAGGAGTGATGAACCCCTAGACTACTGGGTGGGCAGGCTTGACCTCTGGCCAGAGCTTGCCCAATTTGCAATCGAACTGTTGGCTTGCCCCTCATCCAGTGTCCTGTCCGAAAGGACGTTCAGCGCAGCAGGGGGGATTGTGACCGATAAGCGTACTCGCCTAGCTCACCACAGTGTTAACTACCTCACATTTCTAAAAATGAATGAGGCATGGATCTCGGAGGAATTCAACACATGTGATCAGTAGACCATGTATATGTCTATAAACAATTTTTGGAATCAAGCACACAGACCTTCTTAATTCATTTGGCTCACTTCCCTGACCCAAAAAAGCACACCGTACTATATGCCCCTACCCTCCTCTTTGAAGAGGTTGAGCGGTGTCATATTTCTACTGGGGCTGCTTATTATGAGGGGTTCCCACCATCCCTGTGCTGTGCTGACTTCCTCCTGGGTGTTCTTATTATGAGGGGCTCCCACCATCCCTGTGCTGTGCTGACTTCCTCCTGGGGGTTCTTATTATGAGGGGATCACACCATCCCTGTGCTGTGCTGACTTCCTCCTGGGGCTGCTTACGGTGCTGCTGTCAGCGCTGTATGTCACGGAGCTGCTGTCAGCGCTGTATGTCACGGAGCTGCTGTCAGCGCTGTATGTCACGGAGCTGCTGTCAGCGCTGTATGTCACGGAGCTGCTGTCAGCGCTGTATGTCACGGAGCTGCTGTCAGCGCTGTATGTCACGGAGCTGCTGTCAGCGCTGTATGTCACGGAGCTGCTGTCAGCGCTGTATGTCACGGAGCTGCTGTCAGCGCTGTATGTCACGGAGCTGCTGTCAGCGCTGTATGTCACGGAGCTGCTGTCAGCGCTGTATGTCACGGTGCTGCTGTCAGCGCTGTATGTCACGGAGCTGCTGTCAGCGCTGTATGTCACGGAGCTGCTGTCAGTGCTGTATGTCACGGAGCTGCTGTCAGCGCTGTATGTCACGGAGCTGCTGTCAGCGCTGTATGTCACGGAGCTGCTGTCAGCGCTGTATGTCACGGTGCTGCTGTCAGCGCTGTATGTCACGGAGCTGCTGTCAGCGCTGTATGTCACGGAGCTGCTGTCAGCGCTGTATGTCACGGAGCTGCTGTCAGCGCTGTATGTCACGGAGCTGCTGTCAGCGCTGTATGTCACGGAGCTGCTGTCAGCGCTGTATGTCACGGTGCTGATGTCAGTGCTCTGTATTACGGTGCTGCTGTCAGTGCTCTGTATCTCCTGCACCCTCTTGTTTGCCTACCCTGGTCCCTGACCTTCCCTCTCCTCCATTGCCTTCATTAGCTCCATAGTCCTGAATTGTCAGAACAATTTCCCAAATAAAAAAAAAATGCTTGTAGTTATCGATCCCAAATTCACCTCATACATGTATTATGCTATTGTCCAGGTGGTGGGACTACGTGCTACCCCCTAATAATTACCCCGTGGCCGCAAATTCGACCTAAAGGTTTGCGAAATTCGCCTCCCATTGAAGTCAATGGAGCCCGCGGCGAACGGTCGTTTTCGCGAACGTTTGTGTCCGTTCGCGTTTCGCGTTCGCGAAACGTCCCGTCGGAAGTTCGTCCATCACTACATTAGAGCTCTCCTGCAGGCATTACCTACACGAGCCGACATGGAGATGCTGATTTCCCATATGGAGGAGGCGCATCATGGAGACCTTCAGATCATTCGAGGAGAGGTGCAGACACTTACGGACATGATCCTCACAGGAGAAGCAGCAACACTCTCTCTGGAAGAAAGATTGGCTCAGTTGGAACAGACGCAAGAATCCCAAGTGGTACAGGTCTCGGCACTATAGCTCTATGTGGAACAGCTTGAAGATCAGAACTGCCGCAACAACTTACGGCTAAGGGGGGTCCCCGAAGATGCAGGCGAGGAGATGCTACAGTCAATTGTGCTGAAAATTTGTCAGCAAGTGGTCTAATCGGTGCCCCCAGGCTTTTGAGTTTGAGAGGCTGCATAGAGCACTGGGACATCGCCCAATAGACCCAAAAAGACCTAGAGATAGTGTTTATTGCTTGCTGCATTAGTCTCTTAGAGAGGTTATTCTTCGCAAGGCGTGGGAAGTAGGAGAAATAAAGAAAGGAGGAGAAATACACATACACTCATTAAAAAAAAGGGTGATGGAAGGAATAAAGGGAAAAATTTGGATTGCTTAAAACAGTATAATTTAAATCTTGGCGTCACACCAAAGACAACTGCTATTGTCAAGTGGTAAGAAAAAAAAAAAAAAATGTCCTCAACATTTGAATGGTTCCTCTGAGTCCCATCTATCTTCACATGGTGACAGTGATTCAGGTCTCACAAGTTAAGGGTAGGGTAACCCAGCTTAGGGAGGTTAAATTTTAGGAAAGTTATTTGTTCCATCAAATGGGGTGTGTGTTGTGCATGGTGTGGATCAAGGATGTTCCCAGTAATAGAAAAAACTTCTCACTTTGCACAGTGGTTGGAGGGCAGGATAGTAGTTGCTGGGCAACCAGGCAAAGACCAGGCCACACACTTTTCTTACCATCCCAATAGGTCAAAGGGTCCTCTGTAGGAAGCAAAGGTGCCTCATATAGGTAGGCCCTGACCATTTCAGAGGCACTGCTCTCTTTTCGATTACCTGCTACTTGACCTGCATGCACCAGATTGTCAAGTGCCTCTACCCAACATGCACATGCTCCACTCAGTTGTTTTTGAGTGATGGTGCCAGGCCTTGGAATAGCAGACATGGCAAGTGAATCTTCCAAATCAGCCTCATTCAGCATACATCTCTGTTGCTGCAAATTACGGACCCTTTCAATCAGTTTTTCTTTCCAGTAGGAGAGGCTGTTGTCTCTGAGTGCCAGTTTACCTTTGATCCTGGGATCACACCGGGTAGCCAGCATAAGTTCAGGGCTTTTGCGGACATGGTCATTTAGCCAATCTTTTAAGTTGTCTTGTAGCTTTCTGATGAAAGACGCTACATCGGCATGAAGTGGGCTGCCGTAAACAGGCTCACTTTATTCTAGGAACGATCCCATCTTATCTATGAGATAAGTAAACAAGGGTATGACCTGTCCTAGGATGGCATTGCTCTGACTCAAGTTTTCCATCACATTACGAAAGGGTTTTAAGGCAGAAACAAGCTGCTCCAAAATGCATTCCAGCATTTCCAGGGTATAGTTCCACTGGGTGCTGACATCTTGTTTCAGGCGATGTATGGGGAGCCCTGATTATTTTTGCTCCTCCCTCAACAGTTGACAAGCCCCTACACTGTGGTGGAAATGCCCTGCAATCTTCCTGAAAAGGTCCAAGATTTGAGCAATCTTGTTGTTTTTCTCCACTGGGATTGCACCCTTGACCACTAAATGCAGTATGTGTGTAGAACAGCGCACACTGACAAAAGATCCATCCTGGAGCACTTTAACCATGTTTGAACCTCCGTCTGTCACTATGAACCCAACAGAAACATTGGTGACTGCCTGCTCTCCAAACCAATTGGCCAAAATCAATTTAATTGCCCGCAATATGTTGGCAGAGCTGTCTTTATCATCACAAAATTCTGTATAGAGCAGGAAAGCTTGATAACCCTGCTGGTCTTGAGCTGCAGACCTGCTTCCTGATGAAGTTTGAACTCCTACACTAGTGCCACCACCAACAGGCACAGTGGCCTGCCACCAGTGTGCAGTCAAAGACAGGAAAGCGTGTAGGAGCTGTCCACAAATCAGTGGTCAAATGAATTGTCTGACCCTCGGCTTTGAACATTTTTTCCTTCAATACTGCAACGCACGAATGGTACAGTGCTGGAATAATCTTTCTGCTGAAAGTTGTTTGTGCAGCAATGTATCGTGGAGCAAGGGCATGCATGAGATGTTTAAACGGCTCCCTTTCAATCATGCGAAAAGAGGCTCCTCCAACAGCAATGAATTGGCCAATGAGGCGGATGATCTTGTTGGCCTGCCATTTTGACATGTTCTTGGAACTAAAGCCAAACTATCTAGGGTAGGCTGATGATGTCCTTGGGAGGATGAGGAGCCTGATTGGGTCTGCAGTGGAACTACTGCACGTGGAGGGTTTGTCTTAAATGAACCCTCTCTGTGGGCTGTGCTCTGAGTAAGTGGTGTGGTTTAGGAGGTACCACCAGTACAGTCAGAGTCCATTATGCTGCTTCCTGCGCTACCATCTTCTTTTTCTGCCTCTGCCCACAGTAAACTAGAGTGGTGGTAATTTTTAAGCTGTAAGTTCATACCAGCATTGGTTAAATGCCCCAACTTTTTACCTCTACTGACTTGCTTCCCACACAACTTGCACTTTGCAAAGAACCCGCCTTCCAATGTTTGGAAGTATTTCCAAACGTTGCTGCCACTGGATGCAGCCCCTTGACCCTGTTGATCTCCAGTACTATTTAGGGCTGATATAGCTGCAGCAGGTAGCACACCAGTGGTGGAAGCTGTTGCCACTACAATTACACTTGGAGAACCAGTGCTAATAGCAGGGGTAATGGGGAGGTCGGTGTTATCATCACAGGATTCTTCCTCCGTAATAACAGAGGGAGAAGGGGAGTTAGCAGCAGATGAAAAAAGTGAACTGCTACCTGTCCTACTCCTCACAGAATATACCTCTTGCACTTTCTCTAGGTCATACTGTAAGTCTTGTGGGGTAAAAGTGTATAAAACGTCTGCAGTGGTTGGGGAAAGAGGAGCATCACATTCAAAATCATTCTCTTGGGCCAATGAAAAAAAAGTCACACTCTGTCTCTGCTGCTGTCTCCCTCAATTGCTTATTTGGGGAGCTGGGCAGTGGCACTGGCAGTGTGATTGGTGGTTGTGAGTGTAAAGGCAACTCCACTTTTTTATACTAGGTTTCTTGCCTATCACATAAAAATAAAAAGCCATGACACCTGTAGAAGTAGAAGGAGGCACTGCACTGGCAGTGGAAGCCGTAGCAGATGTTGGTGGTCTGGCAGGAAAACTCATAGTAGAACTGGTGGTGGTGGAACTAGCTTTGCTGGTAGCAGTGGGGGGGACACCCACTGTTGTGGACAGCATGTTTGTGGCGACAGAAGTGTCAGAGACACTAGTAGCAGAGACCTTACCACTTTTTTTAGCAAGGACTGGTGATAGCGATCACTGATCAGACAGGTAACAAGATAGGGTATATTGAATCTATATAGAATCTCAATCTATAATATAGAATCTATAATAATAACCCCCCCCCCCCCACACACACACACAACACGGCAGCCTCTGAGGTTATCACAACACTAGCAACACTAGTATCACTATCAGCTTCACGACACTAACACAATAGCAGCAGATTATTATGAAAAAGTTAAGTTGAACTGTAGCTTGCTTCACTATTGTTCTGCTGTGCTTATGCTTAATTGCTAAATAATTTAGGTTCTCTGACAAACGGACCAGCTAAGATTGACTGTCTTCTAAAATGATTTAGTGTGTGTGTCTCTCTCTGCTAGCATTTATAAGTGAAAGTAAGTTGGCTGTACGTGTGTACTTAGTTCTAGCTATTTTACTGCTCCTCCTCTTTGGTTACAATCAGCCAATAACATTCATCATCATCATTATTTTTATTTTACTTCCCCCACCCAATTCCAGAATCTTTTCTCTCTATGTCAAATCTTTTCTCTCTATGTCGAATCTTGTCTCTCTATGTCAAAATCTTTTCTCTATGTAGAATAATCTTGGACTAATAGAGGTTAGGCACATTCGACCACAGGTTCGAGAGACACAGATTGTTATTGTCAGAGTCCTGTCGAATCTCCTATCTATATTGAACTGTTGTCACAACGAAAAGAAAAATAAAGCATTTGTTTATGTCAGATCTTTAGTTTTTCGGATTCTGCACTTTCATTATCGTTTGTCAAAACAATAACGAAAATACCTGACATTCAGACGAAAATGCATTCGGACAAAAATGAATGCACATGTCTAGGGGTCAGTACGGATTGCCTGAGCAAGGGGTTCAATAAGTAGTGCAAAAAAAGTAGGGGAAAGTGGACAAACCCTGACGTGTTCCTCTGCTGATGTCAAACATGCCTGATTTGTATCCAGCATATTTAACATAGGCTTTGAGACTATTATATAATGATGATACCCAGTTAAGAAAATGAGGACCGAAGCCCCATTGTTGCAAGGCAAAATGTAGGTAGGGCCACGGCACTGTACTGAATGCTTTTTTGATATCTAATGACAGAAGACACATGGGTATTTATCATGTTTTGGCTGCTGGAATCAGTAAACACATTATCCGCTGCTCAGCATAACGGAATGAAGTCTACTTGATCTTTGTTTATTAAAGAACCTACTATGTTATTTAAGCGAGTTGCTAAAGTTTTCACTAGTAACTTTATGTCGAAGTTAAGTAAGGATATGGGCCTATAATTAGCACAAGATGTTTCATCTGACTAAGCTTCTGGAACCAAGTCTTCCAAGTAATTTCCTCAATCACTGGACTACTTATACCACCAACACTGGGCCTGGCCATATTGCATATTGGTATTGATGCCTACCCCTGCTCCTTTAGGCAAATAGTTACGCACATACTATTATCTGTCCAAACACTCATGCTCAGAAAGTGGAAGTCACAAGATTCCCTCAACATCTCAGAAGTAATGGCTTCAGTCCAACAGAATTACACTTTTGAACACCTGTTAGCCATAACCTCCCCCACCAATACTATCTTTGAACGTAACTGGGCTATATGGGTTGACACCCCTAAACATAAAAACCCCTGAGAGCCTTTCTTACCTTCACTTGTGTTATACTTGTGTGAATGTCTTATCCTGTAATTGGTCACAGTAATGCCTGGATCCATACTTACCCTTTGTTATTCATGGTGTAACTATACTACATGTTTGAACACCCACAAGTTTCAAGTTATTCATCTCCTTCCAAAGTAAAAATAGATTATACACATGTTTGTACCACCCCACTATTCTATGCCTTATGTATTGTTTGCTTGCACCTATTGAAAATGTTTAATAAAAATTATTGAACTAAAAAGAATGAGATGTGATCCTTACTGAGAAATAAACATGATTTAATAATGTAATAATTATTTAACAAATAAACATTAAGCATTAAAAGGAAATTATCACTGCATTACAGTTTTAATATGTTGTGTGATATCAATATAATTAATGATTGTAATTAATTTGCTTACAGATACATGATTTATTTTGTTCTTAAAAATATTTTTGGATTTCATTAATTGTAGCAATGTAACAATGTAATTACAAAGTAATCTACATTCTTCCTTTGAAATGTTCCTTTTATATACATTTATTTTCCTTTGCAAGGGAGGTTGTATTTTGCAAGGCAACTTTCCCCAGAGCTTGGTGAACAAGTTTTTTTTTCCTTGCATATGATTGGCTGATGAAAGTTAGGAGAGCTTCATCTTATTCACTAAGCTATAGGGCAAGTTCCGCTGCAATGTGATCAGCTTTTTGCCTTTAGTAAATCAACCCCAATATCTCTACAATTGTGTTCCCAAAAGCCCCCTTAAAAATCACTTCTGCCACACTTATTTTTCTTTGAAAGTTCCATTCTGAATTACCAAAGCAAAAAAAAAAAAAAAACATAAATGAGGAAATGTATGGGCAATACTAAAAGTGCAACTGTGTGGCAAATAAGGTTTAATGCTGATAAATGTAAAGGTTTGAACTTGTGGGCTAAACATATTCATGCATTAGGGATAGTACAACTGGGGGGATTAATGGTGGAGAATGATTTGGGTATTTTGGTAGATCATAAGCATAATAATTGCATGAAATTGGTTTCCAAAGGAAGCAACATCATTCTTGTATTAAAAGAGTTATTGACCTGTAAAGAGGGATACCATTTTGCCCTGTACAAATAATTAGCAAGACCTCATCTGGAATATGCATTTCAGTTTTTGGCATCAGTTCACAAAAAGGATATTAGGGGGACTGGAGAAATTGCAAAAAAGGGCAGCCAAACTGATAAGAGGCATGGAGAAGCTCAGCAATGAGGAAAGATTAGCTGAACTAAATTAATTCTCTCTTGGAAAGAGGAGATTAAGGGGGATATTATCAACATGTATAAATACATAAGTGGTCCATATAGTGAACTTGGTGTAGAGTTATTCACTTTATCCAGTTCCGGACCGGCGCACACTGATGTACTTTGGCAAAATGGCACAGACAGGCAAATGGGCGTACAGGTACTACCCTTTAAATTTGCCACGTGCCATCGCGCGCACGTGGCCAGGACCTCCGTGAGTTGGATCACGGGTCCCGCGGACTCGATCATCGTGGGGATACCTGCGATGGTCTCACGGGGAGGAAGAACAGGGAGATGCTAATGTAAACAAGCATCTCCCAGTTCTGCCTAGTGACAGTGTCACTGATCTCTGCTCCCTGTGATTAGGAGCAGAGATCAGTGACGCGTCACATGTAGCCACGCCCCCCCCACAGTTATAAACACGCACCAGGAAATATTTTTACATTTTTTCATATATTTTTGGGGGATATTTATTATAGCAAAATGTAAAAAATAATGAAGTCGCTCTTTTTTGTTTATAGCACAAAAAATAAAAACCGCAGGGGTGATCAAATACCACCAAAAGAAAGCTTTATTTGTGGGGAAAAAAAGCAGTGCCGAAATGCAAAAAATGCTCTGATCAGGAAGGGGGCTGATGCGGTTAAGGTCATCACAGAGAAGAATGGGCACTCTTTACATCTGGAGGAAAAGAGATGTAATCTCCAAAAATTGAAAGGCTTCTTCACAGTAAGAGATGTGAAAAATGTGGAATAGATTCCCTTAAAGCCCCATACACATCAGATTTTCTGCTGATTTTTTTACCAAAACCTTGTAGTGGAAGGGCCTGCCTGATTGCATACAAATTGAAACTCCTAATGTTTGACCTCATATTATATGGCTTTGGTAAATCTGAAGATAAAAATCTGCAGAAAATCTGATAGTGTGTATGGGGCTTTAGAGCTGGTTCTGGTTAGCTCAGTAGATTGTTTTAAGAAAGGTCTGTATTATTTTCTAAATGCACATAATATAACTGGATACTAATATTTATAGGTAAAGTTGATCCAGGGAATGTTCAAATGCCTCTTGGGGGATCAGGAAGGATTTTTCCCCCCTCCGTTGGAGCAAATTTGATCAGCTTTATTGGTGTTTTTTGACTTCCTATGGATCAACTGTGGGTATTGGATAGTGTTTATGGAGGTTTTCTATTTGTGTGTGTTGTTTTTTTTTTCTCTGTTGATTGAATGGAATTGACTTTTTTTCAACCAGATTAACTGTAAATGTAAATATGTAAAACTGAAGCATGGTGGAGGTGCATTGCAAGTTTGGGGTCACATTTCTACAAACAGAGTTGAAAATTTGGCAAGGATCAGTGGTGCCCTCAATGCTGAGAAATATAGGCAGATACTTATCCATCATCTTCACCAAATATCAGTGCACTAGAAATGGAGTAGATAACCCCAGCAGCTGAAAATATCCTGCCTGCTCTGGCAGAAACAGTCAATAATTCAAAAAGTATTTAAACTAAGGATTCTGCACTTAGGATAAAGATCTATAGCTGCAGCCTCCCCAAAAAACTATTATTCAAAAAGGGGAAATGACGCTGCTAATAACTGCATAAAAATCACCTGATCAGGACAAATGATGAAATTTAATAATCAGCAATAAAAACGGTATATGTATATATGTGTATATAAACACTAGGGATGAGCCGAACACCCCCTGGTTCGGTTCGCATCCAGAACATGCGAACATGCAAAAAATGTGTTCGAACACCGTTAAAGTCTATGGGACACGAACATGAACAATCAAAAGTGCTAATTTTAAAGGTTAATATGCAAGTTATTGTCATAAAAAGTGTTTGGGGACCTGGGTCCTGCCCCAGAGGACATGTATCAATGAAAAAAAAGTTTTAAAAATGGCCGTTTTTTTGGAGCACTCATTTTAATAATGCTTAAAGTGAAACAATAAAAGTGTAATATTCCTTTAAATTTTGTACCTGGGGGTGTCTATAGTATGCCTGTAAATTGACGCATGTTTCCCGTGTTTAGAACAGTCTGAGAGCAAAATGACATTTCTAAAGGAAAAAAGTAATTTAAAACTACTTACGGCTATAATGAATTGTCGGGCCCACAATACACATAAAAGTAATTGAAAAAAACAGCATGGGATTCCCCCACAGGGAAACCCCTGAACCAAAATTTAAAATAAAAATGCATGGGGGCCCCCAAATTCCATACCAGGTCCTTCATGTCTGGTACGGATATTAAGGGGAACCTTGCACCAAAGTTAACAAAAAAAATTAGCCTTTAAAATGAACACTTTTTTTTTCCATAGACTTTTAAAGGGTTCCGCTTCTTTTCAATTTCCTGAACACCCCAAATTGTTCACTATTCGGCGAATGGGCGAACAACCAATGTTCGAGTCATACTCATGTTCGACCCAAACATAAAGCCCATCCCTAATAAACACCATAAAATTAGTAACTGTATAGATAGATTGAATAGTCTGTGAAACATATAAAGTGATGGAGATAAGTATCTAATCCACAAATGAAAAAGAGCTGTGTGGCAAAAAGGAATTTCTGAACTTTCTGCCACCACAGTCAAAGCACACAAAATATATATAAGAAAGATAAAGGTACATTTAGTCCATTAAAAAAATGATATTAAAAACTGATATAAAAAAGTCTCTTATTATTAAAAGTTCCGAGTGACGTAGTTTTTTTCAAGTGATGCAATTCGTCTCGACTTTTGTTAACAAATAAACAAAATAAACAATAAAGTGACTATCTTGATTACCCTGGGGCCAATCCGTTCTCCCACTCCAATTGAAAACAGGCATCCATAGTGTAAATAAAAAAAAAAAAACATTTTATTTGGCACAATTAAGAATAAAAATTGCTTTCCAACAGAATCAGAATAAAACCTGAAAACATCACCTGTTGGTGTGCCTTGAGGACTGGAGTTGAGAAACACTGGTCTAGTGGTCCTACCTACATGCTGAAAACGACATTCAATAACGAAAGTCACATGCGTACTACTGCCTTTGATCAATTCCCTAATTTCATATTCCGTCTTGTATGTTTTAGATCTAAAGGTCTCTCGCTTCCTGTGTTGTTTCTTGCTGACCTTGCAAGGTAGACACTTCTGGCATTTATAAAACATTTTAGTTTTTGGAGGATCAACAACATAATGCACAAGGGGGTCCTTAAGAGTTGGGGCTATTTTGTATATTAATTTAGTTTTTTTTAGCCAGAATTTTGACAGGACTTTATTTGATTTAAGAATGGGCCAATATCTCTTAAAAATGTGTTCAATTGATTGATATTGACTGCTAAAACCAGTAATAAAAACTATGTCCATGTGGGAATTTTCTTTTTTAGTATTTTTCTTCATTAATAAATTATTTTGGTCTATATTTCTTACTTCTGTTTTTAGGGTCAACATTACCACTTTCAGATATCCCTTATCTTCAAATTTCTTTATTATTATGTTTGCTTGTTCGTCAAAGTCTTCTTCTATTTTCTAGAAATTTCTTCATAACCTCAATAGCTGCCCTTTGGGCACATTATCTTTCCATCTTGAATGATGGCAGCTTGTGGTTGGTATATAATCGTTACGGTCTGTTGGTTTAAAAAATGTCTTCGTATGTAGCTTGCCATCTTTCTTGAAGATTTTTAGATCTAAGTAATCTATCTGTTTGTGATCGCTCTTAACGGTGAAAGAGATCCCATATTTGTTCTGAGTTATACCACCGAGAAACCTCTGGAAAGAATCAGTGGACCCATCCCATACTATCATTACATCATCAATGTATCTCTGATAGAATTTGATTTCTGAGTGGGTTTTACCATAAATATACTTCTCTTCCCACAAGTTCATGAAAAGGTTAGCTACGCTGGGGGCATAACATGCCCCAATAGCTACTCCCTTGGTTTGGATGTAGTAACTCTTATTATACCAAAAATAATTATTTCCCATTGCCATTTTTAAGCCTTCAAGTATGAAATCAATTTGTACTTGCTTCAATAAAGTGTTTTCGTGCACGGCCTTCTCCACTCCTACTAGACCGTCCTTTTGGTCAATGCTAGTATACAATGAATTGACAACTATAATAGCGAGTAGACAATTCATAGTTCCTGTGATGTCTTGAAGTTCATTAATCAATTGAACACTATCCCTAAGATATGATTTTCCCTTCAGTATCAGTGGTTATAGATATTGGTCCAAGTATTCACGTAATCGGGAGAAAATAGAATTGATCCCACTTATAATGGGTCTCCCTAGGGGTTTATTGATGTTTTTATGTATTTTTGGCAAGTAATATATCACCGGTGTTCTTGCTGATTCTGTAAGTAAATATTTAGCCTCTTTTGTATTCAAAATGCCCGTTTCAATTACCTTATTTACGTAAGTTCTCAATTTATTCACATATTGTTGTTTTAGATTACCTTTTAATTTCTTGTATGTGTTCTCTACCTTGAGTAGATTTTCCACCTCTTCCTCGTAATCATTTTTATTGAGTATAACCAATCCTCCGCCCTTATCTGCTTATCTGCTGCATGTATTACCACATTCTTCTTCTTTCCTATATGTTTAATGAGTTTCCATATGTCTCTGTCTTTAGATCTTCAAGCGGATAATAACAATTCAAAAAGACAATGCTTATAATAAACAATAAATAAATAAATAAATAAATATATATATATATATATATATATATATATATATATATATATATATATATATATATATATATATATATATATATATATATATATAATTAATTGAGAGTACTACACTATATACCACTTCTGTGTTTTCATATTGCATGGAATGAGAGAATCAGCCTACCTGCCAAGTTTCTTCAAAAACCATCCAGTCAGGGCCTGGATTTGAATGCAGAATCTCCTGAGTCACCTGGAATGCTGGACAGCCCCCTGAGCAATTCTTTGAATGATGCTGCCTGGAACCTTGTTTGTCTTGACCTTTAAACTCTTTGCTCCTCCCATAAACTTCCTGATTTAAGCCATATCTCTGCACTTCCTGTTGCCAGATTATTATGCCCCTTCCAGTCAATATCTTGCTCTGTCTTCCATGCTGCCATCCATATCTTTGCTACAACTCGTTACCGATCCTTGGCTTTTTTTCTCGGCTATGCTTCTACCTGATCCCAACCTGCAACTACTCATTCCTGACCTTTAGCTTGTTTACTGACTATGCTTATGTTTGATCCTGATACTAACATGTAGCTAAATCCATCTCCACCATCAGGAATTCTGGTGAACACTGGTTAGTACTTAGATCCAGCACCTCTGGTAAGCTCACATCATCTATTAGGATGACCTGCTTGTAAACCTATCCCGCTGGTTGGTGGAAGTCCAGCTACTGCTATAGCAACTGGTCTTTGAGCCTGACCCCTGATTATGACAGTGTGTCTAAGGTACTTGTTGTAAGGTAGAGTACTATGTGGAGGATGAGGGTGGAGGCCTAAGCTTAGTCAGGCAGGCCAGGTGAGCAACAAATCTGGCAGACAGCAGGATCTTAAAGAATAGTCAAGGGCAGGCAGAGACCATACATGGCCTGGCAGAGGAAAGCAGAATTGTCATTTTGAAACATAGTCGAGGAATCGGGTAGAAGTCTAAAACCGGTAGTTCAGCAGTTCACAGAAGAAGGAAAGCATCCAGGGACCAAATCCACACAAACTGGCCCAGAGCACACGAAGTGCTGCTATTTAAATGCTAAGCTGATTGCAGATGGACTGCAGATGGAAGGAAGATGGAGCTAAAGAGTCCACAGGTGCAGAAGTACTAAGCAGACTATATACTGAAAAGACTTAGCTCTTCCTGTGGTAGAGTGAATCAAAAGAATCTAGGTTCAAAACTACCCAGATACATGGCAGTGTGCCAATGAAATGTATCTACAAGAACTGATGCTGTTTTTAAGGCAAAGGGTGGCAACACCAAATATTGATTTGATTAGGATTTCTCTTCCTAATTTTAAAATTACACATTTTTTCACACCTGCCAAAAACTATATATGACAATAATGACACTTTGCTACAATGTGAAGTAGTGAGTGTACAGCTTGTATAACAGTGTATAGTTTCTGTCCCCTCAAAATAACTCAACACACAGCCATTAATGTTTAAACCACTGGCAACAAAAGTGAGTACACTGTGAAATGTTCCCTCAATGAAATGTAGAAAATTTACACTGTTATACAAGCGGTACACTCACTACTTTACATTGTAGTGTCATTTCTTCAGTGTTGTCACGTGAAAAGATATAATAAAATATTAACAAAAATGGGAGGGGTGTAATCACTTCTGTGACATACTGTATGTACACATTGCACATATTTTGCTTGTAGAGCAATGACATAGTAATTATGGATGGCAGAATTGTGGCAGCGGTGGTATAGCAGTCAGTTATCTGTTTGTCATTACCTGGGATAGCTAGCTAAAACTGTCATCATATGTACTGATTTTGACAAATTTTTAAGTAGCCCCCTTGTCTTAAACACACAAATCCCAGTTCTTTCAGGGGAGTCCCATTCCTCCCTACAGTTAGAGCAAACCTAGGGAACACAGTTAACGACTTGATCAACCCCTAGTGTTAACCCCTTCCCTGCCAGTGACATTTATACAGTAATCAGTGCATTTTTATAGCACTGATCGCTGTATAATTGTCAATTGTTACAAAAATGTGTCAAAAGTATCCAATTTAAAAATTCGATAAATCTATCCCCTATTTTGTAGACTTATATAATATTATTATATATAACTTTTGTGCAAACCAATCAATATAAGCTTATTGCGTTTTTTTACCAAAAATATGTAGAAGAATACATATCAGCCTAAACTGAGGAAGAATTTGTTTTTTTTTTTTTATAAATAATGTGGAATATTTATTATAGCAAAAAGTAAAAGATATCGTGTATTTTTTCAAAATTGTCGCTCTTCTTTTGTTTATAGCACAAAAAATAAAAACCGCTGAGGTGATCAAATACCACCACAAGAAAGCTGTATTTGTGGGAAAAAAGGATGTCAATTTTGTTTGTGTACAGCTTCTCATGACACGCAAAAAAAATAATAATTGCAAGGTAACATCTGCATGGCCTATGACCTTACTGGTCCCTGTTACATAATGTGATGGTATGAATATATAAATAATAGAGCTTTAGTATACTGGTATACGGCAGTTGTTAGCTCAAAGCATGTTGCAGCTTGGTGCTGCTCATCAGGAGAAAGCATGTTGTATATCTGCAAATGGTAGATGAACAACTAGGTAAACAATCTTGTATTAATAGAGGGGAGGAGAATGTAGATGGAAACTCCCTCAATAGATCACTTACAAGTATATATGCAGCTTTCAAGGACCACGGACCACCCAAAGGCATCAGTGTCAGGAGCTGGGGGGCTGGTCCAACGGCGACACACATCAACAACCTGGGGGGACCCAAGCATACAGGTCATACTTAAGTAGAACATTTGTCAATAAGAGTAGGAGGTTATTAGGCCAAATAAATGTAGTGCAAAATTGATGTAAAAGGGGGTGTGATGACAGTGAGTTCTGTGTCATGTGGTAGGACTAATGTATACAGGGGAAGGCGAAAGAAAGGGGACTGGTGGTGAATGAACAAGAGTGAGGGCAAACAGCCATGGTGAAAGGTTGCCACCAAGACGCCTGAGGACAGGAGTGTGTATGAATGACAACCAAAGTGACTGCAAACTGTACATAAATTATCTGGTGCTGGAGAAGGGGGAGAGAAGAGCCCTGGTCCAGGAGGGACATGAGAACTACCCATAAATGAATGCGAGCCGCTACCAGACGGCCCCCAAAGTCAAGCGCATTAGTGCCGTGAACGGGAGGAGGCGCCGGAGCCCTCACAACCATGTTCAGCCCTTGTGGAGTTGAAAAATGGCTTAATCACCTCCTACTTATTGTCAAATGTTCACCTCAGGCATACCCTGTGTGCCCGGGTCTGCTCGGGTTGCCGCCCTTGATGTGTGTCGCCATTGGACCAGCTTCCCCAGCTCCCGACACTGATGCCTTTGGGTGGTCTGTGGTCCTTGGCAGCTGCATATAAACTTGTAAGTGATCTTTTGGGGGGTTTCCATCTCCATTCTTCTCCCCTCTATTAATACAAGATTATTTATCTAGTTGTTCATCTCCCATTTGCAGATACACCACATGCTTTCTCCTGATGAGTGGCACCAAGCCAAGCTGTATACTACAGCTCTAACAGTTTCTCTTATTTATATATTCGTACCATCACATTATATGACAGGGACCAGTAAAGTCATAGGCCATGCAGATGTTACCTTGCAACATTTTTGTACCCAACAATGACATATGGTGAACTCTATCATGTTACCCATTTTTAACCATGTTATTACCAATTACCACTGTTTTAGGAATTGACGCCATGTTTAATGTGTATTCCTATTTGTATGTATAATCTTGTTATTTAAGAAATATTAAATATCTAAATTTCCACCATTGTATTTATTTCAACCATGTGCCTCATTCAATGTCCCACCCCCTTGCTCCTAATTTAAACAATATTATTGTCAGGGGTGGAGGCACATGACCTTACCAGGCCATGGCCTCATTTAACGTCCCAATGTTTCCCCTTTTCCCAGTTTTTAATGCAACCTATGCTAACTCCCCTGCATTTATGTTTGCTCTACACAAATGTAAATGAACCCTCAAAGAATCCCACTATTCATTTTACCTATGCAAAATTTAAACTGAAGAGATTGAAAATATAAAGCATGTTTTATTGTTCTACTGTACTCTTCATTTTTTGTTTTATTTCTAACACAGGTTTTTCTGACCAGAATTTTCCTCATCTGTTCGAGTAAATATCTTAATATTCCTTAATAAATACATGATAGAATGTTTCCATACTTTCCCAAAAATATTTTTTGCACTGTCGGTAGCCTCTGTGGGGGGTCTTTTTCATTGTCTAAAAAATAAACTGTTTAGACAACGTATATAGAAATGGAAGGGGGCCTACTGTATGTCTAAAAATCTTCAAATATATATAGGTGGATTAATCAGGCATATTCACATTAATCTTATCCCAGCCTTTCTAAGGTGCTGTTTGAGCAAGCCACACGTGGGTTTTCACTGGTTCACTTGTCTCTGCTAAAACGATTTTGGTGGTTGCTATTTTTACTGTATCTTATAACTTGTACAGTCAAGTTGACATTAGAGAAATATCACTCTGTTCTGTAAGTCAACACATCATATACTGGATAACAGTTGCACTAATGGAGTGCTTGGCAGAATAGCTCTACATTAAATGTGAATAACAGCAGCTCCTTTATTAAGACTTGTAAATTGAATGGAGTAAATCATTACACACAGCTTGTAATGTAAACATTTTGTATAACACAAGCAGATATGACACCTTAATAGAAACAAACTAACTAAAATAACTTTATTTAGAAAAAGACATACAGAATTCTGTAAGGAGTTTAAAGTAGTTTTACCTGGGTCTTGGAGCGACTGTCAAATTGCAATGATTTCCTGTCACATCAGGTCTCTACTAAACCTGAACCATGACCTGGAGTTGCAAATCTCTGAATTTCAGTGTCAGCCTGATAAAGCCCAATCCTCCAAGATTTCGACATCTTAAATGTTTGTCACATTGTGTAGTGCATTCTTGCAATTTCTTTTGCTTAACCTTAGTAAACATGCAACACACTGCAAATAAAAAGAATCTTATACTTATTTAATGATGGCTGTATTGTCATGCATGTAATATTTAAAGGAAATTGGTTTGAAACTACAGTAAATATAGAGGTTATCATTACTGGTTCTCGAAGAAAAAAATAAAAAAGTATATAGCTAGCTGTTTTTGGCATTACATTTTCTGAATCACTGATCTGGAATAAGCATGAAAACTTTCAAATTAAGGTGAAGACAAAACTGTTAATCTGCATACAGTAATTGTCCTGTGTTAGGGAATCTGAGAGTATTAGAGCATTTGGACTGGCATAATAACTAAGCAACTAATATTTTCAGTTCAGGATTATTTTAAAGAAGAATCACAGGTATGGCATTTTTACATAGTTTAATTTGTCCAACTTGGACTTCACTACCCACCAGTGAGGTAGGGAACCTCTTTCAATCAGAAATTATTCTTTGATGACTTTAAAGTAGACCTGAACTTAAAAACTGAAGATTTACGACCTTCTAGGTAACATCTAGAAGTGTTAAAGGGGTTGTAAAGGTTTGTTTTTTATTTTCTAAATAGGTTCCTTTAAGCTAGTGCATTGTTGGTTCACTTACCTTTTCCTTTGATTTCCCTTATAAATGTTTTTTTTCTTTGTTTTCTTTGTCTGAATTTCTCACTTCCTGTTCCTCCTCAGTAAGCTGTTCAGTAAGCTGTTCTGGCTGACTTACCACCAGCTCGGATGATGGTGAGAAGTTTACTGAGGAGAAACAGGAAGTGAGATATTCAGACAAAGAAAAAAAACATTTAGAAGGGAAATCGAAGGAAAAGGTAAGTGAACCAACAATGCACTGGCTTAGAGGAACCTATGTAGAAAATAAAAAACGAACCTTTACAACTCCTTTAAATGTGCCCAATCAGTACCCTGAAAATTTACAGTATCTTGATCTCCTCCTAAAAACGAACAGTGGACTTCCTGTGTCTAAGCACTCCTCTATTACAGACTCATAACTATATTTTTGAGTGAGAGAACATTGCCCCTGACTCCTATTCACACAAGGTTTGGTGTGATATTTAGTGATGTCGTTATAATCCTGCTCACTGTTATCCTTGGAGAAGAAGCTGCAGTGGAAGATTCACTACTACTACTTCAACCAGTAGGCAGGTGTTTCATATGCTCTGTGCACACAGTCAGACTTTCCATTGGAAAATGTGCGATTGGGTCATGTTGTCGGAAAATCCGATCGTATGTGGGCTCCATCTGGCTTTTTCCGTCGGAGTTTCCATCACACAAAGTTTGAGAGCTAGATCTTAAATTTTCTGACAACAAAATACGATCACGTAACTTCTGATTGTATGTAGACAAGTCTGACGCACAAAGTGCCACACATGCTCAGAATAAATTACGAGATGGAAGCACTCAGTCTGGTAAAACTAGCATTCGTAATGGATATAGCACATTCCTTATGCTGCAACGTTAAAAATTGTTTAAAGCAGCACATTCTCTTTTTCTTTATAATGCTATAAGAATGAAGTTGTTTTGCTGCTCATATTCACGCAGATTTCTCACAAACTTCTTTCTTTATTATTTATCCTGAATTCATGAATATAATATTTTTATTCATCAGATCTCCCAAATCATTTTTGATGTTTATGTTTTAATATTTTTAAAAAATGTTGTGGCTTTTTTTTTACTCAAGATCTCCTTTTTTATTTTGGTGATCTCCATAATTTTTTTGTGTGTTTTGTGTGTCAACTTACCAGAACACCATTATTATCTTTTTATTTTATTGTTTATTTTTTAATCTCGAGGAGGTTGTTTGGTGTTGATGTCCCTTGCTAATTTGACTTTGTATTTTTTAAATGTACCTGCCTACTCACAAATAAACTGTTCTTTTTGAAGTAAAACACATAGGCAAGTATTTCTTTAACAAAAAAAAATTATTAGGTTCATAACCAAATAAAGAGGAAGGCAACGCTGGAGAAACTGGTGAAATTGGTGAAGCCTTTGGCCCCCAGGGCACACATCAATTATTTAAAAGCAAAATTGGTGGCCTGAGAAGTTCATATATAAGGGAGTACAATCTGGTCTAGAAGTCCAAGAGATCAGGAACAGCAGCAGATGACATATATGTCCCCAGGCTGTGGTCATACAAGAGCCTGCATCTTTTGTCAAACCAGACTGAACCCAGGCCATCACTCACTGGTCTTTCTTCCATGCTTGCTCCTCCGCCATTTTATGCATTTTGCATGCAGCCAAGGAGGCAAAGACCTCTTGAAGAGTGGGGGTGGTTTTGAGGGCTGCAGAAGCCTCCCCAATTAGCCTGAGCGCTGACTCCTCCATGTTCCTCCCCTTCCTGGGCCTTTTGGTTGGAAGGTGGAGGGAAGAGACCTGGGATTCTGTGAAGCTCCTAGGCCTGCCCATCTCCTGGCTGCCACTAACCCCTGCCACCTCCTCGCTGCCACTAACTCCTGCCTCCTCCTGGCTGCCACATTCCACAGCCACCTCCTGGCTGTCACATTCCACACCCTCCTCCTGGCTAAGGTCTTCCTGTGTATGAAAAAGGGACATACTTTTAGTTTTTGGTTCATCAATTACAGACAATTTTCAGCTCATGACTGTTGCATTGAATGTTAACAAATAGAAAAGACTATCATTCTGACCCCAGCATTTTTTTATTCTTGTCCCATCTATTTGTGGCTACTACTGTCTATTGATATGTAAAACACTTCATTAAATCAGCAATAAGTGATCAATAATCACATGTAGTTAACATTATTCATTTTTACAAAAAAGAAAAAAATATGCAGAACAATCCTGGCTGGAAGTCCCAGGGTGGGTATCGGAAGCCTCAGCTGAGCATTCCAATCTCCCATTATGAGAAGGATAGCTTTTTTTGAAGTTAGTTCTAAAAGGCATTGTAGATCTTCATAAAAGCAGTCAACGCCAGCTTCTTCAGCATAAGAGTTTGGTACATAAACTTGGATTATTGTGATATTGAGTGGTTTGCCTTGGATAAAGAAATTATCCTCTCATTTTTGGGATTGTACAACAATACTGCTTTCCTCACTCTTTTGTTGACTGTGAGGGCTACATCATTTGATTCTTGTCCAAAGTAGTAGATGCAGTAGTCTGAGTTGAAGTTGCCCATTCCAGTCCATTTTAGTTCAACAATTCCCAAGATATTGATGTTTAATCTTGCCATCTCCTGTTTGACCATTTCCAGCTTACCCCGATTCATTGATCTTATAGTCCAGGTTCCTATGCAGTATTCTTCTTTACAGCATTGGACTCTCCTTTCACTCCTACCATCCACAGCTGGGAGTCCTTGTAGATTTTGCCCAGCCATTGCATTAGCTCTGGAGCTACTTGAAATTGCCCTCCGCTCTTCCCCAATAGCACATTGGAGTCTGGGGGACTCATCTTCCGGTGTCATATCTGTTAGCCTTTTGTTTCTGCTCATGAGGTTTTCTTGGCAAGGATACTGGACTGGGTTACCATTTCCTTCTCCATCGGATCACATTTTGTCAGAATTCTCCACTGTGACCTGTCAGTCTTGGCTGAATCTACATGGCATAGATTCACTGAATTACACAAGCCCTGTTCACCATGGCAAGGCAGTGATCATCACGGCAAGGCAGAAGTCAAAGCATATCCAGAATAACAGGTAAACATGGCTTTGGAGTAAAAAATGAAGCATGACAAAGACTAATAGAGTTTTGTCTAGAGAACAAACTGGTAATAACAAACATTCTTTTCTAACAACCAAAGAGGTGACTCTATACATGGACATCAATGGATGGTCAAAAAGAAATCTGATTGATTATATTCTCTGCAGTCAAAGATGGAGAAGCTCTATACAGTCAGTCTAATTAAAACCTGGAACTGACTGTGGCTCAGACCATGAGCTTCTTATCGCACAATTCAGGTTTAAATGGAACACCAGATGAGATCAGATATGATCTAAATTGGATCCCTTGCGAATACTCAGTGGTGGTGACAAACAGCAGATTTAAAGGATTCGATCTGATAGACAGAGTGCCTGATGCACTATCCCAAAGAAGAAGAAATGCAAGAAAGCAAAGTGGCTATCTGAGGGCATACAAATAGTTGAATAAAAAAGGAAGGCAAAAAGGCAATGGAGAAAGTGGAATATATACCCAACTGAATGCAGACTTCCAAAGGATAGCAAGAAGAGACAAAAATATCTAAACAATCGATGGAATGAATTAGAGGAGAACAACAGAATGGGAAAGACTAGAGAGCTTTTCAAGAAAAATGCAAATATCAAGGGAAATTTTTGTGCAAAGATGGGCATGATAATAGACAAAAATGACAAGGACCTGACAGAAGCAGAAGAGATAAAGAAGAGAGGACAATAATACACAGACGAACTATACAATAATGATCTGAATGCCCCATATAACCATGATGATGCAATCACTGACCTTGAACCGGATATCCTGGAGAGTGAAGTGAAATGGGCCTTAGAAAGCATTGCTAATAACAAAGCTAGCAGAATTGATGGTATCCCAGCTGAGTTATATAAAATCCTAAAAGATGATGCCAGTAAGCTGCTGCACTCAATATGCCAAAAAATTTGGAAAGCTCCACAATGGCCACAGGGCTGGAAGAGGTCCATTTACATTCCGAAACCAAAGAAAAGCGGCATCAAAAGAATGTTCCATCTACCGTATGATTGCACTCATCTCAAGTGCTAGCAAGGTTATGCTGAAAATTCTACAAGCTAGGCTTCAGCAGCATGTGAACCTAGAGATACTACAAGTATAAGCTGAATTTTGAAGAGGAACTAGAGATCACATTTCAAACATTTGCTGGATCAGAAAGAAAGCAAGAGAGTTTCAGAAGTATGTCTACTTCTGCTTTATTGACTACAGTAAATCCTTTGATTGTGTGGATCACAACATAATGTGGAAAATACTGAAATAAAAATGAGAATACCAGACCACCTAGCCTGTCTTCTGAAAAACCTGTAAGCAGGTTTAGAGCATTAGAACGGGACATGGAACAACTGACTGGTTCAAAATTAAGAAAGGGGTGTGGCAAGGATGTATATTGTCACCCTACTTATTTAACTTATATGCAGAGTACATCATGCAAAATGCCAGGATGGATTAATCAGAAGCCAGAATTAAGATCACAGGGAGCCATATCAACAACCTGAGATATTCAGACGATACCACACTAATGGCAGGAAGTCAAGAAGAACTAAAGAGTCTCTTAATGAAGGTGAAAGAGGAGAACACAAAAGCTGGCCTGACATTGAACATTTGGAAAACTAAGATCATGGCAACCGGTCCCATCACTCCTTGGCAAGTAGAAGGAGAGGAAATGGAAACAGTGACAGATTTTATCTTCCTAGGGACCAAGATCACGGTAGACGGTGGCTGTAGCCATGGAATTAAGAGACGCTTACTTCTTGGGAGGAAGGCAATCACAAACCTAGACAACATTATAAAAAGCAGAGACATCACCCTACTGACAAAGTGCCATATAGTCAAAGCTATGGTATTCCTAGTAGTAACCTATTGATGTGAAAGTTGGACCACAGGGAAGGCTGAATACCAAAGAACTGATACCTTTTTTATGGTGTTGGAGAAGACTCTTTAAAGTCAATTGGACGTCAAGAAGATCAAACCAGTCAATTCTAAAGTAAATCAACCCTGAATATTCATTGGAAGGACAGATCCTGAAGCTGAAACTCCAATACTTTGGCCACCTAATGAGAATAGAGGACTCATTGGAAAAAAAAATGCTAATGCTGGCAAACATGGAAGGAAAAAGGAGAAGAGGATGATCGAAAACAAGATGGATCGATAGCATCATCCAACAATGAACATGAAAATAAGCAAGCTCCGGGAGGCAGTGGAGGACAGAAAAGCCTGACATGACTGAACAACAAGAACAAATATTTCTTATCTGTGTGTGAAAGTGTCAATATGGTCATTGTTTGTGGTTATTTTTTTACAAACCTCTGGTTCTGTTCTGTAACCTTTGTTAAAATTTATTTCAATAAAAATGTATTGAAAATAAACAAATACAGGTTTATAGATATAATTCTGCTATCAGAGTGACTGTATATGTAAATTACAACACAGATGGAACTCTGTTGTCACTGCAAAAGCGCAGGTTTATTAGCCTTGAGATAGGATATATGTTGGCATTTGCGTATGTTTATCAGCAGAATCGGTAAGAAACAATTCTAAATCAAGTCGGGCCTTATCGTGTTAGTGGTGGGATTTGGGGTGGACTGGAAAGCAGCATGACATACGTTGAAATTTGCTTCTAGATTTTGGAATATGGTCTTGCATTCTCTCTTAAGTACACACCCCTGGACATTAACAGTGAGTCAGATTCGGATACGGGCAGCACACAAACAGTAATACAATCTGGCATCTTCAAGCAGTTTGAGCGAATGCTGCAGAAAGCTTTAAAGCAAACATCTGACCATATCACAGAGAAACTGACGTGTTATCAGGGAGCTAGGCCAAAGAACTGCTGAGCTGAAAGTGAGGGTAGATGAGCTGGAGAATAACTCGCAGGTCTATACCACTGAGTTTGAGAATCTCAGGGAGGAGAACTTATTGCAGTCACACCAAGAGAATAGGGCCCATCTCTCTAACCTATGGATCAGGGAGATCCCTAAGCCAGTGATTGATCTGCATGATGGCCCTGTTCCAGGAACTGCAACCTGCCATCACTGAGGAGAGATTGGAAATGGACAGGGTACACATGGCCCTATCCCCCTGCAAAACCAACAGTCCCCCAAGGGATATTATAGTTAAGTTTCACTACTACCACACCAAGGAACAGCAAATTGCAGCAGCCAGGGGCAAAGATTCCCTGACCTTTCAAGGCCATACTTAACAAATTTTTGTGGACCTTTTCCCACTTACAAAGAGAAAAAAGAGACATGTTCTCAAACCCCATCTACAGATTCTTCAATGCCATCAGCTCACGTACCATTGAGGATGTCCTTTCTTGGTACACTTTACCCATTTGGAAACCAAATATGTCTGCCATACAGCCGAGAAACTACAGGCAGACCTGCAGGACCTGGGCCTACTGGACCATACCCCGCACAGGGACTCATCTCGCAGATTATCAGCCTCCTGTTCCCCACTAAAATCTGTGGCTTCCGGTAAAGATCACACAGGTCACTCCCGTCAAAATCTCTACAAATGTGGTCATTTTGATAACCCTGCAGCACCCAATGAGAACTTGATGGACTGACTTCACCCATGTAATATCGGTTTGCTATAACCCATCCTCTTTACTGTCCTCTCTGGCAGACAAAACAGACGATGGTCTTGAACTCTTCCTTCCACGGACTCTGGCTCTCTACAGCCACCATTTAGCAGAGATTATTCTGCTTGTGTTTAACTGGACCCATATACCCCAAAATGTTTGGAACTCAACCAACTTAAAATATAAAATAAAAAAACATTCGAACTAGCATGAAAATAAAGTAGCTTTTTTGTTCAAATTATTGTAAATAAAGGCACAACTGCATGCAAGTCCTTAGCTATTTTCACTGATACAGTTATACAATTACCAGATAAATGAGTGTACAACGTATTACATTCTCTTTTATAAAATAGCATTTTTGTGGTGCAGTTTACTGTATATATTTTCAACCCAGAAATATTATTTCATCAATATATTACTTTGTGCTAGGATGGAACATGACCGACAAATAACCTCAGTAAGCAGTGGCATCTTGTACACGGGAGATGGGCAATTTGGATGTAGTCTTGATTTATGGGACAGCAAGTATTTTCCTCTGTTCTTTTTTCTTCCTGGCATCAGCTACGTTCTATTTTTACCAATACTGATCAGAAGAGAGGCAAGATTGAAGGACTGTTGTCTTGTAACCTAAATTCAAGACAAGTCTGCATTTTCAGAGATCACACAGAGATGATAGAGGGAAAATTGTAATGTTAGGACTAATTTAAGTGGTTTATAGTTTAGATTACTCTGAGATCTTATCCTTAATAGATCGTATAGATTTTTTTTTTATAATAAAGCCTCCTTGAGAACTGTTTAAACTATCAAAGTAGGAAAATATATGTTATGTACATATTTAAATTAAAATATTGACAAAAGGTTTGTGCTTCTTTGTTAACCACTTTCAGACCGGACCAATTTGCTGGTCAAAGACCAGACCACTTTTTGCGATTCGGCACTGCGTCGCTTTAACTGACAATTGCGCGGTCGTGCGACGTGGCTCCCAAACAAAATTGACGTCCTTTTTTTCCCACAAATAGAGCTTTCTTTTGGTGGTATTTGATCACCCCTGCGGTTTTTATTTTTTGCGCTATAAACAAAAATAGAGCGACAATTTTGAAAAAAACGCATTATTTTTTACTTTTTGTTATAATAAATATCCCCCAAAAATATATAAAAAAACATTTTTTTCCCTCAATTTAGGCCGATACGTATTCTTCTACATATTTTTGGTAAAAAAAATCGCAATAAGCGATTATTGATTGGTTTGCGCAAAAGTTATAGCGTTTACAAAATAGGGATAGTTTTATAGCATTTTTATTAATAATTTTTTATTATTTTTTTTTTTACTAGTAATGGCGGCGATCTGCGATTTTTATTGTGACTGCGACATTGTCGGGGACCCATCGGACATTTTTGACACATTTTTGGGACCATTGTCATTTATACAGTAATCACTGCTATATAAATGCAGTGATTCCTGTGTAAATGACACTGGCAGTGAAAGGGTTAACCAGTGGGTGGCAGTGTAGGGGTTAAGTGTTCCTAGGGGTGTGTTACTAACTGTGGGGGGGTTGGGCTTTCATTTAGTGTACACTGATCTCTGCTCCAATCACATGGAGCAGAGATCAGCTTCACTAGTTGCTAGGCAGAATGGGAAAATGTTGTTTATACAGCATTTCCTCCATTCGGCCGCTCCGTGAGACGATCGCGGGGATGCCCGCAGCGATCGAGTCCGCGGGTCCCGCGACCGGACTCACGGGGGTCCCGACCAGCACGGGAGCGCGCCGCCGCGGCACACTCCCGATGGCACGGCGGCAACGAATATTGGACGTACATGTACGCCAATATGCCTGCCCGTGTCATTCTGTCGACGTACATCGTCGTGCGCTGGTCAGGAAGTGGTTAATGTGAATAGAAAAAAAAAAGTTTTTTTGCAGTTTAGGTTGTGTACTGTATGCTTTTCAAGGTGAGGAATAATACATTTAACTTATATCACTATTGTATTACAGGTGTTGCTGTTCAATGTGCAAAATGTACAAGGAATTACTTTGTACTGTCAATCAAATACTATTCTATATGGTGACATTATACTGCAATGGCATACTTAAGTTCGACTCGAACATCGAGCTCATCCCTACTAGAGAAATACAGTACTGTTTGTTGCCCAGACTGCCTGTAAAATTGATGAGGGACTTATCAATGCAGACATGTTTGTCTGGAGTTTAAATTGCAGATATTTTTTTCCTAAATAGTTGATAAGTGGCCTAATTTTTTAAAGATTGTGATATTTAGGAAGACTTTGGGGATTTGTTACAGAGAATTGTCTCATAATTCTTTTAGAGCGTGAATGGGATGTGTGGACCAATTAAACTGCAGTTAAATTTTTCTGAGTCCCACTTTTAGGGTAAGGCCAATACAGACTTTATTTCTTCAATTGTGATGGACTTCCACTCAACTGAATGAGCATAAAAGGAATTAAAATTGCTGGTGGAGTACTGCTGAGCAGATTACATTGCTTTACAATTGAATTGAAAATAATCTATGAAAAATAATAAAAAAGTGAAGCGGTGTAAAATGTTTGATTTCTACCTGAATGACTGGTTGCACTGTAAACGGGGGTTTGATAGGTGCTGCTGAATTAGAAGGCAGCTATAAAGGACTTGAAAGTGCCTCTGGGCCCTAATCCTTCATAGATGTACAGTAATGCCCTGTACACACGGTAGGATTTTCCGACGCAAAATCTATGATCGGATCATGTTGTCGGACAATCTGATCGTGTGTGGGCTCCATCTGACTTTTTCCATCTGATTTTCTGATGCACAAAGTTTGAGGGCAGGAGCTAAAATTTTCCGACAACAAAATCCGATCGCATAAATTCCAATTTTGTGTAGACAATGCCGACGGACAAAATGCCACGCACGCTCAGAATTAAGGATGAGCTTTGAGTAAACGAGAAATTGCCTGTTTGCCTGTTCACCGAACAGCGAACAATTTGGGGTGTTGGCGGAAAATTTGAAAAAACCGCGGAACACCCTGTACAAGTCTATGGGAGACATTTAAAGTGCTAATTTTAAAGGCTTATATGCAAGTTATATTCATAAAAAGAGTTTGGGGACCTGGGTCCTGCCCCAGGGGACATGTATCAATGCAAAAAAAAGTTTTAAAAACGGACTTTATTTTCGGGAGCAGTGATTTTACTAATGCTTAAAGTGAAACAATAAAAGTGTAATTTCCTTTAAATTTCGTACCTGGGGGGTGCGTATAGTATGCCTTTGAAGGGGCGGATATTTCCCCTGCTTAGAACTGTCCCTGCACAAAGTGTAATTTCTGCAGGAAAAAAAGTCATTTAAAATCACTCGCAACTATAATGAATTGTCGCCTCCCCTTAATACAGAGAACAGTCATTGATAAAAAAAAAGCGTGGGGTTCCCCCAAATTCAATTACCAGGCCCTTCAGGTCTGGTATAATATTAAGGGGAATCCCACGTCAAATTTAAAAAAAATTATGTGGGGTTCCCCCCAAATATCCATACCAGACCCTTCAGGTCTGGTATGGATTTTAAGGGGAACTGCACGCCAATTTTTAAAAAAAATGGCGTCAAGCTCCCCCTAAAAATCCATACCAGACCCTTTATCTGAGCACACAACCTGGCAGGCCGCAGAAAGAAAGGGGGGAACGAGAGAGCGCCCCCCTCCTGAACCGTACAAGGCCACATGCCCTCAACATTGGGAGGATGCTTTGGGGTCCCCCCCAAAGCACCTTGTCCCCATGTTGATGAGTCTGTGGGTGGGGGGCTTATCAGAATCTGGAATCCCCCTTAAACAAGGGGACCCCTAGATCCCATTCCCCCCGTTTGAAAACGTAAGGGGTACAAAAGTACCCCTACCATTTCACAAAGAAAGTGTAAAAAATAGTTAAAAAAGACACACACACCGTTGCAAAAGTCCTTTATTAAAAAAAAAAAAAGATTCCAGCGGTGGTAATCCACTCTTGCTATCCAGTTACGGATGATTATCTCTCCGGGGTCCAGCGATGGCTGATCTGATCCAGCAATGGCTGATCTCTCCCTCCAGCGCAGCGCATCCATCCTCTGTCTCCACTGGTGACACTGCGGGGATCCTGGCAGCCTGACACTTCTTATCTGAGGAGAGCGGGGTCCCCTTGTGAAAGGGGGCTTCCAGATTCTGATAAGCCCCCCATCCACAGACCACCACAACCACCGGCCAGGGATGTGGGGATGAGGCCCTTGTCCTCATCAACATGGGGACAAGGTGCTTTGGGGGGACCCCAAAGCATCCTCCCAATGTTGAGGGCATGTGCCCTGGTACAGTTCAGGAGGGGGGGCGCTCTCTCATCTCCCCTCTTTTACTACGGCCTGCCAGGTTGCGTGCTCATATAAAGGGTCTGGTATGGATTTTTAGGGGGAACTTCACACCATTTTTTTTTTAATTTGGCATGGAGTTCCCCTTAAAATTCATACCAGACCTGAACGGTCTGGTATGGATATTTGGGGGGAACCCCACGTCATTTAAAAAAAAAATTGACGCAGGGTTCCCCTTAATATCCATACCAGACCTGAAGGGCCTGGTAATTGAATTGGGGGAACCCCACACTTTTTTTTTTTTTATCAATGACTTTCAATGACTGCTCTCTGTATTACGGGGAGCCAGCAATTCATTATAGCCTCGAGTGCTTTTAAATGACTTTTTTCCTGCAGAAATGACACTTTGTGCAGGGACAGTTCTAAACACGGGAAACATGTGCCCCTTCACAGGCATACTATACACACCCCCAGGTATGAAATTTAATGGAATATTACACTTTTATCGTTTCACTTTAAGCATTATTAAAATCACTGTTCCCGAAAAAACGCCCATTTTTAAAACTTTTTTTGCATTGATACATGTCTCCTGGGGCAGGATCCAGGTCCCCAAACACTTTTTTATAACAATAACTTGCATATTAGCCTTTAAAATTAGCACTTTTGATTTTGAACGTTTGAGTTCCATAGACTTTAAAAAGGTTCTAAAGTTCACAGGAAGTTTAGGTCTATTCGCAGGTTCCGGTGTTTGGCTCATCCTTACTCAGAACAAACTAAGAGATGAAAGCTATTGGCTACTGGCCCGTTTATAGTCCCGACGTATATGTTTGACGTTACCTCGTTCAGAACAATCGGATTCTCTGACAACTTTGTGCGACTGTGTGTATGCAAGACAAGTTTCGGCCAAAATCTGTGTGTACAGGGCATAACACCCCACTAGATGTGCTTGCCACTTCACCAGGATATACTGCTCTGCTGGTACTTGTCTGCCGCTGTTCATTATGCCTGATACATTTTTTGGGACCCTTTCATCCTGTAAATCAAAGGCCGTTACTGAACCGCCGCTTTCCACAGGTTCTTATTCTGAATCTGCATCTGACAATGAGAGTTCCCGTTACTCTCATCTGTCATGCTCAGAATCAGAAAGGTCTTCACTTGTGAACTTTTTTTGAATGTGGCATTGAGGACACTGGTTATGGCTGGCAATCAGGTTACACTGGCTCTGGTGACACCATAGTGATGTGGTGGTGTTGACTTTACAGGCTCTGGCGGTAACTTATGATCAGAACAGTTTTAATGGCTTGACTGGCACTGTTGACATTGATACTGGTACGGTGAAAATCAGGACGCTAGTGCACAATGCCACTGGTTTGGCAGCAATCAGTACACTAGCACTAGCTTACATTGTATTATGTTGGCCTGGTGACATAGTTATTAGGGTCACTGGCTGGCTTTATTGGCTTTATTGGTCTGGGGACAGTGTGACTGGTGTTTCTAGCAATCAGGTTCACTGTAGCCAGCGATCAAGGAAACTGTGGCTGGCAACACTTTAGAGACAACTCATATTATATCGCTAGCAATCTGGAACACAGGGATACAAGAGCTGGATGTACTGGTGTTTTGAGGTTAGAATACTGGTATTTTTGGTGGAGAACATTGGTGTCATGGTGTTAAAAAAGATGTGTAACACTGTGTAACTGGTGCCATCACTCTCTCTTCTCTCAGGCACTGTCTGGAAGCTGATTGGCTTCTGTGCAAAGCTGCATTATATTTTGCATGCTCTAGTTTTGGTAAATCACCTTCTATATGTCCTAAGGGCACATAAATCACAGGGCAATCACAGGGCACACTGTTGTGTGCTCTAGAAGCCACATCAACAAAGGTCCTGTGTGGCCAGTTTTCTAAACGGGCCAGGCAGGAAGCATTAGACATATAAGGTGTCTTGCAGTCCAGAGTGCAAGTTGTGGCAATAAATAGTCTGTTGGCTTGACCATTTTCTGTGTGACCTAAACCCTGTAGTTGCTCCACAGTGATGAATAATGTGGGGATACATGACCTTTTCTTTAGATTGATACAATAACACATGCAGAAATTACTAAAATGATTATTGCTTGATCCAACTGTCAACTGTCAGATGGAGAATGCCTATAGTTTTGTAGGCTACTTTTGACCTGTACATACAAGAGCTTACACATTTCAGTGAAATAATCAATTACCCAGTATGTATTTTCCCCAATGATTGCTACTATTTTCTTAAAGTACAGCCAACACTGAGTGTCTTCATAGGCCATGAGCATGAATGCTTAACTAAGGAGATCAAGCAAACAAATACAAATCTATGTCATTTATCAATTGAAATCTGATCCAGGATTTAGTGCTGAAAGGGCTACATCCTGACTTATAAGCAAAACTGAATCCTAGTATACAGTTTGGGCCATGGGCAATCCCCAGACATAAAGGAACTGACAGAAAATCACCTCAAATTCAGACATGAATACATCTGTCTGGGATTGGTTCATGAACAGTGTTGCAAACCTTGATGAAGTTCAAGTTTGTAAACTTTTCTGCCAATCCTATTACATTCTATGGGAGGAAAACATATTATTCAGCTCTGGCTATTTGTAGTGATAATAAGCAAACTATTGTGGAACAAAAGGCATTGGTAGCCAGGTACTGTCATGAAGGACATGCACCAATTATTTTATAGAATGGGGGTTGGGTTATTCATCCTTTCAAACTATTGGCTCTTGTGTCTCAGCTTACTTGATATACTATACAACTTAAGTTATTCCTTATTTTTGGCTGTGACCATGCAAGCTTTTTGGCCAAAAGTTTATGATTAGTGAACTTCACATGTGCAAGAAAATTGATATGAGCTCATGGTAGTGGCAAACCCAAACTTGATCCCTATTAAATTTTCTTATAATGTCAGTTAACATTGTATTTCCACTTTTCTAGCCATAATGGGATAACACATACTTTATATTTGTTACATGTTCCTATTCACATAACATAGTGTAAAAAATGCAGCTTACCCTCTTAGCCCTTGTACACACGGTCAGAGATTCCGACGGAATGTGTCCTATCGGACCGTTTTGTCGGAAATTCCGACTGTGTGTGGTCTGCATCGGACTGTTTATTCTGATTCTGATATTCTGACGGACCAAGTTTTCCAACTTGCCGGTGAAATTTTCCGACAAAATGCTCCTATCGGACTCTGATCATGTGTAGCCTACTTTGACAGACAAAGTGACACGCAAGCTCAGATCAAATTCCCAGACCAAAGCTATTGGCTACTAGACTGAACGTAGTCCCGTCGTAACGAAATAACGTCATCACGTTATGTACAATCGGATTTTCCAACAACTTAGTCTGACCATGTTTATGCAACATCACTTCCGGACCTCTTCCGGAATTAATCCGTCGGAATTACTCCGACTGATTTGGTTGTCGGAATCTCCGACCGTGTGTACAAGGGCTTAGATGCTCTATTCTGGAATCCCCCATCCTGTAAAAACCTGCTATTTATTTTTGTATTTTTTATTTACGAGCATGCTTGTATTGTGCAGGCAGACCTTCATTATCAGTTGTAGATTTGAACACTGTTCTAACACTTGATTAAAGGTTTAGAAGCTAGGCTTCTTGCATTGTATTTTAAAGAAGACCAAATTATACCTAGTACACATGATGAGAAACTCAAACAAAAAAATAATGCTTTTGAAGCGATTGTATGATAATCTGATCATTAGTACACTACGCTTTCCAGAGACAATCGTGATAGCGAAGGGACAAACATGGAAATTTTTCTTGTGCGATACCAGAACAAATGAATTTCATTTAATCAGTATAGTATTCATTCGAAAAAAAAATTGTGACCAATACGCATGCTCAGAAAATAAAGAATACATTACAATGCAAAACTATATATTACATCACTACCAAAGTTGTATTCTGTCGCAAAGGGGAATTTTCGTAACCTCTTCATTTTTGATAGGAGACTAGTATGAACAAAAAAAAGATGGTCATTCATCTGATATTCTCCTCATGTGTATGGGGCTTTAGAACAGACTCACTGTAATATTGTTCAAATATTCTCATAATCAGGATTAGAATTAGGATTTTCTAAATTTGACTGCAAAATTGGAAATATAAAGTAAAAAGTAACAGTACAGCGCAAATAAACATAAAAAAATCAATGAAATCAATCCATTAATATACTGCATATACAAAAATCTATAAGTGAAAAAGAAAATAAGTGAATTTTCAAGAAGAGTACGCTTGTGCAGTGTGTCTTCAATCAAAAAACAGGTGATGATGTGATCCCTTCCACCAAAAAGCAAGCTTGACTCTCACCTCAAATAATGGACCCCTGATAAATCAGACAGGTCAAAAACGCATGTTCCCATCAAGGGTTAATCACAGCAATCAGCAAACATAACGGAAGTGCTCCAGAGATAAATCCTTTTTCATGTCCTCAAAAACCAGCATGATTCCACATAGAAGCATAAAAAACAAAATCTAGTGCTCTCCGTTTGTAGCGAATTTATTAAAAAAGAAGCAGGAATAAAATGGTACACTCACATTTTTATGCACTGATCTCCAGTGCCGAGTAGTGGGCATAAAAACAGATACAATCCAGCATCTATGCACGGATCAGTGTAACAGCTTGTGGGTGACGTCACGGCTTAGGTCACGTGGTCCGTACACGTTGCGTCCCCGAAAGTAGGCGGGACTTCATCAGCGGCCTATTGGAAATATGCATTGCACCTTTTGCTTGCAATTAGAAGTTCACTTTAAGTTACAAAGTACAAAACAAAATCTTTCTGTTTGTGGTAAAACAGTGACTGACTTTTGTCTGAAAATGTTTGTTGTAGGCTGCATAAAACAGTGTATTTTGTAATATGATTAGGTTTTTCAGCAATACCGCAAGGTTATCTCTAGCCCTTAGGAAAAGAATTGTCTGTAATGTTATAGAAAGGCTGATGATATTGTGTTTACCCTGAACTCTGTTGTCTATAAAATCTGACTTTCTTGTTTTTGCCTGACAGAGATAAATATCAGGTTATACTCTTCACAGTACAGTTAGGAAAAATCCCGAGATATGTTTTGAGTTTTGGCATGCAATGAAATATCTAAACAGATAAATTGCCTAAATTATCCACTATAGATAAATACTGTCAGAAATCAATCTCTTTACTAAATGCAGAAATAATTTTTTATTCAAACAATAAAAATAAAATTGGCAAATGAGTGAAAAAAGAACAGCAATAAAAGGCAGGCACTGTATGTGGTTAGTCCTGCTCTTATCCAGTCAGGAAAGATATTGACAACAAAATAAGCAAATACAATATAAACTGACTTAACCACTTGCCGACTGCCTCATGACGATATATGTCGGCAGAATGGCACGGGCAGGCAAAGTAACGTACCCGTACGTTACTCCCCCCCATGGGCGATCGTGCTCCTGGTGCCTGAGGTAGTTGGCATCGTTCCAGGAGCGATCCATCCTGAGGGGGAGGCCACTGATTCATGGCCACCCCCTCACGATCGCTCCTGACGAATGGAAAGCTTCCTCTGCCTCTGAAATGTAAACAGAAGCAGAGGAAGTGATGTCATCTCTCCTCGTGTCGGTCTTTTCGTCCGGAGCCCGAGGAGAGAAGACATCAATGTGAGTTTGCACCAACAGCACATTAACAATAGTACACATAGGCACATAAATCACCCCCCAATCACCCCCTCGATCACCCCCCCGCACCCAGTCACCCCCTGTCACAGTGACACCAATAGCAGTTTTTATTTTTTTACTGATCACTGCATTGGTGTTATTTTGTGACTGATAAGTGTTAGGGCAATTAGTGGTAGGCCCCTTTAGGTCTAGGGTACCCCTCTAACCCACCCTAATAAAGATTTAACCCCTTGATTGCCCCCAGTTAACCCTTTCACCCCCTGTCGCCAGGTTCAGTAATCAATCATTTTTCTGATCGCCGTATAAGTGTCACGGGTGACGCTAGTTAGCCTGTTAGTTATTTAGGTTCACCGTCAGCTTTCTATAGCGTCAGGTACCCCCATATACTACCTAATGAAGGTTTTAACTCCCTGGTTGCCCCCTAGTTAACCCTTTTACCAGTGATCACCCTATAAGCATTACGTGTGACGCTGGTTAGTTTTTTATACCCACCGTTTATTACCCAATAATGGTTTAAACCCCTGATCACCCAGTGGGTGATATCAGTTAGGTTTTAGGGTCAGTTAGGGTCTGCGTTGCCCCAGGCAGCGTCAGATTAGTGCCAGTATGGCTAACACCCATGCACACAGCATACACCTCCCTTAGTGGTATAGTGTCTGAAAGGATCGATATCTGATCTGCTGATCAGTTTTAAGCAGTTTAAGTTTTCCAAAAATGCAGTGTTAGCGGGATCAGCCCAAATGCTAGCACCTGCATTTTGCTCCTCTGCCCAGCTCAGTCCACCCAAGTTCAATATCGATCGATCGATCACTGTCACTTACAAAACACTAAACACATAACTGCAGCATTCGCAGAGTCAGGCCTGAATCCTGCGATCGCTAACAGTTTTTTTAGCGTTTGATACAGTTGCTGACAGCCTAGGAGCTTTTTTACCTGTGAGTCTCATTACTGTACCAGTAAATTTAGAGCCCAAAATGGCAAATTGAAGGTACAGCAGTGAAGAGGCCTACACATTTGAGCATGACAGATAGTGAAGAGGAAGTCACTCATCTGTCAGATTCAGACTCAGAATATGATCCTGTAGACCACAGCGGCTCCATGACAGATAGCTCTGATGACGGAGTTGTGGTCTCTGCCAAGGTCAGGCGTACCAGACCCCGATCTTCTTCTGCTGTTGTTGAGGTGCAAGGACCACAGTGCTCTTGTATGGTGCAGAGAAATACTAGTGATGCTCATCCTTCTGGTGAACTGGCAAGCACCAGTGGCCTAGTACACCCTGGTCGTACATCCAGCACTGCAGTATCACGGGGTGATGTTGTGAGTCTCATAAGTGCAGTTCAAGCTGGCAAGGTGGCAAGCACAAGTAGTGTCCCGCTGTCACCAAGATGACAAAGACAGGCCCGTCGTGCCCATAGTGTCCTTCCAGCAGAATTTGCCAATCCTAATTGGGAGCCCACCACTTCTGCAGCAGCCGTACTTCCCCCATTCACTGGCCAACCCGGAATTTACGGAAGATCTCTATAGATCTATTGTGGGCCAAAGTAATTTGTATGCTGCACAATTTATCACCGCTAATCCCCAGTCCTCCCTTGCCAGAGATTGGAAGCCAATTACGGTTTCTGAATTTAAGACCTTTCTGGGCCTATCCCTCGACATGGGCATAGTTAAAAAGAGTATGTTGCGGTCATATTGGTCGGTCCACTGACCCAATTTACCATATGCCCATGTTCTCTGCCTCCATGACCAGGGCACAATGCGAGCAGATCTTGCAGTTCATGCATTTCAAAAACAATGAACTCTGTCATCCTCGTGGAAACCCTGGATATAATTGGCGCTACAAAATTTGGCCCCTCATAAACCACTTCAACCAACATTTTACAGCCTTGTTTACACCCCATTAAGTTGTCTGCGTTGATGAGTCCCTGATTATGTTTTCTGGCTGCTTGCCTTTTAAAAAGTATCTTCCCAGCAAGCGTGCCAGATGTATAAGCTCTGTGGTGGGGCCACAGGCTATACATATAGTTTTATGGTTTACTAGGGAAGAGATAGTCACGTTGCGCTACCAAACTGTCCAGATTACATAGGGAGTGCTGGCAAGATTGTGTGGGACCCTTATTCGGAAAGGGGTACCATTTGTATATGGACAATTATTAGACAAATGTACCCCTTTTTAGTCACTTGTTTGATCATCAGATTGGTGCATGTGGCGCCATGCGATCTAATCACTGGGGCTTTCCCCAGCGGTTTATAGATTCCCGTTTTAGGCTGGAGAAGAGAGCATGCTTGAAGTGTAATAATTTGCTCACTGTGAAGTGGAGGGATAATAAAAATGTTTTCCTCCCTTCATGCAGACATGACGGTCCAAATTCCTACGGCGACTGGTGTTGTGGAGAAACCCCTCTGTGTGCACGAATATAACCAAAATATGGACCTCAACGACAAGTTGTTGGCGCCATACCTAGTTGCCCGTAAGGCCAGACGCTGGTACAAAAAAAGGGTTTGTATACTTATTTCAATTGGCTTTGCTGAACGCTCATATGCTATACAGAGCTTCAGGATGGACTGGATCCTTCCTTAAATTCCAGCAAGAGATCGTCAGAGCCCTTCTGCTTTCAGACGGTGCTCCATCTCAACTTCCCAATCCAAATGCAGTAAGCCGGATGCATGAGAGGCATTTTCCGTACCCCCGAACCATTTTGGTACCCTAGCCAACGAGCCCCCCAAAGAAGATGTTGTGTCTGTGGCAAGTGCAGATATAGGCATAACACTCGCTATTATTGTCCCTCCTGTCCTGATAATCCTGTTCTTTGCATTGGTGAATGTTTTGAACGCTACCATACACTAGTGGAGTATTAGAGTAGGGTACTGCACTGCACAGACTAGGATACACTTTCACAGGGTCTTCCAAGATGTCATGACATTTTGAGAGACCAGAACCTGGAACCGAACTGTTACAAATAAAAGTGTAAAAAAAGGAAAAAAAAACACAAAAATACATAAAATTAAAAAGAAAAAAATAGGTTTTGTTTTATTGTTCTCTCTCTCTCCATTCTCTCTCTATTGTTCTGCTCTTTTTTACTGTATTCTATTCTGCAATGTTTTATTGTTATTATGTTTCATCATGTTTGCTTTTCAGGTATGCAATTTTTTTTATACTTTACTGTTTACTGTGTTTTATTGCTAACCATTTTTTTGGTTTCAGGTACGCCTTTCAGCTTCAGCGCGGATTTATATATCTTGAAATCAACAGCGTTTGCTCCTGCGATACATAAAGCCGTGACTCCAGGGCTGTAGGAGATGATTTCACCACCACAGTTAAAAAAAAGAGCATATATGCCAAAACATGGTGGTAACAGGGGTGGAGGGATGATTTTCTCCTAACTTTTGAGGCAGATGTCCCCAGGTTTTGGCATATATATATATATATATATATATATATATATATATATATTTTAGGCACAGATTGCATTAAAAAATGTTTTATTTTTTATTATTTTTTTGTATTTGCTTTGCAGGTATGGTATGACTTACTGTTATACTGTAATGTTACTTTGTTTTATTGTTAACCATAATTTGCTTAGCAGGCATGCCATTCAGTTCCAGCATGGATTTATTTACCTTGACAGCAACAGCGCTTGCTCCCACGATACATAAAGCTGTGACTCCAGCACTGTAGGAGGCGATTTCACCACCACAGTTAAAAAAAAAGTGGCATGTATGCAGAAGCATGAGGGCAGCAGGGGTGGAGGAGTGATTTGCTCCTAACTTTGGGGGCGGATGCGCCTATGCTTCGGGCTATATTTTTTAGGCCATTCAGCTGCAGCACTAATTTATTTATCTTGACAGCAACAGCGTTTGCTCCCACGATACATAAAGCCATGACTCCAGTGATGTAGGAGGTGATTTCACCACCATTAAAAACAAAATGGTGCATGTATGCCCTTCATTAGAAGTGGACGGATAAAGGGAGGTATTCTAATGGTGGGCATACCCACCGATCGATCTCTTTTTTTCGTTCAGCCCACAGGCTGCATGAAAAAAAATATTACAATATATGCCCAACAAGGACCAGCAACATACTGGTATGTTGCTGGACTTTGAGTGGTTATACCAGAATGATACCTGTGGGTTTAGGTATTATCTTGGTATCACTCTTTTCAGCCAGTGGTCAGCTTTCATTTAAAAGCAATCCTAGTGGCTAATTAGCCTCTAGACTGCTTTAACAAGCAGTGGGAGGGAATGTATGCCCCCCCCCCCCCCACTGTCTTCCATGGTTTTCTCTGACTTTCCTTTCCCAACAGGGAACATGAGAATGCAGCCGGTGCAGCCAGCTGACCATAGAGCCAATGAGAGACCAGAATGGTTCCAATCATCTCTACGGCCTAAGAAACCAGAAGCTACAAGCATTTCATGACTTAGATTTTGCTGGATGTAAACAGAGCAGTTGGGAAATTGGGAAAGCATTTTATCACACTGATCTTGGTGTGGTCAAATGCTTTGAGGGCGGAGAAGAGATCTAGGGTCTAATAGACCCCATTTTTTTTCCAAAAAGGAGTACCTTTTACTACCTATTGCTATCATAGGGGATATTTATATTCCCTGAGAAAACAATAAAAATTATACAAAAAAAAATGAAAGAAACAGTTTAAAAATAAAATAAAAAAGCAAAATAAATAATAAAAAAAGCACTCCTGTCTCCCCTGCTCTCACGCAAAGGCGAATGCAAGCATCAGTCTGGCATCATATGTAAACAGCAATTTCACCATGCATGTGAGGTATCACCATGAAGGTCAGATCAAGGGCAGTCATTTTAGCAGTAGACCTCCTCTGTAAATCTAAAGTGGTAACCTGTAAAGGCTTTTAAAAGCTTTTTAAAAATGTATGTAGTTTGTCGCCACTGCACGTTTTTGTGCAATTTTAAAGCAAGTCGTGTTTGGCATCCATGTACTCAGACTAAGATCATCTTTTTTATTTCATCAAACATTTGGGCAATATAGTGTGTTTTAGTGCATTCAAATTAAAAAAAATGTTTTTTTCCCCAAAAAATTGAAAAATCGCTGCATAAATACTGTGTGGAAAAAAAAATTAAACATCTATGATTTTAATATGTTTGCTTTCAAAAAAATATAATGTTTGGGGGTTCAGAGTAATTTTCTTGCAAAAAAAATAATAATTAATGTAAACAAAAAGTGCCAGAAAGGGCAGCAAAATGTATTTTGGGGTGCAATTGCACATATAACCATGGCATGTGTGAGCAATATATAATTTAGTGACAAATTTTTGTAAATGTATTTATTTTTTTCATTATTCAATCACTTTGAGCAAAAAAAAATATTCAATGGGCTCAACATGCCTCTCCGTAATTTCCTTGGGGTGTCTACTTTTCAAAATGGAGTCATTTGGGGGGACGGGTTTGTACTGCCCTGCCATTTTAGCACGAGAAATGAGATAGGCAGTCATAACCTAATTATGTCCATGAGATCTTCCCCCCTCCATCCCCTCTGTTCCTCTTTTCTCCCTCCACTTGAGACAATATCTGATAAGTTGAAGACAAACATTGACAGGGAGGGGGTTGGTGGTGAGGATATGGAGGGGAGGGGGGGAGGGTAGGAGGAATAAATGTAGATTTTAATATGGTATTTAAATTGCCTATGTTGAGGTATACGTCAAAATAAATGCTGTTATGGAGGCTATAGGAAGTGATTAGTGGGGGTCTCAGTTGTGTAGACAGGGCAGGGGGGAGGGAAATATACAGTACTATCTGCCTGTAAATCTATAATAGGCAGGATGTGACTTTATTTGTATAATATGTAATGGGCAATGATTGAAGATGGCAATAGACTATGAGACCTGAATATCTTATTTTAGGATTTGATACGATACGGCAGAGGGAGGGGAGAGGGGGAAAAGGGGAAAAAAAATGAAACTAAAATAAATATATATTTTTTTTACTTCATTTAAGATATGGGGGGGGGGGGGCGTTATGGAAAAATCGGAAATAAACAAGACTTATATTACGATTTTTCTATATATGTTGAAATGGGTGATTTGATATTTACTCCGATCCATTGTAATAAGGTCAAAGGACTGACCGTGTCACTGTATAAACTGATCCGAGTGACTCTTACTCTGGTGTCACGTTCCCAAATCCTCCTACATAGGCTTTTTGCCTCCCAGTGCTCTCCCTTCCTAGATTATTCTGGGAGGGGACCGCAGGGGTGTGCAGGCTCATTAAGAGCCATATTAGTTCATTGCTGCGTACTTTTCTTTTTTGTTTTTTTTCCGTCCCTTGCACGCCTGCACCTGCTCTATGGTACATAGTCAGTAGACTCCAGGCTTCAATATGACCAACATACACAGTTTATCTTTAAATGTTAATGGCCTGAATATAGCGTACAATGGTTTTACGTGAACTCTGGTGTATGCGAACCCAAGTCGCATTCATACAAGAAACCCATTTTCAATCTGGGAAGATATTGAAATTTAAGGATGTTCGGTATCCTCAGGTGTTCCATAGTACAACACCAGTTTCCAAGACGAGGGGAGTGAGTATTCTGCTTTCTGGGATGGTTCTATGGTCTTGCATCGATCAGATGAGTGATCGTGAGGGACGATATGTGTTTCTTAAGGGAGATCTAGTTGGCTGTTGGGTTACTTTAGCTTCTATCTATCTAATGAACCATGCTCAACTGAGCTGTCTGGACGGAATACTTAACGTTCTACAAGGATTTATGGAAGGTGGAGTGATACTGGGTGGAGATCTCAATGTGCCTCTCGACCCATTATTAGACGTCTCTAAATCCACCTCACATCTTTCATACCAATATCTTAGATGAATAAAAAAAAGCCCTCCAAACTATGCGATTGGTAGACATTTGGAGAGTCCAGCATCCAGCTGAGTGAGATTATACCTTTTACTTAGTGCCACATGATAGCTACTCTTGAATTGATTATTTATTGTTATCTCAATCTCTATTACCAGCTGTAGTGAACTCTTCAATCAGTATACAAATGGTATCTGACCATGCTCCAGCGTTTATAGACCTTCAGTTGGTCAAGTCGACTAATAGACCCTGGTCATGGAAATTTAATGAAACGTTGATACAGGAAGGTCAACTTCGTAATGATCTCTCTAGTGAATGGACTAGAATCTTCAATGGAAATGATACAGGTGAAATCTCCCCAGTTACAATATGGGAAAATGCATAAATGTGTTATGCGGGGCCTGCTGATTAAAAAGGCTGAACTGAATTACGGAAAAATAAACAAGCTGTGTTCCAAACCCAACTAAATCTAGTTGCAGACTTGGAAACTAAGCATAAACAAAATCACTTTCACAGTCGGTAGCAGTAGACCTTAGAGTAGAGAGAGAAAAACTCTCCTTTTTGATGAGACAAGGGACTAACATACAGATACTAAGGACTAGCAACATACATTATGAACAAGGGAATAAATCAGGGAAATTGTTGGCTCATTCACTATGGGAAACTTCCTGGAGAAACTATGTCCCACATATCGACTCTGAAAGAGGGAAGCGTCACTTTATAACTAAGGAAATTGCAGAGGCCTTTCGAGAATACTATCTAACCCACTATAATCTGCAGAATATCCTCACGTCTGATCAGATAGTACAAAAGCAACAATTAATTTGAGACTATCTCTCTTCTTCAGGACTACCGTCAATACCTGAAGACACGTCTGAATTACTAAATGCGCCATTTTCAATTGTCGAATATATGAGGGCGATTAATATGCTTAAGCCCCATAAAGTTCCAGGCCCTGATGGCTATACGGTAGCTAACTATAAGGCATTTGCTCCCATTGTGGGTCAGAGATTTATAAAAGTGTTTCATTCTCTTCTAGATGATCAGCCTATACCAAGAGATACTCTTAGGGCACATACTAAAGTAATTGCCAAGGAGGGTAAGGACCATGCCCAATGCAAAAACTATCGACCTATCTCATTATTAAATGTTGATCTAAAAATCTTTACACTAATATTAGCCTCAAAGCTTCAACCTCTCCTTCAGAACATCATCCACCCTGACCAGGCAGACTTTATGCCTGCAAAAGAGGCATATTATTCATCTGGCTCATTCTCGTAAAATACCAATTTGCTTGCTATCTTCCGACACTGAAAAGGCCTTTGACAGGGTGGATTGGATATTTCTGAAGGAGAAGTTGCCCCAATTTGGGGTAGGGAAGGTGTTTAGTAAATGGATTGAGACTATATACTCGGCTCCATCTGCTGTGGTAAGAATTAATGAGGTGACCCCCTCATATTTTAATATGAATAATGTTACAAGACAAGGTTGTACCTTATCGCCACTGATTTTTATATTAACTCTTGAACCATTCCTGCGACATGTTCGACGAAGTACGGATATTCAAGGTTGTTTGGTTGGTAAACAGGATCATAAAATTGCGGCCTTTGCGGACGATATATTATTTTTATTACGTCACCAGAAACCACGCTACCAAATTTATTAAGTGAGTTTGACAGGTATAGCCGACTTTTGAATTTTAAAACTAATATCCAGAAGTCAGAAATACTTAATATTACGCTATCAACTAAACGAGTACATATCTTGGGGTTAAATTGACTTCCTCAATAGATAAAGTTTTTTAATTAAATTTCCCACCTCTACTGCGAGAACTCTCTTCTGATTTGGAAATATGGAATAAAGGTCCATATACATGGATGGGTAGGAATGCTATTCTCAAAATGAATATTTTACCAAGACTATTATACCTCTTTCAGGCTTTGCCAATAGTCATTCCAGAGTCTTTTTTTAAATCAGTACGTAGTGCTTTTATCAGATTTATTTGAGCAAAAAAACTCCCAACCTAATCCTTCCATTATTTGGCTATGCCAAAAGCCCAGAGTGGCATGGCCGTTCCAGATTCGATAAGATATTATAAGGCAGTGCACCTTGCTAGGGTACTAGCTTGGTGCAGAGATGAGGGAAACAAAGCCTGGGTAGCGATTAAACAATCATATATGGAGATCCCACTCCGATGTCTGCCATTGCTACGGCCAAGAATATTGGGAACCCTAAGACATCACCCCTTAATAGGAGAAACCCTAAGAGTAATTCAACAAAGTTATATGTTTTCAAAAATAGATGGGGCAATTATTCGGCTCTACCCAGTCCTGGGAAACCTGTTATTCCCTCCAGGCTATACAGATAGCTGTTTTAAACAATCTCTGAGACGTGGTAAATTTTGATTAGCCGACTTCCTTGAAACATCAAGACTGAAGACTCGAATGGAAATACAGTTGCTGTTTGAACCATCACTGGATCCGTGGTGAATGCAGCAGCTTACCCATTTTCTTAGCTCCCTTATGCGTGGGGGGATATCAGACCATTCAAATACACTATTGGAAGGCCTGTGTCTGTTAGAAACACCATCTACCCATGGGGTATCTGAGGCATACAAAATGCTAATAGAGCCCCCTGTGGGCTTTATCATGAGATTCATTCAGAAATGAGAAAGAGACTTAGATATTATATTCTCCAAAGAGCAACAAAGTTACATTCTATATTTTCCTCAACAGCTAGTAATTACCAAGAGCTATGTTATAAAATTCTCACAAGGTGGTATAAAGTTCCATCATTACTAAAGAAAATATACCCGGAAAAGACTAATATTTGCTGGTGCTGTGGAGAATCAGAGGGTAATATGCTTCACATCTTCTGGTCATGTTGGAAGATACTTGATTTTTGGTCCAAAGTATGAGATACTATAGGACTATTAATGGATTATGACCCCCAATCACTGAAAATTAGAATGGTGCTTGCTTTCTAATACTACCTTATGTACAGTCCTAAAATTTACCAGCTACACAACTTTCACTGATAGGTGCTCAAAGAAAAGATCAAAACACTGCTCTGTCAAACTATCCAGTAGCAGCTAACACAACAAATAGATCATTTTTGTTCAAAATGGAAGAATTACATAAGGTGTAGCGCTAGAACAATCAAATTGGTGACCTAACTAAATTAGTGTCAAAAAAGCAACATACGTGTATGTAGCACTAACCTCCAAAGGAGCTGCTGGTTATTTTTGGGCTTACCATTACCTTCCGCTTCTCCTTGTTGCACGTCTAGGGGATGTCCCATGGTAGGTGACCCAGTAACTTGAAACTGACAATAGATCAAATTGAACGGATTTTATTTGAAAACTTCAACCATTGAACAGTCTTTAACTTGGAATCAGAGGGTTGGAAAGGAGTCCAGGTACTCTCAATGTCAAAGTTTATAAAAGTTAAGGAACTTTCTTACTTTGACTACATCCAGAGAATAGCCATTCACAGCTGGATGAACACTCAGGTTGGACAGTCCCTCTCTCACAAGGCCTAGCAGCCAACAAGGTGCTTACTCAGGAACAAAGTCTTTAACACTGACATTGTTGCAGAACACGTAGGAAACTAAGCTGTAGAACACTTGCAGGATACCTGGATCTTTCAGCCTACTTGGCAATATCCACAAGACCGGATCCTCTCGGTTATTTCGGCCCTTTCAGGCTCTTGTTAAGAAAACCCCTGTACATGCTGTTCTTCTAAAGAGTCCTCCCCTGGAATGCTGGAAGTACAATGGGTCTCTCCCAGACTGGAGACGGCACCCATCCACCTCAGAATCCTCCTCTAGTTCCCATGTCTTGGGCTAGCCAGCCCCGAGGCATTAAAGTTGGGTGGAACTGCACCCCGGGACATAGCCTTTCTGGGGGCTGGTTAGGAGGACCAGGGCCACGTAATCAGCACTTCATACTGGACCGGAACCCCGAACCATGTAACATCCGTATCTTAAATACCCTCTCCCAGAGGGCACAGCGAGAGGGCCACTCCCACTGACCTGGCTCTGAAAGAGAGTAACCTAAGCACCTGACCAGACCATAGTTCCACGCCTGCCACCAGAGACAGCGCCCCCCTGTGGCCAGGCTGAACATCTCACAGTCCAGTCAGACTGACACAGAAGTCAAATTTAGACAAATAGACCCAAACCAAACTGTAGTTTGGGTAAAGTTTTAACTTTGAAAAACATAGCGTGTGCTCTTCAGGAGCCTGGAGCTACACACACCCCCTACTTATTTAAACGATGTTACCATCGTCTGGGAAAGACAGGAAAAGGAAAACCAGAACTAACAACTAGTCCTATCAAAAAAAAAAAAACATTAGAGTACCTGAATTGGGGTGGGAAAGGGAAAAAAAGGGAAGGAAAGCAACAGTAAAAATTACACTGTACACACTGCAGCAACACTAAATTGCAGTTACATTACCATTACCATCCAAGCCTGTCTATCTAACCCATCCCATTCTCCGGCGGTTTGATAGATGCTCTTCAGTGGATCTTGAAAAAGAAAAACATGTGTACAGTAATTTACACCTAACTGTTAGAAAGCAGGATTCCACCAATCTCAGTGAATTCCTCGTCTCTAACCTGTAAAACCTCTAAATTTCTAAAACCGTTTTTTTTCTCTCTCTGTAAAACAGTACTATTTGTGCTGACCCATGCCACCTAGTGAAGTGCAGTCTCTAGCCTAAAAACTGTTTAAGTATTCTTGACACGCTGGATGTTCCATTCCCTGTGTGACTGACTCTGACTAACTACCCCAAAGTTCAGCATCTTGAAGAAAAAATTTCAAAGAGGCAAAGACAAAGAGAAACCCTCCTTGCAAATTTTAAAGTCTTGACTCGGGAATAGTTAACCATTAAAAATGGGGATTACGCAAAGTTAAATCTTTTCCTTGTGCATCCACGGTAGTGATAAAGTACACAGCACTGTCTTTATCCGGTCTGCAGATCACCACTTTGTCCTAATAGATGTGCCGACCATAACTCCAATACCGTAGACATCTGATGAACCGTTCATAAAGCTCCAGTGGAAAGGCCTTTTTCCGGAACGGCTTTGGTACTTTTAACTAGCTCCAAACATCGTACCAGGCCTCATGGTTTTCTTCAATGATAGTCATAATGTCCCTTGGTACATAGGGGAATTCCAACCCCATACTCTGTTGCCACCCGCCTATTCTAACAGTCTTGGAGACCCGATTGGTCTTAAAAGTCCTACTGTACCGGGGGGTACTGATATCCCTCCAATCAGGGATTCTCCAAAAATCAATACTGGGATGTTGGCAACACTTTCAGAGAACCGTATAGTTTTCATTGATGGTTCATTTACCTTTAACTTTCTGCCTTCTTTGAGAGCCCTAAAAGCTGGACATTCCAAAAAATTGGAGATTCTATTAAGTGATTCTAAACAGATAAAGTGATAATTTTTTGTTAAAAATAGCAAACATGTTATCCTTGCGTGCTCTGTGTAGTGGTTTTGCACAGAACAGCCTGTATTTTCCTTTTCTCTGGTCCCTCTCTGCCACTCCTGGCTGCTTTCTTCTGTTGAGTGCCCCCACAACAAGCAGCTTGCTATGGGGACACCTGAGTCATGCCGCAGCTCCCTGTTTCTATTCAGATACAAAGCCATGGCCCGCCTCCCTCTTTCTCCTCATTGGCTCACAGACTTTGATTGACAGTAGCAGGAGCAAATGGCACTTTGCTGCTGTTTCAGCCAATGAGGAGAGAGAGTGACGGACAACCAAGTCTCTCATGCAATATTGCTGGATTCAGATGGAGCTCAGATAAGTATTGAGGGGGCTGAGGAGGACTGCTGCACACAAAAGGTTTTTTTTTTTTATCTTAATGCATATATGCATTAAGATAAAAAACCTTCTGCCTTTACAACCACTTTAAGTCCTCATGACAAACAACTAGAGCTTGTTTCCACCTTAGAAACACCCTCTAGAAGCTTCTGAAAGTTCTGGTGGAGAAGTGACATGTCCACCTTCACCTTCTCTAATTTAGTGGTGGCTGTGTCATCTTGCTAACTCAGAAACTTACTAGGGGCAATGAAAGTGCAAACCGAAAGAAGCTCAGTTTGCTCATCAAATTTGTGTATTATTTTTTAAATATAACAAAGGCTGACAAATTGAGTACATTCAAGGATGGTGGTACAATATTACAATAGCAATAAAGCTAAACATAGCAATTTATGAACAGGATGAGTACATGACAATGTAAAAAATGTAACGAGTAGAGCAACAAATAAACCAATAAAGTATTCCAGCAAAAGGTAAAAGTAAGCTAGTGACTATAGGTTAATTTTGCAAGAGAAGTAATAAGGAGATCAATCTAATAGGTATATATTAAAAACAGAAGAGATAATGTGTATCTAAGTAGGGGGAGGGGAAATGAGGGGGGTGTGGTCACAAGTGGTGATGCAATCCCAAATGAATGGAAAGCTTAGTCAAGGCACATAGAGTAAAATTACCAATACAATAATAGTGTGTCATGAAAGTTTGGAAGTAAACAATGCTTAACCCAAGGAAGCCATCGTTTCTCAAATTGGCCAATATGATCTCTTTCGATTGCTTCCATTTTAGCATGAATGATAGCTTTATTAGTTTTGTGTATGGTTTCAGCTAGAATTAGATATTTCATTTTTCATTAGTAATGGTTTGTTTTCCGACTATTAGGAGCTGTAAAAGAAGGCAAAATTGAGTCTATGTGATCCCATCAGGTTTCAGGTTTAATAGGGCTGTATAGGTGTATCAAAGATTTTAGAGGCTAAGTCAAAAATTGCCCTCTAGAATTTTTGGACAATTGGGCAATCCCACCAAATAGGAAGTTGAGTTACAAACTCTGAACAGCTGCAAAAACAAGCTCCAAGGAAATCAAAAGCATATTTCGATATTCTAGCGGGGTTGAAATACCAATAGGTTAGCACCTTAAAGTTAGTTTCCACAACAACAACAACATTAGAAGAAGCAGACTTAGTGATGGACCATATGCTAGGCAATTCAGTAGCATTAAATGAGCAATTAAGATCTAGTTCCCATTTGGGGACATATGAGGGGAGACCAGTGTTAGTAATAGCTAAAATGTGCTTATAGAGAAATAGAGAAAAGAAACAAGTCCACTAGCATGAGGGTCAGAAATACATATGCCTTCAAAACACAACATCTGGGATAGTTGGGAGTTGGAATTGAGATAAGGTTGGAAAAAAATTGTGATTTGCAAATATCAGAACAGTTCCGATTCAGCTCAGTTTTCTAATGAGATGAAAGACAGAAATATGCATGATTCATGCAATGTTGTGTATTTACTATTCATTTTATTTGGTTTGCACATAAATCATAATACTTATATTATACTTTATATTTTTGTTTAAAAATAGGCTAAGCTGTAACATATGTCAACTAGCCACATAATTAGAAGGATCTTTACTTGAAAAAAGATTTTTATACAGTAAAGCATATGGCATGCTTAAATAGGACCTTATTGCAGATCACCAATAGCAACTGCTAGTACTAGCCATCACCTAAATAATAATAAAGCACCATGTCTCAAATCTTTAGGGCCATAGTAGAATGCAACTAGACTTCTAATAGTAACACATGAGTTTAATCATTGAGATTTATTAGGACACCAAATTCAACATTTGTCTGAATGACAGAGTTTGACTACTGCTGACCCTGACTATTGGCTTGACACCGAACTGTGGAAAATAGTAAAAAAGACTTAAATAACCTTCCACTACCATAAGGAATTTAAAGCACCAAATATCACTGTCAGGGAAAATGCATGCATGTGACCAGGCTCATGGTTTCCATATGTCCGGTTCATGGCCATTTAGCGGGTGTGCGTGCGCGATCATACACACAGGTTTGTGTACGTGCACATGCACAAGTGTACATTGGTGCCAGCTGGGCTATTTTAAACTGCACAATGCCTTGTGTCAGTGCCTTTTGGTCTATTTCGTTCCTTAAGCATCTGTGTACCTGTTTCTGTATTGCTCACAAGTTAATGACCCAAGCTGCTCCTGATTTTGCCAGAACTCTACCTGCACTGGCCCTTGGCTTGCCCCTGAACTACTCTTCTGTCTTATCCTTCTGTTCATCTGACTTGTTTTTAAAAACCCTGGTCTGACTTCGGGGGAGCCCCTACCCTAGTACCTGGGTGGGTCTGTTTTCGGCAGACCTTCCGGAGAAAGGCGGTCGTCCGGCTTCGGTTGGATGGGCCATGTATTGGTACCTCAGTCCCCGTCTGGAGCCTAACGCTCCGGGGGATCAGGGTAAGGTCCTTACTTGTGGAGGACAGCAGACACCCGTTGCACGTTTTTGTGTGTCACTCTTTATGTGTGTGCACTTTTTTTGGCACCGGTTGGAAGTTGTTGGGTGTGTTTTGCACGCCACAGGCTTTTCAATTGAAAAAGATATATATAATAATTTTCCTCGTTTTATTATTAAATCATACTACACAATACAATTTTGTGGTGCTTTTTTCTCCCTACCCTCTCTCTTTTCACAGTGTTTGAGTTCCCAGTCCAGAAAAAGAGGAAACCCAGCCTAGGTAGTTGACATTTATTTAGGGTATTGATATTTGGGATAACATAACACTGTTCACTAACACTTGTGGTCTTATCCCATGGGTATATTTCTATTTGTCAGAATGAGGCTTTATATTTTATTTCAAACCCTGTGTAGTTGGTTAGCATTTTTTGCTGAACATATGCATTTTTTTGCGGAAGACATCTATTTCTGATTTTTATTCAACCTTAATCGGGACACCCCTGAGCAGAAAGAGTGCCTACAACATTTTTCTCAGTATTTTTGAGCTAAGAAAAGGAAGCTAAGAATGTTTTATGACATGCCCATCTGCCAACATATGTCTGAGGATATTCTGTACCTTATTTGTTGTCTATCTATAGTGTGACATTCCATACTTGGTAATCTATCCCAAATTAGTCATGCTAATATCTATAAACACTGTTGACCAATCATGTATAGTATGTGCCTAATACACTATATAAAAACTCTGTGAGACAACAGTCGGTGGGGACGGGGGACGGGACTTCCCCTCGAAAGTTACCTACACACATATTTAAGTAAACATCCTTTTTGTTCACCGTAAGACATGTGGTGTTGACTAAATTCCACAACAACAATATCAAATGAGCAATCACTTAATATTTTTAAGAATTTTTGAGCTTTTTATGTTGGTACATAACTGATATGAACCTAAGACTGTATAAGCATGTAACAATGACTTGGCACGTATTCACCTTTTTTGTTATAGAGCAATAAAACAAAATATATATCTATTTGTCTGTCTATCTATCTAATCAACCCCCCTATTAGGAGATGCAGTAACTTATTTTACTATGGAACACATGGGGTTTTTCAAAGTTCAGATTTTGTACTGACATTTACATTTTCTGTGCTTGGAATAGCTGCAAAAACGACATATCACTGTTATCTGCACCCACATTAGGTTATCTTGTATGTTTCCCACTGCTAAGTTAATGTATTGTGACTTAACTATGCACGTACTTGTATCTCATTGGAACAGTTTTTTCTTTATATTTTCATTCTCCAAATCATAAAAATAGCTTGAAATATTATTTTGAAAGACATTTTCGCAACATGTTAAAAGTTCCCTATTGAGTTATACAGCTCATTTTCATTTTTTTGCACTTCTGAATATTTGAGGGCAAAATAGCGATGCAATTGTAATATTATCTTATTTAAGAAAATATTGTCATAATAATCCAAGCAGAGTAAGCTTTGTCCTATAACAGCTGTTTTTAGTAATAATTAGGTTGATAATAAGAGTATAATATACAAACAGAAGTGTGATAAGTGTGATAATCAATGTAGGTTTTGGTTCTTTGCACCACCTTAATAAATTATCTAGAACCTGAAAGGTTTCCTGTCAACCTTCTAACCTGTTGTTTAACACTTTCCTACCTGCACTATAGCCAAATATTGGCTACAGTGGGGCTCTCCAGTTCTAAGAGAGTTCCATGAATGTCCTCCCAGAGGTACCCCTCCCGCACCGTTCCCCTGGGGTATGCATTTGGGTGTGCTCTGTGACCACTATGTTTTTTGATGAAGGGTCAATCATAGCAGCCCTTTACCATGTGATCAGCAGTGTCCAATCACAACTAGTCACATGTAAATAGACTTGCCAGTTATCAGCATTCCTTTCTTCACATGCTGTCTCTGTGTAAGGAAAGGAGAGCTGATAACTAACAATCTAATCAGCGCAGTCCCATCAGTGCTTATCAGTGCCCATCAATGCAGCTTATCAGTGCCCATCAGTGTTGCATATCAGTACAGCCTCATCAGTGCCTCATCAGTGCCCATCAGTACTGTATCATCAGTGCAGCCTCATTCGTGCACATCAGTGAAGAAGAAAAATTACTTATTTGCAAAATTTTATAAAAGAAACTAAGAGGAAAAAGTTTTTCAACATTTTGTGTATTTTTTTTGTTTGTTTAGCAAAATCAGTGCACATCAGTGTAGAAGAAAAAGTACTTATTTGCTAAATTTTATAAAAGAAACTAAGAAAAAAAAATATGAAAAACATTGTGTGTCCTTTTTTTTGTTTGTTTAGCAAAAAAATAATACAAAAAAACCCAGTGGTGATTAAATACCACCCAAATAAAGCTCTATATGGGGTAAAAAAAAATGCCAAAAATTTTATTGAGTACAGTATTGTATAGCAAGGCAATTGTCATTCAAATTGTGTCAGTGCTGAAATGTGAAAAATTCAGCTGTGCAGAAAGGAGGTGAAAGTGGCCAGTATTAAAGTGGTTAATGTGAACTGGGGTTTAACCACTTGCTTACTGGGCACTTAACAAGGAAGTAAACCCAGTACGTTTTTTATATATATATATATATATATATATATATATATATATATATATATATATATATATATATATATATATGCTTTAAAGTATTGCAAAGTGATACACATCAAATTCGGCAAAAAGGAGCTTTGAAAATACCTTATTTCTCTTTTATATTATTTTGTGACTTCCGGGTATTGGCCGCACCATTTTAACTCCTGTATGTTGAATAGTTTGTGGATGTCATTTCTGCCCTTACAATTTTTCCTTGTCCAAATCTCGCGCATGCACCATATCGCCGAAACCGAGCCTCTAGCTCGATTGCTGTTACTATGGCAACAGAGCTAATCCACTGACACAGCGCGAGACTGATCTCTGTGCCATTCTCAGAGGAAGCTAATGACACAGCATGCAGAGGAGAGACATAATGTGCCATAAATCAATATACCTAATGCGCAAATGCAGTTGGCATCACTAAAAACTGCAGGACAATTTTTATGGCATTTTTACTGCAAGTGCACTTGGAAGTAAATTCACTGTAGATCCGAGGGGGACATGCAAGGAAAATTAAAAAACAGTGTTTCAGCTCGTACATGATTGGATGATAAAATCAACAGAGCTTCCACTCATTTCAGATCTACCCCTTAAATTTAGAGCGACTCTCAAGTGCCCTTGCAGTGCAAAGTAAATTTATTTTCTTTTTTTTTTTTTTTTTTTTTTTTTTTAATAAAATTTTATTGAACAAAGGCATACAATAAGTGGTACAGAAGTTGAGGACTAACAATTTTCTCATTGAAACAGAAAGAAAAGAAAAAGAATAATAACAATCAAGTAGCTTAGGATTCGATAGTAAACTAAGCAATTCGTATATAGCATAAAGGAAGACTCACCCTTCCCCCAAAAAGGAGAAGGGGGAGCCTCCCCCGGATGGATCTGGTGATTAGAAGGTAACCTGGCAAGTAATATAAGATCAATCTACAGGGTAACGTAGAGTATAGGTGCATTTCAGTACATAGGGGAGGGGGGGGGGAGGTGCTGCACAGTTCCCGGCCGTCAATGAAAGGTGCTGCATGAATGAGACCCCATGTGAGGGGGGGAGAAATAGGGGCACAGAGACCCGCATGGTATGATTTCAGGTTGCAGCGATTGTCGCCGGTAATACGTGTCCTTTATAGATGAAGGAGTGGTCCTCAAGTTGGGCTCGTTCCTGGGGTGTGAGTTTTGATGACACATATAAGTCCCATCTATTGTGGAAGCGAAATTTGGCTTTGGCGTGCAGGAAGCTAGTGTTCAATTTGTCCCGAAAGAGGAGGTGCATGAGTTCTCTGTCCACTTGTGGAACAGATGGTTTGTTCGTGGAAGTCCAGTTGGCCAGGATGTTTCTCCTGGCGAGTAACAGGCAGAGCAAGGCCCATTCCTTGCCCAAAGGTGCGGATGTAGCCGACCAAGGGAGCAGTTTGGGGTCCCAATGCCCAAAGATAAGGAGTAGCGGGTCCTTAGGGATTTTCAAGAGTGTTATCTTGAAGATAAACGCCAAAATTTCATCCCAGAATGAGGAGATAACCAGGCAGGACCAGTAACGGTGAGTAAGGGAAGGTCTCGGATGCTGGCAGAGAGGGCACACAGATGCCGCAGGTTGACCCGGAGGTGAGGAGTATAGAAAAGGTATGTGTGCTCGATGTACAATTTTTAGTTGGGTTTCCCTCCAGGTTTCATTTGGGACCAACTTGTAGACTGATTGTAGTCCTTGTAGAATCTTGTCCACAGAATCAACACTTGGAAAGTCTTTAGACCAGTTAGAAACCGAAGAAGATTCCAAAGAGGGTGTGGTATTCAGTAATAGAGGTTTGTAGATATCTGAGATGCCGTAAGAATCTTTGTGGAGGAGTACATCAATGAACGAGGATTGGAATCTTGCATGTTCTGCTCTGCATGTTTTCTGCATGAAACTGAGGCATTGACCATGATGGAAAGCGGATGAATCCGGCAAAGAGAACTTAGCGGCTAGCCTGCGGAAGGGAAGTGGTCGACCAGAGTCCGGGTCACATAACGAGAAAAAAGAGTCAAGGCCTTGTTGACGCCACGTTTCATAGGGTTGGCGGTCCAGCCCCGGGGTAAAAGACGGGTTGCCTTGTATCGGGAGATGCCTAGATATGTAGGGAGACAACTTAAGGCACTTCCGGGATTCTCTCCAGGCAATGGCTGTGTCCCTCAGTAGAAGGTTGTGTTGCAATGACGGATCCAGTTGTTTCCATTTGCAGTGGAGAAGTGCAGCTAGGGAGTAGGGATGGGTCATTTCAGCTTCCAATGAATAGTTGGAGCAGCGGGATTTTTGGGATATCCAGTCTAAGCCTACCCTCAAAAGACATGCTAAGTTATACATTCTGAAATTGGGAAGACTAATACCCCCTTCGCTCCTAGGAAGGTGAAGTTTAGAAAAAGCAATGCGGGGCCTCTTACCTCGCCACAAGAATTTAGAAATCGATGAGTTTAAAAGTTTAACATCCTTATGCCTGAGGAGTAAAGGTATCGTCTGAAGGGGATACAACAGGCGTGCAAAACTAACCATTTTTACTAGGTGGCACCTTCCCAAGAGCGAAAGAGGCAGATCCATCCAGTTATCAAGTTCCTGCATAAGTTTAGTAAAGAGGGGGGGGTAGTTCAAGTGATAAAGAGATGAGGGGAGCTTCCCTATCTTAATGCCCAAGTATGTGATATGTGTGTTAGCTACCTTAAAAATAGAGTGGTTTGCCCATGTCGGAGGTGGAAGGGAGCCCAAAGGGAGTATTTCGCTCTTGGAGTAATTAATACGCAGTCCCGAGCACAGTCTGAAACGGTCAAATAATGATTTGATCGTGGGCATGTCTGAGGAAGGGTTGGCAGAAAATATCAAGACGTCGTCCGCGAAGAGGGAGGTTCTCAATTCGTGCGACCCGACTCTGATTCCGTGTAGCGGGGCGTTATATGTCAGGTATCTGGATAATGGCTCTAAAGCTAGATTAAAAAGAAGTGGGGACAAGGGGCAGCCTTGTCGAGTCCCCTTATGTAGCCGGAACTCATCAGACAGAAGGCCAGCGGCCACCAGTCTGGCAGCAGGGGAGGTGTACATGGAGCTGATCAGGTGCAGAAAAGGTCCAGTGAATCCCATATCCCCCAATACCATGGAAAGCCATTCGAAATTGACATTATCGAATGCCTTTTCGGCGTCTAGAGTAATAATAGCTAGATCGCTGGTTGGATGACATCTAGCATATTCTAACGCCATCATCACCTTCCTGATATTGATAGTTGCCGTCCTGCCCTTGACAAAGCCGGATTGTGCGGAATGAATCAGGGAGGGGATGATGTCAGCCAGTCTATTGGCTACTATTTTAGAAAGAATTTTGACGTCAAGATTAAGGAGCGAGATGGGTCTATATGACCCAGGCTCTTGCGGGTCTTTACCCTTTTTTTCTAACAACTTAATGATTGCTTGATTACCCGACGGGAGATAGGGGCCACCAGACCATATATGTTGGTAGACAGCAGCCAGAGTCGGAGTTAGAAGAGTATTTAAGGATTTATAGAATTCGCCTGATAAACCATCTGGGCCTGGGGCTTTGGAGGAGGCTAGCTTACGGATCGTGTCGGATATCTCTGAAGGGGAAATGGGGGCGTTTAAAGAGTCGAGTTGAGAGGGAGATATTTGGGTTAATTGCGTTCCGTTAAGAAAATCGCGAGCAGTGGGTCGATCAATGGGGTCCGCCGCATATAAGGAGGTATAAAAGCGGAGCATCGCCGCATTAATGCCCTTCGGAGTAGACATAACCGTGCCGTCGGGGTCGCGTAACGACGATATGATCGTGGGACGGTGAGGTCCCTTGCACATTCTGGCAAGAAGCTTGCCAGCTTTGTTGCCAAATTTATGTAGTGTGGCGTCGAAGTGAGCCCGTTTAATGGTTTCTAAGGTTTCAACCCAAGTGTCAAATGACTGCTTGGCTGCGTGCCAGGCTTCGCGATTTTCAGGGGAGTGTAAGATAGAGAGCGCTCGCTGGGCCAGATGTAATCTGGAACTGGAGGCTTTGTATTGGGACTGAGCGTGTTTCTTGAAAGAAGAGGCATACGAGATAATGCGTCCCCTAAGGAACGCCTTACCTGCGTCCCAAAACAAGTGCGGGTTGTCAACATGTATTTCGTTTGTTTGAGAGTAGGACGCCCATTCTTTCATCATGTAAGCTTGAAAGTCAGCATTATGCTGCAAGAAGGAGGGGAAGCGCCAAATTTTAGGATTAGGGTGTATGTCGGGGGTATCTAGGGTCACCGATATCGGAGCATGATCTGATATGGCTATGTCATGAATTTCCGCCGTCGGAAGGAAAGGGATTAAGTCGTTAGAACCAAAAAAATAGTCAATCCTGGAGAAGACATTGTGGGGATAGGAATAAAAGGAAAATTCCCGGTCGGTCGGGTGGTGCAGTCGCCAGATGTCATGTAGGTGGAGGGATTCCATAGTCAGCGCCAGGGTCGTGGGAGCGGAGACAGTCGAGCAGAGTATGGGCCGTGAGGAGGAAGATTTGTCGTCTGCCGGGTGAGCGACAGAATTAAAGTCACCCCCTACCAGGTGTGGGAGGTGTGGGAAGCGTAAAAGCCAACTGGTCAGCGTGCCAAAAAAGGGTTTCGTGGGACTATTAGGAGCATAGACATTTGTAATAGCAAGTTCCTTGGTCCCTATGAGGGCCCTGATAGTGAGGAGTCTGCCCTGTTGATCTGTGTCAGTAGATAGGATCTTACAAGGGAGATTCTTATTGATGAGAATAAGAACCCCTGCTTTTCGACCTACAGCCTCAGAGCCCGCCACCTCGCCTACCCAGAGTTTCCTCATCCGGACAAAGTCCGATGAGGAGAGATGGGTTTCCTGTAGCAGCGCTACGTCTGTTTTGAGTCTCTTGAGGTGACGCAATACCTTCATGCGTTTGTTGGGGGAACGGAGCCCTTTAACGTTCCACGAGACTATTTGTAGCATGGTGGATCGTTAAGTGCAGTGATAGCGGGAACCAATAATGCCATGTGCGTGGGAGGACCCGTGGCATAAAGCAGCAGGAGCTTCGCTCCAGAGAGGGCCAGGATAAACCTTGGTATAGTGACATCATGGGGGGAATAAATTAGGTACGAGTGCAGCTGTATAAAGGGAAGAAGGAATGGACGGGAAAGGGAGTGGCAAACAGGCCAAACAAAACAACTCACTGTGAACTTCACTTTTTTCCGCATGGGGGTCACTGTGTAGACCAGCTCCCAGAACCAGGCCATCAAACTGATAGAAAATACGGCTGCCCTAGAGAAGGAGTGTGACATGCCGTCACCCCAGGCAAGGATCAGAATGAAATGAGATGGTCCGCACAGAAGACTCCACAAGGGGAACTAGTGGGTGTAACCTGAAAGAGGAAAATGAGAGGAGAAATACAAATATTGAAAAAGGAGGAATAAAATAAAACAGTTCTAATAATACAATAAACAGAATATCCATAGGCCGAGGGCCCATGAGTCATGGTAAAGACATAGGATCAGATAGTGCAGCGCCCAGTGCCAGTTATGGCCCTGGGCAGATAATACCTTATGGGCGCGCACACGTGCGCGGGTGGTCCAGGATGGGAGTAAGTCAAAACAGAAGCCATTTCTACCAGGTGAAAACGGATGGTAGTGAAGGCTGTGCCTCTACAAAGAAGGGAGAACAATAAAAGAAAAAACACGGTTCAAGTGTTCATCAACGTGCATTTAGAGCGTGTGGAGCGGGACCTGAGGCCCTGAAGCGCTTGGGGGAATCCTTCCGAGGGCTCCTCTGGTCAAGAGCTCTATTGACAGGGGCTGCCTTGGGAACCGGGCTCAGTGGAGGACCCGAGCGTAGCGATTTCAGAAAACGCGATGCATCTTCGGGGTCTTGGAAGGAGATTTGTTCTCCATTGGGTGCTTTGATCCGTAGGATAGCCGGAAATGCAAGCGTGAATTTCAATTGCCGTTGGAATAGTTCCGTACAGATATGTTGAAAGGCCTTCCTCTTCTTGGAGACATCCACTGAATAGTCAGCAAAAATCAGGATTTTGACTCCATCAATTTGAAGCGATCTGGACTGACGATACTGCTGCAAAATGGAGGCTTTGTCTGCGTAATTTAGATATATAGCAATAATCGGGCGCGGGGACTTGCGATCCGAATTTGGTGCCCCCACACGGTGTGCTCGTTCCACGACGAAGGGGCCCCCCAGGCCCAGAGCCTCCGGGATGCGGTTTGCACATAAGTCTGATATGGCAGAATGGGGAAGCGACTCGGGGATACCTACAAAACGCAGGTTGCTCCTCCTGGACCTATTCTCGAGGTCATCGAGCTTTTCCAAGATAAATTTGTTGGTTCTGTCCTGGGCTTGTTCCAGGGACTGCGTTTGGTATAATTCTTCCTCTAATGTGGAGATGCGACTTTCGGCCTCATTAAGTCTGGATGCGTGTTCCCCGAGTTGGGCTTGAACTTTATGCATGCCCTGGGTGACAGCTTTTTCAACAGAGGCCGCTATCATAGGGGAAAGGAGAGCAGCAACAGCTTGTGCCAGAAGCTCTGTCTGTGGGTCCTGCAGCGGTGGGGATGGCAGAGCATGCGGCATAGTCACAGGTGCTACAGGCCCAGGTGCTTGCGTGGAGGCAGGTGAATGCAAGGAAAGGGGTGTCTTGGAGGCCATCTGGCCTTGCGCTGGGTCTCCTACCTCCATTGCTGGTGCCTGCTCTTCCGGGTAGGCCGCGCAGGCCGGAGCGGTGGCCGGAGCGGTGTAGGCCGAAGCCGGGGCCTCGATTTGTGGCGCGGCCTGCCGCGCGGTGGCGGCCGCGTACGAACGCGGCCCGGTTTTTTCAACGAACCAGTCCATCGTGGAGCCGGTATCGTGAGGAAGATGGCTGGCCGGTGAAACGGGCGAAAACGCCTGATTTAGAGCTGATTTGGAGGCCGGTCTGCGGGAGCTGTGTGACGGGACAGCTACTCCATACGGCGCCGGAACCGGAAGTAAATTTATTTTCTTAAATTGCCCCCACAGTATTTATTATAGCTGGAACTGAAATTAACCTTAAATCTTTGTATTCACAATGCAGTTAAATAAGATCAGTGGCAAAGCAATTCTAACTGTACATGCTGTATTTTGCTTAGAACTAAAATTGTCTTTAAACTTTTGCATTCACAATAATAAAAAGATTAACAGTAGCACAAGTATGAGCTACACTTTGCACATTTTATTTTAAAAAGTCATTTGTTTATGAAATATAATTTGTTAATATAATTTGAAAATAAAATGTTAAAATAAAAATAATAATTTGTTAAAATAAAGCAGTTTTGTAAAAATGGTTTTAGGCTGGGTTCACACTGCTGCGGTTTATGAGATCGGATGTGATTCGCACCGCACTGCATAGCAAATCACACCTGATCTCTTGTGCGATGCGAGTTCAGCCATACAGATAGTATGGCTGAATTTGCATCGCATCCGGCCCAAACTCGCACAGGACCCTTTTTTTGGTCCGCAGCAGAATTGGATCGGATGGGTGTTCACACCATGCGATCCGATTCCTGTCCGAGTTTGCAGATCGCGCTGCCATATGCGAACTGATCTGGGGGTGTCATTAACTTTTCACTGACACTCCCAGCCGTTCGCATAGGGCAGTGTGAACTGCCGCCGGGAGGCATGCGATGCGGGAACATCCACAGTAGATTTGCAGCGTCCCCGCATCGCTGCAGTGTGAACCCAGCCTAAATGTGTTATTTTCCTTTTAGAAAATGAAGATGAGTGGCTCAAGCACTATTCCCATCACTATGAGTCAAATATCATCTTTAATATGAATCACTATCAAACTATTTATAATAAGTATGTCAAGAAAAGCACAATGAAATTATACTTGTCCACAAGCAGTTGCTGAGGAGGGATAAACCAAACAAAATTTGTCAAAATATGTTTTTGGCAAAAAATCGGAGCATTTTGATTAAATACTTTGGAGTCAGTAAGGAGGGCAAAATATATTTTTGTGGTTCTTAAAAGGGCTCTGTCAAATCTGAAAGAAATGCTAACAGCAGGTCCCTGTATCAACAGACCTCTCTGGTGGCTTACGCCTCCTGCTTTTCCAGGCAACAGCTTCTAGCAAAGTATTCAGCATTCAACACTTTCAGACCTGCCAGGTTTCGGTGTACCCTGCTGTGCGATTTGGTTCCTTCCTCTGACATTACATAACTGCTGTGTCCTGTAGTCATGTTTGGGGATTGGGGTTAAACCATGGTGTATGTTTAAAAAAATGCTAACAGCATAGACACAATTGGCCATATTGTAATAATTCCCCATTGTACTATAACAATTGCCATTTTTTTGACTATTTATTGTCAAGGCAGCACTGTTTGCTCAGAGGACCACATTGCTATAATATCCTGCAGACCATGCTACTATTTTCTGTATGTATCATCATGCTGCCCTATGTGCACTGATATTAAACCTTTAAAGAGTAATTCCACTTTTGTGTGAAAAAAGATCCCCTCTGGGTGATATACAATATACATCGCAAGGGTTTTAAAAAACTGTTTTTGATAAGCTGATGCACTGGCAGGGCTCCAATGAGGAAAATTACAGTGTCTGCTTCCCTTTTTTTTGTTGCAGAGGATGCCTAAAATCTGACTTGTATCTTAGCCTAGACTTCTGGGAAAATCAATGAGGCAATCACACAGTCAGGAAATTACTTCTCTGGGGGTCAACTGTGTATGGAACTCCTTCAGGTTACCATGCTACATTGAATTTTACAGAACATTTTACAGAAAATGTCAGCACTGCAGATTGAAAGGAAATATAATTTTAAATAGCAATAAATTACAATATGGAGCGTGTTGCAATTGCATATGCTATATTATTACTTTTTTTATATTTGTATTATATTTTTTTCCTATGGAAGTGGAGTTACGCATTAAATCCACTGTAGTATACTACACAGAGTGCACTACTTAACCGGTTCCCAACCTGCGCACGCCGATGTACGTCGGCAGAATGGCACCGGCAGGCATATTGGCGTACAGGTACATCCAATCTCTAATGCCGCCCTGCCATCGTGAACGCACCGCCTGCAGCACCCTCGCATGCTGGTCGGGACCCTCATGAGTCCGGTCGCGGGTCCTGCGGACGCGATCGCCGTGGGGATACCTGCGATCATCTCACGGGGCGGCTGAACGGAGAGATGCTGTTGTAAACAGCATCTCACCGTTCTGCCTAGCAACTAGTGACGCTGATCTCTGCTCCATGTGATTGGAGCAGAGATCAGTGTTCACTAAATGAAAGCCCAGCCCCCCCACAGTTAGTAACACACCCCTAGGAACACTTAACCCCTACACTGCCACCCACTGGTTAACCCCTTCACTGCCAGTGTCATTTACACAGGAAAAAAATAAAAACATCAGGGGTGATCAAATACCACCAAAAGAAAGCTCTATTTGTGGGAAAAAAAGGACATCAATTTTGTTTGGGAGCCACGTCGCACGACCGCGCAATTGTCAGATAAAGCGACGCAGTGCCGAATCGCAAAAAGTGGTCTGGTCTTTGACCAGCAAAATGGTCCGGGGCTGAAGTGGTTAAAATGCATACATATTCATTTTCTTTTTTTTTGTTGTAAGTCATAGTAAACACTTGTGTTTTCTGGGCATTGTGGTGCAAATTACAACCCATTATCTCCTATGGGTACCCCTCTGATTCACAGATGCATTCCGTTCTGAACACAAATTCCCTCCTTCTCCTCACTACACCTCCCCCTCCCCCCCTCTCCCTACTCACTGATCCACAGCTAAAACGCAGAGGAACCTCTGAACAACTGATTTTTATCTTCGCAGTGAAACCGGAGCTTCAATTCGCAATGCACATGTGTGAACTTGGGCTAATACAACTCTTCTTGTAAAGTAAGCCCAAATGACATGTTCAGAGCTATAGGATAGTCCAGTAGCAATTATTTTGTAAACATAAAATTTAATTGCAGTATTCTGTTTCTATGAAAATAGAGTATTTAACCACTTCAATACAGGGAACTTTTGACCCCTTCCTGCCCAGGCCAATTTTCAAGTTTCCGTGCTGCTGCACTTTGAATGACATTTGCGTGGTCATGCACCACTGTACCCATGTGAGTGAGTGACTTGTATAGCACTACCTATGCGAACTGAATTGCTTCAGGGTGCTTTCTTGGCACCAGAGTCCATCTGTGGTCCTTTACCCCGTAAGGTCCTGACATGCTTATAAACACATACAACATTGACATACACATACACATATTAAGGCCAATATTTTGTTTTTTTAGACAAGGTCTAATTAACCTACCAGCATGTCTTTGGAGTGTGGGAGGAAACTGGAGTACCTGCAGGAAACCCACGCAGGCACAGGGAGAACATGCAAACTCAAGGCAGATGGTGTTGTGGTTGGGATTTGAACCAGTGACCCTTTTGCTGCTAGGTGAAAGTGCTAACCACTACACCACTGTGCTGCCATTTTAATCATTTTTTCATACAAATAGAGATTTCTTTTGGTAGTATTTAATCACCACAATTTTTTGCTAAATGGATGGAGAAAAACCACACAATTTGCTTTGGTGAAAATAACCCATATCATTGTATATTATTTAGTCTGTAGAAAAGTTATAGTACACAAACTAAAGGCTTATCTAATTTCTTGAGGTCCAAAAATGCCAGGACAGTCCAAATACTCCCCAAATGACTCATTTTTTGAAAAGTAGACAGTCCAAAATATTTAGTAAGAGGCATGGCGAGTTTTTTGAAGTTGTAATTTTTTTCCCAAAATGTAAAATGAAGAAATAAAAAAAAAATATCTTTTTTTTTTTTTTTTATACATACTGACACCAGTGCAATACAGTATCGTAATAAAATTTGATGAACTATTATCCTGGCTTGAAAAATCTCCCATAAACTGATGGATCAACATGGGACGTGGGCACAAACAATTAAAAAATTGCTTACAGTGAGCGGTTTACCCATTGAAATGATAGTGAATCACAACAATTAGAAGTCCCAATCTCAGAAGAAGAACTAATACAACCCATTAAATCTCTCAAATCAGGGAAAAGCCCAGGCTCAAGTGGCTTTACTGCACACTACTACAAATCCTTCTCCACACTCCTGGTACCATACCTCTTGAAAACTTTCAATCATCTACAAGACCCCCAAGAGATCCCAAGGGATTTGCTGAGAGCACATGTTAAAGTGTTGCCCAAAACCAAATAAAGATCCATTAGATTGATCAAATTATAGATCAGTTTCATTACTTAATCTTGACTTGAAATTATTTGTAAACTGTTTAAGGCCATTATTACACCAGTTAATTGAACCAGAACAGGTAGACTTTATGCCAGGCAGAGAGGCCAGGGACAATGTGACCAAAGCTCTAAACCTCATCCATAAAACGCAAACGGATGATTTTGAAGGCATGTTAATCTCCACAGACGCGGAGAAATCCTTTGATCGGGACTTTCTACTTGCTACACGTACACATATTGGATTGACACCACACATGTTATCATGGATAGTGACCCAGTATCATAACCCTACCGCGAAAATAATGATCAATGGTGCCCTATTGGATACGGTCTTTATTCGTAATGGAACACAACAAGGTTTCCCTCTATCCCCATTGTTCTTCGTTCTCATCCTAGCGCCATTAATCCATACAGTGAATAACTCACCATCCATACATGGCTTTAGGAGGTATAACTTACAAATCTGCAGCTTATGCAGATGATCTCCTGTTTTTCATAACCCAGCCACATATCACTATGCCAAAATAATGCAACATGTTCACACATTATAGTTACATTTCCAACTTCAAAATAAACTATAAAGCTCTGAAGCTCTGAATCTGTCCCTAAAAGATAACAAAAAAGCTACCACACATAATAATTGTACTTTTAAATGGGAAGAAAGGGCCCTTAAATACCTGGGGATATGGTTGACGCCAAAACCTGACTCACTTTATGCAATGAACTTTAAACCTCTATTACAAGCTATAACTAGGGACTTAAGAAATATTTTAAAGACATAGTTTCTCTATGGTTTGGCAGAGTGGCAATAATTAAGATGATTGTTTTACCTAGAATTCTGTATTTTTTCCAGACCATCCCAATCCTACTACCAATGAGCTTGCTAAAAAAACACGCATTAGTCTCTAATTACTCACCAGAGTCAAAGATAGCGGAGGAATGGGATGGGAATGGGACTTGAATTATCGATTGGACGTGTCATGCAGACAATAATATAGGGCCAATACTAGTGACATATTCACCATAGATACCTTGGGACTTGTGCCCTAATCAGTTGAAGCAACATCCTCTCATAGGGGCCACACTCAAAAATCTACAAAAAGTTATTCAGATCTCTGAACTACATCACCAGGACTTTTAACACCGCTGAGCTCCAATTCAGACTTCATGCCAAGAATGAATATGTCATTACAGCTGTACACAGGTAGGGATAAACCCCTTTTGGCCCCACACTGTTTTAGGGGAGGCAGATTGAAAGCAATGTTGGAAATCCAAACAGAAAGGGGACAACCAAGTATGACAAATTGGGAATATCGCCAGATTCATAGCTATGTTTCAGGCTCCAAAAGAGAGAATCACCTTGTGAGACCCCTAACCCCATTTGAGACAGTGTGCCTTAAAGCGGTCAAAAATGAAAAAAAATATTTTATCAACTTATGCCTGGTTACAGTCAGACCCCCATATCTCAGGAACTGAACAAACACAAACAGTTTTGAGAATCTGCACTAAATACCACTTTTAGCAAGGATCAGTGGCTACATGCATGTGTTTTGGCACATGAATGCGCAATTAGCACACGCCTACAGGAGACATCTTATACTCCTGACAGATGTGATCAGGCGAAAGGCACATTGCAACACATATGGTGGGATTGCATCCTGATACAGCCATTCTTGCAGAAAATCCGTGAGATCATAAAGCTCATTGCAGAAACATCAATCCAACTAACCGCAGCTTACTGTCTGCTTCACATTCCTAATTGCTCAATGAAAAAATATAAACAATCACTGACTGGTTTCTTACTCAATGCTGCAAAATTGGTGAAAACTGGAAAACCACAATCACTCCCACAATTAAAGAGTGGCATACAAGGTACACAATCTTTACACTATGGAAGAAATAAGGGCAACAGCTTGTCTTCAAATATTCTAAAGAATATGACTTGTTGAAAAAAATTTACTCTGGCAACCCTTGGACTGCTGTTTTCTATTTCCTAATTTCCTTCTTTCATCCTCGTTCAATCCTGTTACCTAATCTATACCACTCAGTTTTCTTCGTAAAATATACATGCATAGAGTGTATAATGAATAAACATTTCTGAACAAATAAAATAATTGGTGGGACGGTGATTTTTTAGTATTTTTTACATACTATGATTGTTTATAAGCAAACATTTTTTTTTCTAAATTAAATCTTATCATTCAGTGTATACTAATGTGATTAGCTGTAATTTTCCATAGCTAATCACATGGTAAAGTTGGGCTGTTATTGGCCATGTCTGTACCATGTGATCACTGTGACCAAACACAGAAATAAACACAATAATACTTTCATGGTCAGGGGTCGGGCTCAGAGACCAGTAGCTATAGCAGCATAGGGACTCCAACTGACCAGCAGGATTGGTATACTAGCAGATCACCCTTGCAAATAACCCCCACCTGAGGTGCAGAGTCTAAGTACTAACTGGTGTTCACCAGAGCTCCTGGTGGTGGAGACGGGTTTAGCTGCATGTTAGTACTAGGTTTTGGTTCTTAGGATCGCCCTACTAGGAGGTGAGAAACCTGTGTCCAGTAGTGGATATATCAGGTAAGGGTCAAACAGAAGCATAGTCAGTAAACAAGCCAAAGGTCAGTAACCAGTAGTTGCAAGTTGGGATCATGCAGGAGCCCAGTCAAGGAACAAGCAAAGGGTCAGTAACGAGTGGTAGTAAAGATGTTGGCGGCAGTAGGAAAGACAAAAGCAAGATACTGGCTGGAGAGAGCACAATAATCTGGCAAAACAAGTGCAGAGACATGGCTTGAAGTTCATGGGAGGAGCAAAGAGTTCAAGGTTGAGGACAAACAAGGTTCAAGAGATTGTCCAGAGAAATGTCAAGCATTCCAGGTGGCTCAGCAAGAAGAGATATTGCCTGACACAGCAGAGGTTCCATTCCAATTTCAAATTCAGACCCTGACAAGTACACAATGGATAGCATGAATGGACACCATCCTTTGCTTGCAATTGCCATGCGATGGGTCAAAGTGAACATATAGTAACAGCAGTACCCGGAACACTGACCTATCATCCGCTTAGCCTGGTATACACAGTGGGTGACAGATTGTGCTTCTGTGGCCTGTGGGGAGTGCACAAGGCACGATCCTGGGAGGATATCATATGATGTCCACCCAGGATGGAAGAGCTCCTGCTCCGCTGTCATTTTACAATAGGCCGGGTAGGAAGCAGGTAATTTACTGTTAATATTTTAGACCCTATATTTTTAGTAACTGTTTTGGTAAAACAAAAGCAAACCAAAAACACTTTAATCCATTATGTGTGCTCTGTAATAGCACTCACCCAAAATTAAAAAGTAACCTGCAGCCTAGCAACTTTTTTACAATAAGAGATTGATGTTTGAGTGGCCTTGACCTGAAGTTGCTATTCTAGATATTAACCACTTTCTGCCCATGTTATAGCTGAAAAACGGCTACAGCATGGGTTTCCTTTGTACATGGACATCCTCCCCTGATTGCGCTGCCTACAACTCAGCTGATCACAGATCGAGGCAAAGGGTCAGTCACAGTGGCCCTTTACCACATGATCAGCTGTCAGTCAATGCTGATCACAGGATGTAAACATGAGTCGGTTATCGGCTTTTTTCCCCTCGTGCTGACAGCATGAGTAGAGAAGAAAGCCAATAACCCCCTTATGTTAAAGGGACATCAGCACTGATAATCAGGGCATTGATTAATAGTGTCCTGATTATCAGCTCAGTCCCACCAGTGCCCACCACTGCTGCCAATTAGTGTCCACCAATTCTGCCAATCAGTGCCCACGAGTGCTGCCAATCAGTGCCCATCAGTGCCACCTATCATTGCTCATCAGGGCCGCCTGTCAGTGTAGCCCATTAGTGCCGCCCCATTAGTGCCCATCCATGCAGCTTATCATTGCAGCCTCGTCAGTGAAGGAGAAAAATTACCTGTTTGCAAAATTTTATAACAAACTATGAAAAATGTTTTTTTCTCTTTAGCAACATTTTCTGCCTTTTTTGTTTCAATTATTTAGCAAAAAACAAAAAGCCCAGTAGTGATTAAATACCACCAAAAGAAATCTCTATCTGTGTGAAAAAATTCTAAAAATATCATTTGATTACAGTGTTGCATGACCGTGCAATTGTCATTCAAAGTGTGATAGTGCTGAAAGCTGAAAATTGACCTGGGCAGGAAGGGGATAAAAGTTAGACATATGCAGTGCCAAAAAATGTGTTCATTTTCATTTCATCCATTTTTTTTTTTGTTTTTCGGGTCATTCCTTATGATCAAAATTCTTTATTTTGAATAAATTTGGAAATTTGGAAATTTGGAATTTGAAAATTCCGAAGTCCAAAAATCTGAAAATCCGGAAAATTAGAAAATTTGAAAATCTGAAATAGTAACTAACTAATAATAACTTATTGGAATTTCCTTTAAAATGTGGCTGTTAGTGAAGGTAACAAATACAAAGGAATCCAAAGTTACGGATTATCCGAAATAACAAATTTTGCATCTAAGCTAATGGAACATAGCAAATTAATAATAATAATAAGAAGAAAACATTTTTATTATTATTGTTATTATTATTATTAGTAGTAGTAGTAGTAGTATTAATTATTATTTATTTGTTACGTTCCATTCATTTAGATTTGGCATTCGTTATTTTCGTTTTTATTTTTGGATTTTCAAACTTTCAGATCTTTTGGATTTTCACATTTCCTGAATTTCCATAATTTCCAAATCTTGGAATTTCCAAATTTTTGATTTTCAGACTTTCAAATTTCAGATTTTTCGAATTTCCGAATTTTCAGTTTTTTCGAATTTCGTAAAAAAAAAAATGTTAAACAGGTTTTCGTTAACTCGAATATTTCCAAATGAACAAATTTGTCGAATTTTGTCGAAGAACTAATTTGTGACAAAACAAATTGCACATGTCTAGTAAAAGTACCCAGTAGGCAAGTGGTTAACTGCAGTGCCACCCTCTGGTGAAATTTGATAATGAGACCCCACTATACAGATATACAGTAGTTACCGTATTTATCAGCGTATAACACGCACAGGTGTATAACACGCACATTCATTTTAAGAGGGAAGTTTCAGGAAAAACTTTAATTTTTGTATTGGCGTATAACACGCACACGCTATTTGCACCCGATTCTTATGGTGAAAAAGTGAGTGTTATACGCCAATAAATACAGTATGTATAAACAGTAATTTTCTGAATGATCAAATACCAACCTGCTGTGCAATGAAAATACCAGCAGGATAAATGTGTCATTGTTATTTACTAGAGAACTGTGAAGCCTGGGACCTGTCTATGTTAGTATATAGAGAAATTAGGAACAGATGGGAAATGTTATTTAAACTAAAATTTCCTTACTAACACATAAAAATGTATGTTTTTTGCCATGATTATGAGAAGTGTGTGATGCAGCAGATGTTCAGATGGAGGGTTCTGAACACCTGTTAGCAGGCTGCACGAGCAACCTCGAGAGTTTTTAAGAGTCTCACGTGAATAATAAGCCCCTGAACGAGAAACTGGCAGTTTGGACAGAATTTTTTTAGCACATAGCACAGCTTGAGGGCTTTAAGGCCATGATCTTCACAGAAATTTATGTTTTCTGCATGGTGTTTTGTTTATTTGTAAAGATGATATCCCTGCTTTCTTAGAACAAAATAAAGTTTTAATAAGTTTTAAAATATATTTACAATATTAAGCCAGCCTGATTATTAAAATAATATACCTTTTAATTTGTAAACGTAGCTATTATTATGATCATAATTCATTTATGAAAAAAAGTTTTTATAATTGCAACACAGGTAAAATAAACCATGCCTACTCCAGAGTTCTAGTGTTTCTATACATAGTACACGCAGAATATGCCAGAATGTATCACTATTTATTTTTTCATTGTCATAATAACTTTTGCAATTTCATGTAAAGTACTGTTGCCAAGCTTCCTTCCTGGAGAGTTTTTGGAGGAAAGTGCCACGCAGGAACAAAGCTCCGCTAATTAGCTTGGAGCCTGCCTGTCTGATGGGGGCTATCAGCGAAGAAAATGAGAAGCAATCAATAAAAGCTTCTGTCTCAAGAAAACATCAAAAGAAACTGTCAAGATGTGTGGAAAAACAACAACACATTACTGTCTGTGTGCCAAAGCTCCCCACCCTTTCGACAGAAAAAAAAAAACACCATGCTTCATAAATGTCTGGTGATTGTGAGACGGCTGAGGTAAATCTTAACCCTGTCTTAAAAAGTGAACTAGATGGATTATTAGAACTATAAGTATGTAAAATATTTCCAGCATTTTTTCTAGAGGTCTCTGAAAAGCACAGAAATATTCTAATAACCAACCAAGGTGGAGGAAAGATTTTGATGTTGGTATCTATTATTTAGAATTAAGAAAGCTCCTTTAGAAAAAAGCTATCCATGAGATGAAAGCATGGCATGTTTTCAGTTTGGATTTAATTAGATGAATTTCATTTTATGGCATATTGTATGAGAATAAGGATATATGTAACTGAAGCTATTAATGTGCTCACTAGAAAATGGCTTACGCAGGCAGATGGGTGTATAAAGTCGTCTAAGCCCTTGTACACATGGTCGGAGATTCCGACAGAATGTGTCCGATCGGACCGTTTTGTCGGATATTCCGACTGTGTGTGGTCTACATCGGACTGTTTCCGTTGGAGTATCTGACGGACCAAGTTTTCCAACTAAAATTTTCCGACAAAATGCTCCGATCGGACATACTCCGATCATGTGTAGAGAATTCCGATCGGACAAAGTGCCACGCATGCTCAGATCAAATTCCTACACCAAAGCTATTGGCTACTAGCGTGAACGTAGTCCCGTCGTAATGAAATAACGTCATCATGACGGATTTTCCAACAATTTGGTTGTCAGAAACTCTGACTGTGTGTACAAGGGCTTATACAGTGGTGTGAAAAAGTGTTTGCCCCTTTCCTCATTTCCTGTTCCTTTGTATGTTTGTCACACTTAAGTGTTTCGGAACATCAAACCAATTTAAACAATAGTCAAGGACAACACAAGTAAACACAAAATGCAATTTGTAAATGAAGGTGTTTATTATTAAAGGTGAAAAAAAATTCAAACCACCATGGCCCTGTGTGAAAAAGTGATTGCCCCCCTTGTTAAAACATACTATAACTGTGGTTGTCCACACCTGAGTTCAATTTCTCTAGCCACACCCAGGCCTGATTATTGCCACACCTGTTCACAATCAAGGCATCACTTAAATAGGAGCTGCTTGACACAGTAAGGTCCACCAGAAGATCCTTAAAAGCTACACATCATGCCGAGACCCAAAGAAATTCAGGAACAATTGAGAAAGAAAGTAATTGAGATCTATCAGTCTGGAAAGGGTTATAAAGCCATTTCCAAAGCTTTGGGAATCCGGCGAACCACAGTGAGAGCCATTATCCACAAATGGCGAAGACATGGAACAGTGGTGAACCTTCCCAGGAGTGGCCGGTCGCCCAAAATTACCCCAAGAGCGCAGCGACGACTCACCCAAGAGGTCACAAAAGACCCCACAACAACGTCCAAGGAACTGCAGGCCTCACTTGCCTCAGTTAAGGTCAGCGTTCATGCCTTCACCATCAGGAAAAGACTGGGCAAAAATGGCCTGCATGGCAGAGTTCCAAGGAGAAAACCACTGCTGAGCAAAAAGAACATCAAAGCTCGTCTCAATTTCTCCACAACACATCTTGATGATCCCCAAGACTTTTGGGACAACATTCTGTGGACCGATGAGACAAAAGTGGAACTCTTTGGAAGTTGTGTGTCCAAGTATATCTGGCGTAGAAGGAACACTGCATTTCATAAAAAGAACATTGTACCAACAGTAAAATATGGAGGTGGTAGTGTGATGGTCTGGGGCTGTTTTGCTGCTTCAGGACCTGGAAGACTTGCCGTGATAAAAGGAACTATGAATTCTGCTGTCTACCAAGAGATCCTGAAGGAGAATGTCCGACCATCTGTTCGTGTACTCAAGCTGAAACGAACTTGGGTTCTGCAGCAGGACAATGATCCTAAACACACCAGCAAGTCCACCACCGAATGGCTGAAGAAAAACAAAATGAAGACTTTGGAGTGGCCTAGCCAAAGTCCTGACCTGAATCCTATTGAGATGTTGTGGTATGACCTTAAAAAGGCCGTTCATGCTCGAAAACCCTCTAATGTAACTGAATTAGGACAATTCTGCAAAGATGAGTGGGCCAAAATTCCTCCAGGACGCTGTAAAAGCCTCATTGCACGTTATCGCAAACGCTTGGTTGCAGTTGTTGCTGCTAAGGGTGGCCCAACCAGTTATTAGGTTTAGGGGGCAATCACTTTTTCACACAGGGCCATGATGGTTTGGATTTTTTTTTCACCTTTAATAATAAACACCTTCATTTACAAATTGCATTTTGTGTTTACTTGTGTTGTCCTTGACTATTGTTTAAATTGGTTTGATGTTCCGAAACACTTAAGTGTGACAAACATGCAAAGGAACAGGAAATGAGGAAGGGGGCAAACACTTTTTCACACCACTGTAGTTGTGAACAGTGTAAAGATAGGTGCTAAACCTTCCCTTCAATTTTATCAGTCAGTATTCTATTTTCAGAATATACAAATCTTAATAATAACAGTGTTTATATCTTTCCAGTAAGCATTTAAAGTGAATCATTCAATATATATGCATATTTCCTGTCTCAGCCTCATGCCAGCACAACCTCGAGTCAACTCTGCCCCTTGACCCTGTAAGACATCCCTGACAAGACAGATAAAAGACAGGCAGTACCTCATGCAGATGTTCTTATTCTGTCCTTGCTGCAGACATTCCTGTTGTACTGCCTGCCATGAGTCCCTGCGGTGGAAAGTCCCTTGTTGAGGGTAAATCCCTCTGATAGTGGCTCTCCTAGTGCCATAGTAGGGCGCAGGCTAAATGCCTTATGTTGCGCGGATGGCGGCCATCCTGGGCTTCTCTTTCTTTAGTTTTCCCCCTAGGCATGGTTCTGGCTTAGGGCAGCTATAGGGGATGTTCCTTATATTCTCTTCCATATGGGTCTGGCATGCGTGTCAGGCTAGCCAGGCACGGGGAAGTGATGTCAGGCCCGGTTTCTGTCTAGGCTCCCTTCTTTTCCCGGGTGCTTAACTTTTACCTGTATCCCAGGTTTAAAGCTGTGGTGGTGTTTTGTGATTTGTGACTGTCAGCAATCATGAATTGGACACACAGGCCGGTAAGCATGGATCTGGAACATCATACCCTCCATTTTTTCACCTACCCTGCCCTCCACCTTAGAAAGGGAATTAGGGGATCTTTATATCATATTTTTCTCTGCAGCCTGCTGACAGTCTCCTTGAGGGTACATTTTTGCTTGAGCCTTGCCTAGCCGGTAAGTGGCGGATGTTTAACCACTTGCCGACCGGCTCAACTGATTTACGTTGGCAAAGTGTGGCCAGTGGGCGTGACCGCCGCTGGTCACGTGCGATCGTGGACACAAGAGCCAGAATGGGGATTTGTGTAAACACCCAAATCCCTGTTCTGACAGGGTAGAAGAAACACATCTGCTGTTTGTAGTAATTACAAACAGTGATAGGTCTCCTCCCCCATTCAGTCCCACCTCCCCCACAGTAAGAAACACTCACGAGGAAACACATGTAACCCCTTGATAGCCCCCTACTTTTAACCCCTTCCCTGCCAGTGACATTTACACAGTAATCAGTGCATGTTATAGTTCTGATTGTTGTATAAATGTCAATGGTCCCAAAAATGTGTCAAAAGTGTCCGATCTGTCCGCCGCAATGTTGCAGTACCACATCACTGCTATTACTAGTAAAAAAATAATAATAAAAATGCCATAAAAAGTCCATAAATCTTTCTCATAGTTTATAGACGCTATAACTTTTGCACAAACCAATCAATACATGCTTATTGCTATTTATTTTTTTTACCAAAAATATGTAGAAGAATACATATTGGGCTAAACTGATGAAGAAATTTGTTTTTTAAAAACATTTTTGGGGATATTTATTAATAGCAAAAAGTAAATATTTTTTTTCAAAATTGTTTCTTTTTTTGGTTAATAGTGCAAAAAGTAAAAACCGCAGAGGTGATCAAATACCACCAAAAGAAAGCTCTATTTGTGGGAAAAAAAGATGTAAATTTTGTTTGAGTACAGAGTTCCCTGACCACGCAATTGTCAATTAAAGCGATGAGGAACTGTATTGGAAAAAATGGCCTGTCAGGAAGGGGATAAATCTTTCTGATCCTTAAGTGATTAAAAAAATAAAATAAAAACAAAATAAATAAAAAAAAGATTTTATTTCGTTCCCTATCCTGTTCTTCCTTTAGCCCAGGATGAGCTTGCCAATTCCTGTACAAGAGGCACTGAAAACTGTGATAAGGGAATGCTTAGTGGGTCTGAGGTTTCCTCTATCACTAATGGTTCCTCCTTATTGCAAGGGGAGAGGTCCTTCACTCAGAAGCCACAAGAAAGCAATTTCTTCCTCTAGTGATCATCATTCTCCTTCTCTTCGGACTTCCCACTCCAAGGCAAAGTCAAAACACCTTCCCATTCAGCACAGCCCTTCAGAAGAGACTGCAGGCCCATCTTCTAGGCGTCATTGACCACCTACCAATCATAGGCCAGCTGCTTCAGCCAATATGGTTGCCAATACTCGTTGAGCTTGCTGTGCGTTACCATTACCATCTAAATGCCTTTTTGGTCAATGAGGAGATCAAATTGTACATTAAAAGAGTGGAAGAAGGAGTAAAGACTCTGGTACCAGTCCCTTCTGGTATAAGAGGAACTAATCACCATAGCAAAAGGGCAGAAGACTCTCCTGAACCTGGAGCTATTAGTTCTGACTCAGAGTTTGGCCAGGAGGTCTTAGACACATATTCTTTTGAATTTTCTCTAGTACCCTCATTTACCCTCATTTATATCAGCAGGCCATCGATTGGGAGGAATAATCCTCAAGCAGAAGCCAAAGAAATATTACCCAAATCTAAAGAGGGAGCTTACAAAATTTCCTTTCATAGCGGAAATTAAGGAGTTAATGAAGGAGGAGTGATCTAGGCCGGACAAAAGACCGACACTGTAAAATAGAGTCAACAATTTGTACCCATTCCAGCTATCAAATGTGGAGCCGAGGGATACCCCTCCTAAAGAGGATGCGTCTTTACAGCGCCTTACAAGGCATATCATCTTACCATTGGAGAAAACTGTTTATTTTAAAGATTCTATGGAGTGGAAGGCTGACTCGGAACTGAAGAAGGTCTTCACCACTGCAGGGGATGCTTGCAGGCCAGCTGTGGTCCTGACCTCAATTGCCAGAGCTATTAGGGTCTGGGCTTTTTATTGTGGAGTCAGCATTAGCCTGAATCTATTTATGGGCACTGTAGCCAGGGCCGTCTTTAAGGCAGGGCAAAAGGGTCAGTTGCCCTGGGCCCTGTCATTCTTGTGGGGCCCAGAGTAGCTGCCTCATACTTGACAACTATCCCAGTTTAAATTCCCTTGTCCCTTGAGGTTTTAGTCCTGTGCTGTGTCCCGATATCTCAGTTTGAAGTGCTGCTACTAATGTTGCTCAGCTCTGCCCTATTGTTGCAGATGACTCACCTGCAGACCCTGTGTTTACATGTAAAAAAAACGGCATTCATATGTAAATAGCTGCTGCATTACTAAGTAAATATCTATGGCTGGCAGCATTGACATGTAAATAAAGGTGGCATTCATATGTATATCATGCCCCCCTGCAGTGAGGAGATGATGTGCTGTAACCTCTAGCAACCAATCAGTGAGCAGTATTACTGTACAGTAATTTTTAGCAATCAATTAACAAGCAGAAATAATTTGCTGTGACCTCTAGCAACTAATCAGTAAGCCATAATGTGTGCTGTAACCTCTAGCAACCAGTCATTAAGCAGTAATGATATGCTGTAACCTCTGGCAACCAATCACATTTGCTGCCTGATCTGATACAGTAAACAGATTTTAAGTCTAGCTGCTATATATTGTATGTCTCAGAGCATGTGGAGAGTGAAATTGCATGGGGGGGGCCCAAGAAAATTTTTGCCCAGGGTCCAATCAATACTAAAGACGGCCCTGACTGTAGCCATCCCCTATTCAGGCGTCTGGCCCCTTTTCGGACACTGGGCGCCTGAATTACAGTGGCAGGTGTATTTTTTTGAAGCATCTCATTAGATTCATAGGCTCTAATAGGCTTCAAAAAAGTCCACCCAGGTGTGTCAGCAAAGCAAATGAATATTTTCTTTTCTAAAGCTGAACTGCCTCTCAGCCAATCAGGTGGTGCAAATCTAATACCCATCACCTGATTGGCTGAAGGCACAGGTGCTCGGAATGTAAGAAGAAAAGCATGGGAGGACAGAAAACCATAGAGGATACAGGAGTGGTCGCCTGACCCCCTGCTTGTCCCACAGATTGCCACCATCACCCACCACCAGGATGGGGTAAGGGATGGTCAAACGGCGAACAGAGGGGTCACAGAGGCTTCATATGATGGGCACAGGCTGCATATGATGGGTACAGATGTTACATATGATGGGCACAGGCTGCATATGATGGGCACAGAGGCTATATGATGGGCACAGTGGCTGCATTTGATGGGGCATAGTGGCTGCATTTGATGGAGCACAGTGGATGAATTTTATTGGCACAGTGGCTCCAATAGAGGGCACAGTGAGGCTGCAATTGATGGGGGTTTTTTCAGTATGTTTTAGAATTTTTCAGTTTACTCCCCCCCAAACATTTTGAGCACCAGCCACCACTAGTAACACTGATTGCCTACCTTCGGCAGAAATTGGGAAAGTCCCAATGGGTGTCAAAGTTGGAGGTCACAGTCTGAGTCAAACAAGAAAAAAAAATTGTAATTTTGCACATCAACATTGCAAGCAGATTAGACACAAACATTTTTGGCCAAAAAAAGTATAACATGTTTTGAAATGAGTATTTAAAGACAAAAGTATGAGGTCCACTTATCAGATTCCTCACCCCATCTGATGGCCCATTGCAAAAATTTGGGGGGGGGGGATGTTTTGAACGGGTAACCTTCTCCACTTCATTGAGAGCTGAATGCATAAATAATGTGTGTTAACTTTGGCCAGCCCTTCCTTACTTACACTATTGGCAGCCCACTGGATAGGTAGGAAGTGTCATAATAACAAAATATAAAAATACACACTGAACAAATGGAAGCACATTTTTACATTCTGCTATTACCTATCAAGATAATAATAGGAGAAGCAAACTTTAAACAGTAGCATTTGAAAGTATTCAGACAGGCCCTTGCACTACATGCTTTGGTGAATTCATCCATATATCTGACCACAAAAGAGGTAGGTATAGTGTGTATGGGTTTGGCAAAGTCAGCAAATAGAGGATTGCTATCAGCTGACTTAGCGGTTGGGGGGAGGGGGGTTCCAAATGAGTTTGGGACACCAAAAAAAAGCCTCTGGCAATTTGCATAAATTTAAAGACACACATAACATTTGTACACATTTTAGGAGGTGTTTAGCGGAAAGCACTACTATGGAGATGACAAAATACATTGCGACTAGGCTATAGGTGTATATTGGCACAGAAGAGCATGCTGGGGAGGTTAGTGAAGGCAAATATGCATGAAGGACAAAAATTGAACTTTAAAAGCTTCCAGCGTGCATGAGGACAAAGGGGCACAGCATATTACAGCATATTCCAATCATGGTAATTAACCACTTAGCAACCGTCCCATAGCCGAATGACGGCTACAGGGCGGTTGCTTAACTCTGAGAGGCTGTCATATGACGTCATCCCAGAATTCCGCTCTCGCATGCCCCCTGGGGCGCGCACTCGAGAGCATCCGTGACCGCCGGGTTCACAGGACCTGGCGCATTACGGATCGCGGTAAATGGTCGCTCATCGCGCCCGTTTACCATGTGATCGCTCTGTCAAATGACAGAGCGCAATCACTTGTAAACAAACCGGCGTCATGTTATGACGCCGGTTCCTCCCTCCCTCCCCGGTGTCAGCAGTGCTGTGGGCTGGATCTGCAGTGCCCATAGTGCTGCTCACCAACAATTAACCCCTCAATTCCCTGCCAATACTCTGCAATACTCTGCAATACCCTGCCAATACACTGCAATACCCAGCAATACTCTGCAATACCCTGCCAATACTCTGCAATACCCAGCAATAATCTGCAATACTCTGCAATAGCCTGCAATACCCTGCCAATACTCTGCAATACCCTGCCAATACTCTGCAATGCCCTGCCAATACTCTGCAATGCCCTGCCAATACTCTGCAATACCCTGCCAATACTCTGCAATACCCTGCCAATACTCTGCCATAAATTGCCATACCCAGCCATACTCGGAGATACTCTACAATACCCAGCCATACTCTGCAATACCCAGCCATACACGGTGATACCCTGCAATACCCAGCCATAGCCGGTGATACCCTGCAATACCCAGCCATACTCGGTGATACCCTGCAATACCCAGCCATACTTGGTGATACCCTGCAATACCCAGCCATAGTCAGTGATACCCTGCAATACCCAGCCATAGTCGGTGATATCCTGCAATACCCAGCCATATTCTGTGATACCCTGCAATACCCAGCCATACTCAGTGATACTCTGCAATACCCAGCCATACCCGGTGATACTCTGCAATACCCAGCCATACTCGGCCATGCTCAGCCATACTCTGATACCCTGCAATACCCAGCCATACTCGGCCATGCTCAGTCATACTCGGTGATACCCTGCAATACCCAGCCATACTCGGCCATGCTCAGCCATACTCGGTGATACCCTGCAATACTCGTGATACCCAGCCATGCTCGCCCATGCTCAGCCATGCTTGGCTGTACTCAGCCTCTGTATGTGGCCAGGCTGTGGAAGTCTCACACATGTGGTATCGCCGTACTCACGAGGCGTAGGAGAATCTATTTTGGGGTGTCATTTTTGGTATGTACATGCTATGTGTTAGAAATATTGTATAAATGGACAACTTTGTGTTAAAAAAAATGCATTTTAACCACTTCCCTCCCGCCGGCCGTCATATGATGTCCTTGACTTTGTGCGGGGATATCTGAATAATGCCTGTAGCTACAGGCATCATTCAGATATCAGCTTTTTCAGCCAGCGATTCCCTACACCATAAGAACAATTATAGCAGCTGTTCCGCTGCTTGATTGTTCTTACAGGAGGCGAGAGGGGACGTCCCCCCTCCTGCCGCCCTCCGGTGCTGCGCGGCGACTTATATAGGGACATCACCGGATGATGTCCCCGCCCATTATGGTGTCACAGTCCCAGAGGATGCTATCCCTATATAAGTCGCCGCGTGTCCGGTCCCCATCATTGTGAACGGAGGGAGCGACAAGTCAACATCTGAAGAGAAGAGAAGAACAGAAGGCGGTGACGACGACAGCGGCAACAGAAGACTGGGCCACCGCCTGTAAAAGAGCTATAAGAAGGCGCAGTGGTCCGGCAGAAGAACCGAAGTGGGGGACAAGACCCCCGAAGTCGGAAGAAGAGGCCGGCGGCGAGGAAGAAAGCCAGGCTCCTCCGCTAGTAAAAGAGCTAGAAGAAGATAGCGGAGGAGTCCGGCGAGAAGACCCCCGAAGAAGGAAGACCCCCGGAGCTGTGCAATAAACTATTTTATCTTGTGTGTTGTGTTTTTTTTACAGTTTTTTACAGGTGAATGGGTAGGGGTACATTGTACCCCATACTCATTCACATAGGGTGGGGGGCCAGTATCCGGGGGCCGTCTTATTAAAGGGGGCTCCCGGATTCCGATAAGCCCCCCGCCCGCAGACCCCGACAACCAGCGGCCATGGTTGTTGGGAAGAGGCCCTTGTCCTCATCAACATGGGGACAATGTGCTTTGGGGTGCGGGGGCCGCGCGGCCCCCCCTTCCCCAAGGTACCCCCCATGTTGAGGGCACGTGGTCTGGTACGGCTCAGGAGCGGGGGCTGCTCGCTCGTCCCCCCCTTTCCTGGCCAGCCGGGTAGCGTGCTCGGACAAGGGTCTGATGTGGACCTGGGGGGACCACACGCCGATTTTTTTCGGCGTTGGGGTGCCCCTTTAAGTCCATACCAGGTGGCGGGGTCAGTGACGTCTCCTTTGTGGGCCCCGCCTACCTGGAGACGCGCTTGAAATGAGCGGACTTTCCGCTGCGTGTGTGGACGAGTCCGTTCATTTCAAAAGTATGGCGGATAGTACAGCGGATTTAGTACGCCGTATTAGTCCGCTGAAAAAGTGCCGTGTGTGGGCAAGTAGCCCGTTTGGAAAGTCGGATGGACAGTCCGGCGGGAAGTCCGCCAGATAGTTGGCTACGTGTGTATGCGGCATAACTGCTGCAGATGCCTGTGTTAGAGAAACAGAACAACACCAGCAATAAGGGGTAGCTTCAGGTGTATACTGTGCAGGAGGCACAATACACCCACTGTAACTGTGCTAGGTTAACAAGTAATTTGCTCTGTTTACAAGGTTCTGCATTTACTAGCATACTATGGCTAGTAAATTCATGGGGCCAGATGATGTCACTGGTACAATCGACCTGGTAGCTGCTGGTATCTTCTGCTTTCTTCACATCCTTTACAGAAGAAAGAAGCTGTATTTATGATTTTTTGCTCAGGTCCAGCATTTGGCTGTACACCTGAGCTTGTACATCCCAGGGTGCAGCTTTGATATTGACATCATTGTACTAGTGCTTGGCCAGCAGAATGCCTGTGTACTACACTGTAGTATATGCTGTGTTCCATTGGGCCCTTGTGAGTAGATATCAGTTATTCAATACATTTTTATTAAAGCAGTAATGCACTGTAGCTTTCTGTCCTTCTTTATGATCGAGGGAATGGTTTTAGAGCGACTTTGGGTTTGAATTCATTGCTTGCTTGAAGAATCTGAGAATTGGGGCCACCATTACTGGAGGTGGGGCTAAGAGGGGAGGATCTAATACTGACAGGCTTTTTCTTGTACTTAAGCGCTGCTGACCTTTTATCATTTTTGGAGTCCAATCCTTTGGGAAGCAGACGGATTTATTTGTGTAGGTGGACATTGACCTATATCATTTTGGCATTTGTGGTTTACCTAATGTATGGACTGTTTAACTCATTGCTGGCACTTATGGTTCACTTGTCAAATGGACTATTAACTGAACGTTGTTTTTCATTTTAGTCTGAGCACTTATATGATATGTTTATTCTCAACCTAATTTGTTTAACTATGATTTAAAGGGACAGTGCATCTATTCAGTTTAAAGAAGTATGTGTGTTATGGTATCCTGACACTAGCTAGTGTGCAGTGATCCTTATATTATTTTATTTTATTTAATGTTATTTATTTTTGAGTTTGATACTTAATTCCCACTCACCCTCAACATGTTATACTAAGAGCAAGGTGTTTTGTTGTATTTAACAAAATATTTCTGTCATCTCTAAAAAAAATCTGCAACAAAGAACTAAAGGGTTAAACAGTCATCAGGTCCCTGGCACAGAGTGTTAGTAATCATTGTTGTTTTACTGTAATTGTGTTATCTTACAAACCACTGGATAAAGGTCTTAATAAAACCCATTTATCAATATAAGCTAAATGTGACTTCATTGATTTTCTATTGATTGTTTTGTTAAACTATTTCATATCTTACTTGCATGGTAGTTTTAATCAGCTTTCAATTGTTTTACTGCATTTTTGCTTTAAGCAAGTGAAGAAAAATAAAGTTTATTAATACTAGGCCAAGTGGGTTATTATTATTATATTAAATTAACCCCCCCATACATAGAAATAATGGTTTAAATCAGACAACTACAGTCTTTATGCTTTATAATACGGTTAGCGATAAAGTAAATGAGATAATTTGAAAGATAAATACTTCTGAATATACCTCACTTGAAACAATGTTTAATATTAAAAACTGATCTATCTCCTTGCTGGACAAGCATTTTTAAGGTCTTGTCACTTTCCATTTAATCATTAAAGCTAGGAAGTAGTAAATGCCATATTTCATTTTCATCAATATAAATGGGGTTCATTTGGTCACTGTCAAGCATGACTAGTGCACCAATATCCAACAGGGATGATAGACTTTCTACTGTATTTCTTATCGGTCTGAATTAAACATTTTCCTGGAAACAATAAACATAATGGCTAGAGGTTAGATGTCAGAAGAGACAATTTGTAAACTGTGTATTTTTGTTAGCTTGTCTCCTTTAAAGTTGGAAACTTTTAAGCCCCATACACATAATCATGAATTCTGCCAGCAAAAGCCAGATATGAGTCTTTGGTCAGAAATTCCGACCGTGTGTATGCGGACTTTTGCTGGCAGAATTCAAGCCAGCAAAGGATTGAGAGCAGGTTCTCTATTTTATCTTTTTTCTATTTTTATCGGAATCCGGGAGCCCCCTTTAATAAGGGGGCCCCCAAATACAGGCCCTCCACCCTATGTGAGTGAGTATGGGGTACAATGTACCCCTACCCATTTACCTGGTGAAAAAAATCTAAATAAAACACAACACAAAGTTTTAAAATAATTTATTGCACAGCTCCGGGGGTCTTCTTCTGTCTTGGGGGGTCTTCTCGCCGGACTCCTCCACTATCTTCTGCTCTTTTGCTAGCTCTTTTACTAGTGGAGGAGCCCGGCTTTCTTCTTCTGTCGCTGCCGCCTCTTTTTCTGACTTCGGGGGCCTTGCCCCCTCTTCGGTTCTTCTTGCTGGGCCTCCGCTTTCTTCTTCCAGCTCTTTTACTAGCGGTGGCCCGGTCTTCTGTCGCTGCTGCCTCTTCATCCGACATCGGGGGTCTTGTCCCCCTCTTCGGTTCTTCTTGCCGGGCCTCCGCTCCTTCTTCCAGCTCTTTTACTAGCGGTGGCCCGATCTTCTGTCACCGTCGCCGCCTTCTCTTTTCTCTTTTCTTCCTCTTCTTCCTTGAGATGTTGACTCAACGCTCTCTCTGGTCGTAGTGACATGGACGCGTTGTGCGGCGACTTATATAGGGACAATGGGCGGGGTCACCGGGTGATGTCCCCGCCTCTTATGATGTCACAGTCCCAGAGGATGCTGGGACTGTGACATCATAAGGGGCAGGTGCATCACCCGGTGACTCCGCCCATTGTCCCTATATAAGTCGCCGCACAACACGTCCCTCTCATTGCGGCCAGAGAGAGGGTTGAGTCAACATCTCAAGGAAGACCCCCAAAGTCGGAAGAAGAGGAGAAGAAGAGGCGGTGGCGACAGAAGACCGGGCCACTGCTAGTAAAAGAGCTGGTAGAAGAAAGTGGAGGCCAGGCAAGAACAACCGAAGAGGGGGACAAGACCCCCGAAGTCGGAAGAAGAAAGCCGGGCTCCTCCTCTAGTAAAAGAGCTAGCAGAAGATAGCGGAGGAGTGCGGTGAGAAGACCCACCCAAGACAGAAGAAGACCCCCGGAGCTGTGGTATAAATTATTTTAAACCCTTGTGTGTTTTTTTTTTTTACATTTTCTTAACCAGGTGAATGGGTAGGGGTACATTGTACCCAATGCTCATTCACATAGGGTGGGGGGCCAGTATCTGGGGCCCCCTTATTAAAGGGGGCTCCCAGATTCCGATAAGCCCCTGCCCGCAGACCCCGACAACCAACGGCCAGGGTTGTTGGGAAGAGGCCCTTGTCCTCATCAACATGTTGAGGGCACGCAGCCTGGTACAGCTCAGGGGACGGGCATTTGCTCATCCCCACCCCCTTTCCTGACCAGTCTGGGTTGTGTGCTCGGATAAGGGTCTTATATGGACCTTGGAGGGGGGGGACCCCCACACCGTTTTTTCGGCGTAGGGCTTCCAGTTTAAGTCCATACCAGGTGATGGGGCCAGTGATGTGTCAATCTCACCACCCGAAGCAGGTGACATTGACTTACATAGTTACATAGTTAGTTAGTAAGGTTGAATAAAGACACCAGACCATCCTGAGCGAGTGTCTACAATTGTCCCTATCCCTGTACATTGCACACTCACATCATTCCCTACCCTCAAGGAGCCCACAATCCAAGGTCCCCATTCATATACTAGGGCCAATTTTGGACAGAAGCCAATTGACCTGCATGTCTTTGGAGTGTGGGAGGAAACCAGAGGAAACCCACGCAGGCACAGGGAGAACATGCAAACTCCAGGCAGGTAGTGTCGTGGTTGGGATTCAAACCAGCGACCCTTTTTACTGCTAGGTGAGAGTGCCAACCACTACACCACTGTGCCTTCCTTCGCTAGTCCCGGCTACCGTGTTCAAAATGAACGGACTTTCTTCCGTGTGTGGTCAAGTCTGTTCATTTCAAAAGTACGGCGGACTCCCATAGTCTGGCGGACCTAGTCCGCTGGAAAAGTCCGGTTGTGTGTGGGCAGGTCCGCTCTTTCTGAAAGTCCTGCGGACTTTCCGGCGGTTTGTCCGTCAGACTAAGTCCGCTGGATAGTCTGATCGTGTGTACGCGGCATTAGAGTAAATCCCCATACACACGATCAGATTTTCCGACAGGAAATGTTGGATGTCAGGTAGTTGGCGGAAAATCCGACCGTGTGTACAGTATGCTCCATTGGACATTTGTTGTCGGACTTTCCGCCAACAAATGTTGGCTAGCATGTCTTCAAATTTTCCGCCAACAAATGTGTGTTGTCGGATTTTCCGATCGTGTGTACACAAGTCCATCAGACAAAAGTCCAAAATACATGCTTGGAAGCAGAAGTGGTTGGTCTTGTAAACTAGCGTTCGTAATAGAGAATTAACATTCCTGATGTGGCAAATTATGAAATCTCGAAATGCAGCGCACAATTCTCTTCTTCTTTAGTGGGATAATAATGAAGCTGCTTTGCTGGTGATACTAATGGAGTTATTGCAAACTAATTTTCAAATGCTTTTTTTTTCTAATGAAATCAAGAATAATATTATTATGTTTTTTTTTTTATTTGTGCAAGTTTCCACAACACCATTATCCCGTAGTATATAAGATCAAAGAATGTAACTGCCTACTCCCAAACTGTAATTTGAAGTAAAACACATAGCCAAGTATCAGTCACAATTTTTTTATTCTGCATTAAAAAAAAAAAAATAGACATACTATCTGCCAATAGAACTAACCAAAAAGTGCATTCTATGCATCCAAAAATATAGAAAATATACCAAATCAAATCATTATTCAACCAAAAAAAAAAAAGTCAAAGGAATAACTCCAAGGCCAATAATAAATAACACTTTATCTCCTCTGATTTTGCAACATGTCTGGTTGATGAACGGCCATTCAGAAACTAACTGAAAAGTGCAAAATGAAAAGCGCAAACCAAAAAAAACACTAAATGAAAAAGGCAAAAAGAAAAGTGAGAATCAATGCTCACCCAACATCTACTAAGACAAAATTAGCAGAAGGAGCCCAAAAGGGTGGCACTAAAGAGCTGAAAAAACATGTAGTACGTTTAGTACATGACTGTGTTCGTAATTTTTGGCCAACATTTGTGTGACCGTGTGTATGCAAACACCCTTCAAACAAATTTCACGGTTTTGTTGTCAGAAAGTCTGATCGTGTGTACGAGGCATTATGCCGCGTACACACGATCAGATTGTCCGGCGTACTTAGTCCGCCGAAACGCATTTCAGCGGACAATTCGATTGTGTGTGGGCTTCAGTGGACTTTTCCAGCGTGAAGTCCGGCGGACTAAGAAAGTATTTTTGCACTCCAATCTTCCCGTCGGACTTGGGTTTCAGCGGACAATACGTTCATCAGTATGCTAGTACGGCGGACTAAGAATGATGCATGCTCAGAAGCAAGTGCGAAAAAGGAAGCTATTGGCTACTGGCTATTGAACTTCCTTTTTCTAGTCCCGTCGTACGTGCTGTACGTCATCGTGCTAGCAAACGCCGGACTTTCTGTGTGTCCGTGTGTGACCAAGTCCTTTCGGTAGAAAGTCCGTTGGATTGTATGTCGGATTGTATGTCGGACTGGGTACGCCAGACAATTCGATCGCGTGTACGCGGCATTAGACTATCAATTTGAAGTGTGTAGTTGCCATCATATGTTTGACCTGTAAATGTCAAAATAGCTTGTAATGAGGCAAGTGGTAAGTTTTTTGAAGGTTGGCAAAGAATTTCAATCATTTAGGGGTCGATAAGCAATGGAATTGGGTCCCCTTTGAATCCAACCAGTGTTTAAAGGCAAGGGACTCAAAGCCTGGAGTGAAGGAGGGATTGCAAAGGTTTTCTTTTTTTCAAATGATGCAGCGGCATGCTGCAAACAAAAAGTAGCTACAATACTGGATGGTGAGTAACAATTGATTTGTCCACATTGATCACCCCACATTTAAAAAGGGCCATATCAACATACAATAAAAAGTAAAAGAAATGCAAACCCCAAAATTGACAACCCTGAAGCTAAATCCCACCATTTTTTAAGGGGAAACCTTTCAAAAAAACTCCATAATAAAATACACCCCCCCCCCCCCCCAAGATAAATGAAACTTCCAAAATCTCAGAAATATCACCATTGAAAGAAAAGCCCATTTTTTAAGGGGAGGCTTGAAAAACAAGTTTGTCATGGATGGGACAACAGTTAAAAGTGAGTGTTGACCTCAAATCAATAAGATGATATGCAATCCAAAAACTCTGCAATAATAAAAAAAAAAAACATAGGGGTTGATTGCGTAACCACTTCAATACAAGGCATTTTCACCCCCTTCCAGGCCAATTTTCAGTTTTCAGTGCTGTAACATTTTGAATGACAACTGTGTGGTCGTGCAACACTGTACCCAATAGAGCTTTCTTTTGGTGGTATTTGATCACCTCTGTTATTTTTTTTATTTTTTTGTGCTATAAACAAAAGAAGAACGACAAGTTTGAAAAAAACACAATATTTTTTTACTTTTTGCTATAATAAATATCCCAAATCAAAAAAAAACAAAAACATTTTTTTTCCTCAGTTTAGGCCGATATTTATTCTTCTACATACTTTTGGTAAAAAAAAAGTTATTAACCACTTCAGCCCCAGGAGACCCTCTTCCCGGTCAGGCCATTTTTTGCGATATAGGCTGTAACTTTAAATGACAATTGCGCGGTCGCGCAGCACTGTACCCAAAATGTACATCCTTTTTTCCCACAAATAGAGCTTTCTTTTGGTGGTATTTGATCACCTCTGCGGTTTTTATTTTTTGCGCTATAAGCAAAAGAACATCAACAAAAGAAGAGCAAAAAAAAAAGCACAAATTTACTTTTTGCTATAATAAGTATCCCAAATAGCCCAGTTTAGGCCAATATGTATTATTCTACATATTTTCGGTAAAAAAAAATCACAATAAATGTATATTGATTGGTTTGCACAAAAGTTATAGCCTCTACAAAATAGGGAATAGATTTAAGGCATTTTTTTTTTTTTTACTAGTAATGACAGCGATCTGCAATTCTTATTGTGACCATGACATTGTGGCAGACATATCGGACACTTTTGACACAATTTTGGGACCACTGACAGTTTTAAAGCGATCAGTGCTATAAATATGCACTGATTACTGTATAAATGTCACTGGCAGGGAAGGAGTTAACATTAGGGGCGATAAAGGGTTAAATTTGTTACCTAGGAAGTGATTCTAACTGTAGGGAGAGGAGACTAGACATGTGCAATTTGTTTCGTACGAATCTCAAATTCGTACGAATTTCCCAAAATTCGTACGAATTTCCCAAAATTCGTACGTTCAGGAGGATCCGAAATACGAATTGCCGTGCGTCCGAATTCTGTACGCAATACGAACTTTTGTTTTACGAATTTCGGATTTCGGATCAGTTGTCGTCATTATGCTTATGTCAGCACAGGGATGGTGGGAGCCCCTCATAATATGCACAGCAGAGGTACAGCACCCAGAAGAAATCAGCATAGCACAGGGATGGTGGGAGCCCCTCATAATAAGCAGCCCCAGGAGGAAGTCAGCATAGCACAGGGATGGTGGGAGCCCCTCATAATAAGCAGCCCCAGGAGGAGCAGGCGCAAACTGGACCAGCGGTGCATGGCAGACAATCCGCTTCTCTCTTTCTCATCTAATGAAACTTCGTATTTCGGATAGGAAATTCTTCAACGGAATTTAGTATTTCGGATAAAAACCAAACATCCATCAGCATCGACTGTCATATTGAGGTATATTTTAGCCTTTAAATTCATCGTAAAGAACGTTCGTACACGTTAACGAACCTAACGACAATTCGTATTTCGTACGAAACAGAATGGAATTTCGGACACGAAATACAAAGTACGAATTAATTTTAATACAAATCGAAACGGAACAGAACGAAACAAATTTATTGACGGCGCCCATGTCTAGAGGAGACTGACTAGGGGAGGAGACCAATCGGTGTTCATACTTAGTATAAACACACGATCGGTCTCCTTTCCCCTGACAGGATGTAGATCTGTGTGTTTACACACACAGATCCACAGTCCTGCTCTGTAACAAGCGATCGCGAGTGCCCAGCAGACATGGCGGACGACGGGCACGCTCTTTAACTCCTCTGTAATCCCCTATATCGCTGGGAAGCAGAGGACGTCATATGATGCCCACCTAGGATGGGAGATCCCATCTGAGGATGTCATATGAAAATGGGTGAGTAGGGAAGTAGATAAAGAGATAGCAATAAGAATTAAAGTACAGTTTTCCAACTGATTGCAATCTTTCCTAATGCAGTTTGCCAGTTTCCCTATGTTCATCTAACAACTTCCAATGTATTGACACAGTGACTGTTCAGTGCATCCTCCCTTTTAGCTTAACCAAAAGCCCTTTCATTTTAAGCAGGTCAGCCATAATTCAAAGGCCATGCAGAGCATTATGGTTTAAAAAAAAAATCTTCAGAGTGAGTCTCCACATATATTTACCAGGAAGTGAATCCAAAACCTACAGGATTTACATCAGATATATGGTAGCAGCGAACCTTATTCTTTTTCTTATCTCTATTTGTAACCATTTGTTTTTTACAGCATCATATATATTTTATATTGTAATTTCCCTACACTCTAAGCCCTTGTACACACGGTCGGAGATTCCGACGGAATGTGTCCGATCGGACCGTTTTGTCGGATATTCCGACTGTGTGTGGTCTACATCGGACTGTTTCCATCAGAGTATCCGACGGACAAAATGCTCCGATCGGACATACTCCGATCATGTGTAGAGAATTCCGATCGGACAAAGTGCCACGCATGCTCAGATCAAATTCCTACACCAAAGCTATTGGCTACTAGCATGAACGTAGTCCCGTCGTAACAAAATAACGTCATCATGTCGGATTTTCCGACAACTTTGTCCGACTGTGTGTATGCAACAGTTTCGGACAAAATCCGTCGGATAAAATCTGACGGATTTGGTTGTCAGAATCTCCAACCGTGTGTACAAGGGCTAAGTCTGGATTCACACCTATGCATTTTTTGTGCTTTTTGCAGATTTGCTCTACAGAACGTCTTCCATAGGAAACCATGTTAAATGGACTACAGTGAAAATCTGCAAAATGCAAAAAGCACTAAAACTGCATAGGTGTGAATCTAGCCTTAATGGTCACCTGTATTGATATTTGTAAAATTATTATTAGTGCACGTTTTTTGTCCCAAAAGTTGGAAAATCATTTTGACTGCTACCTTTTATTAGTGACTTTATTAGTGACTTTCTATTAGTGACTTTCTATAGAGAATGCTATTACTGCCATTCATGTTCCTTGTTACATATTAGGAAAACACCCCACATATGGACAGCCATATTGTTCCTATATTTGTTCCGCATAAAGCTAAATGGTTCGTTTTAGGCATTATTTTTTTTAAACCTAGTATATTGTACATAATGGAAAACAAAGATTCTAATGAATCGTATGCTGGAATATGTTCAGAAATACCCTTTTATTTCTCACAGACCCTAAAAATAATTACATGAATTCTTCTTCTTAAACTGGTAGATTACATAGAAGAATGATGTGGTCAAATAGGATACCACAATAGTCCTAAATTATGATGTCTGTTATTTGCATGTAAATATGGTATTTTCACAAATGCACAGAGAAAAGATTTCAGATTCAGATATTTTTATAGTATTTGGCTGGAATAAACTGTAGCTGTAAACTTCTAACCTCACATTTGCAGTGCCATTTTCAGGCAAAAGTAATTTTCCTGCACTTATGAATTGCCATAATGAAATGTACTGCAAGTGGTAGATGAATAAAACATTTACTTTTGTGATGCATTTCATTTTGTTGTAGGCTGAATATTTTTTGAGGAGATAATTCTGTGAATGTGTTCCAAAGGAAATAAAGCAAACAAAAGAAGGTAAAAATGCTACCATTCTAGGACTTAGGTGACAACAATAGCATCACCCTGAAAGAAAAAGCATACAGTGCTTCACAGTTGTAGGCATGTCATTGATAATCCTCATTGGGCTCCATTCACTAAAGCAGATCGAAAGCAGTATTTAGGTGCCTGGGCATACTTTCCCTAAATTCGCTATGCTGTTTTGCCTGAATATACAGCAAAATGCTGAAAACGCTATACAAATACCACGTGCAAAGGTGTTAAACTCACTTCACAGATAGAAATATTTAATTAAATGCATGTAGTAAATAAGTAGTGGTCCAGGCATATGGTAATGATGGAAGTGATGACTTTGGTCATCACACCTGAATGGGCAGGGCATGGCAATGTTAAAAAAAGTGAGCCGATTGACAATCTAATTTGGCTAGTCTACACTCATTTGTCGGCTGTACATGGCATTGCTCTACATCCCTAATGGAGCTTCCCCTTATAGCATATAGTCCATAAACCTAAGATCTAATTATTGAATTGACCATCCATCCAGTCCTGTGCATCCTGGGGAATTTGAAAAAATTGCACCTGGCCATTATTAGTAAGCGAGCAGGATAAAGCATGGAGTATTTTACCCCTAATTTCTGCTGATGTGAGCAGATGTGAGTGCCATTAGCTGGGTTGAGCTCTGGCAACTGGGCTAATTGATCCTGCTCTGAGCTTCAAGCTACACTGCAGATATTAGGCAGACACAGCTGAGCCTCTCCCATCTTCTGTCTGATAATCTGGCCATGCTTCTTAGCTTCTCAGCTATTCTCTGTTATTATTGCTGACCCTACTGCATACCTCTGCTGCCTTTCCCCGTTAGCTTGGCTTTCTTTTTTGATCATGGGGCTTGGGTGCTGTCAGGAAAGGTTCCATCCGCTGGTAACATCTATCATTTGGCGTGCAGTATTGAGGTCCACCAGCAGGGATCTCCTGGCAGTTTGGAACTGTCAGGAGAGCTTTCTCCTGCTGGTGTTATGTCATCTTTGGGCCGCAGTACTGGTGTCCACTAGCAGATGGATCCTGGCAGTGTGGAGCAGATATTACCTTCTGCAGTCAGGCATCACCTGAGCTTTATAGCAGGTAATAGTATAAATACCCGGCAAGTGCACACACACCTTGCCCTGGTATTGTCCTTGAGCCCTAACCTGCAACCTGTTATCTGTGATCCTGATTCCTGTATCCTGAACCTGTTGTACCGGATTCTGTCTGTTCCTGCAGCCCTAGATCCTTGTCCTGCAGCGTGATCCCTTCCACCTTGCCCCTGTTTATTTACTTATGGCCACCCCATCTGCTGATCTTCTGTTTATGACCCTGGCCTGGCTTGACTATGATTCTGGTATTCCTTTTGCTATATATGCTGGTTGGTTTGTCATCACTGTTTGGTTGTTTGGTTTTCTCAATCTGTTTTGTATTGGTGGTGTATTCACATTTATATACATTCACCTTAATAAACTTACTTTTTTCACTTATTTATGTTTGGTTCACTCTGTTTCAGTCAGACAGTTCTGGTCACATCTGATTTATGACAGAATACCAGGGCCATCCCTGACCAGAATTGGCTGCACAGGGGAGCTGTTTTTTATTCAGTTTGTTTGCAAACATGGATGCTGATGAGGTTATTTTTCTCTGCTGGCATCTGAAAGTGGTGAATATTGCCGCCAGGCTTTGAAAGGATGGTCTTGTGACCAGTTGTTTGAAACTATCCGTTTGATTCACTCCCTGGTTGATCAGGGTTATATACTGTTTGTGGAGGTGCAGCCTTTTTATCAAAGTCTGTAATGAGCTGGCACTGCCCTGTATTCTACAGAGCCATGATGATTTATCTCCCCTTTTAGTATGAATCAGGTTGTATCCCTGTTGTTTTTCTTCAAGCTGATCCTGCTGATTTTTGTGAGCACTACTGTTGAGTGCATTGTGTCTGCTCAGTCTTTTGTTAGACAGGGAGATTTAAAACTACAGTTTGAACAACCTATACTTTTGGCATGCTCTGACATGATGCAATTAGCCCCAGCCAAACAAACCACCTCTGCCATAAGACACTAGACTACCCAAATGTATGTTTCCCCATCACCCATGTCAACCTCAGTCACAGCCCAGTATACATTGCTCCCAACCAAATACGCATATCCAGTCTCTGCTCCCTGTACCTATCCTGCATTCAACCCACCTGCCTCTTCTCAGCTGCCTTCAAACCCACAAGAACTTCTTCTCAGCTGCCTTCAAACCCACAAGAACTTCCTCAGCTACTGTTACCTCTTCTCTGCCATATCCCAATCCTCCTTTCCAGTCTGCTGCACCCCTTACCTACAATCCTGCAGTTACCTACATAGCTTCAGTGGCTAAGCCAAAGAAAAAAAACTAAAGTTTTTTCCAACCAAAATGATCCTACCATTAACCCAACCTGCCTCCACACCCACCAATCTGTCCCTGCTTGCAGTACTGGTGCCAGTATCCCAACCTGGAGTTTCGGTGCCAGTATCCCGGCCTGAAGTTCCGGTGCCACTATCCCAGCCTGAAGTTCCGGGGGCCACTATCCCAGCCCAAAGTGCAAGTGTTCCAGCCTGAAGAGCCAGAGCCAGTGTTCCAGCCTGAAAAAACAGAGCCAGAGCCAGCGTTCCAGCCTGAAGAGCCAGAGCCAGCGTTTCAGCCTGAAGAGCCAGAGCCAGCGTTTCAGCCTGAAGAGCCAGAGCCAGCGTTTCAGCCTGAAGAGCCAGAGCCAGTGTTCCAGCCTGAAGAGACAGAGCTAGCATTCCAGCTTGAGGTCCAGTGCCTGTTTCCCGGTCTGAGGTTCTGGTGCCTGTTTCCTGGTTTGAGGTTCTGGTGCCTGTTTCCCGTCTGAGGTTCTGGTGCCTGTTTCCTTGTCTGAGGTTCCAGTGTCTGTTTCCTGGTCTGAGAGTACGTTGCCAATTTTCCAGCCCGTGGAGCCTGTTTCCCAGGCTGATGTGTTCCTGTCTGCTGCCCAAGCTGATGTGTTCATGTCTGCTGACCAGCCTGATGTGTTCCTGTCTGCTGACCAGCCTGATGTGTTCCTGTTTGCTGCCCAGCCTGATGAGCCTCTGTCTGCTGCCCAGCCTGATGAGCCTCTGTCTGCTGCCCAGCCTGATGTGTTCCCGTCTACTGCCCAGCCTGATGTGTTCCTGTCTGCTGCCCAGCCTGATGTGTTCCTGTCTGCTGTCCAGCCTGGTGAGCCTCCGTCTGCTGTCTAGCCTGATGTGCCACTGTCTGCTGCACAGCCTGATGCATCTCTGTCTGCTGCCCAGCCTGATGAGCCTCTGTCTGCTGCCCAGTCTGATGTGTTCCTGTCTGCTGCCCAGCCTGATGTATTCCTGTCTGCTGCCCAGCCTGATGTGCCATTATCTGCTGCCCAGCCTGATGTGCCACTGTCTGCCACCCAGCCTGATTTTCCCATGCCTGCTGACCAGCTTAAAGTGTCTGTGCCTGCTTCCCAGCTTGAAGTGCCCATGCCTGCTGCCCAGCTTGATGTGCCTGTACCTGCTGCCTCGCTTAATGTGCCCATACCTGCTGCCCAGCTTGATGTGCCCATGCCTGCTGCCAAGCTTGATGTACCCGTGCCTGCTGCCCAGCTTGATGTGCCAGTACCTGTTGCCCAGCTTGATGTGCCAGTACCTGTTGCCCAGCTTGATGTGCCCTTGCCTGCTGCCCAGCTTGATATGCCTGTGCCCGCTGCCCAGCTTTACATGCCCCTGCCTGCTGCCCAGCTTGATGTGCCTGTGCCTGCTGCCCAGCTTGATGTGCCTGCTGCCCAGCTTGATGTACCCATGCCTACTGCCCAGCTTGATGTGCCTGCTGCCCTGCCTGATGTGGCTGTGCCTGCTGTCCAGCTTGATGTGCCCATGCCTGTTGCCCAGTTCGATGTGCCTGTTGCCCAGTTCATTGTGCCTGTCATGGATCTGCCACCTAGGGGTTAGAATAGTGCAGACTAATTTCAGTGATTGGCAACAGGCTGCCTTATTTAAACACCTCAGCAGCACTGTGTCTTTGCTGTCTGATCTGCAGCTCATACCTGTTCATGTGACTTCCTGTTCCTGTGATCAAATCTGTTTCCTGTGTTTGACCCGGCTTGTTTGACTAGGATTGATCTCTGTTATCCTGACCATGGCCTGCCTTGTAACCACGCTCAGCTCTACACTGTTTGATATCCTGTTTCCGAACTTTGCCTGTATCCTGACCATTCTCTGCCTGTCGTCTATATCTACATCTGATCATCTGTTACCAAACCCGGCTTGTCTGACTACATATTCAGTGTCTCCCCAGCTTTCCAGCCTGCTTCCTGTTTCCTACTGTACCAGCTGAACTGACAAGATCAAAGACGAACCAGGTACCTATACACCGCCAGGCTCTTGCGGCCACTGTTGCAACACCGGTGCCCCTTGAGCCGAGATTGTACGAGACAGCCTTCCCACTGTACATCAGGCTCATCCGGCAAGTACGTAACAGTATCAGACAGCCATGTCTGAGCCTGCAAGTAGGAAGTTGGTCATGGATGACATCTGTCAGCGCCTTGCAGCCCTTACCCAAGCAGTCAAATCTCTACAGGAGGGTTATACACAACTGGAGCAGCGTATACAGAATCTAGCTACACCAGCAAGCGCTGATGCGCCTTCTGCTTCAGTGGTGATGTTGCCCCCTGAACCCAGAGTTCCAGCACCAGAGAGATTTTCAGGTGACGGGGAAAATTTAGATCCTTCTGTAATGCATGTGAACTGTACTTCGCCCTGCAAGCTCGAACTTTCTCCCTTGAAGCCACCAAAGTAGGATTCCTCATATCAATGCTTCAGGGTGAACCCCAGTCGTGGGCTCATTGGATTTTGGAGAAGAACGATATCTTGTTACAGTCCATGTCCGCCTTCTTCGGCATGATGGTCGAATTATACGATGACCCACAACGAACCACCACAGCAGAGGCTGCCCTTCATGCACTCAGCAAGGCCGCAGAAGATTATGTTACAGACTTTAGATGCTGGAGTGCAGACACACAGTGGAATGATGCAGCGCTGCGACACCAGTTCCGCTTGGGGTTATCAGAAGGTCTGAAAGACGAATTGGCACGTGTCGGAGTCCCAAATACCCTGGAGGCCCTTATCACACTGACCATTCAAATTGACCGTCAGCTCCGTGAGCGACGATCCAAAAGATCAGCCCAGCAGCCACGTCCGGTCTGGATGATGCCCCGGATCCCAGCTCCTACTCACTCTGCACCTGTTAGCTTCACTCCAGTTGAGCCAGCTCCTGTTACTATTGCCACCGAAGCACCAGAGCCTATGCAAGTTGGCTTAATATGCCCCTCTCTGTTTCTGGAGGAACACCTGCACTGACGACAGAACAACCTCTGCCTATCCTGTGGGGAAGCGGGCCACTATGTACGTTCAAGTCCAACCAAGACACGTAAGTGGCGGATGTTTTCTTCCGTTAATAACTTTTCTTCATCTACCAACGCCACCAACCTAACCCTTCCCATCTTTTTCCAGCTGCTAGAAAGGGAAGTGCCAGATACTGCGTTCATTGATTCCGGGGCCTGCAGTTGCTTCATCGATCTAACCTTTGCAACACAACAACGTATCCCCTTAAGACCTAAAGCACAAGGACTTTCTGTTTTTCTAGCTGACGGGTCATGTATCAAGTCCAGACCTGTGACCCAAGAGACATTTCCCTTACCTGTGTTGACCTCCTCCCAACATAAGGAAATCCTAAGCCTCAATGCCATCTTTTCCCCACTATTCCCTGTTATTCTGGGCCTACCCTGGCTGCAGGCGCATAATCCATGAGTTGACTAGGCCACAGGGAGAATTGACTCAGCCTATTGCCAGGAACACTGCCTTCCAAGATCCCCAGCTTCTTCTACAACACTACTTTGTGTGGACTCTCAGTCTGAGGTGCGGCAAGTCATACCTGAGCCATACCATGAGTTCCTGGATGTCTTTAGTAAGCGAGGGGCTTACACTCTTTCCCTGCATTGGCCATACAACTGCCCAATTGAACTGCTTCCAGGGTCTGAAATCCACTGTGGTAGAAGCTTTCCCCTCGCTGAACAGGAGGCACTAAAAGAGTATATCCAAGAAAACTTGAAAAAAGGATTCATTGGACCCTCTACCTCCCCAGCAGGAGCAGAAATATTTTTCGTTGAGAAAAAGGACTACTCCCTATGACCTTGTGTGGACTATCAGGATCTCAACAAAATTGCAGTTAAAAAACGGTATCCTCTCCCTCTATCACCTGAACTATTTCAGAGATTAAGGTCGGCAACCATTTTCAACTAGATCTACAATTTAGTCCGCATCCATCAAGGGGATGAGTGGAAGACAGTTTTTCGCACCCGATTCGACCACTATGAATACCTGGTGATGCCCTTTGGACTATGCAATGCTCCAGCTGCCTTCCAACACTTTGTCAATGACATATTCCGAGACTTTCTGGATATATTTTTGATTGTTTACCTAGATGACATCTTGATTTTTTCAATTTCTCTAGACTCTCATCGAGATCATGTCAAAAGGGTGCTGAGCCAGTTCCGCCAACACGGACTATATGCTAAAGGTGAAAAATGCGAGTTTGAACGAAGCAGCATCCAATTCCTAGGACTGATAATCTCCCCTGAAGGCATCAAGAAGGACTCTGAAAAAGTCTCTGATATCTTAGACTGGCCTGCACCTACCATCAAGAAGGGAGTGCAACGCTTCGTAGGATTTGCCAACTTTTACAGAAGGTTCATTAGGGGCTTCTCCGCTATCATAACCCCTGTCACACAGCTGACTAAACAGAACCTCCTCTTCCATTGGACACCCAAGGCACAAGCCACATTTGATACCTTGAAGGGACTGTTTACTTCAGCACCTGTTCTTGGTCACCCAGACCCGTCTCTGCCATATACACTAGAAGTAGACGCATCTGAAGTCGCTATTGGAGCAGTCATCTCCCAATGCCAAGGCCCTAAGGATCTGATGCATCCAGTAGCCTTTTTCTCCCACAGGCTGTCTCCAGCAGAGAGAAACTATGATGTTGGGGATCGAGAATTACTGGCCATAAAGGCAGCTTTAGAAGAGTGGAGGTACCTCCTGGAGGGAGCAGGGTATCCCATATTGATCTATACTGACCACAAAAATCTTGAGTACCCGAGGACTGCTAAACGCCTATAGCCACATCAAGCACATTGGGCCCTGTTCTTTTCCCGATTTGTTTTCCACATTACCTATGGGCCGGGTTCAAAGAATGTCAAACCAGATGCACTGTCTCGTATGTTTGATGACCTCAAGGAACCACCAGTGGCAGATACCATCTTGTCAGAAAATAACTTATTACAGATATTCCTTGCCCTCCAGGGGTCACGCTGACACTCCAGGAAGGATTGCTGTTTAACTGAAGCAAGGTATTTGTGCCTGAATGTCTACGTATAACCATTTTGGGTCTGTGTCATGATCATCCCCTAGCAAGTCATTTCGTGGTGCACAAGACGCTTGATCTCCTGAAACGCACATTCTGGTGGCCAGACCTCCCAGTTGCGGCATTTCCAGTGCATTATATCCATACTCCCGTCTTCCTTAGTACTCTCTCGTTATGTCTGTAAACTGTACTTGTAACCTATAGTAAATACCACCTTGATAATTACATAGCAAACAATATTCTTGAAAAGCAACTAATCTGTATGCAAAATCAATTTTAAAAAGTGGACCGCCACTACCTACTGTAGCTGGTGTATTTTCTGGAGTTGCAGGTACACTCTTAACCACTGTCATGAATTTGGTGTTCCTATGCAAAGCTGCTATGTCATATTACTGACTATCATCTAGTGCCACATTAGTGTGGTGGCATGTCTATTTAGTTATTTGTGAGGTAGTACTGTCCCCGGGGGATTTTCAACATTAATAGTATTTCATTATGTTGCTGTACTTTCCACTTATGCTACATGTAGAAATGGAACACAATTGTGGAACTACCATACATATGCTCTTTTTGGATTATTCACTTTTCATGTTGCATTTTTTCTAGACATTTTATAACAATGAAACACTAAACTATTTGATTTATATAAGATATATGGATAGACCACTGTGACAATGCAAATGTCAAAATTGAACACAATAGTTATGTAAGGTATATGTTATGGTTAATTTGCCCTCTTAATTTTTTAGTTTTTTTGTGACATGACACTATCAGTAAAGAATGTTTCTTTATAGTCCTTGTTCTCTGTCTCGATCCGTTGTTGTGATAGACAAGACAGAAAGGTGTAATATTGTAAGACGATACAGCACTAACAGTATTTGTAATGATGAAGTGACAGTCCTGACAGATAATAAATGATAGTATGCATACAAACCAGTAACAAGTGGCATTCAATCACTGTCCAATATTTTTACACATTGAAGGACAATGCGATCTTCCTAGATAGCAGTTACTGAGCAGTGCTGACAGCTTCTTAATACTCTTCACTTGTTCCAAAAGTATTTTGAAATATCAGCATTTTAATTCAAATTTTTAGGAATCATTTTAAATAAAATGTATAACTTTTGAGGCATACCTGCCCCGATATCTCAAGTTTTATGCTTTACCTAATTTAACTTGACTACTAAAACAGTTGTTTGTTTTCTGTAGTACCATCTAACCTCATATTGATATGATACTTTATCATGAAAGCTGTGAATCCTTCAGATGCTCCTATTGTTGGTCACTGAAATTTGGACATACTGGATGCTGCATATTGGAACTGTACTGTATATTAACCACTTAATCTCCAGAAGTTTTTTACCCCCTCCATGACTAGGTCATATTTTTTCTATTCAGCGCTGTGCTAATTTAACTGACAACTTTGGGGACATGCAAGACTGTAAGCAAATAAAATGTATGTTTTTTTCACACATAAAAAAGTTTTCTTTTGGCAGTATTTAATCGCCACTCTCTTTTTTTTTGCAAGAAAGACAGACAATTTTTTCAAAAAAATCTTCTTTCTGTTATAAAACATATCTAATTAAACCACATTTCTTCATTAATTTAGACCAAACTGTATTCTGCCTTTGGTAGAAAAAAATCTCAATAACTGTATATAAATTGGTCTCTGTGAAAATTATAGCATCTACAAGCTATAGCACATGTTTAGTTGCAAATGTATCAATCGTGATGTACTCACTGCTTGTCTCATTTCTTGAGGTCCTTAAAGCGGAGGTCCATCCTAAAATAAAAATTAACATTCTCCAAAAAATCTATAAAAAAACATTAAATTATTTTTTTTTTACTTACCAGAAATGCCTGTTGCTAGCCAGTCTTCCTAATCTGCCATTTCCTATACTGCGGAGCTCTTCTTTTTCTTCCTCTTATTTCATTCTCCCAACTTTGTGGGAAACAGTTTGGGCATGGCCCCTCCTTGTTCCAACATGACTGTGCACCAGTGCACAAAGCAAGGTCCATAACTAATCTACTGGTGCTACTGGTCTGTTCTATTGATGTAGACGCAATTGCTTTCCCCTGTTTCCCAGGGAGTATTGGGACATACATATGTACAGAATCTGACTGATACTTCAGGCAGTTACACAGTATTCAGGAAACAGTGAGTACCAGCCTTTTGGACTTCCTTTGGCCTCTTTTGGGAGTGTATTTTCTTTTTTGCATGCATACTTCTGCTGAGGACTCCCTGTCAAGTGCCAGTTTACCTTCACTTTAAAGGGGGTACCTTCACCCTGAAGGAATAGTTCAGATTTAGTGTCCTCTTCTGCAAGTTGTTAAAGTTTACCCTTAGCTTATCCCAGTTCTCTAACAAAAAACACAAATAAATACCATGTGCATGGCTGTTGTGTACCTATCAAGGAATGAAACCTGGGACCAAACAGCTAGACCAGTCATGGCTCTGTGCTACAAAATATTTATAATATTTATAATGTAGTCATATCAAAATAATAGTTTACAGTGTAGGGATTTTATGTATATCATTAATATTTGATTATGAAATCATGTCATCTCTGTAGTTAGAAGTTTCCAATTAATTACTATTTCACCACAAGAGTAAAGATCATACATTAAAAATCACCAGACTCTTCAGGGCATTCTATATATTTTAGATAGAATCACATAAGTCCAACTTGCTATAGTAAAATATGAATTTAATCTATAACATAGTATTTAATGAAATTCATCTCCCTGGTCCTACGGTGCCTTCTGGTGGCCAAGTGAGTTAATCTGTAGTTAAACACAGGGTTGATGACTATAATACACCTTCTGGGCCAGGTTTTTTAAAGTTTTATGAATGTATTGTCTGTCACTCAATAAAATAACAAGTGAGGTAGACAGGAGACAGATGCCAATCATCTAGATCACATCATCTAAGACACATCATCTGAAGGGCACTCATCATCACACCATCAAGACACACACACGCCCATTATCTAGAAATGGCATCATCTGGGAGACTTCATCATCAAATCACTCACCTCACACAGATCCAACCTAGCTAGACACCATTTTGGGGAAGACCAACTCCACCCATTTACCAGCAGCCATCTTAGGACAGCCAGTAGCCATTTTAAAGGGTAATTCCAGTTTTGTATATATTATTAATTTTCTATGTGCAATTATTTTATGCTAGCAGATTTGATACCGCTTCAGATATCCTAACTCCCAAGAAAGTGGTCATTTTAATTGGCCGTTTTGGCATAACTTTATATGGACTTCACCTAGTAACTTGACCGCAGTGGGTTCACAGATCAAGCTAGTCAAATGCAAAAATGCTAAATTTTATCAGTTAGGATGCCTACAATAGGGGAAATTAAATATTTAGATGAATCCAACAGATATGCCAAGGCTTTATTAATTCATTGTAAATTCAATTGTCTGTGTCAACCTAATAATCAAACTGTTAGTGGTGTTTGTAAGTGACTTATTGTAAATACATATAAATTTATTTTTGATACTCTCAGTTTATACTTACACCAATCTTATTTGCCAGTGAACATGACATTCATAGGGGCTGCCACATACCAGCAGGCTAGACTTATATGGCTTATAGAAGCTAGGACTGTTAAAGGTGACTCTAAACTAAGTTATATTCCCTGGCCACTCATATAGAGGCAAATACTACAGTACATTGGTTTTGACACAATTGGCTTGTGTGATACACAAGATACAATGTCTGGTACATAATCAGTCCAGACACTAAAAAAGTCTCACTCTTGTGGTATTATCATACTAAGGAGGAGTAGTAGAATGTGTTTTGGAGTGTAATTCTAAATATGCCCACGCTATGTGTGAGGAATTATCTTATTAAATGTCCAACTCTGTGTAAAAAAAAAAAAAATACATATATATATATATATATATATATATATATATATATATATATATATATTAAAAAAAATTCTTTCCACGTATTCCTTACATTTTTGGCAACAAAGGAAGTCTCCAAAATACTCATCATGCCTCTAAAAAAAATATCTTGGGGTATTTACTCTCCAAAATTTGATCATTGTATGGGTGTTTCCACTGCCCTAGTGTTCTAGGGCCTCCAAAAGTATAATAGGTATCCAGTAAATTAGATGTGTAATTTAGGCCCCTAGAAAGCCTGAAGGTGCCCCTTAAATTTTGGGAGCCTATGTTGCTAGGCTGTAAAAAAAGTCTCATGCATGTGGTAACTGTCACACTTAGGAGGAGTAGCACAATGTGTTTTGGGATGTATTTCCTATGATGTGTTCCTATTAGTAAGAAATATCTTACTAATTGATAACTTTGGGTAAAAATATATCTTCATTTTCTTTCCTGAATTTTCCAAATACCTTTGAGATGACACCTTGGAGTGTTTGCCTTCCAAAATGGGGTCATTTTGTGGGTGTTTCAACTCTTTTGGTGCTCTAGGGCCTCCAGAAATGTGATAGGTAGTCAGGAAATTAGATGTTTAATCTATGCCTCTGAAATGCCTGAAGGTGCTCCCTGGATTTTGGGCCCCTCTATGCATCTAGGTTGTAAAAAAGTTTCACACATGTGGCATTCCTATACTTAGGAGGTGTAGTAGTATGTGTTTTGGAGTGCAATTTTAAGAATGCCCATGCTTGGACTAAGCTCCAGTGTTTAAGGTAAAACATGTCAGAGGGCGTGGCTTGTGGAGTAGTGCAAGGCTGAGACCATCTTACATATGTTAACCATATAGGCAGGATAGGATTGAGCGGCGATTTTTCAAAGTATGCTACACACTACTATATGGTGATATTTTCAGCCAGCACCCCATTCTTAAGTACCAGCAGGACTATATACACTCTCCTTCTTTGCTTAGAGCGACACTAAAAGCATCAGTATGCCCATGCTATGTGTGAGAAATAACTTGTTAAAATTACAGCTTTGTGAAAAAAATATATTTAATTTCTTAATTTTCCACAATTGTGACAAAAACATTTTGTCGACTAAATTAATACTATTTTAGTCGACTAAAATATGACTAAAACTAAAACAATTGAGATGACTAAAATACGACCAAAACTAAAATGGTATTTTAGTCAAAAGATAATAACTAAAACTAAATTGAAATTTGATGTCAAAATTAACAATGCACTACCATACAAGAATATGTAGGGGTACTTTTCCAAGCTGCTAAAAGAAAGAAAATAGGAAAAGGTGTTTTTTTAATTTTTTTATTTAATGTTGGTAATATATTCAGGTAATATGTGCAATGGCATTACAGTCAATAGGGTTTACAGTTTTTTTTTTTTTTTTTTTATATATATTTTCAAGTTGTACTTCTGTTTATCAAAAAACAATATTTTTGTTTGCTTATGAAACTTGTTTTTATTTATAAAGACATTATACTGTATATCACAACGGCTAAATCTGTGTCTGTAGTGCATGTTCAAACCTTAATACCATACATAATAACATGTTATTCTATTTTTACTCCAGGAGTATAAAATAAGTTTAGCAATTCTAAAGAAATTCTTAAATAATGCATTCAAATTTAACTAAACCCATTCGATTTTAGTCAACTAAAAAGTACTGGAGATTTTTTTTGACTAAAATGTACTGGAGCTTTTAGTTGACTAAAATGTACTGGGGATTTTCGTTGACTAAAATACACTGGATATTTTAGTTGACTAAAATACACTGGAAATTTTAGTCAACTAAAATACACTGGAGATTTTAGTCAGCTAAAATACGACTGAAACTAAAACAATTCAGATGACTAAAATTCGACTAAAACGAAAAAGGGCATTTTAGTCAAAAGACTAAAACACGACTAAAACTAAAATGACATTTTAGTTTAATGACTATAACTAAAATTAAATCGAAATTTGACTTCAAAATTAACACTGCTCAAGAAATTAGATTAGAAATTAGGCAGTGCATCAGGACTGATCATTTTTCAAATATACAGTATATATACACACTATACCACAGATTGTAGACTCTATAACTTTCACATTGACTAAATAATATACACTAATTTAGGTTATTTCAACCAAATTATTGTAACAGAATATATGTTGGCCTACATTTATGAAGAAGAGTATTTATTTGCAAAATTTTAAAAAAAAAAATTTTTTTTTTTCAAAACATTATTTTTTTTCATTTTTATATCAAAAAGTCAGAAATACAGTAGTGATTAAACACCGCCAAAAGAAATCTCGAGATCTGTCCCAAATTTCAGTTTTGTCCAGTGTTGCATAAGTCATTTTTCGTGGTATGACAGTGCTGAAAGCTGAAAAGTGGTCTGAACTGTAAGGGGGTGAAAGTGTCTGAGGTGGTTGAAAAAGAAAAGCTGGCAAAGCTACATAATTTGGTTTTGTGTAACAACAGCACATATGCCATAATGCATTAAAAGCAGGCTTGACTTAAATTGGTAACGTTAGATGTAAAGTGTAAATTTATAAAAGCTTAGCTTTGATTTTATTGTGGAAGCTGAACAAAATTCCAAGACCATTAAAAGACTCAATGAAGCAATCTACAAAATGCCTGTTACATAAAGGCGACAGTCCGTGTGATCTAGTAAGTACATAATGGAGAGATTGCCCATGGGACAACTTGTATGATATTGTGAAAGAGAAAAATTCAAATATAGCATGACATTTCATAAAGTATCATACCTCAAATGCTGTCATACACTGTCATACAACATATTAATTAAAAAAAAAAAGTTAATTTTTTTTAAAAAATATGCAAAAGGGAATAATTTTCATTTTTACATTGTGCACTAGAATCCCTTATGAAATAAATTATGAATACATTCTTTCACATTTTTATGAGTAGTATTTCTGTAAAGTTGCCCCCCTTTTGCACTGTTTGAAATGAAATGTTCAGCAGGTTGATTTATGATTTGATGTTTAAATACTATTGGGCTACATATGTTCATTTATCCTTTATATATAAAAGAAAAATGTATTTGCAAAACAAAAAACTGCTTTGATAAAGTAAATTAGTTTAATTTAATTTTAAGTATTATAGGCTTGTACTTAGTTTAGTTTTGTTTTAAGTGATACATGGAATTACGGTATATGTAATGGTCTGGTAATTTAAAGTCATAAATAAGTAATATAATAGCTGATACATACTGTACATTTTTTATTGGTGGTTTTAAAATTTTAGGTTTAGAGACACTTATTTCTGCTACTATTTGATTAAACGTTGTAAATAGAACAAAATGAATTTGAGTCCAGACTCTCTTGATATGATTTTGCTGGATTTAAATAAAGGAAGATAAACCAGCTTTATTGGTAAGCAGTTATCTAACGTACAGTGCCTTGGAAACTTTTTCATACCCCTTGAAATTTTCCACATTTTATGATGTTACAATCAAAAATTGAAACAGATTATCTTGGGATTTTATGTAATAGACCAGCACAAAATGGCACATAATTGTAAAGTGGAAGGAAAATGATAAATGCTTTTCAATTTTTTTTCCAAATAAATATGTAAAAAAAGTGTGGTGTGCAGTTGTCCCCCTGAGTCAAAACTTTGTGCAACCACCTTTTGCTGAAATTACAGCTGCAAGTCTTTATGGATATGTCTTTTCCACCTTTACACAACTAGAAAGTGACATTTTTGCCCACTCTTCTTTGCAAAATAGCTCAAGCTCTGTCAGAATGGATGGAGAGTGTCTGTGAACAGCAATTTTCACGTCTTGCCACAGATTCTCAATTGGATTTAGGTCTGGATTTTGACTGGGCCTTTCTAACACATAAATATATTTTTATCTAAACCATTCCATTGTAGCTCTGGCTGTATGTTTAGGATTGTTGTCCTGCTGGAAAGTGAATCTCCACCCCCAGTCTCAAGTCTTTTGCAGACTCTAACAGGTTTTCTTCTAAGATTGCCTTGTATTTGACTCCATCCATCGTCCCATCAATTTTGACCAGCTTCCCTGTCCCTTCTGAAGAAAAGCATCCCCACAACATGATGCTGCCATCAACACGTTTCACAATGGGAATGGTGTGTTCAGGGTAATGTGCAGTGTTAGTTTTCTGCCACAGATAACGTTTTGTTTTCAGGCCAAAAAGGCAAATTTTGGTCCTTGTGACCAGAGCACCTTCTTCCACATGATTGCTGTGTTCCCCACATGGCTTCTCGCAAAACTGCAAACTGGACTTCTTATGGCTTTCTTTCAACAATGGCTTTCTTATTGCCACTCTTCCATAAAGGTCAGATTTGTGGAGTACACAACCGTTTTCCTGTGGGCAGATTATCCTACCTGAGCTGCGGATTTCTGCAGCTCCTCTAGAGTTACCATGGACCTCTTGGCTGCTTATCTGATTAATTCTCTCCTTGCCCGGTCTGTCAATTTATGTGGATGGCCATGTCTGGGTAGGTTTGCAGTTGAGCCATACTCTTTCCATTTTCCAATAATGAATTGAACAGTGCTCCGTGAGATGTTCAAAGCTTGATATTGTGCATAAACATACAAAAAAGAAAAAAAAAATTATTTCACATATAAAATGTTGTACATTCATGTTGTCAAGGATGACCTTAAAGAACTGTGGACTATAGGGGTCACGTGTTCTTCAAGATCAATAAGGCCAGAGAGAACATTAGAGATACTACTTATAACAGGACTCAACTGTCTGATGAAACTAACATAGATAAAGATTACTGAACATTTCGAGAAAAGAATTCCCTCCGTCTCATGGGTATAAGAATAGGTCACCCATCTTGTGTTATTTTTATGTAGGTTTGTGAGTAGCTTCCGCATAATCGGTCCTTGCACTCATAAGTGTAAGTGAAATACCACACACACTAAGAGAGTTAACAGAGAGTTTTCCCTAAGAGAAAAAGGACAGAAAGAAGAAAGAAAGAAAAGAAACTAAGAGTAGCTAATCTCCAGGAATTCCTCCCATCCCGTCATCATTCACCAAACTACCTGGGACTCCCTAAGTACAGTACGCCACCCAAGGCTCCCTGGTGGACTTAAACTTTGCAACTGTATCCTCCAAGGAACTAATAATTTTCTCTTGAGCCATTATCCAGTAGATTTTCCTTTTGGCTGCGGTGATGAAGACCTTTGGTTGTCTATGGTTAGTTTTGCTCCCAGTAAAATATAAAAGATCTTGGGTGGCTCTAGTGGTGTCAGGTATTTGGGCATTGAGTAGTGCTATGGCAGGATCCTTGGGGATCTGACAACCGCTCACCCTATACAAGTCTATGGGAGAAATCTAAATTGCTAATTTTAAAGGCTAATATGCAAGTTACTGTCCTAAAAAGTGTTTGGGGACCCGGGTCCTGCCCCAGGGGACATGGATCAATGCAAAAAAAGTTTTAAAAACTGCAGTTTTTTCAGGAGCAGTGATTTTAATAATGATTAAAGTGAAACAATAAAAGTGTAATATTCCTTTAAATTTCGTACCTGGGGGGTGTTTATAGTATGCCTGTGAAGGGGCGCATGTGTCCCGTGCTTAGAACTGTCCCTGCACAAAGTGTCATTTCTCAAGGAAAAAAAGTCTTTTAAAATCACTTTCCATTGTTGGCTCCCATAATACAGAGAACACTCATTGAGTGTTCTCTGTATTAGCCGACAATTCATTAATTGATTAAAAAAAATATTTTTATCCGAGCACGCAACCTGGCAGGCCGCAGGAAAAGAGGGGGGCGAGAGAGTGCCCCCCCTGAACCATACCAGGCCACATGCCCTCAACATTTGGAGGATGCTTTGGGGGTCTGTGACCCCTCAAAGCACCATGTCCCCATGTTGATGTGGACAAGGGCCTCATACCCACAACCCTGGCCGGTGGTTGTGGGGGTCTGCAGGTGGGGGGCTTATCAGAATCTGGAAGCCCCCTTTAACAAGGGGACCCCCAGATCCCGCCCCCCCCCCTGTTTGAAATGGTAAGGGGGTACAAAAGTACCCCTACCATTTCACAAAGAAAGTGTAAAAATATACCTACCCTGTGGTTTGTAGACACGACACCTTTTGCGCAAACCAATCAATATACCCCTATTGTGATTTTTTTTTACCAAAAATATGTAGAAGAATATATATCACCCTAAACTGATGAATCAATTTGTTTGTTTTTTTTCTTGTTTTTTTGGGGATGTGTATTATAGAAAAAAGTAAAAAAATATATGTTTTTTTATAAGATTGTAAATCTTTAGTTGTTAATATGTATATAAAAATAAATGTAAAAAAATAAAAGCTGCAGAGGTGATCAAATACCACAAAAAGAAAGCTCTATTTGTGGGAAGAAAAAGAACGTAAATTTTCTTTGGGTACAGCATTGCACAACTGCGCAATTGTCAGTTAAAGCGACGTAAAGTGCAGTATTGCAAAAAATGGCCTGGTCATTAACCACTTGCCGCACGCCCACCATCATATAAAGGCCGGGCGGCACGGCTCTCATTCTGGACTGGCATTATATGATGTCCATTTATTTAAACAGGGCATACACACGATCGTTTGCGCGTGTTCTCAGGAGCACTGCTTGTCACCGATGCTCGTAAACAGCCATTGACTGGTGGCTGTTTACCACGTGATCAGCTATGATCCTTTCACAGTCGATCACTAAATGTAAACACAGAGCAATAAACGAGCTGTTACCGGGTTCTCCTCCTTACACATCGGTCATGTGTGAGAAGGAGATTGTGGTAACATCTCGTTACTTCTTACAGTGTACACCAATCACACTAATTGCCCCCCCCAATTAAGAGGTCCTGTCACTGTCCATCAAAGTACCTGTCACCACCCATCAAAGTACCTGTCACTGTCCATCTGAGTACCTGTCACAGTTCATCTGAGTACCTGAGTATCTGAGTACCTGTCACAGTCCATCTGAGTACACAAGTACCGGAGCACCTGTCACAGCCCATCTGAGTACCTGAGTACCTGTCACAGTCCATATGAGTATCTGTCACAGTTCACCTAAGTACCTGAATACCTGTCACAGTCCATCTGAGTACCTGTCACAGTCCATCTGAGTACCTGTCACGGCCCATCTGAGAAGTGATAGACGAACTTCCAACGGGACTTTTCGAGAACGCGAACCGTACCTGTCACAGTCCATCTGAGTAACTGTCACCACCCATCAGACTACACGAGTACCAGTCACTAACCCATCAGAGTACCCGAGCACCTGTCACCAGCCCATCAGAGTACCCAAGTAGATGTCACCAGCCCATCAGAGTAACTGAGTATCTGTCCCCAGCCCAGCAGAGTACCTGAGTACCTATCTGCAGCTCATGAAGTTACCCGAGTACCTGTCTCCAGCCAATCAGAGTACCCTAGTACCTATCTGCAGCCCATTAGGCCGCGTACACACGGGCGGACTGTTCGCTCAACTTTGTCCGCTGAACAGTGTTTGGGCGGACAGTCCGCTCGTGTGTGGGCTTTCAGCGGACAGTTTCAGCGGACAGTTTGACGGACAAGGTTTTTCGGAATTTCCGAAAAACTGTCCGCTGAAACCTTGTTTCAGTGAACAGTCCGCTCGTGTGTAGGCTTGTTCGTCAAACAAAGTTGCGCGCATGCTCAGAAAGGATTTTCACGCCGAAAGCTATAATGCAGTGTATAGGACGTCGTATTTTTCGCCCCGTCGTACGTGCCGTTCACGTCATCGCGCACGGTTTCAGCAAACTGTTCGTCCGTCGTGTGTGGCCATGTCCGTCCATGCTAAGTTTGAGCGGACTGTTTGCCGAAACTGTTTGACGGACAAAGTTGGGCGAACAGTCCGCGCGTGTGTACGCGGCCTTAGAGTACTTGAGTACCTATCTGCAGCCCATGCCTCATAGAATTTACGTTGGGGTGTTTGCTTTTCAAAATGTGGTCATTTTGTGGGTGAACGCCTGAAGGTACTACTTCAATGTTGGGCCTCTGTATGTGGCCAGGCTGTGTAAAAGTTTCACACCTGTGGTATCGCAATTCTCAGGATGAGTAGCAGAATGTGTTTGGGGTGTACTTTTTGATATATATATATGCTATGTGTTAGAAATATCTTATAAATTGACAACTTTGTGTAAAAAAAATGTGTTTCATTTTTTTTCCACATTTTACAAAAATGTCTGGGAAAAAAATGTGCCATTGAAAGGACTCATTATGCCTCATAGATTATACATTTGGGTGTTTTCTTTTGGGTCATTTTGTGGGCAATTCCATTGTCCTGGTGCTCCAGGGCCTTTAAAAGTGTAATAGGTGGTTGAGAAATGAGATGTGTCATTTATGTTCATAGAACACCTGAAGGTGCTACTTCAATGCTGGGCCTTTGTATGTGGCCAGGCTGTGTAAAAGTCACACACATGTGGTATCACCATACTTGGGAAGAGTATCAGAATGTAATTTGGGGTGTAATTTGTTGTATGCATATGCTGTGTGTGATAAATAACCTGTTAATACAACAATTATGTAAACAAAAAAAATCTTCATTTTGCAAAGAATTGTGGGAAAAAAATACAACTTAAAAAAACTCACCATGTTACTTATAATGCCTTGGAATGTCTACTTTCTAAAAAGGGGTCATTTGGGGGGTATTTGTACTTTCATGACTTGTTAGTGTCTCAAGAATTGAGACAAGCCTTCGGTACATCGGGTGTGATCAATTTTCAGTGATTGGCACCATAGTTTGTAGACTCTATAACTTTCACAAAGACCAAAAAGATACACTAATTTGGTTTATTTTTACCAAAGATATGTAGCAGTATAAATGCTGGCCGAAATTTATAAAGAAGAATTACTAATTTGTGAAATGTTATGACAGAAACAAGAAAAAGGGTATTTTTTTCACAAAATTTACAGTCTTTTTTTATTTATAGCACAAAAAATAAAAACCCTCTAGTGATTAAATGCCACCACAAGAGAGCTCTATTTGTGTGAAAAAAAAGGACACAAATTTCATATGGGTACAGTGTTGCATGTCTAAATAATTGTCATTCAAAGTGTGCGAGCGCTGAAAGCTGAAAATTGATAAGTGGTTAAACTTCTCCACAACTTTATAAATTACCTGTCTGGTGTTTTCCTTGGACATCCTGATACTGTTTGTTCACTTAAGCCGCGTACACACGGGCGGACTGTCTGGCCAACTTAGTCCGTCAGACAATCCGACGGACAGTCCGTCCTACTTTCGAATGAACGGACTTGACCCCACACGGATGCAAAACAGTTCGTCGAAAGTTTGCACGATGACGTGTACAGCACGTACGACGGGACTAGAAATAGGAAGTCCAATACACAGCAATGCAACCTTTCGCCGTGTAAATCCTTTCTGAGCATGCGCCATACTTAGTCCGTCGAACTAGCCTACTCACGAGCGGATTGTCCGCTGAAACCAAAGTCTGACGGACAATATTATGGAAATTCCGAAATACTTAGTCCGCCAGACTGCACGCTGTAAAAGTCAGCTGAAGCCCACACACGAGGGACTGTCCGCTGAAATGTGTTTCGACGGACTAAGTTGGCCAGACAGTCTGCCCGTGTGTACGCGGCTTAAGGTTCTCTAAAAAACTTCACAGAGCAACTGTATTTATACTGAGATAACTTACACACAGGTGGACTCTATTTACTAATTAGGTGACTTCTAAAGGCAATTGGTTCCACTAGATTTTAGTTAGGGGTATTGGAGTAAAGGGGCTGAATACAAATGCATGCCACACTTTTCAGATATTTATTTGTAAAAAAAATTGTAAAACCATTTATCATTTTCTTTCCACTTTACAATTATGTGCCACTTTGTGTTGGTCTATCACATAAAAATCCCAATAAAATACAATTAAATTTTTGGTTGTAACATGACAAAATGTGGAAAATTTCAAGGGGTATAAATACTTTTTTTAAGGCACTGAATGTAGTCAGAAAAAAATATTATGGAGAAAATGTTTTTTTAAGCACTTTTGTATGATAATTTTGTATGTGATTTTGATCAGTGTCACCCTTTGTCCTATCCTTCTACTTTGCAGGTAAAGCACTGTGTTTTAATGTTGCTTTTATTCTTTTTTTTAGTGGCACCTTTTGAATCTGTACATAGTATTATCTTCTTTTTTATAGTCTGTATACAGTATAATCTTCTCAATTAAAGCAATTAAAACCACAATTACAGCAGTGGCTGGGTTATGAACAAAAAATGTTCTGTAGGTTTGTTCTTAAGTTGAATTTGTATGTAAGTTGGAACAGGTACATTTTTAAGTGTAACTTCAGCTCAATTTTTTTTTTTTTAACGTTTTGGACAGCATAGGGAAGAGTTAACACCCCATGCAATGTTTGTTTTGCTATCTGTGTTCCCATATGAGCGGACATCTCAGGTTGGTGGGGTACAGAGAATCCTTGTTAGGTGACAAACACTGAGTGACCCGATTGAGCAGACAGGTGCCTTACCTCAGTTATAGCTGTCCCATTCTGGCTACTAGGTCTCCTCATCCTTATCCCTAGTGTGACAGGTAGCTGCGTTCATTTTGCCCCCCTTCTAGACCCACCTTTGTGTATCATAGGCTTCACTGTCCCACCTGCAGGACCAGTACTAACATGATGGGTTTTACTGCGTAGAGCTGAGAGAGATCAGTGAACACTTTTTATCTGATGCTATCTTTAGAGAATGAACATGGAAACAATGTGTATTACATTCCTTCCGGGTTTAGCATTCATTCCCCAGACACTGTAGCTGGGGAAGCAGATAACAAAGCATTAACTTTAATAGAGTTCAAGGAAACATCAGGGGTCTAATATGCTATCACATAGGAGGCTATTGGTCCCCTATGTGATAGAAATACATTTAAGTAAAAGTTAAGTAAGTAAAAGTTAAGTAAAAAAAAAAAAGAATTAAAGCAACAAATAAAAAATGTAAACCCTCCTAAAAAATTGTTAAGCTCCCAGCCCATATGTATGTGCACTTATATACACTATATTGCCAAAATTGTTGGGACACCTGACTTTACACGAACATAAACTTTAATAGCATCCTAGTCTTAGTCCGTAGGGTTCAATATTGAGTTGGCCCACCCTTTGTAGCTATAACAGCTTCAACTATTTTGGAAAGGCTTAGGAGTGTGTCTATAGGAATGTTTGACAATTCTTCCAGAAGCGCTTCTGTGAGGTCAGGCACTGATGTTGGACAAGAGTGCCTGGCTCACAGTCTCTGCTCTAAGGCCGCGTACACACGCGCGGACTGTTGGCCCAACTTTGTCCGTCCAACAGTTTGAGCGAACAGTCCGCTCAAACTTAGCATGGACGGACATGGCCACACACGACGGACGAACAGTTTGCTGAAACCGTGCGCGATGACGTGAACGGCACGTACGACGGGACGAAAAATACGACGTCCTATACACTGCAATGCAACCTTCCGACGTGGAAATCCTTTCTGAGCATGCGCGAGACTTAGTTGGCCGAACAAGCATACACACGAGCGAACAGTCCGCTGAAACCTTGTTTCAGCGGACAGTTTTTCGGAATTTCCGTAAGACCTTGTTCGGCCAACTGTCCGCTGAAACTGTCCGCTGAAGCCCCACACACGAGCGGACTGTCCGCCCAAACACTGTTCAGCGGACAAGGTTGGACGAACAGTCCGCGCGTGTGTACGCGGCCTAAGTCTCTGCTTTACATAAACAGATGGCCCTGCCCCCTCTGACACTATGTTGAAAAATAAAACCACTTTTTTTTTTTTAGTTTCTATGATAACATTTTTAAAATAAGTAATTTTTGTTAATACATTTGAGTAAAAATTTATACTGCTACATATATTTGGTAAACAATCACTCAAATATGTGTATATTATTTGGTCTGTTTGACAGTTATAGAGTCTACCATCTATGGTGCCAATCATTGAAAATTGATCACACCTGATGTACTGATGGCCTATTCTATTCCAATTAATTCTTGAGAAAATAAAGAAATTATTATTTTTTTATTTTTTTACACATCATTGTCATACTAACAGGTTATTTCTCACACACAGCATATGCATGCTTCCAATTATACCCCAAAATACATTCTGCTATTTCACAGCCTGGCCACATAGAGAGGTTCAACATGCAGGGAGCCCCGTCGGGCATTCTAGGAGCATAAATTACACATCTAATTTCCTAACGACCTATTGCATTTTTATAGGCACTGGAGGGCCAAGACAATGGAATTACCCACAAAATGACCCCATTTTGGAAAGCAAACACCCCAACATATACTCTATGAGGCATTATGAGTCTTTTGAATGATTCATTTTTAAAGAAAATGAAAACTTTTTTTTTTTTTTACACAAAGTGGTCAATTTAAAAGATTTCTCTAACACATAGCATGTATATAGCAAAAATTACACTCCAAAATACATTCTGCTACTCGTCCCGAGTATGTTATACTTACCTTTTTTGGCTCTCCTGGCCCCTCTCTCCTGTCAAGTGCCCCCACAGCAAGCAGCTTGCTATGGGGGCACCTTTAAGGATGAGGAAGCGATACATCTCCTTTCACAGTTAGAGAGGGTGTGGAGGCAGTGCAATGTTATAATCATGGGGAGCTTCAACTGTCCGTATATTAACTGAGCAGATGGAACTACACATTCAACTAAGACACATCAGTTCTTGAATATAATGCAGCACAATTTCATGAGTCAAATGGTCAACTAGAAATGATGCTCTGTTTTACCTAAGTACAAACAACACAAAGCTCATTACATGTGTGGAAGTAAGGGATAACCTAGAAAACAGTGATCAAAGAGTAACTTCATTCACTATAAATTATAGGAAGGAGAGACAAGAAGGTTAGATGAGAGCACTACATTTCAAAATGGCCAACTTTACTAAGCTGCACTCCATGCTACATGCTACTAAATAGGATCAAATTCTTGCAACAAAGAACACTGAAGAGACATCTCAAATATATTAATAGTAAAAAGGCTAGGTCAGAACAAATTTGTTCACATAAAAAGATGATCAGGGGAATTTGGTCACAAGTGACAGGAAGAAGACAACTGAATTAAATGCATTCTTCTCCTAAATTTCTACAAATGAAAAGGAGGGATTTAATAAAGAAGATATTAATGTTAATAACATTATATTGAAAGTACCCTTGTGACTGACAAAAACCAGTGTTAAAAAAAGACCAGAAAGACTTAATATGAATAAATTACCAGGGCCAACGTGTCTTACACCCAAGACTTCTCAAAGTAATTAAACGTATTATATCTAGACCATCTATTCCAAATTTTTAGGAAAAGCTTGCTGCCTGGAATAGTACTATCTGATTGCTGAAAAGCAAACATGGTACCAATATTCAAAAAAGGGAAAAGATATAAACCTGGAAACTACAACTAGTCAGCCTAACATCAATAATATGTAAATTATTGGAAGGAATGATAAGGGACCATATTCAAGAAAATTTCTGATGAAAATAATATCAGTACTATATAATATAGTACAATGTGTAGGATCCAGGATGCATTTACTAAAGACTGTTCTTGCCAGGTCAACCTTTTAACAATCTACAAGGAGATAAGCTCTATTTTGGATAGAAGAAGGCCTGTAGACAAAGTGCATCTAGATTCTATAATACATTTGAAACAGTACCCCATAAACACTTAATGTACAAATTAAGGTGTTTTGCCATTGATGATACTGCATGTGCCTGGATAGAAAACAGGTTTCAGGAGCACATCCAGAAGGAGATGATTAATGGCATAATATCTGAATAGTCTGGAGTTGTGAGTGGAGTACCCCAGGCTCTGTCCTGGGACCAATTCGGTTTACCTTGTTCATAAATAATATAAAGGTTAGAATAAATACAACGTAGTTCATGCTCAATGTTTGCTTATGATACAAAGATTCCAGGGCAAAAAATTCACGTTAGGATGTAGCAACTAGTTAAAGTCATGCAGGGGGTTGTCACGTATGGTTTGGTTATAGATGCTGGATGGCAGTGTGCTTGGAGAGCACACCTGTGCAAGCTACTGCTGATCAGGTTCATTGGTCTGCACCTGTAGATTGATCGGTTCTGAAACAAATCTGATCGCTGGGGGACAACGTGTCCCCTACCCAGGTACGCAAGCAATGTACATGTACATAGGTTTGCGCCGCCGAGCCACCTTGCCACAGTATATCTGCGGAAGGCAGTCGGCAAGTGGTTAATAAAGAGACCTTTCATGATTGCACTAAACAAAAACAGAAAAAGTTTAAAAACTTTAAAAAAGTGTAGTAGGTAAAAACTGGGGGAAATTTTAATAAACCAACAAATTATACACTCACAGATGGGGGGGGGGGCACTACCATGCCCTCACAGCCTCTGATCCTCCCCTGTACCATGTCTGCACAGCCCCTGACCAACTGTACTATGTCCGTATGTCCGTGCAGCCTCTGACCCCCTCCTGTGCCATCTCAGTATAGCCTCTGACCACCTCCTGTACCATGTCTGTGCAGCCTCTGACCCCCTCTACCATGTCCGTGCAGCCTCTGACCCCTTCTGTACTATGGCATCCTACCAGTAAATTTCACTTCGGGGGTGTTGCCAAAACTGGTTTCATGTAATAAGATGCATACTGTTAGTAAAAGGAGTTGTGACTGTATGGAACTATTGGTACAGTAAAGTGGGACCAAGCCTGGGTTCCATAGTAATGACACAGAGACTCATGTAAGCTGTGGAAGTAAGGACAAATGGTGGTGGCGCCACAGGAAATCAGATAAGGAAACTCAGAGCCAACTAAATAAGCATTTGAATGTTAAATTCCTCATTGAGACCTCCTGGTTTTATGCTATCAAGCTGGAAAACCACAAAATGTCTTATAAAAACACAGTTTCTTGAAATGTTCACCCCCTCAAAGATAAAAAGGAAATCACTGTATAGCAAACAAGCACAGAAGACTAGGATCTTTAATATGGTGCATAGAGAGAAGTGTCTGGCAACAGTGTACTTTAAGCCGCGTACACACGGGCGGACTGTCTGGCCAACTTAGTCCGTCGAAACACATTTCAGCGGACAGTCCGCTCGTGTGTGGGCTTCAGCGGACTTTTTCAGCATGCAGTCTGGCGGACTAAGTATTTCGGAATTTCCGTAATATTGTCCGTCGTACTTTGGTTTCAGCGGACAATCCGCTCGTGAGTAGGCTAGTTCGACGGACTAAGTATGGCGCATGCTCAGAAAGGATTTACACGGCGAAAGGTTGCATTGCTGTGTATTGGACTTCCTATTTCTAGTCCCGTCGTACGTGCTGTACACGTCATCGCGCAAACTTTCGACGGACTGTTTGTGCATCCGTGTGTGGTCAAGTCCGTTCATTCGAAAGTAGGACGGACTGTCCGTCGGATTGTCTGACGGACTAAGTTGGCCATACAGTCCGCCCGTGTGTACGCGGCTTTAGTCTCATACAACTACCCGAGGGACGGTACTTACATTTATTGAAAGAAAGGACGCAAGATCAACGGTATTTTTTTCCTTTAGGGGGAATCAAGAATAACCAGAAGAGATTTATTGTCATGGTCTAAATGTTCCATTGGACATACACTAAGGGTAGGAAGGATTAAGAGATAATCTGCATAAGTTTCCTCACCACTAATTTTCTATCACTAGAACAATGCTTGATAGTATATAAAATGTCTTAGACTTGCTTGAATATTGCAATTAAGTGGGATTTTTACATTCTCCACAGGTCATCCCCAAAGCATATTCTGATACTCTTCCTGAATATGGGGATACCACATATTTTTCAATGCCCCCCATATTAGGAGCTCAAAATCGGGTTAGAATGTACAGGTTTCAAGGGACATAAATTAATTGAATTAATTGAATGAAATTAATCGAATTAATCTAATTCCCTGACTGTCTATTACATTTTCAGTACTGAAGTACTAGGACATACAGCAAAATTACCACATATTTTCTTGTTCAATATTTTCATTTAGGAGTTTGAGTACAGTGTTCACCAACAATAAACATACAAGAAGACACAGATCATTAAGCAGTAAGCAATTGTGCATTACATTTACAGTACATACAGCACATTATGTGCAGTTCATTGTGTAAACAATACAGGAGCTGTTTAATTACCCACGTGTACTATCTTACCATTGAACTAAGTGAGTCGCGTATAGTCAGTGAGTAGAATACAAGCAGAGGCAATAGGTATATAATGAAAATGAGGTGGTGTGGGAGAAGAGAAAAGGGATTACTGGTGGGGGTGGGGGAGGGGAGGGTGAAGAAGGGGTATCCTAGGGGCTACGGAGGAGTATTGTTAAGGAAATGGAGCGCCAATCAAGGTTCCAATAAAGAAGTGACAAAATTAGGTGGCAGAAAACTTTCAACCCATGGTTGCCAGATTATTCTGTGGTTAAATATTGTGTCCTGTAGAGTAGCTTCAATATTGGTGTGTCTTAACTTGGGTTATCCTGTTTTTGGATGCTAGTGCACAGAGAGTTTACATTGGGCATAGAATATCTGGTGGATTTTTGTTTAGCAGGGCTTTCAATTAATCCTTTGGTATTGCTATCTTGAATAGTGTGGACAAGAGCATATCAAATCAAATATTTTTGACCGGAATCCATTTACAATTAGACACGTCCACCATATATGTAGGCATGTACCAGGATCGTTATACCCCCACTGAATTTTATTTTTTTACCACACATTTTTGAAAAATTAGAATGTATTTTTTTTCCAGAAAATAATTCCTTTCCTAACTATGTGACACCTTTATAGGCCCTGAAGTACCGGGACAGTAGAAACACATGCAAAATGACCATATTTGTGAAAGCACATTCTCTTGGTGAAAAAGATAAACGCTTGTGATTGTTGCGATCAACAATATTGGAAACACTAGCATTGGCTGTTATCAGCACATTGGAAACGCTGGCACTGGCTGTGATCAGCAAACTGAAAGCATTGGTGCTGGCTGTGATCAGCAAACTGGAAACATTGGCACTGGTTTTGTTTAGCAAAATGGAACACTGGCACTGACTAATGAGCAAACTGGAAACACTGGTGTAATCAGATTCTGGGGAATTTTAATCATTCAATGGCAATCTGATTTTTACAGTGTAACACTAGATGCAATGAGCTGCCAGCTTTTTTTTAATGGGTATAGTTGAAAATGGTGTCTAAAAATGATCACCCTCAGCTGTGATTGTGCTGCCCAACATTACATTGGTTGGATCTAAAATTGTTAACATGCTTGGCTTACAGGTCAAGTACAGCTTTTTTTTTTTTTTTTTTTTAATATATGGGTATTCCTGTTTTATTTTAAAGTACTAGTACAAATTTATCTCTGTAGGATTACTTTAACTTAAAATATAGAAATACAAATCATTTTATCACCATGAAAATGGAAGCTTGTCATCCTAAATCATAGTATACTGACAAACATTATGGGGTAAATAGTAATAGTCAATGATAACAATATCAAGGAACCATTCACTAGTCTGATAAAAAGTTACAACGATGTTTGCAGTTATAATGATTCTAGACGCCTACAAACTGAATGACTTAATGATACACGTTTAATCTGACATTAAGGAGTTATTTATGGAATAAAAATGTCTGCCCCGAACAGAAAAACTGCAATTTACTCAAGAAAAGATGCTATATGATGATTTTCACCAATATTCTATACCAAGAGACACAATTCCAATCTTTGATACGCACTAACCTGAATGATAAATCATAGTTTCTTTTGCTGGAATTATTTTATTTCTATCAAGCTCTAAAGAAAATTGGACATTAATGCTTTTCTGGGTAAAAAGGATTAGGAAAGCTGATGGCCGGTAGACCATTTAAACAAGAATCCTCTTGTTCCAAGTTTCCAAAAAATATGTTTCAACAGAATCTTTGGAGTTATGTTTATACAGCCCAGTTTTAACAAAGCCCAATATTCATTAAATCACTGTTCTATGATACTATTCAGGGTAAAAAAAAAAAATCATCTTTCTCTGGTGCCTATGAACTGCTTTATTCTGAGCTTTATTTCACAAAAATATTATATCTAGGTTAACAAGTGAACACAAGGTGCATTATGTATTGCACTTGAAGAGGCAGTTCTTTAAAAAAAAATGAACATAAAGTTTTCCTGTACCATTGCTCAGACAACATACACAGCAGTTCATTCATTAAATTGTCAACTCCAGTTCTTGCCTATGTCATTGATCTATGTAATTATTTCATCCATCAAAACTGTAGTTTGTAACCCTAATGCAATACATCAGTATTTGTTTAAATCACTGGGCATGAACATAACTCTGATTTATATATTACATTTAAATGTTTCTGGTAATGTTATAAGAGTGATGTCAGCTGTCAGTGGTTAATGCTTATTTAAGTATATGCCATCATTTATGGTATAAAATGTTAACACGCTTTTAGATACTGAACATAGAAAACCTGTAGATTACAACATAGCAATGGTGTTCTCAAGATTGTAATCAGGATTCATGCACAAAGCTAAGTATTTCCTTTCCATTTATTGCACCTTAAATACTAATGCAATATATGCACAGTATATGGCAGGTTAGTTCAGTATATAGTAACAGTATACGGCAGGTTAGGGCAGTATGTAGTGACAGTATATGGCAGGTTAGTTCAGTATATAGTGACAGTATACGGCAGGTTAGGGCAGTATGTAGTGACAGTATATGGCAGGTTAGTTCAGTATATAGTGACAGTATATGGCAGATTAGGGCAGTATGTAGTGACAGTATATGGCAGGTTAGTTCAGTATATAGTGACAGTATACGGCAGGTAAGGGCAGTATATAGTGGCAGTATAGGGCAGGTTTGGGCAGTATGTAGTGACAGTATACGGCAGGTTAGGGCAGTATGTAGTGACAGTATATGGCAGGTTGGTTCAGTATATAGTGACAGTATACGGCAGGTAAGGGCAGTATATAGTGACAGTATAAGGCAGGTTAGGGCAGTACGTAGTGACAGCATACAGCAGGTTAGGGCAGTATGTAGTGACAGTATACGGCAGGTTAGGGCAGTGTAGGGTGAAATAGTGACAGGCTAGGTCGGTATGTAGTGAGTGTGCTCAGTCACTTATAGCATGTCAGGTGATGGAGATTCCCGGGCTGCAGTGCTCTCTCCTCCTCTTTCTGCTTTAGCTGCAGAAACAGCCTGAGAGAAGGAGTCTGTAGGAAGAGTGGAGGAGACAGCCACGCTCGACCCCGCCCACCTACAATGTCTGCCTCAGAAGATAGTGGACATCCCCAAGGGACAGCCTAAGCTGATTACACAACAGAGGAGTGTTACTGACAGCCTCCCCCACACCGCTGGACTCTCTGCTATCCCGACTGTCTTTTTACAAACTGCAAGGACAGGGAAGGTGCAATCCCCCCATGGACCTGGTGCCCGCTCGTTCAGGATATTGTACTGGCTTAAAAATGGCCCTGCCCAACACCACCCCTGCAATCCCGGGGACAAATCTGGGACAAATTTGTTCCGGGGAGAGTGTTCTCAGTCCGGGGACTGTCCCCTGAAATCGGGGACGTCTGGTCACCCTATTGTAAATTGTAAATGTGGAGTGGATTTGGACAAATCCAGGCATGTTCCTAGATCTGCCGAGATTTTCATATATACTGTAGGTTCCTTAAATGCTAATTCTGATACTAAACAGTTCTGAATGTTGCAAATTTAGAGCTTAAAAGTTCATATTTTATATTACAGATGTTTTAAAAAAAATTCTCATAAGCGCAGGGGCTTAGTGGCTAGTACTTCTGCCTTGCAGTACTAGTGTCCTCAGTTGAAATCCCAGTCAGTACACTACCTGCATAGTAGGTTAGCTGTTAGCTGTTAAACACAGGAATTATAGGTTGGAAGTGCATATGGGAATCCCTTTCCCCTGACCCTGTTCTTTATGCATATCAGTGAAAAATGTACTGCACGTTAGTGACTTTACAGGATAAGTGCATTACTTGCCATGTGAAATTGCACATCTGGCCTGTAAATTCTGAGGAAATAAAACAAATAATAATAATTAATTGTACAAGTGTAGCCAAAAGGATCTGCTTATAAAGTGAACGTTGCCCAGACTATGGACAGTACAGGATTTATATTTTCATAATGAAGCAGTAAATGATCTTTAAAACAATCCATTACTGATCTTTGTAGCTACAATCACTGCAGAAAAATTCTAGCTGGTTTCTCAGCAGCAGGGACGGGACAAATGGTGGGCAGAAGAGGAGGTTGCCATGGGCGCAGTGTTTATTGTAGGAACAGGGTGACGCAAGTTCCTTCTATTATAAGGCTGACAGGATTAGTGACAGCAGCATCACTACTTCTGTGAGCCCAGCCCTGGAAGAAGTAAGAAAAGAAGGAGAGAGCTGGGAGGAGGTGATGGCTATGCTCTCTCTCCCCCTCCTCCTCATAAGCTTGCGCATAATAAGGGGGGGGGGGCACAATTTGACATCTTTGCCCTGGGCACTGGATGATCTTGTCCAAGTACTGCTCAGAAGGTTTTTGCTTCCTCTTCCAACAGTGACTTGGCAGGCTTACAATTTAAATGCAGCAGTGAAAGTTACTTCTGGATGTATCCAACTGTATTGGTCAGCACCACATCCCCTGATTATATTGGAAACAAATGTGTAGAAGAAATTTTAAAGGTGTTGACTCCTTCTGCCAGAATAATTCACCAACATATTCTCATTTTGTTAAAAACAATATAAATGTTTATTACAAATTCATTAAAAAGTTTGGGGCATCGCTCCCCTTAAAAACGTACATTCAGCAAGCCACACTATTAAAGCAAACGTCATGAGAATATGGCATCACCCTTCAAAAACATATGCTATATGATACATTAATTCTGTGCATATGGCAACACATTAATATAGGATAGAACATCCCACATGGGGAAAAATAAATGCATGGGGAAAAATAAATGCCTCGTCCTGACGAGTTATGCATTGTAGGCTTTCTCAGGGGTCAAGGGGTGCAGTGAGTGTGGTTGCTGAAATGCAAAGGAAAAATATATGATACTAATACATAATATTGGGTATAATAAAATTCTCCCAAAACTCACAGAATTACAAAATCAAACAAAGTCAAATAAAAAAGAATATAATATATATATAATCTCTCTAGGTGCAATTCAGGGCATGAGCGGTAAAGATGGAATTATAGTGCAAGGGTGATCAACTTAGCAAGAAGTGTCTAAAGGGTTCCAAAAGGTGTCCAAACCAGGTGGGGGCAAGCAGAAATGGTAACCTTATTAATGCATATCACCAGTTGGACACTTAATCTGAGAAAACATAATGACAATTCAGCATACTGTTAGCGTTCAAATAAGGGGTAAATATAATTCAGTGTGACATAAAGTCATGCAGCAATATACACTATACCTGTGTATTTAAGGCTGTTTATGAAAATCTTAGACACTCCAGCAAACCAATCCTGATCGTGGGTCTAACCTAGACTGATCAGAATAGCAATGCTTAGATAACTCACAGAGAGATAGAATGCCTTTACCTTAATAAAGGGTATTAGTCTTTTTGGGTATGCTCTAACAAGAATTTAGAGACATCATTGCAATAGCCTATAAATTATGGTATCATTGATTAGAATACATTAGTTACGCTGACTTTTTACTCATTACCCAAGATACACAAGAATGTAGATACTCCTCCCATCTGGGCTAGCCCATCGTTTTGGGCATTGGATGTATCTCTGAAAATGACAGTCGTCTAATTGATGTCTATCTTAGACCTTTTGTAATGTCCTTGCCCTCCTACATACAGGATAATAGAGATCTGTTAAGGATCCTAGAGGACATCATAGTTCCAGTAGAGGCATGGCTTGTAACGATTGATGTAGAAGCCCTCCACTGTTCAATGCCCCATTCAGTGGGAGTGACAACAGCAGCTGAATTTTTGAAGGAAAGGAACCCATCAACTTGGCGTTATAACAATCTGTAATGGAATTGTTGCAATACATTCAGGAATTTATTTACTTTTAATGGCGCCCACTATATCCTGGTGCAGGGGGTAGCAATGGGGAATTATTGAAATTCTCAGTTCAATAAAAGTACTCAGTTCAATACAATGTACTGAACTGAGTACTTTTATTGAACTGAGATTTTTTTTTAGGAATGTTTTTAGAAGTTTTTACTTAATAAACAATTGGTTATCAGCTACACTTAGTTTGTTTTCCTTTATATATATATTTTGCTGTAAGCTGCAATATTATAGTGACCTGTATGTATGCATCCAACTGGTCAGATTGTTGGTACTGGATATATATCTATTTTTTTTCTTTTTTTTTTGCCACATCAGCGAACACTTTCGGGAAACTTAAGTCAACTCTACCGTTCATCGTAGTCCCAACTTGTTTCAGCATCATTGTAGCATTTATCTCTTACATATATGTCGGTTGTTTTTTTTTTTCTGCTTTCTTTTTTTTTTGTTATGCTCTTTGGGCTACGAATAGGTCTTCTCACATTATACATGTTTACAAAATATTATCCCATCCAACCCTGTACCCCCCACCCACCTCCCACCCTAGGTCTCTCCACTTATCTAATGTCCTGCCCATTCGGCCCAGAATCATGTTATATTACTTCTGCCATCCTTTTGGCGTATCTCAGTGTTTGCTGGTATTTTTCCCAATCTTTCCATCTCTTTACACACCCCGTTTCTCCTATTTCTCCGCTATACTTTAAATGTTCCAAATTGTAGATATTATTGATTTTACTAAACCAGCTTTTCAAAGAGGGACTCTCTGGATCTTTCCACTGGCGGGGAATTAAACTCTTTGCTGCATTTAGTAGACATGCTGACAGTGATTTCCTATATTGTTTGATGGACAGAGTGGTCCGATGGAGCAGGCACACCCTTGGATCTTCTGGAATTTTTAAACCCGTAATTTCTTCAATAGTTAACAATACAGTCTTCCAGAATACTTTAATTTTAGGACATGACCACCAAATGTGGAGCATAGAGCCTATTTCTGAACATCCCCTCCAACATAGGTTAGAGAGCCCTCTTTGTGATTGATGTATTCTATCTGGGGTTATGTACCACTGGGTCATACACTTGTAGTTCATTTCCAATAAACTACAGTCTGGTGAAATCAAATGCGGCATCCTTAATATTTTATAAACCTCTGCCTCCGTACTTCCTGTCCCAATCTCTTCATCCCATTTTTTAATGTATAAGGGGGGCTCCGATATTTTTAAACCATTCAGAATTTTATATATCTTCGCAATCCCTCTCCTTCCTTCAGTCGCCACACACAGCCGCTCTAATGGAAGCAGGCTGTCCACCGATCTAATCGGACATGGGAGGGATTCCACAAAGTGTTTCAACTGAGCATACCTCCACCAGTTTATATCTAACGCCTCTTTTTTCATCTTTAGTTCCTGAAGCGTACAAATTTTGCCTTTATTAATAATATCTTTTAATTGTGCATCCTTGTTCTTAAACTACCCTCCATAAATCCTTTCTTTCCCCGGTGCAAAATAATTAGTGTCACATAGTGGTATTAGTGGGGAATTATAATCCCATTTTTGTTTTTTGTAAACCCTATCCCATACCATTGCTGTCCATGTGATCATGTGTGTGCGTTCATCTAAATCTCTTAAGTGTGGCAGGATCCATATCACTTTACCTAAAAAAGCATTACTAATCCCTTTTTCTAACTTAACCCAACTTTTTTCTTTATTATCTTTTACCCTTTCCACCACTCGTGCCAATAGAATTGAATAGTAATAAATTTTAATATCAGGAACCCCCAAGCCCCCTTGCGTCTTGTCTCTAGAGAGTGTTCCCAGGCTTATTCGTGGCTTTTTATGCCTCCAAATAAACCTGCGAAATAACACATTTAGTTTATTAAAATATGTTTCAGGGATCGGGATTGGTATCATTTGCATTTTATATAGTATCTTAGGGAGTATTATCATCTTTAGGCAGTTTATCCTGTTAATCCAGGATCTTTGTCTAGAGGTAACAATGTTTAACTCTGTTTTAATGTCGTTCATTGACGGAATAAAATTTTGTTGGTACAATGTATCATGTGTAGGTGTTATTTTGACTCCCAGATACTTAATTTCATTGTCCCTCCAAATGAAAAGATAGTCCTGTTTAAGCATTTGTACTTCCTGTGAGGCAACATTTATATTTAAAATTTCAGATTTTGAGGGGTTCATGTTGAAGTTTGAGACTACACCATACTTTAAGATGTTCAATAGAATCAGAAGGGTTGTCCTAGGGCTGATGACATAAAACAAAATATCATCGGCATATGCCGCTATTTTATGTACTTCATTGTTGATCTGTAATCCCATAATATCGGGATTCAATCTTATCCTAGCCAACAATGGTTCCATTGATAGGATAAATAATAAAGGGGATAAGGGACAACCCTGCCGTGTCCCATTGAACATCTTGAAGGACCGCGATAAGGACCCATTTATTTTCATTTATTTTTCTCTCTGTGTTTAATAGAGAGATATTTGGGACCTGGAATTTCAGAGGCTCTGAAGTGATATTCGGGTAGGAAAGAGCCTCCAGCCCTGACTACAGGGGTTCCAGCACACACAGGGTTAGGAGCCTCAAGGAAGCAGCTCTTAAAAGACAGGAAGTAGTGCTAGGTGTGGTGGTGAGTAGGAGTTGGTGAACACACCTGTCTTGAAGAGTTGTGCATCTGCTGGTGGCTGCTTAAGAGATCCTGCAAGGCCTGTTAAAACCTTGGGGTAAAGACTCATCCCTGAACTGTATGTGTCTTTTTACTTTTACTTTTACTTTGTGCTGAAGATAAGCAGACTTTATTTTATATTTTTGCTTGTGTGCTGCCGGAAGCCTTGTTTTGATTTGCTTGCTAAAAATAAAAGCCTTTTTGTTTAAAGTTAACAGGTTTTGCAATCAGTTCTGTGAAGCTGCAATCTCCCTATACTTTACAACTGGTGTCTTGGATGTGGGCAGAAGTGCATTTGCAGCCGCAAAAGCCATTTAAAATGGAAAACTGACATTTAAAGAGACAGTGTGCCTATGGTATGTCTTGGGTGAAATTAGCACAGACACTACAAACAGCAGAGAAAAAAAAAACATGGAGGAGGTCATCAAGGCATTGGCAGGAAGCCTACAGGAAAGCACACGGTTGCTAGCTACTCAGTTTGCTGCCCAGCAGGAGTCCACTGAAGCACAGGTGGCTGCCTTGCTGGAGGCAGTACAGCATCTGACTTAGGGATGAGAGCAAGCAGAGTTATAAACCTGACCGACTACCCAGGTCCCAAATGCACAAACTGGTACAACTGGTCAAAAAATGGCTGCAACCAGAGAAGTTGACAGGCCTGCAAATAGTGGAACAGGTGGTGATTGACTGGTTTCTGCGGTCCCTGCCAGACAACCTACAGCACTGGGTAAGCCATGGAGATCCTGCAACTAATGATCAGCTGGTAGAGTTGGTCGAAAGGTACACCATGCTGGAGGACCTGCTTGGGCCTGCCAAGCGTCGGGAACCCACACCAAGGGCAACCAAGCTAGCCACGGCACCTAGGAGAGAATCGCTGCCAGATGTTGGAACTCGCAAACCTGCATCATCTTCCACAGAACCACAGAGGTCAGCTCTTTTCCCAAGGATGGGGGACATACAGTGTTGGCAATGCTGTTCCTGAGGGCATACTCCGGCACAATGCCCACTTCAGGAGGAGCCTATGGATTGTGGTCGGAGAAGCTCCTTCTATGTGAAAAAAGCATATGTCAAACATCTTGATCTGGCTGCAGGATGGTTTGAGTGTGAAGTGTGGGTGAACTACCTTCCTGCCAGGGCTTTACTGGACTCCGGTAGCATGGTGGTGTTGGTACATGCCATGGTGATCGAGAGACTCGGTCCCATAAGTAAGAGTTTACAGGTAGTGTGTATACATGGGGACAACAGTGAGTACCCCCTGGTTCCGGTGACTGTTTCTTATGGCTGTACCTCAGTGACACAAGAGCTTGGGGTGGTAAGAAGTCTGGTACATGACATCAAATTGGGGCATGACTGCCCATTGTTTATTGAACTGTGGAACCAGGTACAGACAAGACAGCCAGGAGAACTGGAGACAATGGACCTTTTGAGGCCAAACATTGAGGGGTCTGGTCCAGAACCACCCGCAACACACACACATAATGTCAAGGTACCTGTTGCTGATAATAACACTGCAGAAAATACGAATGTAGTTGATGATACTCATCTTTCAGGTCTCAAAGCCGAGTTGACCTCTGAAGGGGGGGAAATCTCTCTGCTACAGGTCATGTTGGGGGAGGATGAAGAGGAATCTTACCTATTCTAGGCCTAGGTTGAGGAGGATGAGAGGGAAACTTCCTCAAGGCTAGTGCACCCAGATTTGGGGGTGTCTACAGGTGTGTTTGGCACCGTGCAGCTACAGGACCCAACTTTGGTCAATGTTCGGGAGCAGGTATCAGTTATTAATGGGGTCCCACAAATGCCCGGTGCAGAATAACGGTTTCCTCACTTTGCATTAAATGAGACTTGCTTTAGGGTAGTCAAAAGCCGAGGGGAAACGGTGGAGCAGTTGTTGGTTTCCCAGTCATATCGGGAGATGCTCCTTGATTTAGCCCACAACGATGCACCAGGGAGACACCTGGGGCTGAAAAAACAGAAGCCAGGATAACTGACAGATTTTACTGGCCAGGGGTAAAGGCTGAGGTGAAGAGCTACTGTGCATCCTGTCCCACTTGCCAGTTAATTACCCCGGTGTCCCACTACAGAAACCCCCTGGTACCCCTGTCCATAATTGAGGTGCCGTTTGAACGGATTGCTATGGATTGCTATGGATCTGGTGGTGTTCTTAGTAAAGTCAGCCAGGGGACACCAATATATATATTAGTAATTTGCAAAAGAATAAGCTGCGCTGGAAAAAATATAGTTATAGTGAAATGATTTTCACTTATATATACTTATAAGATGATTAAAGTGACATATATTCACTTAAAAAATAATCATGTGTATTCTGTCAATGACTAAGACTATACTGGCTCCCAAACCACTTGCTGTACAATGTTGCTGCCAAATATGAACATAAAGCAAAAAAACTATTGCACTAGAAACATAAAACAAAGATCATAGTTCTTTGAAACCTGTAAAACTCAATTTCAAAAGTCCAGAAAAGACCAAAAGTTTCTATATGAAAAATGTTTCCAGACAAAGTTCAAGCAGAAAATCCTCCATTCATTGATCACTGGTGACTTCAAGCAGGAAAACACCAATCGAATAATAATTTGATTGGGATAGAAAATATACCTCTACCTGGAAAATGACTGCCGCTTACCAGCTAAATGGATCTTTTTTTTAAGGAGAACAGAAATTGCTTGTGGCTTATCCCCCAGCCCGGGTCTCTATGCTTGCCAGCAAGATATCCCCACTTCTTGGCCAGATGTTCTTGGAATTGACCACAGTCAGTTTTTCTCCATAATAAACATCAAAAAGAAGGCTTCCATAGAGTAACTCAATTTCAATTTAATAGTAAAAAAGGCATTTACATTTAGTAGAAAAATAAAAGGCATTGTGTTAAAATCAAAGATATATATATATATATATATATATATATATATATAGTGACGATCCAGGGTGATTAGGTTCAAGCGGTGCATGCAATTTTCCAGAAACGTGCCACTCCAGATTTGCGTTTTTAGGGCATGGCAGCCCACTTTTATTTAAAGGAAACGAAAAAGTTCAAACAAACAGTAATCTTCCCTCACAGGGAGTTCCACCATCACTGTATAAACAAACGATAACTTCCTGGCTTACTCACTGTCAGCTTTGTGCTGCTTTAGTCACAGGCTACACCTGTCTGCTTCAGACATACACACAGACTGTCACCTGCAGCCTAATGCCGGCCATACACGGTTCGAATTTCGAAAGAATTTTCTTTCGAAAATCGTATCTAAGAATTTTCGTATGAATTTCGCACCATTAGTGGGCTGCAGCAACAGCCGATTTTCGTGCGGAAATAAAATTTGAGGAATCGGACATGTTGGAAATTTTTAGAAAAACAAACGATTTTCTAATCAATGATGGGAGAATTGTGCGAGAAACGTAATAAGAAAAGAAAATGTACGGAGATAAAAGAAAATGTACGCAGAGAAAAGAAGATTCCCAGCCAAGAAAATTCTTTTCTGTAGCAACATGAGGTGAAATTGAAGGCTTGGTCGGCCGAATTTCGAAAATCAATGGTGGCATCATCGGTTCACAAAAGAAACAAATTTTCTGATTTTGAAAAGAAAATTTGTTCGAAATTCGACCGTGTATGGCCTGCATTAGACTCCGAGACCTCCTGTCTCTTTCTTCTGGAGCCGTCTTCTACTGGAAAAGTCCTGGCCAGACTTCCTGTCTGCCGGGCAGAGCTGTCTTCATGTCTGAGCACTGACTTCTCTTTCTGGGACGTTTATGAACCCAGCCCACAGGTGTGTAATTAGTATTCCTGCCAAAATCAGGCATATACTGCTTATATGCACCTGTGACATGGGGTCGCATCTCCACAATATAGATATATATATATATATATATATATATATACATATGTATATATATATATATATATATATACATATATATATATATATATATATATATACATATATATATATATATATATATATATATATATATATATATTAGTAGTCCTGGATTATGTCCCTTTAAGGAATACTTCCTCTAAAGCCATTTCCTGGGAGTTGTTTCAAATGTTTTTATGAACTGGGTTCCCCAAGGAGATACTGACGGACCAGGGTACCCCTTTCATGTCAAAAGTGATGGCGGACTTGTGCAAACTGTTTTCAGATCAAGCAGTTGCAGACGTCCGTCTATCACCCTCAGACAGATGGACTAGTTGAGAGGTTTAATAAGACCCTAATGTCAATGTTAAAAAGAGTGGTCCAGAAGGACAGAAAAGACAGGGACATACAGTGGTGTGAAAAAGTGTTTGCCCCCTTCCTCATTTCCTGTTCCTTTGCATGTTTGTCACACTTAAGTGTTTCGGAACATCAAACCAATTTAAACAATAGTCAAGGACAACACAAGTAAACACAAAATGCAATTTGTAAATGAAGGTGTTTATTATTAAAGGTGAAAAAAAATCCAAACCATCATGGCCCTGTGTGAAAAAGTGATTGCCCCCTAAACCTAATAACTGGTTGGGCCACCCTTAGCAGCAACAACTGCAACCAAGCGTTTGCGATAACGTGCAATGAGGCTTTTACAGCGTCCTGGAGGAATTTTGGCCCACTCATCTTTGCAGAATTGTCCTAATTCAGTTACATTAGAGGGTTTTCGAGCATGAACGGCCTTTTTAAGGTCATACCACAACATCTCAATAGGATTCAGGTCAGGACTTTGGCTAGGCCACTCCAAAGTCTTCATTTTGTTTTTCTTCAGCCATTCGGTGGTGGACTTGCTGGTGTGTTTAGGATCATTGTCCTGCTGCAGAACCCAAGTTCGTTTCAGTTTGAGTACACGAACAGATGGTCGGACATTCTCCTTCAGGATCTCTTGGTAGACAGCAGAATTCATAGTTCCTTTTATCACGGCAAGTCTTCCAGGTCCTGAAGCAGCAAAACAGCCCCAGACCATCACACTACCACCACCATATTTTACTGTTGGTATAATGTTCTTTTTATGAAATGCAGTGTTCCTTCTATGCCAGATATACTTGGACACACACCTTCCAAAGAGTTCCACTTTTGTCTCATCGGTCCACAGAATGTTGTCCCAAAAGTATTGGGGATCATCAAGATGTGTTGTGGAGAAATTGAGACGAGCTTTGATGTTCTTTTTGCTCAGCAGTGGTTTTCTCCTTGGAACTCTGCCATGCAGGCCATTTTTGCCCAGTCTTTTCCTGATGGTGGAGGCATGAACGCTGACCTTAACTGAGGCAAGTGAGGCCTGCAGTTCCTTGGACGTTGTTGTGGGGTTTTTTGTGACCTCTTGGATGAGTCGTCGCTGCGCTCTTGGGGTAATTTTGGGCGGCCGGCCACTCCTGGGAAGGTTCACCACTGTTCCATGTCTTCGCCATTTGTGGATAATGGCTCTCACTGTGGTTCGCTGGATTCCCAAAGCTTTGGAAATGGCTTTATAACCCTTTCCAGACTGATAGATCTCAATTACTTTCTTTCTCAATTGTTCCTGAATTTCTTTGGGTCTCGGCATGATGTGTAGCTTTTAAGGATCTTCTGGTGGACCTTACTGTGTCAAGCAGCTCCTATTTAAGTGATGCCTTGATTGTGAACAGGTGTGGCAATAATCAGGCCTGGGTGTGGCTAGAGAAATTGAACTCAGGTGTGGACAACCACAGTTATAGTATGTTTTAACAAGGGGGGCAATCACTTTTTCACACAGGGCCATGATGGTTTGGATTTTTTTCACCTTTAATAATAAACACCTTCATTTACAAATTGCATTTTGTGTTTACTTGTGTTGTCCTTGACTATTGTTTAAATTGGTTTGATGTTCCGAAACACTTAAGTGTGACAAACATGCAAAGGAACAGGAAATGAGGAAGGGGGCAAACACTTTTTCACACCACTGTATTACTCCCTGCCCTGTTATTTGCCATTCGAGAAGTTCTACAGGCATCCACGGGCTTCTCACCGTTTGAACTGGTATACAGGTGAAGACCCCGTGGACTACTGGATCTCGTGAAGGAAACCTGGGAAAGTGAGGCCGCGTACACACGCGGGGACTGTTCGCCCAACTTTGTCCGTCAAACAGTTTCAGCAAACAGTCCGCTCAAAATTAGCATGGACGGACATGGCCACACACGACGAACGAACAGTTTGCTGAAACCGTGCGCGATGACGTGAACGGCACGTACGACGGGACGAAAAATACGACGTCCTATACACTGCATTATAACTTTCGGCGTGTAAATCCTTTCTGAGCATGCGCGGAACTTAGTTTGACGAACAAGCCTACACACGAGGGGACTGTTCGCTGAAACAAAGTTTCAGCGGACAGTTTTTCGGAATTTCCGAAAAACCTTGTTCAGCGGACTGTTCGCTGAAACTGTCCGCTGAAAGCCCACACACGGGCGGACTGTCCGCCGAAACACTGTTCAGCGGACAAAGTTGGCAGAACAGTCCCCGCGTGTGTACGCGGCCTGAGTCCTTGCCACACAAAATGGTAGTAGAGCATATCACTCAAATGCAGGAGAAGGTGGCTAGAGTTATGCCATTAGTGAGGGAGCATCTCCAGAAGGCTCAGGATGCCCAGAGGAGGGTGTACAATCGGTCTGTTAACATCAGGCAGTTTCAAGTGGGGGACTGGGTGGCTATTTTGATTCCCACAGTAGAGAGCAAATTTTTAGTCAAATGGGAGGGTCCCTTTGAGGTGGTGGAAAAAGTTGGTGAGGTGAACTATAGGGTGCACCAACCTGGTAAAATAAAACCATACCAAATTTATCACATCAATTTGTTAAAAACCTGTGGTAGGTGTCAAGGTAGGAGACCCTGCCGGAATTGACCTGGTGCAGGTTGCTGCTACCCTCTCTAAGCCTCAAACTCAACAAACGAAGGAGTTTCTGCAGAGAAACAGAGCAATGTTTTCAGGGTTACCTGGTCTCACCCATGTCACTGAACATGACATTATAACAGAACCCAATGTAAGAGTCCCATTAAAACCATATCGCATTTTTGGGGATGACCTCTTCCTGTTCCAACACGACTGCACACCAGTGCACAAAGCAAGGTCCATAAAGACATGGATGAGCGTGTTTGGGTGGAGGAAATTGACTGACCTCAATCCAATAAACACCTTTGAGGTGAACTAGTGTGAAGACTGCAAGCCAGGCCTTCTCGTCCAACATCAGTGTCTGAGCTCACAAATGTGCTTCTGGAAGAATGGTCAAACATTCCCATAGGCACACTCCTAAACCTTCTAGACAGCTTTCCCAGAAGAGTTGAAGCTGTTATAACTGCAAGGAGTGGGCCAACTCAATATTGAACCCTGCAGACTAAGACTGGGTTGCCATTAAAGTTCATGTGCGTGTAAAGGCAGCTCCAATACTTTTGACAATATAGTGTGTATTATATTATTTTTATATAGTAAATTAAACATATACATTATATCACTCATTTGTAAATTAAAGATTTATTAGAATGTATTATGATGTACATAAATGAATCACTTAGCATGAAAATCACTGATGGCCTTTTTCATGATGCTGTATATAGACTTAGAATAGAGTTTAAATATTGTTGATGACCTTGTTAATAGGTAACGTTTTTCCATGTAAAAGCTCCATCAACACTTACTGACATATCTAAATAGCCATTAATATTCTATTTGGAAGGTAAAATAGAATACTGACATTCAGTATTGGTGGAACATTGAAGGTTGGAGCAGAATGTTAAAAATACATAATTACTTTTCTTGATAAAAGAAGACCTTTCTTTCAGAAATGTGAATCTCTAACAAATAGATATGCGAGTTCACAGAAAAATATAAAGCATTAGCTAACATTATATGTCCTTCATTTGTCCTTAAGTGCTAGTTGTTAAAAAAAGAATTTCAAGTAAGCTATTGTAAGAGCAAAATCGTATACAACCTGTCAGACATGGTAGAATTAAAGCTCAGCTTAAAGTGATTGTAAAGGCTTGTTTTTTTTGTTTATTTTATTAATTTTTTTAAATAACAAACATGTCATACTTACCTCCACTGTGCAGCTCTTTTGCACATAGTGGCCCTGTTCCTCGACTTTTGGGGTCCCTCAGCCGCTCCTCCCCGCATCAGAAAACACCCTATTAGAAGCGCTCTCCCAGGGGGTTACCTTTCGGGCATGCTCCCGAGTCCAGCATTCGGCATCCATAGACATGAATGCCGGACTCGGCCCCGTCCCCTGGTGTCCGTATCATTGAATTTGATTGACAGCAGTAGGAGCCACTGGCTGCACTGCTATCACTCTAGCCAATTAAGAGCCGGGACCATGTGCAGAGAGGGACAGCGTGTCTCTGCCGAGGCAAACACGGGGCTCAGGTAAGTAAAACGGGGGGGCTGGGGGGGCGGTCACTGCCAGAAGTTTGCCTTAGGATGCATAGGATGCATTAAGGTGAAAAAACACGAGGGTTTACAACCCCTTTTAAGTTTCTCAAATAAATGTATAAAGATACCAAAATGTATTTAAGTTACCTCTTTTTGTTTCTAAAAATGTTTTTATGATGTTCATGTACCTTAAAAATTACCTCAACAAAGTGTCATATGACTTCCCCACAATCTGGCTTGCAGTTCATTAGGTGTATGTGGACAGGGTCAGGGGTTGTGGTACCCAACGGCAGGAGAGCAGTACACAGAGATCAACTACTTCACCCAGGATGGCATCTGCTGGAGCATTGGTTGACTGGCAGAATGACAAGGTATAGATAGCAGTTCTCGAAAACGACTCAGCTGTTGCAGCAATTTCAGTAACTGGTGACATGAAGAATGTATATCAGTCTCCCTATGCTATTCCTCCTCATCCTGGAACCTTTCCATATAACTATATCTCTTTCCCTAACAAGCAGGGTTCATGTCCCTATTTAGCCCACTCACAAAATGTGTGCCAAACCCCGGTAGGGTCCTCTATTTAGCCGCTTCAATACTGGGCACTTTTACACCCTTCGTGCCCAGGTCAATTTTCAGCTTTCAGCACGATCACACTTTTGATCGATAATTGCGAGGTCATGCAACACTGTACCCATAAGAAATGGTTATAATTTTTTTTACGGTTTTCTTTTGAAAGGATTTAATCACTGGATTTTTTTGTTGCTAAATAGATGAGAAAATACAAAACATTTTTGAAAAAAAATGTTTTTCTTTGTTTCTGTCATAAAACTTTTCAAATAAATAATCTTTCTTCATACATTTACATCAAAATGCATTCTGATACATTTCCTTGACAAAAATAACCCGAATCATTGTTTATTATTTAGTTTGTAGAAAAGTTTTAGAGTCCACAAATTATGGTGTATATACAGTATATCTGAAAATTGACCTTTCACCTTCCTGGGCCTTTTGGGTGGAAGGCGGAGGGGAGGCACCTAGGATTGGGTGTGACAGGGCCCCACCACCTCCTGGCTGACACTTACCCCTGCCTCCTCCTGTGTGCCAATTCCCCGCGCCTCCTCCTGTGTGCCACTTGCCAGAGCCTCGTCCTGGCTGAGGTCTTCCTGTGTACGAAAAAGGGACATAGTTTTAGTTTTTGGTTCATCAATCACACACAATTTTCAGCTCATAACTGTTGCAAATTGAATTTTAATAAATAGAAAAGAATATCATTCTGAGCCCAACATTTTTCATTCTTGGCACAATCTTTTTTGGCCCCTACTGTCTATTGATATGTCAAACCCTTTATGTTAAATCATTAATTTGTTATCAATAATAATATATAGTTAACAACAATAATTTTCCCATAAAAAATATGTCTAAAAAGACTATACCTGGCTCCAACTGGGCTCCTCAATCTCTTTCTGGATGGAAGGCCCAGGTTGGTCCACAGAAGCCTCAGCTGGGGTTGAGGGAAGGCCGGATGGAAGGGTGGAGGGAAGGGGTGCCAGAAGAGTCGAAAGCAATTCTGTGGCTTCAATCTGGTCATCCAGAAAACGCATCCTGTAGTACCACAGACTGGGTACATAGACATCCTCTGCTGCTGCTCCTTTCCTCGGGGACTTCTGGACCTTCAGATACTCCTTCCTATAGGGGCTTCTCAAGCTACCAATTTTACTTCCCAGAAACCTCATGTCTGCATTGGGGGCCCGAGTCTTTACGAATTCAAGCAGTTTCTCCAGCGATGCCTTCCTAGCTGCTTTATTGTGATATAACAGATTTTTCACCTCCCATACATTTCTCATATCTCAATATTTATCAAGGAATTTGCCCAGGAATTCTTTATCTCTACATAGATCAATTTTCTCTGCAAGACCAAACAAAAGACAAAAACAGTCATCCCAGTATAGGCCTCAATCTAGATTCAATATAGGCCGCTCATGTCCCAAGTTAAAATATTACCTTTGTTATAATGTTTATCACTTCCGTTCCTCCTTCCTCAGCACAGATAATGTAGTTACGACAAATGCGTGTTAGCTATACATGCAATACGCATGCGCGAAACTCCACCGGCGTCACCCGTCCCTGACGTTCTTTCTAGAATATTCCCCTCCCCGTCTTTTTCGTCGCAGTGGGAGAGGAACATGGCGGAGACACAGCAGGTACATAATAGTAGTAATGAGGAGGAGGAAAGTCTGGAGCCAGAAACATCATGATCCAGGAGGAGATTTAAGACCTTCAATATGTCCTTTGGTGAGATGTTGGAGATGGTCCACATCTTGAGGAGGGACAACTATGATGGTGATTATGGACCATACCCAAACCCAAATATGAGAATATGGGAGTGATGTCAGGATCACTTAGTGCTCCTGTTCTTCATTGCAGCATCTGAGGTTTGGCTATGGACCTTCTTGTCTCTCTGTCCACCTGCAGGGTGATTAATGTGATCAGTCTCTGGGTGGAAAGCAAGCCTGTTATAAGCCAGCTCAAACCTAATTGTGGTGCTTGTGATAGTGAGTAGGGATGAGCTTGATGTTCGCCCGTTCGAGGAAGAGCAAACATTATGGGGCGTTCACAGCAAATTTGAGCGCCCATAATGCACTGCGAGATCGCAGTTCATTGCTGTATGATTGGCCAAAGCCTGCACCTGACCTGCATGCTTTGGCCAATCACAGCGCCCTCTGCTAAGACAGCCATAATTGCTGGACTGCTGGTAGGACTTTGTCATGTATTATATGTGCCTCCTGTTGCTTTTCTTATTTTATCTTTTATGGTTCTGTTCATTCTTTCAACAATACCTGAACTCTGCAGGTGGTAAGGTATATGAAATTTCCAATCAAATTTAAGTGCTTCCACTAAATCTTGGCACACTTTTGAAATAAAGGCAGGAACATTGTCAGAATTTATTTGGAGTGGGCATCCCCATCTAAGGATAATTTCCAGACTTGTGCACAACGGAAAATTTCATTAAGTTTCGGTTCGTTGTCATTCGTAAAATACATCATTTCGTTCTGTTATATTCGTTATGTTACGTTAATACGTTTTCGGATAATTCGTTATTATTCGTAGAATGTCGAATTCATTCGTTTGTATTTGTTGAAACTCGCTATTTATGTATGTATAGACATTTGTGATAATGATTCGTAGTTTGGAAAGTCATTTGTTTATTGAATCTTTTAACACACACAATGACAATGTCTCTTCTCCTTGGCTCAAATACAATACAACACCCTTCTAACTCAGTTCTCAGGAATGCACTAGTAATCCAACACCCGGCACAAAATGAATTAGCTGATTGGACTATAAGATTTACTTTGAGCTGACCTTTTGTTTCATTAGATCTTTAAAGAATTACCGAATCATGTCGAATTCATTCAAATTCATTTGTTATATTTCTTTCGTATTCATTGTTATTCGTTATTTTTTTATTCGGACATTCGGATGCATCCGAATGTCCGAAAGATGCAAAATTCAGCCGAATTTCGATTTGTTGCGAAACGAATTGCACAAGCCTAATAATTTCCTGCATGAGGATTTTTACAACTGCTTGTGCATCTTCTTTTGTGGTTACAAATGCTTCTGTCCATCTTGAGAAAATGTCTACTATCACAAGTAAATATTCCTGCCTTTTACCTAACTTAGGAATATGGGTGAAGTCAATCTGTAAATGTGTAAAATGTGTGGATGGATATGTAAGGTGTTCATGTTTTTACCTGTGTGGATTTCTTGGGTTGTTTAGGATGAATGTGATGCATCTGGCAACGTATGATTTGTCCAAAGAGGGAAGAAATCATTGTCCAATAAGTCATGTGTGACCTGCCAGCCTCTGTGCCCTACCTCATGATACTGAGAAATAAATAAAGGTGCACTAACTACAGGTATACATGGTCTCCCCTCTTGGCAGACAAGTCCAGTATCTGAGCTTTTCTGTACTCCTACAATATTCCATTGTTTAATATCAGTTTCTTTAGCATATGTCTGAAGACCTGACAAGGTTTGGTCTAACAGGGACATTTCAGGTGCAAGTGATGGCATTTGTATGGTAGCTTCTTGTTTAGAAGCTGCTTCCTTTGCTGCTTTATCAGCTAACACATTTCCTTTTGAAACATCATCTTCCTCATCTTCCTTTTCTACTATAACAGCAGGGGGGATTGGGTAGTTGATGTGTGGACCCCTGTTGCTCCTTCTGAGGCGCTATCACTATCCTCAGAATCTTGTGATGCTTTTCTTTTTGTGGTGGCATGTGCCTGTGGGGCACCTGGTAGAGGGGTTTTTTTTGTGGGTGGCAAGATATCCAGCAAGAAGATCCTTGCTGAGACTAGAATAGATCCGACTGGTGTAAGGTGGTGGGGATACATGAGAGAAAGGCAAATGTGGAGTCGTGGGATTGGGTCTTGTGATTCCTTCTTATGTTTAAGGTCATGCTCTTCTTTAGTTAATTCTTTGCTTTCTTCTGTTTCTTATCATGCCTCTGAAACCAGTATGGGGCAAACTTAAGAGACGTTGTCAAACTTAAGCCAAATTTTACCTTCCATCTTTCATGTATTTCATATCCCCCTGAGGGTCTCCTAAAAACCATGGAAAAGCCTTCATGCCACCAAGACATAAACCTTTCACAATATCCATATGAAATTCATCATTATCTTCATCTCGGGGGAAGGGATCACTACTATGCATAGTTTCAGTCCACCCTGCCAAACTTGACACCCAAGGATTTATAAATTCATAATCAGTACCAAAAACCCTATCAACATAATACTTACAAGTTCCCCCAAGGTTAGGGGGAGGCGGAGCCTCTTTACCATGCTGTCTTACCTTACAGCTTCTTCCACACAAAAAATTATCATATAATTCTATGCAACAGAAAGACAAAGCAAACAGAGTTTTGTGTCACTGTGGTGGTTACCTCATTAACTCTTTCTCACCTTCACAAAAGGAGTTTCAGCAATGTTTTATTCATGAATCCTTTCTCTAGGACTCTGAGGTCTCCCAAAGGCCGTTCACTCTTTAAGGCGTGGTCCTTCTCCTTTCTATATACACCCTCAGATCCGTGAGACACCCCATGACATGAGAAATAAGCTTGAGTGTGTTCATAAGATGTCTGATTTTAATGAGGAAGACAATGGCTTCTATGCAACTAAAACAAAGAAGGGAGGGGCTGAATACAAGGCATATGTGTCTTAAGGGTTATACAACCTTACTCAGTACTTCCTTATCATTACGAGTTAGGCTGATGAAAAGAGAAACAGAAATAGCCTATGTCTTCACAGAAAACAGGAAGCTGTTCTGGGAATCGGCCTAACCACAATAACTGAAAGGAAGCAAACTGAAGTTAGGCTGCTTATGGTAAAACTCATACATAGAGAAGTTCATTTCTATAAAAGAAAATGGAGGAGAATCTAAAATGGAGTCACAATTGTTTATAAATTCTCTTACAAATACCACACCTTGAATCCCTCAAAGTAGTAACAGACAAGATAGTATAACTGAGTTTCCCCATCAACACCCTATACATTTGAATATTAAAAATGGTGGAAAAGGTACAACAAGCACAATGTAAACTAGAACAATAATGAAGACATGTACTTCATTGAGATCAGTTGCTAGAAAATCCTAAAGAACAGCAGCAGTTACCTTTTTGAAACACATTGCATATAATACTCGGAGTACAACAAGCCCAAAGAATTAGTCATGAATATCCAACCAGTTTGATTGTTCCTGGGGGTTAGCAAAGAAAAGGTTTTATTCATTATAAACCACTCTGAGTGGGTAGGATATATCATTGTGTAAGGAATTTTCAAAACCTGGAGATGACACTTGACATCCTGGAATTTTTATTTCTGTTTCTGAATGTCCTAGGACTTTTAAATTATTATTATTATTATTATTATTATTATTATTTTGTTTTGCAGTAATTCCATATCCCTGTCATGTTATAGAAATTCAGTAAACAGATAAGGAAAAGGCAGCATGGCTGGTGGTAAGATTTTGGAAGGCACTCTGTGTTCATGTTTCACTCTAAACATAATAGAACATTTTTTTTGGCCAAACACCTCCAACAATAACTCCTCCACAACAATAATTTCTCTGCACACTCTGGGAGGACTATCATGCATACATTATTGCAGCTCAGGTAGATTTCATGGTCATCCATCTTTTGCATATATGCAGTGGACATTTGTTTAAGCATGTATTTGTCCTTCAGGGCCAGTTGTAATTGCATCAACTCTGACCCCAGCTTCCAAAATTAGTTTCTGCATGTCATGGTGTAAGAGGTATAGATGAGATTGTACCCCTTCCATATTAGTATTTCATATGATTAGCAATGTGTGCCATTGCTGGATGGCTAAGGGTGTCTCAGTGGAGATAATTTATAGGTTACTCACAGGGGTTGGTAAGAGAGATGATCAGGTACTACGTGGAAAACAGTGGTTGCTGTATTGCCAGTCTCAGTATTGAGGAGATTAGTAGTTAGTTGGGATTCCATCAGAACAGCCAAGAATTCCTTTATTTGAACTAATTGACGGATTGTGGTCATTGTAATCTATTTGAATGTACTGGTATTGTTGTTTGTGATTTCAAAATTTTGAATTTACCTTTATTATTATCCTTTTTTTATTATTACATTTAATAAAATCTTTTTCTATTTCTATATCATACAATCTCCTTACTTCTAAAGCACCGTAATAATCCCACCCATTCTTTTCTTTTCCTAGTTACATAGTAAGGTTGAATAAAGATACCAGTCCATCCAGTTAAACCTGAGTGAGTGTGGGTGCATGTCTACAATTATCCCTAGTTAAGGTACACATATAGTGCCATAAATTTACATAGTTCTCCACACAAACATCGCACCCTACTCTCAAGGAGCCCACAATACAAGGTCCCCAACTCACATGCATATACTAGGGCCAATTTTGGACAGAAGCCAATTAACCTACCAGCATGTCTTTGGATTTTGGGAGGAAACCAGAGTACCCAGAGGAAACCCACACAGGCAAACATGCAAACTCCAGGCAGGTAGTGTTGTGGTTGGGTTTCGAACCAGCAACCCTTTTCACTGCTAGGCAAGAGTGCTAACCACGACACCACTATGCCGCCCAATGAATAGTAGGTTGCTAAACATCCAGGTCAAAATCATTGTTCTGTCCCTCTTTATCAAAAAGAGACAGAACAATCATGTTCCCTGTCCCTCACTATCATGGAGAGGATGCTGTGCCATGATGCTTTAGGAGACAGGAGGAGAAGACATCAGATGGAAATTTGGTGTAGGAGATGGGGAAGATGGCAGGTGGCAAAAATGCTGCCATTTTTAAAGCTTCTTGTCTAATTTAATACATTTCTCTCTCCTGGAGAATATGGGTAGTCAGAAGAGACATAGAAAGCATAGTTAAAGTGACTTAAAGGAGAGCTATAAAAGGGGTGCTCTCTGCTGATGCCTTTCCTCTGGTTTGTTTACAAATAGGTGATTGCTGGGGATCTGTCGTTTAGTGGTAATAGTTTTACAGCTGCTAAATGACAGATCCTTGGCTGCTGTTTGTAGAAAATAATTTTCAAAATTGTACTGTTCCCTAACTTCACGTGCAGGTTTAAGGCATCTCCAAAGCATTTTATTATAATGATTTTTTGTGTTTTTAATATTCCCTTTTAAATGACATTAACTGGTATATACTGTATATTTTAAATGTTTTTTTTTAACAATGGTACATGTCCTCTATGGCAGTGCCCAGTTACCCATGTTCTTTTTAAAAGTAAACCTTGCAGATTATCTTGAAAAAGGCAATTTTCACCAAATGGCCACCAGTTTGCTTATTACTAATAAATTACAAACCAGACACTTAAAATATGTGTTGGTAACACAGATTAAACAGTATTTTTTTAAATACCATTTTTGCCTATAATTTTTATAAAACAATGTCCACAGTAATCGATGAGCAAAAACATAAATTAAACATTCTGAAAGACATGGGGTTGAATACAAATGATGAGTCTGGTCAACCCAATAAAATGTATGTAATTTAACAATTATCACTGCTACATTCTGCCTGCGGATACAATTTACCAGGAGATTTATATGATGTGCAATTATAAGCACTCAACCTTGAAGGATAATTTTACCTTCTGATGAGAACAAATTAACAACTCTTAAAAAAACACATCAAAACAGTTGCTTCTTGAATTTCTAGAAATTATATGAAAAATGAAGTGAACAAATGTTGATATGCTTTACTTAAAGTGGAACTACATTCTTCTACCCATTTTAGGACAATGCAGTTTTAGCCTCTTTTTAGATCTACAGTTGCCATGGTGCAGCACATGTGATCAATTATGATGCCAGCAATATGAAGGCTTGAATGTTCAGTTGAGAGCTAGTATAAGCGCAATGGCACCTATAATGGTTATCACTAAGGATGAACCGAACTGCCCTAGGTTCTGTGTGAGCAGGGTTTGATGAACATCGAAGAAATTAGGACGTTGAACCGGAACCCCATTGAAATAAATAGGAGCTGAATCTGTCAAATCAAAAATTCCTAAAATTCTAGGCTAATATTCAAAGATGTGTCAAAACAATAGCATGGGGTACACAAATAACACAAATCACCAGCACTAGAATGTAACTCACAAGTGAAAGCAGCTGTATACCAATACTCAAATGAGTATTACAATATGAATAACCTATTAGCCCACGTACACACGGTCGGAGATTTTGCCAACCAAATCCGTCGGATTTTGCCCGTCGGATTTAGTCTGACGGATTGTGTCCGAAACTGTTGCATACACACGGTCAGGCCAAGTTGGCGAAAAATCAGAACGTGATGACGTAATTTCGTTATGATGGGACTACATTCAGGCTAGTAGCCATTAGCTTTGATGTAGGAATTTGATCTGAGCATGCGTGGCACTTGGTCCGATGAAAATGCTCTACACATGATCGGATTAGGTCCGTCCGGCCCAGTTGGTCAGGAAAAATTTCCAACATGTTGGAAAATTGGGTCGGACGGAGACTCGGACGGAATCAGTCCGATGCATACCACACACAGTCGGATTATCTGACGACACGGTCCGATAAGACTCATTTCGACAGATTCTCCGACCGTGTGTACAAGGGCTTACACAGCACTACTTTGTGTTAATGTTTTACACAAACAACCAAGAAAATGAAAATATAAAATAAAAATATAAAAGTAAAAAAAGCAACATGACTATCTAAATTCTCTGTGCTAGGTAAATTTACATGCAATAAGTGCAGAAAAGTGCATCATTGTGCAAAATGCCTCCATTTGCCTTATAATTATTCAGTGCATCCTCCAACATCACACCAGAGAACTCACCCACTTTCTGTATATTTTAGTTTTTTGGTGTTCTTTGTGTAAACCCAAGTCGAGCACTGACCCCCGAAGGAGCAGCTGGTTTTGTTGGGCTTACCGTTACCTTCTCCACCTCATGCTCGTCTAGGGGTTTCCCGAGGTTGATGGCCCAATAAACTGTAGAGACTGAAACTTGAATCCCTTTAGGAATTTTTATTTGCAAAAACGTTAAACAGAACACAGTCTCTCAGTAGGGAATAGAGGGTATGGGTAGTAAAGCTCAGGTACTCTTGGAACTGCTGACACTTGAAATGTCTCTCTCTAGGTGATCCAGGGAATAGCCATTCACAACTGGATATTTAAACTATTGGATAAATCCCCCTTTAGTGAATTTAGCAGCCGACAGGTGATTTATGCTTAGCAAAGTCTCTGCCAAAGACTTGGTTGTAGAACTTTAGAATAGAACATAAAGTCTCTCACAGAACTTAGTTGTAACTGAAGGATGAAATTAGGAACTCTCTTACAGTACCAGTATCTTGCAGCCGGTCCGGCGATACTGTAAGAATGCGGATTCACTTGGTGTCCTTTCAGCTTAGCTTCCAGGCAAAGGCAATGGCAATGGCAATGATCATCTACCCGTGCTCTTCTTTCAAACTGACCTTGACAAAGGCTGGAAGAAATTACAAGATTCAGCTCCCATAGATCTCAATGGGGTTCTATGCTCAGGGTTTGCAAATGTTTTTAAGTGTTCAGAGAAGATCTGGCAAATGTAACTTTTCTTGGTGCACTCATCACTAGTTAGCACCGGAGGCATGCCTTGAATGTAACTGTTTTGGGAAGCATAACATGAACCACAAAATGTCCCATTTTAGTTACATCGCTGGCATCTCCGCTTATTCAGTTATGAACAGTAACATGCATAACTCTGCCTAAAGGCCACTCATCTCTAACACATTTTACGTGGGAAGGGCTTAATCATAGAGATAGGAGTGGTCTGAATGGGTTAAATATATACAAAAAGCAATTAAAACAAAGGACTTTGTTAAAGGTACATGCAGATGTGAAATGTCAATGCATAATTTGGATTCATCTCTACAACATTACCATTGCAAAGTCTCACAACCACTATCCACATTTCTGGTACAAATATTTTATTACATTTTTAGAAGAATAACAATAAAGAAGCATCCAAACTGCCCAAGCAGGGCCTTGGAGTGGCAACATAACTCAGAGGAAGACTTCACATAATGTCAACCAAAAAAAAAAAAAAAAGAAAAAAAAGAACAGTGGCTTATTTAAAGGGTAACTCCACCTTCGTGGGGAAAAAAATTGCAAATAAAGAAAAAAATAATATAGCCTGTACAATTGTGATACACGTCATATTTTAAATGAAAGATATAAAAAATTAACCTTCCTTTTCAATCTGCAGTGCCAGTAGAGTAGGGAGGAAACCAGAGTACCCAATGGAAATCCATGCAGGCACAAGGAGAACAAGCAAACTCCAGGCAGGTAGTGCCATGGTTGGGATTCAAACCAATGACCATAGTGCTAGTGAAAGTGTTAAACACTTAGTCAGACGTGACCCTGATAATAGGGTCATATAGGTTTCAGACAGAGATATCACCCTTATGCTGGAGAGAATGTAACTTCTCAGGAACTTCTGCACACATATGGTGGAATTTTCCTAAAATACTATTGTTTTTGGAAGAAATTACAATATTCAACACATAGTAGGCACTATTATACTCATGGGTCCATGGATTTACCTGTTAACCACTTGCCTACCTGGCACTTACAACCCCTTCCTGCCCAAGCAATTTTTCAGCTTTCAGTGCTGTTGAACTTTGAATGACAATTGCATGGTCATGCAACACTGTACCCAAACAAATTTTTTTAAATTTTCTTCATATAAATAGAGCTTTCTTTTGGTGCTATTTAATCTAAAAAAAGACCCCAAATTTTCAAAAAAAAATGTTTTTAACTTTTTTTCTGTCAGTACATTTTGTAGTAATTTTTCACCTTCACTGATGTGCACTGATGAGGCGGCACTAATGGGCACTGATTGGCTGAACTGATGGGCATTGATAAGGTGGCACTTATGGGCACTGATGAGGTGGCACTTATGGGCACTGATGAGGTGGCATTGATGAGGTGCCACTGATGAGGAGGCACTAATATGCTGCACTTATGGGCACTGATAGGTGGCACTGATATGTGGCACTGATGAGTACTGATAGGCAGCACTGATGGGCACTGATAGGCGCCACTGGTGGTCACTGATAGCCAGCATGGATAGGCGGTAAAGATGGGCACTGATGGGCATTGATAGGTGGCACTGATGGGCAACACTGATGGGTATTGATAGACAGCAGTAATGGGCATTGATGGGCAGCACTGATAGGTGGCACTAATTGCCAGCACTGACTGGCATCGCTAATGGGCACTGATTGGTGGCACTTGTGGGCAGTGGTGGGCACTGATTGCTGACACTGGTGAGCACTGTATGCTGGCATTAGTGGGCAATGGTGGACACTGTTTTGTGACACTGTGTTTATTTATATTAATCAGAGCACTGATGATAAGTGCCCTGATTACATTCCTAGATGTCAGTGTGAGGCAAGGAGAGACGATTGCCGGCATCTCTTTGTTTACATGTGACTAGCTGTGATTGGATACAGCTGATCACATGGTTAAAGAGCCGCGGACTCGGCTCTTTACAGAGATCGGGGTTGCGAGATGATCTAGCAACACGGCGCGGTGTAAGTCAGCAGCAAGTTGAGGGCCGCAATTAGGTAAGACCTGGGCACAGGGGCACAGGGGTAGAGGCTTCGACCCACCCAAATTTCTATGAAGCCTCCGGACTCCAGACCCTAATCCGGAAATTACAAAACCCGGAGACAACAAAAAAATTGTTTTCTCTATCCCGAAAAACATTTCTGGAGCCCCTCACATGTAAGACCCCTGTGTACTACAGTAGCAGGACAACAGATCAGTCCAAGCGGTAGGCAAAAGCATAGTCCATAAAACAGGCCAGGGTCAGTTCACATGCAAGCAGTCCAAGCGGTAGGCAAAAGCGTAGTTGAGAAAACAGGCCAGGGTCAGTTCACCTGGAAGCAGTCCAAACGGTTGGCAGAGGCATAGTCAAAAAACAGGCCAGGGTCAGTTCATGTGGAAGGCAGTGGCATGGTTATTTGAGGAAGCATGGGAAATGGTCAGCACAGATGATGAAAATGGGGAAATGGTCAAGAATATGGGCTAATATTTTAGGGATGTGTGATATAGTCAGAAGCATTCACCAATGCAAAGCAGGGTTTGGAGGGACACTGGGGACAAGGGTAGCTGGTATCTCTTCTAAATCCATTTTTCCTGCATACTCAACATCTTTTTGGCGTCTTCAGCCTGCTTCAGATGGTGTAATGTTGGTCAGGAAGTGGCATTCATGTAGTTGGCTAACAGCATCAGAATGAAGGTTTTCTGAGGGGGGTCTTTGATGGTAGATGAGGGACGTGACAACTTCTTCTATGAATTTTAGGAAGTAGGGCTTTCTGTGGATTTGGTGTGAATTATTTGGCATTATATATGGCCAAATGAAATAAATATAGTGCTACTTTCTTGTACCAGAAATGAGACCTCCTTATTGCTAAATAAGACTGAAGCATTTGATCGTTGAAAACCACCCCCCCATGTACAGATTGTAATCTTGTACACATGTTGGCTTTACAATGGGACCTTGTCTTCTCTGAAGTTCAACTGTAGTGTCATCATGGATGGTGGACATCATGTACACATTCCTGGTATTCTTCCACCTCAAGGCCAGCACCTCGTTGCATCTCAAAGTTGCTCTTTGCACATCTCCCCTTCGCAATTTCTTATTCACTATCACTTGTGGGAAACCCTTCCTATTCTTTCTGGAAGTTTCACAGGCCAGGGTTTCTGTGAGGTATAGGTGTTTGAAAAGGGGCTGGCTGGTGTAGACGTTATCCAGGTATTTGTGGTAACCTTTCTTCAGCAGTGGGTATGCCAGGTGCCATACAATTTTACCATTTGTGCCCATGTAGGCCGGGCACTCAGGTAGCTGGAGCTGGGAATCTCTTAATTCGTATATGCGGAACGCATATAGATATCCTGTGGCTTTCTCGCAAAGCTTATAAAATGTCACTGCGTATTTGGTCCTTTTGCTAGGAATGTATTGTTTTATTCCTAGATGGCCTGAAAAGGGTACCAGGGACTCATCTACACATATATACTTTTCGAGGACATAGAGTTTTGCAAATCGTTGGGAAAAGAAATTAATGAGTGGGTGAATTTTACATAATTTGTCATAATTTGGATGATTGCAGGGAGAGCACTTGGTGTTGTCACTGAAATGAAGAAAACGCATTATCATCTCATATCGGGACCTGGATATTATGGAAGAATAAATGGGCATGTAGTGGATGGGGTCAGTGGACTAATAAGCATGTTCTTCATTTTTTGTAAGCCCCATGTTTATGGTGAGGCCCATAAACAATTTGAACTCCTCCAGAGTCAAATCCTTCCACTCAAATGGACGGGCGTATGATGATTGGGGGTCGTTGGCAATATGCTGCTGGGCATATAAATTGGTCTGGTCCATGATGAGTTGCAGCAAAGAGTCAGGCAAAAATAAACAAAAACAATCAATTGCAGAAAAAGTTTGGGTATTGGCCTGCATACCTGGCTGTGCGGTGAAAGGGGGAATTCTTCCTGATCCTGAGTCGGAAGGCAGCCATGTTGGATTGGCAAGGCCATCTGGGAGATATGTAGCTGCCCTGGCTCTTGGGGGACGTGGCACTCCAGTGCTGGTAGTTGGGGGATTTGAAGTTCCTGTGTTGGCATTTGGACATGAGGATGCGGCAGTGCTGGCACTGGGCCTGGGCATTTCTTGTGGCCTTTCGCTTTTGGCAGCACTGGTACTGGACCAGGGAATTTGATTCTGGGGTATATTGCTGGTGGCTGCTTGGTTTCCAGAGCACCGTGCTCTTTTAGGAGGGATCCATTCTTCCTCTTATTCATTTGCCGATCCACTACTGTCGGTTCAAATGCTGAATTTGATTCACAATCGGAATTGGCATTTGAATCTGATGAGAACTCCATGTTGCTCTCATCATGGAGAGGATCTGGAATGCCTCCTCACTTGTATAGAATCTTTTGGACATTTTTCCTGATGGGGCGACAAATGATGGTCACTGATGGGTGACAGGTGACATGTGATGGTCACTGGTGGGTGACAGGTGATGAGTGATGGGTGACAGTCACTGATGGCAGTCTCTGATGGTGACTGATAGGTGACAGATGAGGGTCACAGATGGGTCACTGATGACGGTCACTGATGGCGGTCGCTGACAATGGTTACTGATGGGTGACAAGTGCACCGCTGACGGCAGTCTCTAGCGGTGACAGGTACACTTTGTGGGCACTGATGGGTGATAGGTGCACTTTGTGGGCACTGATAGGTGACAGAAAAATGGAAATGACCTACCAGCCTACCAGTCCAGACTGGGGCTCTGGAATATTCTCTGCTTGAATGAAGTTATCATCCTGTACCAGCATCATACAAATTGTAATCAAATATTTATAGTAAGTGCCTCAGCATTTCATTTCAAACATGTTGCCATTTATGTGTACCTTTGTCCCAGTGTTTTGATGCATGAATTCCATATATTACACTTCTAATCTGTACTTATCTGTCTTTATGCTAGACACTACAGCATATATCTTCATACCCCTGAAGAAGTAACTGTAATGATTTTTCCGAAACATGTTGGGTATCCTGTTATGATATGTCAGTTGGTGCTCTTTATTTAGAGAGTCTCTCTGACCTGCTTTACGGGAGATTTAGCTGTATTGTACTGTTCTATTTAGTGTTTTATTATGTATTTGTATTTTAATATATTCTTTTGAATAAAATGTTGTCATTTTTTAAATTTTTTCTATACTTCTTTACTTATTGATACTCACCAAAACCCTTACCCGAGCTATCCCTGGCGCCTATTCTCTTCTGTTTTTTCCGATGGGTGACTGGTGCACTTTTATAAGCACTGATGTGGTGACTATTGGGTGACAGCTGTAATGGGGGGGGGGGGGGGGCGGGGGCAAAGGGACAGGTTCTTTTTTTTGCTGTGTTGGTGCAGTACAGTACAAAACATAGATCGATAACTCACTGCTCCTGGCTCTTCTCTACTCACACTGGAAATGGTGTGTGAGGAGAGAAGAGCCGGTAACAGCTAGTAACTGGTCTATGTTTACATTTAGTGATCGGCTGGGAATGGATGACAGGCCAGTAGCTCAATTGCATATTGAGCAAGTTCTGGCCAGTGGCCCATCATCAAGACCTTGTAACCCAGTGGATGCTCTGTTGAAAAGGTCTCTTACCTCTAGATATTCCTGCATCATATAATGCAGACATAGGCGATCATTGCTTGAACCTATCAGACCTTGGTGCTGAGAACCGAAAAATTGTTTAAAGTCATCGGTCAGCCGTCCACTTTCTCTACTGCTCTTCCTCAGACTGAACGAAGCCTCAGAAACATGTTGTCCAGCACTAGGAAATAGTAACCTCCAAGGGTCTGAAAAGGTGTTATACAAACTATTCTTCAAGGAATCCTGAAGATGTTTCAGCTTCTGTTCCCTCTAGGATGAGTTCTGCAAATTTACCCTTGTAGCGTAGATCAAGAAGGGTTGCCAGTCAGTAATGTTCCCTCTCCTTGATACCACGAATCCTAGTGTGCTTTTGCAGGTTTCTCAGGATCAGGGAGGCCATGCAGCATAGGTTTGCAGAGGCATTCGATTCTGAGAACTCTGGGTCACTAAGGATGGCATTATCAGAAACGACCTCCTCCAACATACGTACAACTCCTTGGGTTTCTGGGGACTGAAAACCATCCCTTGAAGACTGCTATGTGTTATGCTCTACATCCATGCCATGACACAATCCTCCTCCTCCTCCTCCTCTTCTTTCTGCATGTTTGGCGGCCCCTCAGGAATGCTATCTGCTTTAAGGGGGCCTTGATAGGAAAGGAAGTCCTCCTCTTCCTCCCGCTGTTCTGCTTAAAGTGCCCTGCCCATTATTCCACAAAGTGCATGCTCCAGCAGGAAGACTAGAGGAACAGAGTCACTGATGCATGCATTGTCACTAAGGATGAGCCGAACACACCCCTGTTCGGTTCTCACCAGAACCTGCAAACAAACCTAAACTTCATGTGAACTTTAGAACCCTATTAAAGTCTATGGGACTCGAACGTTCAAAATCTAAAGTGCTAATTTTAAAGGCTAATATGCAAGTTACTGTCCTAAAAAGTGTTTGGGGACCTGGGTCCTGCCCCAGGGAACATGGATCAATGCAAAAAAAAGTTTTGTGGACGTTTTTTCAGGAGCAGTGATTTTAATAATGATTAAAGTGAAACAATAAAAGTGTAATATTCCTTTAAATTTCGTACCTGGGGGGTGTCTATAGTATGCCTGTGAAGGGGCGCATGTTTCCCGTGCTTAGAACTGTCCCTGCACAAAGTGTCATTTCTGCAGGAAAAAAAGTATTTTAAAATCACTCGCGGCTATAATGAATTGTCGGCTCCCATAATACAGAGAACACTCAATGAGTGTTCTCTGTATTATGGGAGCCAACAATTCATTCATTGATAATAAAAAAAAAAAAAGCATGGGGTTCCCCTAAATTCAATTATGAGGCCCATCAGGTCTGGTATGGATATTAAGGGGAACCCCGCATCAAATTTAAAAAAAAATTGACAAGGGGTTCCCCTACGAGAGACGAGACGAGAGAGCACCCCCCCTCCTGAACCGTACCAGGCCACATGCCCTCAACATTGGGAGGATGCTTTGGGGGTCTGTGACCCCTCAAAACACCATGTCCCCATGTTGATGGGGACAAGGGCCTCATCCCCACAACCCTAGTCGGTGGTTGTGGGGGTCTGCTGGCGGGGGGCTTATCAGAATCTGGAAGCCCCCTTTAACAAGGGGGCCCCCAGATCCCGGCCCTCCCTGTTTGAAATGGTAAGGGGGTACAAAAGTACCCCTACCATTTCACAAAGAAAGTGTAAAAAATGGTTAAATAAGACAAACACACTTTTGAAAAATTATTTTATTAAAAATAAAAAAAAAGATTCCAGCAGTGGTAATCCACTCTTGCTATCCAGCGATGGATGATCATCTCTTTGGGGTCCAGCTATGGCTGATCTGATCCAGCGACGGGTGATTTTCAGTCCAGAGCAGTCCATCCATGCATCCATCTTCTGTCTCCACTGAGGAGACACTGCGGGGATCCCAACGCCTGACGTTTCTTATATTAGGAGGGCAGGGCCACCCGTCACCTGACCCCACCCCCTCTAACGCTAGTGAGGGAAGCCAGGGGTTCCCCAATGACGTATGGGTGACCCCGCCCCCCCCCCCCCCCCCCTCTGATTTAACACAGGATATTTTCTGGGTTCAAATGGTAGCACACCTCCCTCCTAGCTGCAGCAACTGCTCCCACACCAACTCCCCTGAGCTATGCTCAGATCTGCCTTATAATGAGTGTGTGAACCTGGACACACACACAACCTGCAGAACTTCTGGAAAGCCTGGACATAAGACTGAAGACTCCATCCCTACCAATGCTCTTTGAAGTCTTCAACATTCCATCCCCAATCCAGACTTACAAAATCCAGAGAAAATGTAAAGCATAGCTTTCTCTGCTCACAAATATTCTGCTGGAACTTCTCAAACTGCCGCTTTGAGAGTCCTGTGTCCATTTTACCCAAATTTTCACATTAAATCTCACACTATATATAGAGTCTATGCTAAATGCAGTGTGTGTGTGTGTGTGTGTGTGTGTGTGTGTGTGTGTGTGTGTGTGTGTGTGTGTGTATATATACAGCTATCTCTCCATCCATGCCAACATTATGTATCTCTCTGTCCATACCATTCATTATTTAAGCAGCCTCATTAAGTGTGGGGCGTGGACTTAGACCCCCTGAGCTATGATTGATCAAAGGCACCCTGTCTTTGGCCAATTATGGCTCTCGCAGCACGCTGTGATTGATGAAAGCATGCAAGCCGAGTGCAGGCTTTGGCGAATCATCAGACACTATGGGGCTCACATTTACCACGAACCCCCCATAATATTCGCTGTGTGGCAAACATGCGACTCAACCATGGGGCTCATCCCTACTGGTGACAGTATGTAAAAATAAGTAATATTTATTTATTTCTTTTTTATTACATTTTTTTAACACACTCTGACCAGAGCAATACAGTGTTACTATACTAACACTGTACTGCTCTTGGGAAGTGATCAGGATTTTTTTTTACAAATTATGACTGCTTATTCCAGTGAATTTCATGGTTATAAGTAACCATTTTTATTGAATGAAATTGATTCATTCAGATTTTACTACTGTGATTAGTTGTGATTGGCCACAACTAATCACATGGTACAGATGGACTGTGATTGTCCCAGTCTGTACCATGTGATTACTGTGACCAATCACAGAGATCAATACACTTGTACACAATGAATGGCATTAATCAAAGCCATTCATTGTGTACAATTGTCATGTGATCTGCCGTGACTGGTCACAGCATTCAAGGCAGTGGCCGGTACACTAATTAGTCATCTGCTGTGTCCAGTGGACGCAATGGGTGACAGATCATGGCACAGTGCATGAGGTAATTTTCAAGAAGACATCATATGATGTCCACCTGGAATGACGAATGTCCCGTCTGGCATTCATTAGTCTGTAGGCCGGACGGGAACTGGTTGAAGAAATTAGATATATTTTTAATGTTTCACTTCAAGCTTTTAAAAATGACTTCTCCTGGCCAGATTGATTTTTTTAAAACTTGTTTTGCATTGCTGCATGCTCTCCAGAGCAGTGCCCACACCTCTGTGCTATTTTTTTGACACCCCCTTGTCTATTGGCATCCAAACTTCTTTGAAATGCGTTGAACCCTGCTAGAACAGAAAACAGGGCAGTTTGGCTCTAGGTACCGTATATGCATAGTTACTTTGGTTAAAGGTATACCCATGTAACTATCTACGAAAAACATCCATACCTGAAATTCATCTTTGCTCTTAAAAAAAGAAAACAAGGAAATAATTTGTTGCAGAGAAGGCTGCATGTGCTTTAGAGTAACACATGAAATTGTGTTCAGTTTTATATAACATACTCCAGTAAGGATTAACTCAAGGTTTGGTCTTAACACAAGTTTGAACCAAACCTTGGCTGTTCGAGTGTTTGGGTAAATGCTGAAATATTTTTCCATTGTATTCGGCAGAAGCCAAACGTCATGTATAATAGCAACATTTTTACCTCTATTATGCCTTCCATGAATAAGCCTATTTCTAACATTGGGTGTTTACAAGTTAAATCTGTATTTTTTGCTAGGAAATTACTTAGAACCCCAAACATTATATATATGTATTTTTTTTAGCAGAGAATCTAGAGAATAAAATGGCAATTGTTGCAATATTTTATGTCACATGGTATTTGTGCAGCGGTGTTTTAAATGCAACTTTTTGGGAAAAGGGACACTTTAATGGTTTTTAAAAAAACAAAACAGTAAAGTTAGCCCATTTTTTTGTATAATGTGAAAGATGATGTTAGGCCGAGTAAATAGTTACCAAATATGTCACACTTTATAATTGCACGCACTCGTGGAATGGCGACAAGCTACGGTACCCTAAAATTCTCCATAGGCGACGCTTTAATTTTTTTTACAGTTACCAGGTTAGAGTTACAGAGGAGTTCTAGTGCTAGAATTATTGCTCTCGATCTGACGATCGCGACGATACCTCACATGTAGGGATGAGCCGAACACCCCCCGGTTCGGTTCGCACCAGAGCTTGCGAACGACCCCCGCGTTCGGTACGAACGTTAGAACCCCATTGAAGTCTATGGGACTCGAACGTTCGAATTGGAAAGTGCTAATTTTAACGGCTAATATGCAAGATAGTGTCCTAAAAAGGGTTTGGGGACCTGCCTCCTGCCTCAGGGGACATGGGTCACTGCAAAAAAAAGTTTTAAAAACTGCCGTTTTGGCGGGAGCACTGATTTTAATGACGATTAAAGTGAAAAAAAAAGTGAAATATTCCTTTAAATATGGTGCCTGGGGGGTGTCTGTAGGATGCCTGTGAAGTGCCACGTGTTTCCCGTGTTTAGAACAGTCCCTGCACAAAATGACATTAAACGGAAATAACACCATTTAAAACTGCTTGCGGTTTTAATGTTATATCTGGTTCCTGCAATATGGTTGAAAATCATTGAGAAACATGGCATGGGTAGCCCTCCCTGCCCATTACCAGCCTATTTGGGTCTACGCATATTAAGGGGAACCCCGTACCCATATTAAAAAAAGGAAATGCGTGTGGTCCCCAGGCCCTATATACTCAGAACAGCAGTATACAGGCGGTGCAAACAAGACAGGGACTGTGTAGGTTTGTTGTGTTAAGTTGAATCTGTTTGTCATTTTCAACCGGTACATTTTTAAAGTGTAGCTCCAGTCAAAAAAACTATCTTTAAGCTTTTTGGAAAACATAGGGAAGGGTTATCACCCCTGTATAATTTGTTTTGTCGTCCATCTTTTTTCATCTCACTTGCTGCTGTCTCCTTGCGTTTGCAAGTAGGAGATGTTTGTAAGTTGGATGTTTGAAAGTAGGGGCCTGCCCTATATTATAGCGGTATGTACTGGGTACAGAGCACGCAGACAGCACGCACTATCTCCTAACACTACTGACTGCAAGCTCTATTATTAACCACTTGTTAGCCCAATGTTTGCATAAAGTGAAAGATGAAGTTATGCTGAGTAAATAGATATCAAACATGTCACTCTTCAAAATTGCACATGCCCGTGGAATGGCGCCAAACGTCGCTACTTAAAAAATCCCCATAGGCGACGCTTTAATTTTTTTTTTTACTGGTTACATGTTTTGAGTTGCAGAGGAGGTCTAGGACTAGAATTATTGCTCTCGCTCTAACATTCTCGGCGATACCTCACATGTGTGGCACATGCGAGCACATGGGGACATGGGCGCTTTAATTTTTATTTTATTTTTTTATTGTTCATTTTACTTTATTTATGTTAGTTTGACATTTTTTTCCCCAAAAATATATTTTTGATCACTTTTATTCCTATTACAAGAAATGTAAACATCCCTTGTAATAGGAATATGGGGTGACAGGTCCTCTTTACAGTGAAATCTGGGGGGTCAATATGACCCCACATCTCACCTCTAGGCTGGGAAGCCTGAAATAAAAAATAAAAAAAAGATTCTGGCTTTGATCGTACTGGCGAGTTGGTAGAAGCACCGGAGGGCGGTGAGGGGTGGGGGGCGTCTATGGCTGGGTATTTCAGGGTATCACCGAGTATGGCTGGGTATCTCTGAGTATTGCTGGGTATGGCAATTTATGGCAGGGTATTACAGAGTATTGGCGGGGTATTGGCGGGGTACTACAGAGTAATAGCAGGGTACTGCAGAGTATTGGGGGGTACTACAGAGTAATGGCAGGGTACTGCAGAGTATTGGGGGTACTGCAGAGTAATGGCGGGTACTGCAGTGTAATGGCGGGTACTGCAGAGTATTGGGGGGTACTGCAGAGTAATGGGGGTTACTGCAGAGTAATGGGGGTACTGCAGAGTAATAGCAGGGTACTGCACTGCAGAGTAATGGTAGGGTACTGCAGAGTATTGGGGGTACTGCAGAGTAATGGCGGGTACTGCAGAGTATTGGGGGGTACTTCAGAGTAATGGGGGGTACTGCAGAGTAATGGCAGGGTACTGCAGAGTAATGGCAGGGTACTGCACTGCAGAGTAATGGCAGGGTACTGCAGAGTATTGGGGGTACTGCAGAGTAATGGCGGGTACTGCAGAGTAATGGCGGGTACTGCAGAGTATTGGGGGGTACTGCAGAGTAATGGGGGTTACTGCAGAGTAATGGGGGTACTGCAGAGTAATGGCAGGGTACTGCACTGCAGAGTAATGGCAGGGTACTGCACTGCAGAGTAATGGCGGGGTACTGCAGAGTAATGGCAGGGTACTGCAGAGTATGCACTGGTATTGCAGAGTATTGGCAGGGAATTGAGGGGTTAAATTCGGTGAGCAGCGATGTGGGCACTGCAGATGCAGCCCACATTGCTGCTGACACCGATCTCTTTCCCCTCCGCTGTACCGATCGGTACAGAGAGGGGAGGGAGGAACAGGCGTCATAACATGACGCCGGTTTGTTTCCAAGTGATCACTCCGTCATTTGACGGAGCAATCACGTGGTAAACGGCCGCTATGAGCGGCCGTTTACCGTGATGCGACCCGGCGGTCACGGATGCTCTCGAGTGCGCACACCTCGGGGCACGCGAGAGCAGAATTCTGGGAGGCCGTTAATTAACGGCCTCTCAGAGTTAAACAACCCCCCTGAAGCCGTTAATCAGCAATGGGCAGTTGTTAAGTGGTTAAAGCTAGATCACTAGCTATATAGGTGAGGTGAATATAGTGGTGTATACTGCAGTCAGGGCACAGACAACAACCACTACACAGCAAGATAGGAAATCAGCCAAAAACGATTGGTGTGTACTGTGTTGAAGGTACACAGAACACCCACTGCTTCAGATGCTAAGTAACACACTACACGAGGCCGCCTCAAAGGCGGCCTTATATAGTGTGGGGCGTGCACTACACAGCCTGAGCTATGATTGGCCACAGGCAGGATGCCTGTGGCCAATCATGGCTCTCCTCGCTGCCGGCGCTGCGATTGGCCAAGCATGCGGGGTCACAGTGCATGCTTGGCCAATCATGGGGCAGCAATGCACTGCGCCACCGCAGTGCATTGTGGTCCGCGCGCGCGTCACTCGAATTTTGACGCGAACGGCCCAAGCGTTCGGAATTCGCCGAACGGCCGAACAGCCAATGTTCGAGTCGAACGTACGTTCGACTCGAACACGAAGCTCATCCCTACTCACATGTGTGATTTGAACACAGTTTACATATGCGGGGTGACTTCCATATGCGTTTTCTATGCTGCGCGAGCTCGCGGGGACGGGGGCGCTTTAAAAAAAAAAATCTTATTTATTTTATGTATTTTTATATTATTAACCACTTGCCGCCCGCCCTATAGCATATACACGGCGGCATAGTGGTTTCAAAATCCTGACCGGACGTCATATGACGTGATCCGGATTTTGAGCCACTGTGCGCCCCCGGGGGCGCGCATCGCGGCATCCCTGCAACTATGATCTCGGAGACTCTTTACCACGTGATCAGCCGTGTCCAATCACAAATAAATGTAAAAAAAAGTGTAAATAGGAAAAGCTGGTGATCGGCTTTTCCTCACTCACGCCTGTCAGACGCCGATCGGCTGCTCCTCTGACAGGGGGGGTCTGTGCTGATCGATTATCAGCGCAGCCCCCCCGAGGATGCCCACACTGGACCGCCAGGGACACCACTAGACCACCAGGGATGCCCAGCACAAGGTAATCCTCCCTAGACCCCCAGGGATGCCAGTCAGTGCCCACAATGGATGCCAATCAGTGCCCATAATGGATGCCAATCAGTGCCACAATGGGCATCACTGATTGGCATGCATTATTGTTTGGCACTGATTGGCATCCATTAGTACAGTATAACATAATACAATGCCACCTATCAGTGCCCACCTGTGCCGCCTATCAGTGCCCACCTGTGCCACCTATCAGTGCCCATCCGTGCCACCTATCAGTGCCTATCCATGCCCATCTGTGCCGCCTATCCATGCCAATCTGTACTGCCTATCCATACCCATCCATGCCGCCCATCCATGCCAATCCGTGCCAGCTATCAGTGCCAGTTTGTGCCACCCATCAGTGCCCATCCCTGTCGCCCATCAGTGCCACCCATCAGTGCCGCCTATCAGTGCCTATAAGTGCCGCCTATCAGTGCCACATATCAGTGTCCATCAATGCCACCTCATCAGTGCCACTTCATTTGCCCCACTAATTGGTGCCCATCAGTGCCGCCTTATCAGTCCCCATCAGTGTAGCCCCATCAGTGCCCATCAGTGAAGGAGATAACTTACTTATTTACAAAGTTTTAAAACTGAAACAAAAAAATACATATTTTTTTTCAAAATTTTCTGGATTTTTTTATTTGTTTAGCAAAAAATAAAAACCGTAGAGGTGATCAAATACCACCAAAAGAAAGCTCTATTTGTGGGAAAAAAATGATACAAATTTTATTTGGGTACAGTGTAGCATGACCGCGCAATTGTCATTCAAAGTGTGACAGCGCTGAAAGCTCAAAATTGGTCTGGGCAGGAAGGTGTTTAAGTGCCTGGTATTGAAGTGGTTAAGTTGTGTTTAAAAAAAATAAAATTTGATCACTTTTATTGCTGTAACAAGGAATGTAAACATCCCTTGTGACAGTAATAGGTGGTGACAGGTATTCTATATGGAGGGATTGGGGTCTAAAAGACCTCCAATCCCTCCTTTGCACTTTAAAGTATTCAGATCTCTGTTTTTGGCAATTCTGAATACTGTATATTTTTTTTTTAATCCCGCGCCATTGGCAGCCGAGTAAACAGGAAGTGTCTTTGTGATGTCGCTTCCATATTTACAATCAGGAGGCTGGAGCAAAGACATTTCTGGCTTCATTCCAGTCTGTCCCTACCCATCAGAAGAAGCAGATTGTTGATCGGGCCTCCAGTGCCACCGGGAGGCCCGGGAAGAGTGGCGAGAGGTGGTGGGACGGGGGCGTCCCCTCCCGCTCCTCCGGGATAACAGTTGAGCAGCTTTTAGTGCATTGGTTGTTATCCCTGGATAGCCGATCGTCTGCTCTAAAAAACGGTACCAAGATGATGCCTGCAGCTGTGGTCATAATCCTGGTATAACACCCGAAAGCGAAGTACGCACATCTGCGTACGCTCGGCGGGAATGGGTTTTAAACATGACAGCTTTCTGCTGTCAACGTTTGTTAAGGACTCCAGCTGGTGCAGGCACCAGTCAGTTCTTAACAGCTAGTGATGCCATCAGCCCCATTTACTGACATGGCTGGGAATCCCCAGCTATGCAAGCAAAGGGACAGGGTGGTAATGGCATCATTGATCAAATATGGACATGGTCATAGATTAATTTGGCCATGACAATATTTTGTCAGTGATATGAAAAGGTTTGCTTTTTTTGTTTTCGGCAATCTCAATGGATGTGCAATAGTCATTGTGTTTAATGCTGGATTTACAATGCTCAATTTATTGTGTTTTTTCTTATATTCTTAATAAAGAACTTATTGAAAACATTTGTGTTTTTTTACAATTGATTTTTCTATGCAAATAAGTAGGGATACTCTGTTCTCCTTCTTTATTCACATGAACTGGATACCTGGGGCCACCTTAAAAGGGGCTTACAGATTTTTATACATTCTCCACACAATCATCAAGCTCTTGTCCTCATCAATATGGAGCCCCCGATATTAGAGGCATGTGGCCTGGTATGGTTCAAGTGTGTGTGTGTGGGGGGGGGGGGGGGTTAGTGCAGCTGCCCCTCTCTCTTTCAGTCTGCAGACTGTGTGCCCGGATTAAGGGTCTAGTATATATTTGGGGGTCTCCATGCATTTTTTTTTTTTTTGTCAAGGTTCCTCATCAAAATCTATACCAGATTAAAAGGGCCTCATATTGTTTTTGGGGGGACTTCATGTCATTTTGATTTAACATGGACCCCCTAAGATACATACATACAAGAACCATTCTACCGGCCCATTCGTTTGGTGACAGTAGAAGGAGATGCATATGTACATAATATTCAACAATTAACATAGCTCTTTAAATACCTTTTTACATGAAAGAGTCTATTTGTCTTGTCAAACTTTCTTTAGGTATTTAGGCACAGGAAAATGTGAAGCAGTTAATTCACCATAAACTTAGAGAATGCTTTTTAAGAGGGAATGCTTCTGAGTTTTTATGGACTACCAATATGTGTTAGTGCCCCCTGGAGAACTTCAGCAGTGGCCCAACCAGATCCATAAAAAGCTCTCAAAATGGACCTCAGTGGGTGACAGAGGATAGGGAGGGTGAGGGTGATTTAGTAAGCCAGTCCACCACCTCCTCTGCATGCTGTGGCTGGATAATATCACTAAACAGAGGAAATGGTGCCCTGCGTGCCCCATGTCCACCTTTGCCTGTGGACACAGATGCTGCTGGCCCCCTCCCAGTGCCATAAGACTGTCTGCCTCTCCTTGTTGGCCTCCCAGGCATGATGGGGGACTTATTACCAAAATGTAATAGAGAAGGGGATATGTGTACTGCAGTAAATGTGCACTAATGCACATCAATATGCTGCAGGAGTTGTGCACTAATGCACCTCAATATACTGCAGTAAACCTGCCCTGAAACACTAAACTGACACTAAAGTAAAAAGCAAATGGCCGCACTACACTCACACTGCACTATCACTATATTCACAGTAAACTTATACTTACACAATAGAATCACAATAGCACACTATAGTACACTAACTTGCTAGTAGCAATGAACAGAGCCCGGTTCTATCTATCTTCACTCCAAAATCACACTGTAAATGGCTGCTCTCGGAAGGATCCTTTTATAGAGGTTCTATGAGCAATGAGCTATGATTGAGCACAGTTATCATTACTTTCTGCAATCATGGCTATGACAGTCTTCTGTGCCTTGGTTGAGCAAATCCTTCATTGATTCAGCCAATCAGGACTTTCAATGCACTGTGTGGCACGCAGTGCATTGTGGGGTGCTCGACAGACTGAACAAATTCCCCAATTATTTGGCTGTTCACCAAACAGGTGAACAGCCAATGTTAGACCCAAAGTTATGTTCGGGCCAAACCATTTTCCCAACATTGATAGATAGATAGACAAACCCACACACAATTCATTGAAAAAAATAAAAAATACATACATACATACATACATACATACATATATATATATATATATATATATATATATATATATATATATATATATATATATATATATATATATATATATCAAATACTTGGATCTCAAATCTTTAAAACTTTCTATGTACAGGGAAAGGTTACAGAACTAGCAATATGCTAGAATGTAAAGTGTAAAAAATGTATTATGGTGGGAGTAAAGCTTTGTTCTATTCAGTGATCTGATTAAAATTCTATAAAACCAAAGGTAAAACTTTCTTGCTAGGTGGAAGAAAGGTAAAAGGTTGCTTGACTGTGACCCAACAAAAGGTTTTGTGGGATTACATTTCTCCAGGTTATTTGAAGATTGCATTTCATAAAAATGATGCCTGCAATGCAAAAACGTGTTGGAATGTCCTGTGCAAGGGGTCATGGTAATGTTCCTTTGGTGTATTTTCAAAGATTCAAAACGCATATCATCCAAGAAAGCAAATAAGGAAAAACAATATTGTGGAAAAAATGTCCGCCAGAAATGATATCATGACATTTTCATATTTTTAGAGCACTTTTTAATAGAAAGTTACATTAAAAGTTAACAAAAATGTCAAAAATGGTGCCATTTATACTTCACAAAAGAACTGAGTTACTAATAGAAAGTGTGAATAACAAATTACATTTTGTGATATTTTAAATTTGTATTTTGGCATTTAAAGCAGCACAGCAGAGCTTGATATATAGCAGTCAAGGATTGGACCGTGCTTCAAGTTTTTACTCATGCCTATATTACTGTTAGCCCTTGTACACACGGTCGGACATTCTGACAAAAAAATCAGTCGGATTTTGTACGACGGATTTTGTCCGAAACCAGTGTTGCATACACACGGTTGGACAAAATTGTCGGAAAATCTGATCGTTCTGAATGTGATGACGTTATTTTGTTACGACGGGACTACGTTCAGGCTAGTAGCCAATAGCTTTGGTCTAGGAATTTGATCTGAGCATGCGTGGCACTTTGTCCGATCGGAATTCTCTACACACAATCAGACAAAGTCCAATCGGATCATGTTGTAGGAAAGTTTTATAGCCCAGCTCTAAAATTTTGTCCGTCGGATATTCCGATGGAAACAGTCCGATGGAGCCCACACACAGTCGGATTATCCGACAACGCGGTCCGATCGGACATTTTCCGTCGGACTGTCCGACCGTGTGTACAAGGGCTTAGGAAGATGTCCTTTTGATTTCTTTCCCTGTGACTGCTCTGGGACAAAAATAGAAGGAAAATCTACCTAATGGATATACAAGAAGAGAAGAAAACCTTATGTGCTCTAAATCCCTTCTCACTTAACGATTTCTGCCCACACCCACATTGGAAAGATTTTCCCTATTTTGAGATAGATATGGAAGCTGCCATTGCTGACTTCACATTCTAAAAATGCTAGTTTCTATGGCTAGCATACTAATTCAGTGGCTTCAGCACTTTCTGTAACACTGACCTTATGTTTATACTTGCTGCATGCTTGTTTCAGATTTGTGACTCATAAAATATTGTAGCCAAAAGCAGACAGAATACCATAACGTTTAAAAGGATTGTATTTGAAAATTTCCCTGATACAGATTAAGTGTATGTAACATTGAAAAATATTAACAAACCTGTTACAAACAGCTATTCTGCATGTCTAAAGTAAGAAGGACTGCTGGGTAATGCTTATGGACAGTCCCAATTCAGGTTAACTTTTGCAAGACTAAATCTTTGTACTTGCACCAGCATCCCTACAAAATGCTAATTAAAGTAGTTTTAAGTCTGATTTTTTTTATCTTCATGCATTCTATGCATGAAGGTAAAAAGCCTTCAGTATGCAGCCACTTATAATACCTACCCAATACCTGATTGTGTTCCAGTGATGAGCACAATAGCGGCTGCTATCCCCGCTCTCTGTGCTGTCAATCACAGCTAGTGGGAAGGAAGCAGGGGCAGGGCTAAGGGCTGTTCTGTGTGTCCTATGGATGCGCAGTACGGGGCTCAGGAATGAGCACACAGGATCAAGGCCACACTGTGCAAAACCATTGCACAGTGCAGGAAAGTTGTTTGCGTGTAAACAATGACATTCATGGCAGTAAAGTGGTGGATCACCAAGTATAAATTGGCAGCATTTGCGGATGATATCCTGCTTTTTCTCTCAAAACCATACATTATACTTCCCAATCTACTGAAAGATTTCCAGTTTTTGTCAGTATGTCTCTAACTTCAAAATAAATTTTAGCAAATCACACACTCTTAACATATAACTTCCCACTCAGCAAGTAACTTGATGCCAGAGAAACTTTCCATTCACATGGCAGTAAAAGGCCATCAGCTATCTGGACCTTCAATTGTAAGTGCGACTTTCGGACCTTTACACAAGGAGCTATTTGCCTATTCTCCGTTCTATCACAAATGACCTTCAAAAATGGCACAAGCTCACTTTTTCTTGGATTGGTAGGGTGGCTATCCTTAAAATGAAGGTGCTATAATGACTATTATAAGTCCTTCAGGCGGTACCTATCTGCCTTCCCACATTGCTACTCTCCTACAAGCAACTCTGTACTTCCTTACAATAGCACCACAGACATTTGAGAATTAGTTCTGACCAACCAACCCTACCCAAATTGCAGAGAGGGATCGGAATCACAGATTTAATGTCTTATTACTGGGCGTGCCATTTAGTATAGTAGACTGGAACATTCACCACCACATAAAAGATTGCATACTCATTTACTCATGGAGTCTCATTTTCAGAAGTACCTCTGAATACCACTACTTAGCTCTCTGGTCAAACCATCCCCAAACCCATGCAAAATCACCTGCTTATGGGTCAATGTAATCATGCTTTTGAGACGTATGCAAGAATCTCAACACAGTCCTCCTACCTGGTCCCATGACACCCATCCGTATGAACCCAGACTTCCAACCAGGGATCGTCAGCATCTTTCTCGCTGGAGTGAACATGGATGGTGAGCTACATGTGCACCACTTCTTTGATAAAGGCAAACTGCTCAACTGAAACCAAATAGGTACCCATTGGCTGGAATCCATATGTCCTTTTGGGAGCATTTTCAACTTTACCATTCTCTCCTCTCTCAGACCCTAACTCCTGCAATTTCAAGATCCCTCATCCCCTTTGAAAGTCTCTGCTCCACATCTTCCGCCCAAGCACATCTACATCTCTATCTCTACAATTTACAATCTCTTCTTGGCGAACAAAACCCTAGATTCTGGAAAAGCTTGTAGAGACTGGGCTCAAGACCTCGAGTTTCTCAAGATGATTTGAAACTCATCTATCATAACATTTATAAAGGTTTAATGTCTCCATCCAAGAAAATAAATACAAGCTGTTGGCACGTTGATACTGGATGCCCGTTTTGTTACACAAATGTAATCCCTTATTCCCTGACTGATGTTTTCACTGCCATCAAGTAGTTAGTACCATTTTGGCTGATACAATTTAGCACACTTTCACACCCCTTCCCACTTTCCGGACAAAGTTAGTGGGGCTTTAGCCAGAGAACCTTCCAGAGTCCCCCCTTTTCTGTTCCTTTTTCACTTTTTGTCCTCCCTGTTTTTCTTTCTTTTTTGTCTTTCTCTCTATTCTCTATTCTCATATCCTTTCTCCCCAATCTCTGTCTTGTTTAGAACATCATTACCCAGATATCATACAGGTAAAACTTAAAGGAGAAGTATATCCAAAGCTTGTTTGGCTGTACTTTTATTTTTTTATTTATTAAACAATCTGCACTTTTAAGTCATTGAACTGCTTTATTATATTTATAACTATTGTAGGAATGAATTACTTTTATTCCCTGGAGTGGTTGTAATGAGAAGGGGTACAGCTTCACCTCATTACAACACTGGTATAATAATGAAATGTTAAAGGGTCTAGCAGTACTATAGTAGACTCGACATATCGTGGAAGAGTTGTACAATGTCATTGGAATAAGTAAACTCTTTAAAATCTGCTGCCTCAAATTTGTGTAGGAGAGTAGCCCTGTAGCTAATTTACAGGTGTAATATTAAAGTGGAGTTCCGCCCAAAAATGGAACTTCCACTTTTCGGATTCCTCCTCCCTTCCGTGGCAAATTTGGCACCTTTCAGGGGGGAGCAGATACCTGTATAATCCAGGTATTTACTCCCACTTCCGGGCATAGATAGCCGCAGTATCCCCGGCTATCTACGCCATATCCGGCGCCTCCTCTGCCACCCTTCTGTCTTCTGGGAGTCACACAGGTCCCAGAAGACAGCAGGGACCAGAGGGATCATACAGCGTGACTCACGCATGCACAATGATTCCCTTACCGAAGACGGCGGCGCCTCCAGCTGAGAGCCAGAACGGCTGGACAGGTAAGTGTCCATAATTTAAAAGTCAGCAGCTGCAGTATTTGTAGCTGCTGACTTTAAAAAAAAAATGGTGTGATTCCACTTTAACCACTTCAGCCCCAGAAGAATTTACCCCCCTCCTGACCAGAGCACTTTTTGCAATGCAGCACTGCATAGTTTTAGCTGACAATTGCACGGTTGTGCGACATTGCACCCAAACAAAATTGATGTTCTTTTTTTCCCCCACAAATAGAGCTTTCTTTTGGTGGTATTTGATCACCTCTGCGGTTTTTATTTTTTGTGCTATAAGCAAAAAAAGAGCAACAATTTAAAAAAAAAGCTTTATTTTTTTACTTTTTGCTATAATAAATATCCCCAAATATATATACTGATTGGTTTGCGCAAAAGTTATCGTGCCTAGAAAATATGGGAAAGATTTATAGCATTTTTTTATTATAAATGTTTTTTTTTATATTAGTAATGGCAGTTATCAGTGATTTTTTTTATCATGACTGCGACATTATGGCGGACACATCAAACACTTTGTACACTATTTTGGGACCATTGTCCTTTATACAGTGATCAGTGATATAAAAATGCACTGATTACTGTATAAATGACACTGGCAAGGATGGGGTTAAACACTAAGGGACAATTAAGTGTTAAGTGTGTCCTAGGGAGTGATTCTAACTGTGGGGGGATGGGCTACCTAGGAGATGACAGCAATCACTGCTCCCAATGACAGGGAGCAGTAGATCTCTGTCTTGTCATTAGGCAGAATAGGGAAATGCCTTGCTTACATAGGCATCTCCCCATTTTGCCACTCCATGACACGATCGCGTACATCGGGTCCATGGGTCCCGAAGACACGGTCACGGAGCAGGCAGCGAGCGCGCACCCACAATACCGCTTCTTAAAGGGGGACGTATGTGCATGCTCATTTGCACAGCAGTGCATTGTGCCGATGTATATCGTCGTGCACTGATCGGCAAGTGGTTAAAGCGGGATTCCACCCTAAAGTGAAACCTCCGCTGATCGGAACCCCCCCCCTCCGGTGTCACAATTGACACCTTTCAGGGGGGAGGGGGGTGGAGATACCTGTCAAAGACAGGTATTTTCACCCACTTCCGGGCATAGACTCCCACGGGAGTCTACGCCATTTCCTGCCCTTCCGCGCTGTCTGCTGGGACACACACGGGTCCCAGTGACAGCGCGGAGATCTCCTATTGCGCGGCGCGGCTCGCGCATGCGCAGTAGGGAATCGGGAAGTGAAGCCGATTCGCTTTACTTCCTGATTCCCTCACCTCGAATGGCGGCGGCAGCAGCCGAGGCCCGAGCGGTCGATCGGCCTCGGCTGCCGGCATCGCTGGAACCCGGGACAGGTGAGTGTCCATTTATTAAAAGTCAGCAGCTGTAGTATTTATAGCTGCTGGCTTTTAATATTTTTTTTTTGGGCGGAATCCCTCTTTAATATGAATACATAATGCTTGTCTTTTCACCCTCTTCTGCCTGCTAGCTTCAGCTTTTCCATTGTAATGCTAAAGGATTCTGATTATTTAAAAATTAGTTCAAATAAAATTGTTTCAGTCTGGTCACTTGGAACTCTAATTATCTATTAACAACTTCAATACTGGACACATTCACCCCCTTTCTGCCCAGGCCAATTTAAAAGTGTTACTAAACCCATGACCCTGCATTCACTATGTATTGTCTCACAGAATATGTAAATGCATTAGTTTTATTAAATAAAAACTGCTAAAGACCCTTTCTCATCAGCATTTAGAGCAGTCTTGTGTCTGGTTAAAACTTGTAATTTTGATTTTCCCCCGATTATCCTTTAAGTCTGCAGGGCCCCTGACCCTCTGTCTGGACAGTGCTGATTGGCCCAGTGCTGATCACATGCACTCTCCCAAGGAAAAAAAACTCTCCAGCAATACACACCAATCTGAGCATGTGCAGGTTGCCCCCAGGGCTCTGTTCCGTCAGGAAATGGTGTACACTGTGGAAGAAAGGGGGGATCAGAGAAAACAGAATCAAACAGACTTTTTACACAATTCAGATGATTAACCCCTCAGGTTCCACAGTGAGTATAACAAGCCGTCTTTACTACATAGACATACTGAATTTACATTGTGAGTTTAGTGTGGGTTTTAGTTTTCAGCACTGTGACACTTTCAATAATAATTAGTTATGTACCCAAATTAAATTTATATAATTTTTTTGAGACAGATAGAGGTTTCTTTTGGTGCCATTTGGTGCTATATAATTGAAAACATACCTGACATTTAAATAAATAATAATTTTCTTTGCTTCTGTCAATACATTTTGCAAATGAAAAAAATATTTAAGCATAAATTTAGGCCAAAATATATCCTGCTACATTTCTCTGGTAAAAAATAACCCAAATCGGTGTACAAAGTTATAGAATCATTCCTGATGTACTGACCGCCTATTTCATTTATTGAGACCCTAAAATACCAAGACAGTACAAATCCCCCCCAAACTACCGCTTTTTGGAAAGTAGACAATAAGTGGAATGGCAAGTTTTTTTTTTTTTTTTTTTTAAGGTAGTAATTTTTCTGTCACAATTTTTTAGAAAATTAACAAATTATGTTATGTCTCACAAAAAGCATAGACATACTCATAATTACACCCAAAACACATTCTGCTATGCCTCCTGAGTATGGGGATACCACATGTGGGAGACTTTTTCACAGTCTAGATGCACAAAGGGGCCCAAAATCCAAGGAGCACCTTGGAGCAAACTTCCCAACTGTTACATTTATTTATCTATTTATTTATTTATTTATGTTGCGCTATAAGCAAAAAAATACAGACAATTTTTTTTTACTTTCTGCTATAAAAAATATCCCTAAAAAATCGAAAAAAACGAATGTATTCATCAGTTTAGGTCGATATATATTCTACATATTTTTGGTAAAAAAATTGCAATAGGCGTATATTGATTGGTTTGCAAAACGTATCTACAAAGGATACATGGATAGATTTAGGAACTTTTCTTTTTTTAATTGGTTTTACAGGTATTGGCAACAATCTGCGATTTTTAACAGGACTGCGACATTGCATCGGACAAATCTGACCCCAGTTCCCTGTTCTGGCTCTCCTCACTGGCGGTCATTGAGTTTGCATGCTCACGCGCCCGCTATCCTCCCTGCACAGACCAACATACAGTTATGGCTATTCGTGCAGGAGAGCCGACCTGCCGCAATATATCTGCGTGAGCTGGTCGGCTAGTGGTTAAAATTAGCACTTTTGATTTTTCATGTTCGTGTTCCATAGACTGCAATAGAGTTTGAAATTTCTCTCAAACTTTTTGTCTGTTCACATGTTCTGGTGCAAACCGAACCGGGGATGTTCGGCTCATCCCTAGTGCTCAAGACAAAAAATATTTATGGATATTAGAGGCAAGAAGTCTGCAAGTGATAATGAGGACCTTATTTGTTTGGTCTGTGAGTGACCATATCTATATGATACCTGGGACCCCTTCATAAAAGCGACAATAAGAGAGAGAGCCTGTCTAGAGATTGGCCACATCCTGTAGCCAGATTGGGACAATTTTCCTGCTTCTGTGTGCAAAAAGACACATCTGTTTACTATAGGGTTGCCACCCATCCAGGATTTACCCAGACAGTCTGAGTTTTAAATTGTCCATGTTTCAGACCACCTGAAACCCAGACACAATATTCAGAATGGACTGTGGCTCCCCAAGTAACCAAGTACCAGAAACGTCGAGTGCACCCTGGCCCCACCCCTATACTGGAGAGGAGAAAGTGCTTGATCTGATCCTCCTCCTCCCACCCCTACCCCTACCCCTCTGTCTGCCCACGCAAACACCAATTCCAGGAGTTCTGTGTCTCTAATAAATAGGCTATCATGTTTGTGATGTATTGCGCTGTACATTATTATATGGACAAAGTTTAACCTCTCACCTTTGTGGTGTCATATTTCAACCTTACACAGTGTCTCTGCTAAGAAATTTGTTATCAGGGAGTTATGTGTTTCTATTCTCTATATATAGCCACATCAGTCATGAACAGAAAGCAAAGAAATACATTGCACTCATGTGTCTATCAGAATATATTTCGTTAGGAAAAACTAAAAAACTTACATGGATAGTAATTTTTCTCCAAAGTGTAATATGTTTTGATTATGCAATATCATCAAGCAGCCATGGGACCTGACCAGCTGGAGACATAAGGAAGGATGCAAAATCCAAATTTTAGCATCATTGCTGTTGCCCTCATTTCAGACCGGTTGCCCCTTCCAATTCATGATTAGTGAGTCCTCAAAAAGGTAGCCATCACACTCACGAGCAAAATTGTGGTGTACAAATTCTGCTTTTACAGCAGACCTTCTCTGGGTTAAAAATTGGGCAAAGTATACAGTAAACACCACTTATTTGCAAGAATACCAAAAGCGCACTATACAACCCTTCATGCCCTGGTGAGGTGATAATTGAAAACTTTCTTCTCCACAGTCAGTGCGATTAGAATAAGATCTTAACAGGTGCTCACCAAGAGCAAAGGCCTCATTCCCTCCAAAGACATAGAGTAGAGATGGATGACTTGTACTTAGTAGTGGACAGTTAGTTGGTAGGTCAAGTCCATTGCCAGGCAGCATTTGACCAAATGAAGAGTGAACAAAAACACTAGAGTCTGAGGTTCTTGCATAGGAACCAATATCAGTGTAGCTAAAAGAATAAATTGCCTTAGCCACTAACAACAGTACAAAAAGAGAAACATTTTTTATAGCTAAAGAATTTGCTGCCACTAATTGGCTTGATTATGTGGGTGTGTTTGCCGTTAATAGCTCCCATACAATTGGACAAATTGCAGAACTCTCAGAAAAGTGCAGTCATATTGCACCATTCTTCCTCAGTTAGTTTCTTCATGACCACACCTATAAGCACATCCCATATGGCTCTGCAGGTGACATGGATAATACAGTTCACAGTTGAATAAACCTGAACCTGAAAGGAAAAATAAGAATAATAATTTCTGTTTTTTTTATGTCTTGCAGTTGAAGCCTCATGCATATGGTGGCATGGCATAATAAACACCTACATTAGGCACCTAAAAAGACTTGCGAGGAGAGAAATGGAGCTGCAGAAAGCAAAAGGCCTCCATTTATGTAAATGCAAAAGTACAGCACTTAAAACATATCACAAAATTTAGCGCAATATGTGTTACAATAGTTCCATACAAAAGCTGGATATAAAAAGTCCCTTACAAAAATAGTTCCAAGTGAATGATGATCTGTTAGAGTTTAGTAAGGTGTGTCTCAGAAGGAACAGATTTCCAAATCCCAAAGGGGCACCACAGTGGAATTAAGATGGAGGCTTACCAGATAATATTGACAATCATTGAAGAGAAGACATAAAAGGCATTTATGGATATACACTGGCTTTAGAGGACCTCTGGTTAATTTGCTTTAATACAGCAGAACTATCCACAATTCAATCTGTCACTAAATTCGCTGGACACTCTGGCTCCATGTGTCAACATCTCCAGAAAAAGAGAACGCACTCTCCATAGTGTAGATCTATTTAAAACACCTTTGTTTATTTGCAACTTACAATTTTCATAGTATAAACAGTTTCTAAAACCAGTCCTGGAAATGAGAAGGTAAGCTGGCATATATCATACAAATATTTTGTGATATAACATAGCATAATAACCCAGTGACACAATAAAACATATTTGTATTTACAACAAGCAATGAAGTTGGGAAGAGGCCCAGGTAGAGATAGAGGAAGACCGTGTAGACAGTAATGTGGAGGAATCAGCTGAAGATCAGCCTGTTGGTGAAGAGACCACATTTTATACATCAGTGTCAAATCCATACTGTGTAACTCCTCTTCTACAGGCATCCATCATCAAAGGAAGGATACAGTCTTGCAGTTAGGGAGGGGACAATGACAAAGGCCCACAGCAAATGGGGGAGGGAGAGCTACCCCTGTGATAACTGAAAGACTGCTGGGCATTGTCAGCTAAATTACAAAAATGTAGTCACAACATTGTAAACATAGCATATTTGGCCTCAGTTTAATGCACCCTTTTAAAAGAAGTACTACCTGAATTATGAAATGAGGATAGCTGCACAGGAGTGCATCCGCTCCTTCACTGCCCCTCATCAACCATCTGTCCCATTTCAAGAAACACTCTATTGGGATGCCCACTTGACTTCAAAACAACTTCAGGAACAACTCTTTCTATATACAGTCCTATATACAGTCTATATACACTCCACTGCTTACTCCAGCACTCACTTGCTTGCAGAACTCTACTGGAACACTGTTAGTGAATCTGACAAACCACTCAGTCAGATCAGAGCAAAACCCTATTATAAGCAGGAACCCGAGGCTCCTTAGATGTGCAGCAAAAAGTCAAGCTGCAGGCATCATCCCGGTACCGTTGTTTAGAGCGGGCGATCGGCTTTCCGTAGATAACAACCGATGCGGCTAAAAGCCTCTCTGTTGTTATCCCGGAGCATCGACCCTCCCGCCGCCTCCCGCTGCTCTTCCTGGGCTTCCCGGTGGCACCGGAAAGCCGATCAAAGATCCGCTAGTGACAGAGTGAAACAAAGCCATAAACGTCCAGCCTCCTTGATGCAAACACGGAAGCGTTGTCACAACATCACTTCCTGTTTACTCGGCTGCCAATGGCTTTTTTTGTTTATAGCACAAAAAATAAAAACCACAGAGGTGATCAAATACCACCAAAAGAAAGCTTTTGTGGGAAAAAAAGGACGTCAACTTTGTTTGGGTGCAACATTTCACGACTGCGCAATTGTCAGTTAAAGCGACGCAGATTCATACCGCAAAAAGTGCTCTGGTCAGGAAGGAGGTAAATCCTTCCGGGCTGAAGTGGTTAAATGATGTCTGGGATGTATGTAATTGTTACAAGAGAGAAAACAGGAACAGGAACACAACAGGAACTCAGTTCCCATTAGCAGCCGTGTCCTGCAAGACTTTGAAGTATGCGAGCTGTGTGGCAGGTGCTACACCAGCAGCTGCCGACATAGCTCGCAATAGTAAGTGCCGCACAGCTGACCATTCAGGCATTGCCAATAGGGGGCCCCATGACAGCTTCCGCTTCGATCTACCTGTCAATCACAACTAGCTGACAGGTAAATCAGGTCTAGTTCTAGCTGACGGGTAGATCAGCTATTCTGCTCACAGGACATGCAGGGAGAGAGGTGAGCTGAGGGAGAAACATCAGTTTGGAGTGGTAAGCTGAGCACAATACCTGGCAAACTTGAATGCCAGGAGGGAAGTTTATGTGGAAATATGTGAAGATTTTGCATAGCAGTGAGAGTGTGTTGGAGCCCTGCAGAGTTTGCAGCCCCCCCAAGCTAACATACATCTCCTAAGCAGTAACCCATCACTATCTCCCCAAGCATTCTGTCCAGATAATGTGCAATTAATTTATGACCTTTCCGTTTAACCCTGTGTTATCCAAACTCTGTTCAATGGAAAGTGTAAACTCACCACATAAACACTCTATATACAAAATAAAATTCCCCAATAAAGATCAGAACATGATGTTTACATTTGCATGGAAGCACAATTGAATGAATGCTGATTATTCAGAGAATTACCGTATTTATGTTTATTAAGGATTTTTTTTGTTATGTACTAACAGTTAAACTTCATACACACAATACGAAAATTGGATGAAAAATACCACTTTTGAAGCGTTCGTGCATATGAGCGTATCATTTTTTTTTTTGGTGGGGGAGTGGATCTTGGGTGGGAGTTCCCACACTTTTTTCCCCAGGACTTGACCCCTGGGTGGGGGTGTAAGGATCCTCAAATAAATTCTGTTTAGAAACCATAAAATGTATTTATCTTTGACTTTTATATTCCCAATTCTGTAAACAGCCTGTTTACATACCTCTAACAGAGAGAAAACAACACGGGATATCTTTTGGTTGAAGCTTAGGTGACATGTCCTGAATCTGACCTTTGTTCTGGGGCTCATTCAATCCTAAACCTCCATATGAAATTTAAGAAAAAATATTTATTTCTTTAGTTTTGACTGAAGTATGGCATCGCCTTGTGAGTGCTGCTATGTAACAGAAGTCCAGGAATTCTGCAAGTAAATAAAAGAAGGATCCTCTTTGGATTCCCACTTAGACTACTAGCTTCTGGTTTATGAGTTCCCCATACACCATGAGGATTGCGAATATTTATCAAGGAAAAAAAAAAAAGATGTATATACAGTATACTATATACAGTATATATATATATAAACAAAAAAAAACATAAAAAATATATAAAATGATCCACCTTGTCAAATCACTGAAGGATAATATTTTGTCATATTTGTTCACCACAAAATTCAAACTCACATTTTGAAATTCAAACTCACAGCACGACAATTGCAACTAAAGCAGTCAGCTAGATATTCTGCTGAAAAATCTAACAATTTCCAGCTTGAAGTAAACCCTTGTTTAAAGTGGTAATTAACTCTTGAATTCGATTTTTTACCTACAGGTAAGCTTATAACAAAGCTTACCTGTAGGTAAAATGAATATTTCCTAAACTTGCACTGTTTAGGAGATATTCCAGTGAGCAACAGCCGATAATGTCCCCGGAGAATATGCTCTGAAGGAACGGCATTAGTGATGGACGAACTTCCGACGGGACGTTTCGCGAACGCGAAATGCGAACGGACCCAAACGTTCGCGAAACAGAACGTTCGCCGCGGGCCCCATTGACTTCAATGGGAGGCGAACTTTGCAAACCTTCATGTCGAATTTGCGGCCACGTGGTAATTATTAGGGGGTAAAACGTAGTCCCACCATCTGGACAATGACATAATACATGTATGAGGTGAATTTGGGATCGATAACTACAAGCATTTTTATTTTATTTGGGAAATTGTTCTAACAATTCAGGACTATGGAGCTAATGAAGGCAATGGAGGAGAGGGAAGGTCAGGGACCAGGGTAGGCAAAGAAGAGGGTGCAGGAGATGATCACCAGCAGCGTGACATACCGGAATGACACATGCACCGTGATAGAGGCATCTGACAGCAGCACCGTAATACAGAGCACTGACAGCAGCACCGTGACATACAGCGCTGACAGCAGCACCGTGACATACAGCGCTGACAGCAGCACCGTGACATACAGCGCTGACAGCAGCACCGTGACATACAGCGCTGACAGCAGCACCGTGACATACAGCGCTGACAGCAGCACCGTGACATACAGCGCTGACAGCAGCACCGTGACATACAGCGCTGACAGCAGCACCGTGACATACAGCGCTGACAGCAGCACCGTGACATACAGCGCTGACAGCAGCACCGTGACATACAGCGCTGACAGCAGCACCGTGACATACAGCGCTGACAGCAGCACCGTGACATACAGCGCTGACAGCAGCACCGTGACATACAGCGCTGACAGCAGCACCGTGACATACAGCACTGACAGCAGCACCGTAAGCAGCCCCAGGAGGAAGTCAGCACAGCACAGGGATGGTGTGATCCCCTCATAATAAGAACCCCCAGGAGGAAGTCAGCACAGCACAGGGATAGTGTGATCCCTTCATAATAAGAACCCCCAGGAGGAAGTCAGCACAGCACAGGGATATCATAAGCAGCCCCAGTAGAAATATGACACCGCTCAACCTCTTCAAAGAGGAGGGTAGGGGCATATAGTACGGTGTGCTTTTTTGGGTCAAGGAAGTGAGCCAAATGAATTAAGAAGGTCTGTGTGCTTGATTAAAAAAATAGTTTATAGACATATACATGGTCTACTGGTCACATGTGTTGAATTCCTCCGAGATCCATGCCTCATTCATTTTTAGAAATGTGAGGTAGTTAACACTGTGGTGAGCTAGGCGAGTACGCTTATCGGTCACAATCCCCCCTGCTGCGCTGAACGTCCTTTCGGACAGGACACTGGATGAGGGGCAAGCCAACAGTTCGATTGCAAATTGGGCAAGCTCTGGCCAGAGGTCAAGCCTGCCCACCCAGTAGTCTAGGGGTTCATCACTCCTCAGAGCGTCCACATCGGCCGTTAACCCAATGTAGTCGGACACCTGACGGTCTAGGCGTTCCCTGATGCTGGATCCGGATGACACCTGTCGATGGGTCGGCTGAAAGAATGACCTCATATCCGAAGTCACCAACACATCTTCAAACCGGCCTCTTCTTGCAGGCGCTGTTGGATTGGTACCCGCAAATCCTTCTCTGGGAGTGGGAATTGCTCCTCTGCCAGCGCACGCAAAAGCAGAATGCAGCATTTCTCGAAGCAAGGCCTGGAAGTGCTGCATTCTGACAGCCCTCTGCGACGGCGGTAACATTTCCGCCATTTTGTGTTTGTACCGGGGGTCTAAGTACGTTGCCACCCAGTACTGGTCCTTGACCCTCATGCTTTTTATACGGGGGTCCCTATTAAAACACTGGAGCATGAAGGCCCCCATTTGCACTAAAGTGGAAGCGGTGTGGTGGCCTGGCTCCTGCTCATCATCCAGGATAATGTCGTCCTCTTCATTCTCCTCTCCCCATCCACGCACAACAGGGATCCCAGAAAGGTTTAAAGCATGCTCTTCTTGCTCCTGCTCATCCGCCCCGGCACCATCCTCCTCTGACTCCTCATCAGACTCCTGTTGTTGACTTGTCTCAGATAGAGTAGCCCCCCCTGGGAATTCATCCAGCATTGCGACTTCCTCATCTTCCCGCTCCTGCTCCTCCACAGCCTGATCAATGACACGACGCAATGCACGCTCCAGAAAGAAGGCATAAGGTACCATGTCACTGATGGCGCCATGGCTGCGACTGACCAGTTTGGTGATCTCCTCAAATGGCCGCAGAAGTCTGCATGTGTCGCGCATGAGCAGCCACTGGCGCGGTGAAAAAAAACCCAGCTCCCCAGAACCGTTTCTTTCGCAGAGTTCATACAGGTAGACGTTAACTGCACGTTTCTGCTGGAGCAGCCTATCAAGCATATAGAAGGTTGAGTTCCATCGCGTCGGGCAATCGCAAATAAGACGTCTGACCGGCAGATGGTGTCGCCGCTGAATGTCAGCAAGGCGAGCCATGGCCGTGTAAGATCTTCTGAAATGGGCCGAGATTTTCCTTGCCTGCCGCAAGATGTCCTGGACCCCAGGGTATTTGACAAGGAATCGCTGCACGACCAAGTTTAAGACGTGTGCCATGCACGGCACGTGCGTGATTTTGCCCTGTTTCAATGCGCTAAGCAGATTGGCACCGTTGTCACACACCACTTTACCAACTGTCAAATTGAGCGGTGTTAGCCACTCATCTGCCTGTGAACGCAAAGCTGAAAGGAGTGCCGGGCCAGTGTGGCTCTTTGCTTCCAGGCACAACAGACGCAGCACGGCATGGCAACGTCTCACCTGGCATGTGGAATAGGTTCTGGGGAGCTTGGGCGGTGCAGTGGAAGAGACGCTAGCAGCGGAAAAGGAGGAGGCAGCTGAGGAGGAGAGGGAGGAGGATGGAGTAGGAGGAGGAGAAGAAGAGTCAGGCCTGCATGCAATCCGTGGCGGTAAAACCAAATCTACACGGGTGCCACGGGTTACATGCTTGACGGCCGTCAGAAGGTTCACCCAGTGGGCAGTAAAACTGATATACCTTCCCTGCCCGTGTTTGCTAGACCACGTGTCTGTGGTCAGATGTATCTTGGCACCGACACTGTGTGCCAGAGATACATTCACTTGCCGCTGAACATGGCCATATAGCTCTGGGATGCCCTTCTCTGAGAAATACTTCCTTCCTGGGACCTTCCATTGTGGTGTTCCAATGGCCACAAATTTGCGAAAGGCCTCCGAGTCCACCAGTTTATATGGCAGTAGTTGGCGGGCTATGAGTTCTGACAAGCCAGCCGCCAACCGTTGGGCAAGAGGGTTATCCGGCATCATCATTTTTTTACGCTCAAACATTAGGCCCACGGAAGCCTGCCTTTTTGCAGAAAAATGTGAGCTTGGCGTGATGGAAGGTGGAGTGGAGGACAATTGTGAGGAGAGAGGAGAAGGAGAAGTAGAAGACGAGGCTGGACGGTGAGAGCCTGCAGTGTGGCTTTGTGTGTTCCGTTGCTCCCACTGGGCTCGGTGATGGCTGCTCATGTGCCTTCTTAAGGCGGTCGTCCCTAGGTGAGTATTGGGCTTACCGCGACTAACGCGTTGACTGCAAAGATTGCAGATGGCAACGCTATTGTCAGCAGCGGACACGTTAAAAAAAGCCCACACTGCGGAGCCATGTGCCGGTGTCCTGGGAGCGCCAGATGTGACCGTACATGGTCGATGACTCGCTCCTGATACATTTGCAGTCTGCTTTGTCCCTGCTGTGCAATGTAAGTCATTGCTGCTTCTCCTCCCTATCTGCTGGTCCATATCTCCCTCTGAACTCCCCTCCTCTTCCTCTCTTGTGGGCACCCACGTGACATCACTAGACACGTCATCATCAACGTCACCTTCCCCACCGCTATAAGTAGAGATCTCGGAGTAGGCAGCAACACCGGGGACCAACCTCCTCCTTGGGCTGATCTGGGTACTGGCGTCAGACTGCTGAGTAGCGCTTGTTGCTACCTCCTCTTCCTGATCCAATACCAAGAGTGGCTGCGCATCAGAAATGTCCTCTTGATATGGATCGGAAAATAATTCCAGTGACTCAAGCGGAAGGTATGTGGTGGTGGTGGTGGTGGTCGTGTTGTTGGTGGTAGTGTCTTTGGGGGTGCACATAGCAGAGAGTGAAGAAGAGGGTGCAGATCGAGAGGATGAGGAGGGTGCAGAAGAGTAAGGCTGAGCGAGCCACTCAACCAAGTCTGGTGCATCCTTTAAAGTAATTGAACGCACCTTCTGCAACTTCCCACTTTGGCTCAAGCCTGTTGCTCCTGCCCTACCCCTACCACCCCTGCGGAAGGGCCTGCCTCTTCCTCTGCATGTCATTTTTTAAATGACCCTGTGACAAAACTCTTAGTCCCTATACCGCTGAAGGACTGCTGCAGTATAGGTGAGCGGTCAGCAGTGGTGCACGTCAACCCTATCTATTGTGGACCTATAGCGGTCCTTACAGAACAGCAGACTGTACCGCACTCAAGCCTATGTACCGTAGCACCCTATACCAAGTTACCAGTCCTTATAAGAACTTTTGTGGACCAAGCAGGTTGTGTATTAGTGTTTAGCAGACTGTACGTCAGTCCCTATACCGCTGAAGGACTGCTGCAGTATAGGGCAGCGGTCAGCAGTGGTGCACGTCAACCCTATCTATTGTGGACCGATAGCGGTCCTTACAGAACAGCAGACTGTACCGCACTCAAGCCTATGTACCGTAGCACCCTATACCAAGTTACCAGTCCTTATAAGAACTTTTGTGGAACAAGCAGGTTGTGTGTTAGTGATTAGCAGACTGTACGTCAGTCCCTATACCGCTGAAGGACTGCTGCAGTATAGGGCAGCGGTCAGCAGTGGTGCACGTCAACCCTATCTATTGTGGACCGATAGCGGTCCTTACAGAACAGCAGACTGTACCGCACTCAAGCCTATGTACCGTAGCACCCTATACCAAGTTACCAGTCCTTATAAGAACTTTTGTGGAACAAGCAGGTTGTGTGTTAGTGATTAGCAGACTGTACGTCAGTCCCTATACCGCTGAAGGACTGCTGCAGTATAGGGCAGCGGTCAGCAGTGGTGCACGTCAACCCTATCTATTGTGGACCGATAGCGGTCCTTACAGAACAGCAGACTGTACCGCACTCAAGCCTATGTACCGTAGCACCCTATACCAAGTTACCAGTCCTTATAAGAACTTTTGTGGAACAAGCAGGTTGTGTGTTAGTGATTAGCAGACTGTACGTCAGTCCCTATACCGCTGAAGGACTGCTGCAGTATAGGTGAGCGGTCAGCAGTGGTGCACGTCAACCCTATCTATTGTGGACCTATAGCGGTCCTTACAGAACAGCAGACTGTACCGCACTCAAGCCTATGTACCGTAGCACCCTATACCAAGTTACCAGTCCTTATAAGAACTTTTGTGGAACAAGCAGGTTGTGTGTTAGTGATTAGCAGACTGTACGTCAGTCCCTATACCGCTGAAGGACTGCTGCAGTATAGGGCAGCGGTCAGCAGTGGTGCACGTCAACCCTATCTATTGTGGACCGATAGCGGTCCTTACAGAACAGCAGACTGTACCGCACTCAAGCCTATGTACCGTAGCACCCTATACCAAGTTACCAGTCCTTATAAGAACTTTTGTGGAACAAGCAGGTTGTGTGTTAGTGATTAGCAGACTGTACGTCAGTCCCTATACCGCTGAAGGACTGCTGCAGTATAGGTGAGCGGTCAGCAGTGGTGCACGTCAACCCTATCTATTGTGGACCGATAGCGGTCCTTACAGAACAGCAGACTGTACCGCACTCAAGCCTATGTACCGTAGCACCCTATACCAAGTTACCAGTCCTTATAAGAACTTTTGTGGACCAAGCAGGTTGTGTATTAGTGTTTAGCAGACTGTACGTCAGTCCCTATACCGCTGAAGGACTGCTGCAGTATAGGGCAGCGGTCAGCAGTGGTGCACGTCAACCCTATCTATTGTGGACCGATAGCGGTCCTTACAGAACAGCAGACTGTACCGCACTCAAGCCTATGTACCGTAGCACCCTATACCAAGTTACCAGTCCTTATAAGAACTTTTGTGGAACAAGCAGGTTGTGTGTTAGTGATTAGCAGACTGTACGTCAGTCCCTATACCGCTGAAGGACTGCTGCAGTATAGGGCAGCGGTCAGCAGTGGTGCACGTCAACCCTATCTATTGTGGACCGATAGCGGTCCTTACAGAACAGCAGACTGTACCGCACTCAAGCCTATGTACCGTAGCACCCTATACCAAGTTACCAGTCCTTATAAGAACTTTTGTGGAACAAGCAGGTTGTGTGTTAGTGATTAGCAGACTGTACGTCAGTCCCTATACCGCTGAAGGACTGCTGCAGTATAGGTGAGCGGTCAGCAGTGGTGCACGTCAACCCTATCTATTGTGGACCGATAGCGGTCCTTACAGAACAGCAGACTGTACCGCACTCAAGCCTATGTACCGTAGCACCCTATACCAAGTTACCAGTCCTTATAAGAACTTTTGTGGAACAAGCAGGTTGTGTGTTAGTGATTAGCAGACTGTACGTCAGTCCCTATACCGCTGAAGGACTGCTGCAGTATAGGGCAGCGGTCAGCAGTGGTGCACGTCAACCCTATCTATTGTGGACCGATAGCGGTCCTTACAGAACAGCAGACTGTACCGCACTCAAGCCTATGTACCGTAGCACCCTATACCAAGTTACCAGTCCTTATAAGAACTTTTGTGGAACAAGCAGGTTGTGTGTTAGTGATTAGCAGACTGTACGTCAGTCCCTATACCGCTGAAGGACTGCTGCAGTATAGGTGAGCGGTCAGCAGTGGTGCACGTCAACCCTATCTATTGTGGACCTATAGCGGTCCTTACAGAACAGCAGACTGTACCGCACTCAAGCCTATGTACCGTAGCACCCTATACCAAGTTACCAGTCCTTATAAGAACTTTTGTGGACCAAGCAGGTTGTGTATTAGTGTTTAGCAGACTGTACGTCAGTCCCTATACCGCTGAAGGACTGCTGCAGTATAGGGCAGCGGTCAGCAGTGGTGCACGTCAACCCTATCTATTGTGGACCGATAGCGGTCCTTACAGAACAGCAGACTGTACCGCACTCAAGCCTATGTACCGTAGCACCCTATACCAAGTTACCAGTCCTTATAAGAACTTTTGTGGAACAAGTGAGTTGTGAATGTTTAGCAGACTGCAGCAGAAGGGCAGCAGTCAAGTATAATATCCTTTCTATATTTGGAAGAAAGAATATTATACATGTACAAGCCTATTACTGTACCACTGATACCAGTCCTGAAAAGAACCTTTGTGGAACTAATAATAACAGCAAGTCTTTAAAATTACCCTCACTGCCTGACAACACTGCTTCCTTCCTGTCCCTATACAAATTGGCAAAAAAAGAGAACGATTAGTGGTTACTGGAACAGCTCTTTTGTGGACCTTGATAGTAACAGCTAATGATGATGATGATGATGATGATGATGAAAGACTAATCTGGCTGTCCCTGTAGCATACACCGTCCTTTCCCTTTCTCTAAACTAACAAAAGACACTCAGGCTGCTGCAAGAATCAGCAGCACAGCAAACCTATCAACACCTAACACCTATACCAGTCCTGAAAAGAACTTTTGTGTACCAAATAGCTAGTGGTTTATCTCTCCCTACTCCACACAGGAACCTGTCCCTATCGTAACAGAAGAAAGAATGTAAAATGGCCACCGGATCGGGTGTATTTATAGGTTAGGGGGAATGTACAAGTGTCCATGTGCTGTCATGTCTCAATTGGCTGTCCTGTATCACATGATAAACGTGTCACCAAAGGTTAAAGTTCTTGTATACATTAAACACGTAAGTCCGCCGCGGCGAACGACGGAAAAAGGCGTTCGAACGTGCGGACCGCGAATGTCGGAAATTCGCCGCGAAACGACCGCCGGGCGAACCGTTCGGCCATCACTAAACGGCATACTCAATCTTTCAGAGCTGTGTGCAAAAACCGAGACTCCCGTGTGCATCTAATTGTGGCTTGACAATTCAAAAGGCCACAGCCTGTAAACCCGGAAGGAAGACTGAGTGAAAATGGAAGCCTCTGTAGCGGTAACAGAGTGCTGCTGGAGGGCTTTGTTTCAAGGTAAGCCTTTCAAAATGTGCTAGTATGCAATGCATACTAGCACATTATGGCTTTACCTTGCAGGAATAACATTTTTTTTTTACCTTTAGGTTTACTGTCACTTTAACCATGCTAGGGAAATCAACAATTTTGGTTTAATGCCCAGCAGTGCACATACTCTCATATTCCTTGATCCCTCACCTTTGCTCACGCTTCAGGAGTGAGGAAAGAAAGCCCTATGTAGGCTCCTAGTTGTTCTAATGGAGCTTGTACAGGGCAAAAGATCCCTACCACCTTCACGTGGCAGTGAGGACCAATTACCAGGCACCAATGCATGAGAGGGGGGCAAATGAATCATAAGGTCCTTCATACCTACAGGTACAGGATATTTTACTTTCTATCAATGGTGGCTGAAAGGAGCAGTGAAGGAAAGGTTAGGATATGCCATGGGGAATCCTGTGGGACACAAGGACATTAATGCAAACCTACATGTACAAAGCACAGGATTTCTTTTTAAGCTATAGAAGACATTTGATTATGGTCAGACTTGCATGCATGATCCAACTGTTATAATATTAGACATGCATGTTATTGTTGTTCAAACTGACTCCTGGCTCTCCTTTTACCTGGAGAAAATATCATATCAAAAATCAAATGCAGCTAAAAGACCCTTTTTTCAAAATCATCATGTCATAAAACTGTAATCTATAGTTTGGGTACCATAATTATAATTTATCACATTCCACAGCTGTGTTTTTGAATCAGTACATGGAGTAAGGAATCTTATTTAAACAATTGCTCTTCATTATGAAACTTACACAACAAGGCTTTTAAATGGCAATTCAAAAGTGTAAGTATTCATGAGCATTAGGTATGATCTCTGAACACTGAAACATGTAGTCCCTTTCATTTTCTCTCTCTCTTCTCGTCTCACATCATTTATCAGGAGACTCGTTAAAAATAGTTTTGGTTATTGAACTTGTCCTATCAAAGGAACTGATACTTGTTTGAAAGATGAATTTGTCTGCCGTTGCCAGCATCTCTCTCTATTACACTTGCTATTCAACTTTTAGTAGCAAGGGATCAGGCTGACTGAAGAGATGATAAACTGTTTGAGCATAGAAAATAAAACTGAAACACACAAAAAAAAATCAATATCATTTTGAGAGATCAAGTTGAGCTTGTGTCTATCAAAGTGACTCTTCCTTCTGCGGATATTATCCTTTCCTCGCTGCATAACACTGTTTTAAAGTGAGAAATGTTTAAAGGAAACTGACTATACTACACCTAATAATATGTGTTTTTATTCTAGTTTCCACCATATAAGAAGGATAAATGTATTACGAACGAAAGGACATTAAGGCTACTTTTACACTGAGTTTTAGCGCTAAAAATAGCGCCTGCAAAGTGCCTGTAAAGCGTCTCTCCTGTCACTCCGGTGTGAAAGCCCGAGTGCTTTCACCCTGGAAAGGTGCGCTTTCTGAATGTTAAAAAAGTCCTGCAAGCAGCATCATTAGGATGCTTTAGGAGCGGTGTATACACCGCTTCTAAAGTGCCCCTGCCCATTGAAACCAATGGCAGTGACCACGAAGCGCCTGCAAAGCGCTCCGGCACTACACGGGTACTGTTAACCCCTTCATCGGCCGCTAGCGGGGGTTAAAAGCACCCCACTAGCGGGCAAAAAGTGCCTGCTAAAATGACAGCAAATCGCCGCTAAATTTTGCGATGGTTTAACCGCCGAAGCCCTCACCAGCTCAGTGTGAAAGTGACCTTAGGAGCATTTGACTAAATTGAAATTTTCAGCATTGAGACTAGGGATTGGGCGAACATCCCCTGGTTCAGTTTGCACAAGAACATGTGAACAGGCAAAAGGTTGGGCAAACATACTAACCCTATTAAAGTCTATGGGACATGAACTTGAAAAAATCAAAAGTGCTAATTTTAAAGGCTTATATGCAAGCTATTGCCATAAAAAAGTGTATGGGGACCCGGGTCCTGCCCCAGGGGACATGCATCAATGCAAGAAAAAGTTTTTAAAACAACCATTTTTTCAGGAGCAGTGATTTTAATCATGCTTAAAATTAAACAATGAAAATGAAATGTTCCTTTAAATATTGTGCCTGTAAACGTGGTCCATCTGTTTGATATGTAGAACAGTGCCACAGAAAAATTACACTTCTAAAGGAAAAAAATTACTTTAAACTTGCTCCCGGCTGTAATGGATCAAGGGAAAAATTGGTGTGCCCCCCCCCCCCCCCCCAGTGCATACCAGGCCCTTCAGATCTGGTATGGATTTCAAGGGGAACTCCATGCCAAAATATTTTAAAAAATTGGCGTGGGTTCCCCCCAAATCCATACTAGACCCTTATCCGAGCATGCAGCCAGGAGGACAGGATAGGGGAGGGTCGAGTGAGCGCCCCCCCTCCTGAACCATATCAGGCTGCTTCCCCTCAACATGGGGAGGGTGCTTTGGGGACCTGGTATGGATCTTAGGGGGGGGGCATGCCATTTTTTTCTTAATTCTGTCATAGCGTTCCCCTTAACCACTTCAATGCACTGTATTATATACTGTACTCTGACTGCATTGTGTGTATATATATATATGTATATCTGGCGTAGAAGGAACACTGCATTTCATAAAAAGAACATTATACCAACAGTAAAATATGGTGGTGGTAGTGTGATGGTCTGGGGCTGTTTTGCTGCTTCAGGACCTGGAAGACTTGCCGTGATAAAAGGAACTATGAATTCTGCTGTCTACCAAGAGATCCTGAAGGAGAATGTCCGACCATCTGTTCGTGTACTCAAGCTGAAACGAACTTGGGTTCTGCAGCAGGACAATGATCCTAAACACACCAGCAAGTCCACCACCGAATGGCTGAAGAAAAACAAAATGAAGACTTTGGAGTGGCCTAGCCACTGACCTGAATCCTATTGAGATGTTGTGGTATGACCTTAAAAAGGCCGTTCATGCTCGAAAACCCTCTAATGTAACTGAATTAGGACAATTCTGCAAAGATGAGTGGGCCAAAATTCCTCCAGGACGCTGTAAAAGCCTCATTGCACGTTATCGCAAACGCTTGGTTGCAGTTGTTGCTGCTAAGGGTGGCCCAACCAGTTATTAGGTTTAGGGGGCAATCACTTTTTCACACAGGGCCATGATGGTTTGGATTTTTTTTCACCTTTAATAATAAACACCTTCATTTACAAATTGCATTTTGTGTTTACTTGTGTTGTCCTTGACTATTGTTTAAATTGGTTTGATGTTCCGAAACACTTAAGTGTGACAAACATGCAAAGGAACAGGAAATGAGGAAGGGGGCAAACACTTTTTCACACCACTGTATATATAGTGTGGGGTGTGGACTTAGCCCCCTGAGCCACGATTGGCCAAAGGCACTCTGCCTTTGGCCAATCATAGCTCTCATAGAAGATTGTGCAGGTCAGACGAATGCTTTGGCCAATCAGCAGCTGTCAATGCACTGCGATCTCACAGTGCATCGTGGGGCACTCCGCAGTGCTCGAATTTGCCGTGAAAGCCCCATATGTTTGCTAACAAACGAACGATGTTCGAGTCGAACTTAGGTTTGATTTGAACATCGGGACCATCCCTAATTGAGACCATTGGATTCCTATTTTGGGCAGAGAAGCCCATATTGAGAAATATTTTATAAAAAAAAAAAAGAAAACAGGCAGATTGTGGCAACACCACATTAACACCCCTTTCACACCAGGGCGGTTTGCAGGCGCTATAGCGTTAGAAATAGTGCCTGCAATCCGCCCTAAAGAAGCTGCACCATTGTGTGTAGTGTGAAAGCCCCTAGGGCTTTCACACTACAGTGGTGCACTGGCAGGACGTCAGAAAAAAGTCCTGCCAGCAGCTTCTTTGGAGCGGTGAAGGAGCGGTGTGTTTACCGCTCCTCCACCGCTGCTGCCCATTGAAATCAATGGGGCAGCGCTGTAATACCGCCAGCAAAACGCCGCTATTGCAGCGTATTGCCGGCGGTTTTAACCCTTTCGCGGCCGCTAGAGGGGGGTAAAAGCGCCCCCCCCCCGCTAGCGGCCGAAATGCGCCGCAAATCCGCCACAAATCCGGCGGTAAAACGGTTTTACCGTTGACGCAATGGGCGGTGTGGTGGGAAAGGGGTCTAAAGCATCATGGAATTTATTCTTGGTGTCTGGCAGTAGAGGCCAACAAACATTGAGAAAAGAGAATTTTTTCTTGGAAACCAGGAGTTGTACAGATGGGGCTACACGATATGAAAGCATAGTAGCATTTTATCTTTTTCTAATCTTAGAACAGACAAAAAGAACCACTATTTTTTTAAAAAAAAGTAAGTATTTTCTTTTATTAAAAAATAACCCTTTAAAAGGTTGTTGAAATAGAAACCATCACCGACTTCATCCTTGAATATCACAAAGCAAGGCTAACAAATTATAAAAAAAAAAGGAATGCTGCAACACCATAAAACATCATATTTCCTCCTGGCAGGACTATCAACTTTGGGCCATAAAAAAATCTGTAAGGCCGCGTACACACGCGCGGACTGTTGGCCCAACCTTGTCCGCTGAACAGTGTTTGGGCGGACAGTCCGCTCGTGTGTGGGCTTTCAGCGGACAGTTTCAGCGGACAGTTGGACGGACAAGGTTTTACGGAAATTCCGAAAAACTGTCCGCTGAAACCTTGTTTCAACGAACAGTCCGCCCGTGTGTAGGCTTGTTCGTCAAACTAAGTTCCGCGCATGCTCAGAAAGGATTTTCAAGCCGAAAGTTATAATGCAGTGTATAGGACGTCGTATTTTGCGTCCCGTTGTACGTGCCGTTCACGTCATCGCGCACGGTTTCAGCAAACTGTTCGTTCGTCGTGTGTGGCCATGTCCGTCCATGCTAAGTTTGAGCGGACTGTTCGCTCAAACTGTTGGACGGACAAAGTTGGGCCAACAGTCCGCGCGTGTGTACGCGGCCTAAGGATGGAGTAAACCTGTTTACCAGCCCCCTCCATTTTCTATCAGTGATCAGTGATCACTATGTCCATGCTCCATTGATAACTTTGTGTGTGTCAATTTACGAATGAATAGAAGTCTCTACACAGACTCCTTATTCATTCATGTAATGTGCAGCTTGGGCTGCAGAGAAAGGGACTGTCTTCTGTCCAAAGAGACATCAGATATCTCACCATAGCCATCCCCCTCTACAAAACAAGTACAGGACACCTGTGCATCCCCATGCAGGTAAACACAGCCCTCCAAGAGCATACAATTTAGTACACCCATGTAAACAAGCCTTTGGTAGTAATTTTGCAGGAATTTTCTAAGTTATGTTGTGTTTGTATGCACTAATAATGTTTTTAGTGTATTTTTTGTGAAAATTATCATTTGCACAATTATTGCAGGGCCTAAAAAATCTGTAGCACATTTCTTTATTCTACAAGTCATCTGCTTTCAGAAAATTTATGGTTTAGGGGGTCTTTTCAAATTCTGAAAGCTGTAAGTGAAATATGGTAACCTCCGGATTTTTCAAGTAAATTGTTTTTAATTATAGTTTTGCATACCTTCAGTTTCACTATTTCCTAAAAAAGCACAATTTAAAATTTACAAATGTCTGTTAATTGTTAACGCAAAACACTTCCTTGTACCTATAAAATTAGCTTTGATTGTTTTGCCTGGGCCTACCTTAAGGAAGAACTTCATTAAAATAGTCAGTGTATAGCAACAGCGACTGTTGAGACAATAAACACTTTGGTGAGAAGTGTATACTCTGCAATATTGTTTATATATATATATATATATATATATATATATATATATATATATATATATACATATATATATGTAGCGCTGACTCTCCTGTATATTAATGTATGTTAGCATGTTATAACAGAAGTCTATGGACATTTTTGAACACTTTCTCTTGCAGTGCATGCTGGGTAGGACATAAAAGGACCCTGAGTGGCCATTTTAGGTCTCTTGGGAATGCATGGCCTGCCTGTGAGGACTGGTGCAGGGGCCTCCCGGAGGAAGTGCCTATTGCCTGTGTAAAGCGCAACCCTGCTCGGTTGTGTGAGTGACCTGAAGTGCCAGCGCCTCAGAGAACGGATTGAGAGGATCCAGAGACACTCGTTTGAGCATCGGAAGACCAGGTCCACCTGTCGGAACAGGACAGAGTGACAGAGCCGGCTTACGCAGAAGTAAGCTGCAACTAGCGGACCAAAGTTACCATACCAAGGTTCCGATCCCATTGATGAGCGGGTTGCTACCCACCGTTTTCTAATCCATTGCACCTAGTCAGACTTGTATACAGGCCTCGCTGGGATACTTAGTCCCACGGAGGAGGAGTATAGAAACTGACACTAGGCATGCCTTCTTACTACCACACTTCAAGCACTGTATTATATTTGCGGAAGCAACATTAGAATCATTCTTAATTCAACATTAACTACTTTAACCTTGGATTACAAATTTATAAGGAGTTACCATTGCTAGCGAAGATCAGAAGATAAAGACTGAGTAGCTATAAAAGTAGGGGGAGCTCCCACACACACACATATATATATATATATATATATATATATATATATATATATATATATATATATATATATATATATATTGTTTGTAACTATTTTATCAAAGTTCATTGTCCTGTCAATCTATGTTGGATGACAGTACAATTGTTGTAATCACAAATATATATAGTAAAATATACTTTGGTTAAGTACCTTGTTGTGTGGAGTATTGCTTTCTCCCATTAGGTGGAGCCAGTGGATCCTGAGTGGACAATACAGGTATAATGTGATATATTATATTGTACTGTATTGTTTTGCACCACAGCTGTGTCAAGTGGTCTGAGCCAAGTTAGTGGGGTTTATTAGCAGAGTGCAGGCCCGACTCAAATCAGCAGCTCCTTTGGGGGTCAGTGCTATATATATATATATATATATATATATATATATATATATATATATATATATATATATATATATATATATATATATATATATATATATATATATATACTGTACAGTATTGTGTATATTGTTCTGGAGTGTGTGAAGAAGAGCACAGGGGTTGTGGATGTCCAGTGTACTGAGTGCTGCAGTCAGTGTCGAGTTTAGGATACATAACGGAGAGTGCAGGGGTCCAGGGTGTGTTAAAAAATCAGGAGTATGTAACACACAGAGGGCTGTAGTCAGTGCTGAGTTTATAGGACTACATGACACACAAAGAGTAAGGTCCAGGAGTTCATAATGCACAGAGCAGGAGTCAAGGGTGTGTAAGGGGTAAGGAAAGTGCAACATCCCCACTTCCCCCGCAAGCAATACTCTTCCCCACTTTACCCTTTCAGAAAAAAAATTCCCACTCCCTCCCCTTCAAAAAAAACTCAGCACCAATTTACACGCTAACCCCCCAGTACAAATCCCCTCATGCAAATCCCCCCTCCTAGCCCTGCCCTAGGATGCTGACACCATCGGGCTTTGCCGGGATCATGCTCACGGCTTTCATTACTGCGGCCGGAGTGTATTGACATATATAACCTTCATGCGTTTGTTCCCTAGTGT